>NC_048898.1:23100445-23806496 GCF_011077185.1 Oxyura jamaicensis
ATATATATATATATATATATATATATATATTTTTTTTTTTTCCAGGAATTCCATCACTGCAGCAAGGTACCATCACTGTAGGTGTGATAGCAAAGATGATTCCTCACATTGGTTTGACCATCACGCTGCCAGGTGGGAAGACTGGCAAAGTCAGTATTTTTCACCTGAGTGATAAGTACACAGAGAATCCTCTGAGCGACTTCAAAATTGGCAAGGTTGTCAGGTGAGTAACTTTCTTGTTGTTGCTTCAGGTAGCAAGGCTTAGAAATAGATCCCTCGCTGGTGACAGTCTTTTCACTGATACCAGACCTGTAAGGTTCAGCCTGTGGCTATGAAGTAACACTGACCTTTTGGGTCAAATGTATTTCAATCTAAGCTTTTTTATTGGTGCTTTGGAAGAAACTGAGGTTTATGAATGCTAATGCATGCTGTTGTTTTGCCTCTGTGGAAGAGAAGGCTATAACCTTAAGTGTTTGGCTGAAACAGCCTTGTACTTTCCATGTATGAATGCCTATTTTGGTTGCCTTCTTGGGCTGCCTTTTGAGAGAAAATACTCTCTTAGCTAAGGTGCTGTTGGGACTGAGAGAGGTCAGTTATCCCAGCTCCACTGTGGTTCTATTTAGCAAGTCAGTTGTCTTTACACATGTACAAGTAATTGCACTTCCCTACTACACGGACTTGTTGGGAATGCTGGAGGGTGCAACAGACCAAGTGGTTCTGTCGTAGCAATCTCCAGTTCTTTTGTACTGGTAATAGACGTACAGCAAGCAGACTTGTTCCAAAAAGCCCTTCACCTGGTGTCATGAACCTGTTTGTCAAGCTGGTTTGTGTTAGACAATGAGTAATCTAAGGGACAGAGTGGTTTGTTTCCTCTAGAGCTTTGTTCTGCTGGTGAGAATACCTGTTTTCCACCTGTGGCTTTATTCAGTAGGTATAAAAACTTTGTTTAACCCCCTTACTCTGCTATGCAGGTGTTACATCCTCGCCAACGAGAATGGCAAAATCCAGTTATCTCTTCGGCAATCCAGGTAGGTGTCTTCCCTCCAGAATGTCAATTTCCTGTCAGTGATGAAAAAGATTGTCCAACCAATACTGGATTTCACTGTTCGTTGTAAAGTGTTCAAAAGACAAAGACTAGATTTTATTTTATTTTTATTTTTAAATGATAAGACTTATTCCTACAGGAATGATTTAATGATTTTCTAGTGCATCAACAAGTCTGGAAAGCCTGACACTTAATGTAGAGCTGATCAAGAGTTTTTCAGATAGCCTTTTTATTTGAGATAATTTTTCAACTTGATTTGACTTTTTTTTTTCTGTGAGGAAAGGAAAAGTTCCTGCATTGAGTTTGCAGTTCAAACACTTTATTTTCAGTGTTCAGCTGAATTTGGACCATTTTGAGTAAAGATCAGGCTGTCTTAAATGTCCTTTTAAAACAGCCTCTTGTATTGTCTTCTCTGTACAACAAAAATACATAAACAGTGTTGGAATTAAGTGTCTTAGAAACAAATGGGGGCTGCTGTTAATACTGATTTTTTTTTGAATATCCAGAGCAGAATGTGGTATCCCTAGATGAATGAGTGCTCTACTTTCTAACCTCTCTTTTCCTTTAGGCTAAACCCAAGGAACAGCAACAAAGTGGAGGATGCTGAAATAACATCTATTAAGGATGTTAAAAAAGGCCAGCTAGTAAGAGGCTATGTCAAATCAGTCACTCCATCAGGCGTATTCTTTAGGTGAGTAACAAAAAATAATAGAGCAAAATAAGGGATCTTGGCAAACTTTGGATATAGAATTCTGGAATCTTGTTTAGGGGAGTGTCTGGTGTAGTTCTGTGATGCAAAATGGATTTCATCCTGGGAATCGTCATTGCTTCTTTCTTGAGCCTGTGAAACTAAAGTATGGAAAACTTATGCGTCTGTGTACAACTGATGGTGCCACAGATACAGTCATTGTGATTTTTTTCTCTTCCTCTGCTATGGACTTATTTTTTTTTCCTCTTCTCAGCTTGTCTGCATCTCTTCAGGGCCGAATCTTGTTCCAGAATGTTTCCACTTACTATGTACAGAAATACTCCTTATATGAGAAATACCTGCCTGAAGGAAAGCTTCTCACTGCCAAGGTCCTTAGGTAAGTACAAGGTTCTTGAAAAGGGGCAATCAGTTAGTAGAAGGGAGATGAGGGAGGAGGTGGGGATGGAAACAGGCATGTTAAACGGTAAGAGGATTTTTTGGAACAAGTTCAGGTACTTGGAGTCATTCTAAAGGCTCTTTATTTATCTATTTACTTATTTTGATTCTCTTTTTTTTTCCCACTGCTCCTGGCAATGAAATAAAGTGTAAATGAAAAAGAAAATCACGTTGAGCTGTCTCTCCTGCCTGAACACACTGGGATGCCAAGTGTCTTGCCTGAATCCCTAGGCTTACCACGCCGTGGTTCAGGGGAAGAGAAAAGAGAAGATGACAAGGAAAAGAGAGACGAGCTTAAAAGGAAGACAAAACAGAGGAGAGGGAGCTCTGAAATTGAGCAGGTATGGATGTGATTGCTCAGGACTTGCTAGAGGGTTTGATTGGTCTAAATAATGTGACTGGAACTAGCCCCTGGGATCAGGCATGGGAATTCAAATAGGAAAAAAAAAATTAAATTACAATGGAGTTCAGCAAGTTCAGAAACTGACCCTTTTGGGTTGGAATTAATTGAATAAGCAGCCTGACTGTGTTGCCTGTGTGACCTGTCCTGTTGGTCTTGCCAGCATATGTAGGTAAGTGTGAGTTTATTCTGTTGTCTCCATCGTATGAGAGCATAGTGTGCATTCAGAATTGTTTTAAAGACTTATCCCAGCTGTTGCTCTACACTCTGGACTCATTTCCTCTTGTTGCAGGAAGCAAAGCCAAAAAAAAGGAAGGTCTGTCCAACAGATGAAAATGACAGTGGAATTGAGGTATATTACCGGGAAGAGGAAGATGGTGACCAGGAGGAAGAGGCAGCTGAAAGTAAATCTAAGGTGAGAAGCTTGGAGGAGAGCATGAGATGTATCAATTCTGACTGGGATGGTAGTAAACAACATTGTCCCAGGTAGGAGTGATGCAGACTGGTGTTTGTCAGCTGTGCAAGGTGGATTGGGTTTGAGTACAGCAAAGGTGACCAGACTTAAGTGTTTTTCCTGATGGGCTGTTTGCAAGCATGAGAAGTCAATAGTACTGTCTGAAGAGAAGCCTCATGCAAACAGCATCTGTGCCCGGTCTCTGTAATAAATAAATAAATAATTCAGATTAAAAACCTTTCCTCCAAGCAGATAAGGAAACGTGGTGAAGCTCCCAGACTGCAGGTTTCCACAGGCTTCACCTGGGATGAGGACATGAAAGCAGTGGATATGGCTGTACTGAATCAGAAGGAAGAAAGCTCGGAGAGCGAGGAGGAAGAGGAGAATCCACAGTCTAAGGTGCCTTTTGCTAGTACTGCCTGCATAGAAGTCGCCACATGGTGGCCATAATGCGTTGTCTTTGATATTTGCACGTCTGTCTGCCCTGTAGTGAAGCCTCTTAATCCAAGGGACTGTCTCTGACAGCTAATACAGAGCTTCTTTAACTACACTGACCATGGTGTTTAGCAGCAGATAATCTCTGAAGCAGAAGAGAAAAGGCCCTATTTTAGTATGGCTGCATGAAAATAGGCTTTCTCATGTTGGCATACTACAAAATAAAATTAAAAAATAAATGTTTGCTTTTCAGGATTTCTCCTCCCTCTCAAAACTCAACTCTATGGATGATGTGTATGGCCCGTACTTTGCTGCCCAAGGGATAGCTGCCTTGTGTAGAGTACTCTACCGTTGTCTATTCTCAGTTTAGTTCTCAGTCACCCTGGTGATCCAGCAACGTACCCTAGTCTTGCACAATTTCTCCCTATGTATTCTGGTTCCCTGGAGTGGAAGGGGTTGTGAACACAGGCCTGAAGGGTTGAGATAGAAGAGTAAAAGTGGGGGTGGGTGTGAAGTGTCAACACTGCAGTTGGGATGCAAGGCTAACAAAGTACTTTTGACCCTCAATGTATTTCATTAATGAAACCAGATTTCCTGTAGTGCTCTTCCTTTTGGAGGTATGAAGCTGTACATCTACTGAGGGGTGAGGGTGTCATTTTCCTCCTCCCTGAAATAATTGACCCCCATCTCTTTGTGTGAAACCTGCCTAGCCTTAGACATACTGGGGTCTGGCTGTGCTTTAGCTGGTTCAGCCTATTCTCACGTGAAGTGTCTGCTCTTCCCCAATCCTCCGTTTTTGCTCTTTTAGCCAAAGAAACAAACAAAGAAGGAGAAGGAGCTGGAGAAGCAGAAGAAGGAGAAGGAGCTTTGCAAATTAGAGGCAGCTCTGATGGATCCTAGTCGTCAGCCCCAGTCAGCAGATGATTTTGACCGCCTGGTACTGAGCAGTCCCGACAGCTCCATCCTCTGGCTGCAGTACATGGCTTTCCACCTCCAGGCTACTGAGATTGAGAAGGCCAGAGCTGTGGCAGAGAGAGCGCTTAAAACAATTTGCTTCAGGTAAGAATGGGGTTCTGCCTTTCTTTGCCTCCACACAATAATGGTGGGTTCGTGGTGATGGGAGAAGAAGCTTGGGAGCACCACTGGTGTGTGTGCATGTGCAGTGGAAAAGTCCGTTTCAGTGAGCTCAAAAGGATTAAATGGTGGCAATTGTGAGCTGGCCCTTTGAAGGTCTGGCTTGAGTCACCACAATTGGCCTGCAGCTGGCTTGCTGCAGCTTGTGGGCACAGTAACTGCCCAAGGTATCACTGAGCACATGGGCTTACCTCTGAGCAGTTGGAACGGTTTGGAAGAGCAAAGCACTGTCAGTAATGTCCTTAAATGAAAACATGAAATAAACCGTGAAGCTCTCATTGCCCTTTTCATAGGGCTACACCCTTTGGTATTAAAGCATCTCCACAGCATGATTAAGTGTATTGTGCTTTCTTGAATCATCTTTGTGGTTTTTAATTACAAGCAACAGTGATCAAAAGTTCCAGTGTCAAACAACTGCTGTGCTCTATTCCAGCAGTGCTGTTTCAGTGAAGGGGTATGCTCCCCTCCCTTGTCTCAGTAACAGGCTAGAAGTCAGCAAGTCTTTAGGTGGTTTGCAAAAAGCTGATGAAGGCTGGTAAAAGCCTAAATGTTCTTGTTTATGTCTGCTTCAAGGGAAGAACAAGAGAAGCTGAATGTCTGGGTTGCTCTGCTGAACTTGGAGAACATGTACGGTACTGAGGAGACGCTGATGAAGGTCTTTGAGAGAGCTGTTCAGTACAATGAGCCTCTGAAAGTCTTCCAGCATTTGTGTGACATCTATGCCAATTCTGAGAAGTACAAGGTAAGATAGTGCAAGCAGGTCCCAGGAAAGTATCCTCTTCAGTCATGCCAGTAAGCCACCAATCCTGGCTGTGTAAGCTTCCAGCTGTCAGGCATTAGGCTTATTCTATACCTAACAGGGATTAACGATTATGATTGATGGCAGAGAAGAAACTACTGCTACTTGCTTCTTATAGATGTTCAGAGATGCCTGGGCAAGGAGCAAGAGTTTTAGAGCTGTAGGGCCTTATTATGAATCCATGTCATCTAATCCAACTTTGCCCTTCCAGCAAGCAGAAGAATTGTACCACACAATGCTGAGGCGTTTTCGTCAGGAGAAATCAGTGTGGCTGAAATACGCCTCCTTCCTCCTGAAGCAAGGCCAGGCTGAGGCTACACACAAGCTTTTGGAGCGTGCTCTCAAGGCTCTGCCCACTAAAGAACGTAAGCAGACTTCCATATCCATAAGTTGAAATACGCATTGATGGTCTCCAGTATTTTTGCAATATTGCTGTGCAATATCTCTGTGATAGTGTAATAAGTGAAAACTGCAGCCAGTGGGTGCTGAATGTGGTGCCCTTCACTGTAAGGGGAGGGGAAATGTCAGCCTCGATATCAATGCTATACACTCCTGTAAAAATACTTGCTGTGATGTACAAAAAAAGCAAAGCAACCAAAGCCAAGAGGACTTCTGAGTCTTGCAGACATCAAGATTAATTTTGAATGTACATATAAACTTCTGTCATCCATGAACAGCTGAAATGGGAAGCAAACTGTGGCCCTTCCTCCACTGTGATCTTCCACCTTGGACCAGAATGCTTTACAACAGTCTTTTGTCTCTGGGTAGACATTGGTGCTGTTTCTGTGCTTGTCTGTTCTGCGTAATTATAACTCATTTGTACCTCTTCATAGGGAAGAGGGCTGCTGTGATCCTCTAACATGTCATTACTTGTTCCAGATGTGGATGTTATTTCAAGGTTTGCACAGCTGGAGTTCCGTTTTGGGGACACAGAACATGCCAAAGCCCTCTTTGATAGCACCCTCAACAGCTACCCCAAGCGGACAGACATCTGGTCTATCTACATGGACATCATGATCAAACATGGCAGCCAGAAGGAAGTGCGGTGAGTTGTGCTACAGCAGGCTGGGAAGGGGCAGAGCATGGTGTTTGGAGTAACATATGAAAAGAGCAGAGGTGCTTTGCAGCATGATATTGAGGGCCTCCCAGTGCAAAGGTGGATTTGTGTCAACTAGAGAAAGAAAACTGGTGTGTGGGAAGGACTGGGGAGACTGCAAGGAGATCTACAAGGCAGAGGAGGATTGATTTGTAAGGAGTGCATGACAAAAAACTGGAGGACTTGCACTGAGGTTCAGCCCTTCCATGTCTTGTAACATAAAACAGAATGGTCACTTTTTGACAAGAGTTGGCAGAAGGAAGTTCAGTTTCCCACGCTATAGATCCAGCTGTGGCCACTATATGAATGTAGGGCCAAATACAATGACTGGATCATAGCTTAAGCTGACCAGTGATGTTAGAGTTCTGCAAGCAAATAGAAGGATTGTGTTCTACCTTAAGGTTTTCACCAGTTCTCATGAATTTCTTTCTTCAAGCAGCTGATGGGATGTCTGCCCTGAGTATCTGCACTTTGTTCAAATACAGGTACAGGGCTTGTGTTGAGTGCTGTCACCAACACAGTGATCTGAATCACTTTGATTTCTTGCAGGGACATCTTCGAGAGGGTCATACACCTGAACTTGGCACCAAAGAAGATGAAATTCTTCTTCAAGCGCTACCTGGATTATGAGAAGAAATATGGTACAGAAGAAACAATCTTGGCTGTTAAAACAGCTGCGCTAGAGTATGTAGAGGCCAAGAGTTCCTTTGCTAACACCTAAATACAGTACAAGTAAAAGTAGAGAGACTCAGCTCTCCATGCAAAGTGGGAACTGAGAGGCATGGAGTTCCATTGTGGATGTCTGTGGACAGTGGATTTCTGGAGAATATTGGTCTATGACCAAACCAAACTGAAAGATCAAACAATCTAAAGAAAAGATCTGATAAATGTTTGCAGCTTTGTCTGGATGTTACAAATCCTTATCTGTTGATGACTTTGAAGACAGTTTTTTTTAAGTAGAGACTGTTTTATAATCAATAGTGTTGGTGCCTTTATCCTTGTTCTTGTAACTCTCCGGTAAGATGGGTATGCGATCATCCACATATTTTATAGATTGAGAACTGAAGGTGAGGGGAAAAGCAGGGGATGCAAGCAGATGGTTATCCAGTGTAAACACTAGCAAGTGGGTGCCCAAGTTCAAAAGACCAAACTTGAAGAGTCTTACTCATTGTAGGTACTCTGAACTCGAAACCAGAGTTATCCAGGATCAAACCCTTCTACATCTCTGAATGCCCAGTGTTGGCGAGGCTGAATGATTATGCATTTAATTCATTCCCAAATCCACTGGGATCTAGAAACAAGTTATTTTAACTGCTTACCTCCAGGGAGAGCAGGGTACTGTACATATTCTCATGCTCAGTGCCCTTCTGGAGGAGGAGGCTGCTTGCTTGCAACATCTAGTTAGCAGCTGCTGCTTTTCTTTTATTAACAGCACAGCTGCAGTGCTGGTATTTATTTTTTTTTGTGTGATGGATTAGTTACATAATAGAACACGTAAATAAGCGTTGCAATAGAAACCAAGATCCCTTTGAGGTATTATTACTTTATGATTACTGGGGCTATTATTGTCTCCTACAGTTCTCAGCAGGGTAAATGAAAGACCTGTGTGTAATTCTGTGTACTGGAGGAGCCCAGTTTAAGCACAGCTTGCTGCTGGGAAGCGCGCCCTAGCTGCCAACCTGTAGGCATTGCTGTCAGCCTGTGCAAGAAGAGCAGAGGGTGTGTGAGCTCACAGGTTGTGTGATATGGCGTGCCAGGAAGACAGGCAGCTCAACTTCCCTCTTGGTATTCTGGTTGCTTGCACTGGGGTAAAAAGCTGTGTAGGTTTAATAGTCTACTTGGAATGTTTTTTTGTGGAAGCAAATCAAGTCTATGCTCCCCGCCCCTTCCTTTGCTCCCAGCCTTTCCCACAAATTGGTAGCCTTTGCCCTGACTCCTTTCCTCCTTTGGTACTTTCTTCCTTGTGCTGACCTCGCCTCAGCGTTGTCACTGGGAGAGGATGAGTGACTGCCTTGGCAGGGATATTCATGAGGGTGCTGGTGGTCCAGAAGGCCAGGATTGTGTTATCAGGAACTGCTCAGGGTTGCAGAAGAAGAGAAGAAAAAATCCTTACAAGTATTTCTGACTGCAGGGGCTTGTTCTATTCCTCACTGTCAGCTGCCCAGCCTTTCCAAGAAGAGGGAGGGAAAATGGATAAGGCTCTGGCCCATCCCAACACATGGAAAGCAGCTGGAGTTAATGGTGAGGACAGAAAAGCAAGCAGAGCAAAGGCTGTGCTGTGCTTATGCTGTGTTCTGAGGGTAAACAAATTATTTCACAAGCATTATATGTCTTGTCCCTTTCCTTCAAAGAAGGGAAGGGGAGGAGGAGGAGGAAGTGGCAGTGGAGGTGGTTCAAAGGAATAACTAGGACTATCACAAAGGGAGGCAGGAGAAGTAAATGAAGAAGAATAGACATATGCTACCATTTCAGCAAGTTAACTTGCATCTCTTGACCTGTGTGTGGGGGTGGCATGCGTGTATGCATGTTTGCACCTGAGGGCCAATGAGGAGAAATGCAAATTAATGCTTTCATCTCACATTAATGCAGTTTTGTTTAACTTGCATATGATTGTTCCTGCAGATTAGTTGATGGTGCAGTTGGGAGCTGGGTCTTCCACAAATGTAAGGCAAATGTGGAGAAGCTGAGCAGGGGTCCTGGGATGCATCATCCATTAAGAGGCGTAGCCCTCCCTTTCAGGGAGGGAATACCTCCCAGCTATTCCTTGCAAGGGGACATATTTGTAAAAAGGTTTCTAAATACATTTTTCTTGCTGCAATTGTGTGTACAAAATCTGCACTACTTAATACAGGAAAAACTAAAAAGCAGTGTTTCTATCTAGAAACTAGAAGAGATGTGAATGCTTAATAGAAAGAAAAAAAACAGTCTTTGGGTTCAAAGAAAATATTAAAATATGCCTTTTGTGCCCCTCTGAGGGAAAAAAAAATCAGAAGGCAATGAAAAAGAACTAATTTAATAGTTTATTTCATATCTCTTTGTGCTTAAGCCCCTCTGAGTTCAGTGGATTTGAGTTGTGTTTTTGAACAGTTCAAGGCTTTTCAGTAAATGGCATATTGTAAATGGAAGTTGTATCTATAATGGAACAGTCCAAGTAGGAAAACCAAACTCCATTGTCCTGTGACTTCTTAAGTGTTAGGTGTACAGGCTGAAAAGGGATGGCAGTACCATAAGAATAGCCTTTAGGCCAAAGTCAGCACTACATCACACCAGTGGCAGTAATTTTATACCTCTCTGGTACCTCTCTCTCAGTACAGCTGTGTCCCTAAAAGAGCGTCTGCTGCAGGAACCATTTAAAGCAGTGAAACGAGTTTAAGGAAGTTCAGTGGTGGAAGAATAGGGAGAAGGCCATGTCCCCCCATCCCATTCCCACTGTCTCCTGTCACCGCAGGGCTGTGGTGTCAATGCTGCAGGCGAGTGCATGTATTTTGGCTGGCAAGTTTCTTGCCCCTTTTCCTTGGAAGAAAGATGCTCCATTAATACAGCTAAGTATAATTACTCAGTGTGTGTGTATGTGTGTATATATATAATTACATGTGTATAACTAATTCTGGCTGGGGTCTTGCTGCAACTCATCAACACAAACAAGCAGGACTCTCATCCGGTGATGGATGAGCAATGTGATGAGCTGCAGACAGTGCTGTGATTCACTGTGAGTACTGCTCCTCTACCCAGCCAGCTTACCTGAAAGCTATTCTGCTGATGGTGCCATCTTCCAGCGTTATAAACTCATGGTTGCGACCCTTTGGGCTCATTAGAGATTGCTAGGCACTTCATTAAGGACAAAGAGATTGGTGTCCTACCCAAATTTCAGCTTTGTAGTTACAGTGTCCTTCTGAATACCAGGAATATTGGTGATTCCTCCTGTCTTAGTCTCTTGATTATTTGGCTTGCTGTATTACTGACCCACTCCTTCCCAGATGTTATTGCATCCCTGCTGCCACAGGTATTTACCCACTGCTCCCCTCTTGCCCTTGCTCTGTGAAGTCTGTAAAGTACTCCATGACCTTCCTGTATAACAGGCACTGCAGAATGGCGTAAGAAGGTGGGTGTGTGGGAAGGCTAGGGCTAGCCCTGCTGGGGATGGGGGTAAGATGGGTGGGACTGCAGTAGTCACAGTTAGAAATGGTCCCACCTCTTGCTCCCTGAGGTTTCTGCTGGTGATTAGTCAGCAGGGCTCACCACCAGCCTGGAGGTAAGGTGTGCATCTGCTGTTTGCTCCCCTTGTATCTCTGAGATCATTGGCAAGATGGTTGTCTCTAAGGGAGGGGTTCCTGAGTTCTCTGTATTGCTTATCGGCCTCTACCTTGAGGCTGTTGATCCCTTTTTACCTTCTGAGAAAAGCAATCCTGCTGGGAGCAATATTCCCAGTGAATCCATCAGCTACACACCGATACCGATAGGACTGCCAGGCAGTCTGGGGAACTGCTCCCAGTGCCTGTCTGTCTTAAGAAGCCAAAAAGAGCATTTCATGGCCCTCTGGGGTTGGCCCGTTCCCTTCCACCCCTTTGGCCCATTTGTGGAGCCGGCTGTAGAGGGGGAAGCCCTTGTTCTCCCGGTAGATGTAGACACCCGTGATGGCGTTCCACTGGGGGCTTGGCTGGACACCCTCCACTGGGAACTCCTGCACCAACTCCTTCTCCTCCTTGTCCAGTGCCACAAAGCCAAAGAAATGCTTCACGTTATTGGCTGCCAGGATCCTGGAGTGGACCTCAGCTGTGCGGCGGAAGAGCTTGTCCTCGTTGGCACGGTACTGGGCCCAGTAGGCCTCCTGCCGGTAGCTCAGCGGCGAACAGCAGTGCTTCAGGCACTTGGTGAGGAAAACCAGGACCGCGACGATCCCAATGAGCAGCCAGCCAAAGAGCTGAGAAGAGAGAAGCTGTGTTAGGGTGTATCAAGGCAGTCTTACCCACTCCATGAAGCTTTCTCCCCAACATGCCTACCTGGGACTCGTATCTCAGCCTCCGTGTCACCTCGTCCCTGAACTTGGTGAGGTTCGATGGTATGTCTTTACAGGGGAACCTTGCCAGCATCTCAGCTCCGTACTCAGCTGGGAACTTATCCAGGGAGGATGGCCTGACAAACTCACTGAGGGCACAGATGTAAGCCTCCCCCCGAAGCAGCGAGATGACCGACCAGGTGACGGGTGCCACGGCCGCCCGGCCCATGATGGAGCCAAAGAGGAGGAAAGTGGCAGCAGTGGAGAAATTCTTGGTGCCACGCTTGTGGCACTCAGCCACTAGGTTCCAGGTGTGGTTGTTCCAGATAACACCGATGAGGAAGAGTGCCAGAGCTGGGACACCGATGGCAGCCAGCCCATAGATGTAGTTACGGGCTGGGGAGCAGGGGCAGTTGAAGGCAACAACTGAGAAGAGCTCCTCGCTACCCACCGTGCCCAGGGCCACCAGGCCGTTGAAGATCATCACATCTTTGCTCTTGAAGAACAAGGAGAGGAAGCGGAAGTTTTCGGCAACAAGAGCGGCCATCTCGTCCTCGGGCTGGGGGCTGAGAGGAGGTGCCTGCTGCAGTGGAGGGTCGTGCTGGCCCACGTCCCAGCACCAAGGGGCACGATGATGTGGGATGAAGTGTCCTTGGGCCTGCTGACATACAAGGGGTAGTTCTGGGAGCACAACACCTTCACTGCTGTTCCTTCCAGCAGGTGCCCCAACCCCTGGAGCTGGCTGCTGATATCAGAGATAATTCAAAATGAGTTGAAGAGGGATTCAGCCTAAGCAACAAAAGAAAACTCAGACTCTTCAGTTTCCCACTAAATTCTCCAAAAATGATTCTGCAGCAAAGATTAGCATGGAGACAGTTGTTTCTTCCCCTGCTGTTTGCACGTTTGTTGTCTTTCCTTCTTTGGCGTTAGTCACTTCCCACAGAAGTGATTTAGCAGCAGAGTTGCCACTGGACACTCTGCCTCCCAAGCCTGCAACAAAGGAGGATGCTGTGTTACTGGGGAAACTGGACTGGAGCACTGGGGCTGGGATGTGGCCCTAGTACTGCCCCAACTCATACTTTTGCTCAGGCACACACACAGCATGCCAGTGCTGTGCTCCCTTGCAAGCACTGTGGGATTTGCCCCCCCTCCTTCAATGTGTTCAGCTAGTAGTTAGTAATAGCCTAAGGTATGTCGGGGAGGCAGCAGGAGGCGGGCCCTCTGGGGGCTGTTAGTTCATCTGGCAGGTTTGGGTGCAGGGAGATGGGGTGTGGGAGGATGAGGCAGGAGAAGGGGGGAGGAAGCAGCTTGGGACTGAGACCCTGCTGGAGGATGGTGTCCTGCTGCTCTGTGAGTGACTTCCCTTGTTCTGCACATAGTGACAGCTCTGAGATATTGTAGCCCTATTCCCCTAGTGTAAGACTCAACAACGGGGCAAGGAGGTGCTGAGGGCACTGCTGGTGCCAGCAAAGGACGTTACTTTCAGGGAAAGTGATGATCCAAGTTATCATGATGATCCAAGATGCAAACATCACATGCAGATAGAGCTTCGCCTACTATTACCTAGGAGTTGTTGCTAGGACTGGGTGTGGTAGGATAATCTTTCTCTCCCACGGTTGGTTGACATAACTGTACGTGCCCTTCTAGCCTACAGGCCTGGCTCAGCCTCTTTCCACTAGCCTTCAGCTGTCCCTTGACACCTTGGTGCCAGCAACGTACTGTGCTGCATGTCTTCCTCCAGGATGGGGAAATAAGCGGGGAGAGCATCTGAGTTGTGCAGTGATGCCCACTCCTCCTGTGGTAACCAAGCCTTGCAAACTGTTTAATTTCTTGGTTTACTTTGTATCTACAGTGCACCCTTTTGTGGTTTTATCTCAGGAAGCCTCAAGTGCATTGCTTGCTGGGAAAGCCCTCACCCCTGTGACAAAACCCTTGGACTTCAGGGAAACTGCTGCCACTGTGGCTTGCTGGAGGCAGGGTGCCTGACTAACAGCCTCCAGTGGCTTGCAAAGCACCAATGCACATCCTTGCAGAGCAGCTCCTGGAGAGTCCTGACCAACACACAGCATAGCTACCCTGAAAACTTCCCTGATGCTTGCATCTTTCCCCCCAACTTGCACAGGGCAAGGTGGCCCTGGGCCAGCCCCACCTCTAGAGAAAAGAGTATGGGGGCATTTGTGCAGACGAGACAAAGGTTTCCCTTACTGTATTTTACAATGCTGGCTCAGGCATTGTGCTTTAAATCCATCTTGTGCTCTAGTATGTCTGCCCCCTACAAAGCCTGTTTTGCTTGGTTCCTACACAGGGAAGCAAAGGGGAAGTAAGCCAGAAATTTGGCCTTGTTTCCCTACTCTGACTAACCCCCAGCAATCCCCTTAAAGCCATGCTATCACCCAGCTCAAACATAAGCAGTCAAGGCCCTTAATTTCTTCCTGCATCTTCCCAGCTTTCCATATGCAAAACTCCTGTGTTAAAGGAGCCAGACCAGCCCAAAACTGCAGCCATGTGATGGCAGATCAGGCTGCCAGCTTGGGCTGCCATGCTTCGTGGTGTGCAGCCTTTGCAGCAGGGCACCAAACCTACAACCTTGCACTGGTTTGTAGGGTTCAAAGCCCTGTTATTAGGGAGAGAAGCAACCACTGCTGATAAACAAGGCCTTGCAACCTCCTTGTCAGAGTCTGGCACCAGGCAAAGCAAAAGTAAGAGAAGCTGGCAAAGTTATGTTGTTTTTTTTGGGGGGTGTGGGGGTTATCTTCCTTTGATTGTGGCTTAAGCTGCCTGGCTAGGAGAGGGAGGGGTGGGATTGGAAGGGAAAAGATGTTTTCAGCAGATCATTGTTTAGCAGTCTGTGTTAGCTTTTCCCTGAAGCATCCATGAAAGCGAATAAAAAATGAAGTCACTTACTTGGAAAGCTGTTGAAATCAGTTCTGGAGCTTTCTCAGCAACTTGCCTGGTTTTTGCGTGGGCTCCGGGTGCGGGGCTTTCCCAACAGTGAGGGTGGCTGTGCAGCAGGGGGGTTCCAGCTTTGGCCAGGCTGATGGACAAAGTGAAAGTGGGTAAAAACAGCGTTCGAGTTTGGCAGCTTCCTTTTTCAGTCTGCAATGTGCCCTCGGCTGTCAGCTTTTGGGAGGAGGGCGGGGGTTGTGCTCAGGCCCTGTGCTTGGGTGGGGCGATGAGCAGGCACTTGGCTTCTGCTGGGTGCAAGGCTGAGGATGTGCCTTTAAAAAGAAAAAAAAAAAAAAAAGACCAAGAATGAGTCACTGGAAAAATCACATCGTCCTTTTCCAGATCTGCCATGCAGCTGTGCAGAGGCTGGCCATGGAGGGAATCAAGTCTGCCTGGAGGATGGGAGCGATGGATGTCTTGCTGGAGCATGAAGGGGAAACTCCGAAGCCCCCAGCTTGGGGGCTGCATGCGGCCCTCATGTTCCCCAGGGGATGTTGGAGGGACCCACCGGTACCGAGGGTGGGACTCGAGCTAAGCAGGCTCGAGGGGCAACATGGGAGAAGAAGCCCTTGGTCCCAGGTGAAGGGACAGGAACTGCTGCTTTTGTGCCTGAGAGCTGGCTGAGCCAGCGGGGAAGATGCCAGTCTGGCTGGGTTTTCGGGAGAAGCAGGAAACCAGCATCACGAGCTTCATCGGGTTTCGTTTCCTGCTCCTCGGGACGGACCCGCTCTCGTGGGGCGAGCAGAGGGGAGTGATGGCTGCCATGCAGTGCCGTGGTTTGGGCCCGGGGCAAACCGGGACGGGATGGGGGGGCTGGGTGCAGCCCACAGTTTGGCAAGCACAATGCATTCCTGCCCCTCTGCTTTTCCGCTTTCTACTTCCTCTGCAGTCTGATGCCTAGAAGGCAGTGGAGGACTCCACACTTTCTCCTTGCGTCTCTCTCCCTTTTCTCTGCTGTCTGTCCTCCAGCTCCAGCCTGTCGCAGAGGCCACAGGCTCCATTCTCTTTCCCCAGTGTCTTTGTCACCATGTCCCTGGGGTTAAGCTCAGCCTTCCCCAGAGGATGTATTCAGCCTTCAGCAGCACCTATGTTCCCTCTGCCTAGAGCAAACCCGAGCCAAGCCTGATGTCTGCAGTCCAGCTGTGATCTTTGGCCTGAGTTCTGTTCCTTACCCTAGACTTGGGTTTGGCTCCAGACCTGCCCCCCCAGTACCTGCCCAGCCCCAGGAGGGTTTTTGCAGCTCAGTGGTGCTGGGATGTGCTGTGCCCTGTGGCAGTCCCACACCTCTCCTTGGGGCCCTGCTGCCAACTAGGCCCTGCATGCTGGGACCACAGCCCAGCTGAGACCACAGGGGCCATGCTGGGTCTCCCAGTGAGGTGTCTGCTCCCAGCAGTGATGAAATACATCCCCCAAATCCAGGGAAGCTGCCAGGACAACGTGCCAACACAAAGAGGACATGCTACCTGTTCTATGGGGACTTTGCCAATCGCTGTGTGGGCCAGGGCTATGATTTAAAAATCTAGATTAAAACTCCAAAAGCTTCTCTTTGCAAATGCACACCAGTTCCTTGGTATCTCAATGGATCTGCCACGGAGCCTGCCAGCCCCATATTATAATCACCGCTGTGGTGGGATGTGGAGTACGCCTTTCGGGGTGAGCCATTAACAGGGCTGAGCTGCAAATAATAGGAGTGGAAACCACCTTTATCTTTTAATCTCCTTTGCTTTGTAAATCAGGTTTTGTGCCTATTAATTTCTGGGCCTTAATTAAAGTTTGGGGTGTGAAGATTAATGATAAATCTGTGTCATGCTCCTTTCTACTGGGAGTCAGCCAGATTCAGCCTGCCCTTGACTATGGGCTCGTTTTTGCTCTTGCAGAGTGGCTCGGAGAATTTCATTGTCATTTTTGTCCTTTGTTCTCTCCCCACAGCCTCTGTGGAGTAACACGCTAGTAATTAAGGTTTATGTGCAAGACAGTCACCTCAGTAACCGGTGAGCCATAATGGGTTGGTTTGAACAAGAACGCAGTAGGAAAACTTTCAAGGGGATGAGTGTTTAGAAAGGGACGCGGCAGGGGAGAAATTCGTATTTGCAAAGGGGTTTTCCTGTGCATTGCTAACAAAATCAGGGCCATCAGGGAACGTGGAGATTTCCATAGCCACCTTGAGGGCCTGTGCCCCATGATCTCCAGGTTTTAGGGAAATGAGCGCCCACCCGGTGTTGCACAGGGACAGTGTTGCCTCCCCACAGCCAACGCAGCCACCCCAGCTCCACCACAGGCCGTGGCCAGCTTGCTGCCAGCCTCCGTGTGCTGCCCCAGGTCCTTGTCATTGTATTCAAATAAAGAAACCCCAACAGCTTTTGTAAACAGCCTTTATGACTCCTCGTGCCTAAGCGCAGAGATGGAGCGGCAAGCCTGAATTATTTATTTGTTGCTAGCTCCCTAAACAAACATCCGGGCTGTTTGTAACGCCAGGCTGTGTGCCGGGGGGAACCCAGGTAAAGCTACATGGATGGGCTGACCATCCTGCAGAAAATCCATGGCAGGGGGTCAGCCTGGAACCTACCCTCTGTGATGCTGAGAGATAGCTGCTCTCCTTGTCTTGGCAGCCCCCTCCTTGAATTGTACCCGTGACACCCATCTGCACCATTCTCATCACAGGTAATGCAGTGTGGGACGCCCCTTTGCTACTTCATATTTTGGGTCAAATTAAAGTTTCTCAGGGCATTGGAACTGTGTGGGTCTGTGGGGAATAGTAAGATAGAGATGGTAATGGGGAGACTTTTGCGGTTTCATGTCTCAGCATGTGAGGGCCATCCCCAGTTTGATCCCTTATGGGGGAATTTTTAATAGTGCCCAAACCCAAGAGTGCTGCCCAGCATTTCAAGGGGCTGACCCTGCTCCAGTTCTGTCACAGGCTTGGAGGTGCATGTGTTAAAAGAAGGGAAGTTTTGCACATCTGGCATCAGCCACCTCAGCAACTGCCACTGCACAAACCTGTGGCATGGGACACACAACATGTCATTCCCACTGGCACCCCCAGGGCTTATCCATCACAGCCTTGGGCAGCCCAAAGCTCCTTGCCTCCGTTAACCAGGCTGTAGAGCTGCATGTGGGGAGCAGATGGGATCACCTGGGTGCCAGCATTGCCCTTTGGGTGCACATCCCCTTGCAGCCCCTCTCCCAAAAGTGCGGCTCTGCCTCCACTCACACCCGGCTGTAGTAGGCAGCCATTTCCTTCCGAGGTGCCGAGGGCTCTGGGAGGGGGCGCAGGGGGGGCTGTCCTTCCCCAGCCCAGCCATTGCTACGGGGGGGGACATCTGGGTGGAGGTGCAACGGGGGCTTACACCTGTGCCAGCTTTTTAGGGCCGTGTTCATGGTACCCTGGTCAGTGATGCCCAAGAGCTTCTCAGAAGCTTCCCCATCATCTGTGTTTTTTTTGGGGGGCAGTTGGCAGTGAGCAGTCTCCATGTCCGTGCTCATGCTCTGGAAGAACTGCTGGATGCAGACTTTGGCAAAGCTCCTGGCGTGCTCGGTGCAGGTCTCGTCGAACAGCTTGCGCTCGATGTCGATGTAGTGGGACCAGTACCTGCTCTTCAGGAAGGCGGCTTGGGTGAAGCAGGGCCGGAGGGATCTGACCAAGAAAGCCAGCGTGGTCATCAGCAGCATGAAACACCAGCCCAGGGCCTGCAGGGGTGAGGGGTGAGACCAGACCCATCATGGGCAGACCATAAAGACCTAATTTTCCCAAGCCATTGGACTTTAGTGACATTTGTGCTCACTGGGATCAGTAGCAATGGGCTGCCCTGATAATGGGATGTGACAGGGAGGGACAGAAGAGGCCAGAGCCAGCCCCAGTGTGTGCTCACGGCTCATGAGCTGACCCTGCTGTAGGTGCAGCCCTAAACATACACCTGGCTGGGGTCTGTCCAGGCAGCACCCCCTGTGCTGCAGCTCCCAGAGCTTTCTGGCAGCTGGGAACTGGGGTCTGCTCAGGGAAATCTTGCGTCTGGGAGAAGACCCCATGACTCTATTTCTGTTCTGAAAATTGTGATAATTAATTCCTATATTCCCTAAGGGGGCAGAGAAAGGAGCTTTTAAGCAAGACGAGTGTTCAGAGTGGGTTGGACCAGAGACAGGACTTGAGAAGAATTAAGTGCAGGACAAGCAGTAGGTGGCACTTCTTCATTTGTTGCTGCCTGGTGTGGCTAATAAACACATGCCAACTGTTTCACAGTAAGCAGCAAGCGGCATAGATGGTTTTCATCCCATCACTTGCACAAGTTATAACAAGCAGCCAGAGCAGCCACGGGTGACTGGTGGGTTACGTGAGCGGGTGACAGCCATGGAGTAACAACCACGTCAACCCCTTCTGAACTTGCCCTAGACAGCTCTGGCTGCTGTGAGCACCTGTGAGCTTGGCACAGGGAAGAGGGACCGAATTATCAGTACGAATGGGGCTGGGTCTGAACAACTCATACCCCGCAAAACTGCCCGTCTCTCCTCCTGGAGCTTTATTTCAGCAGAGAGGCTCCCTCGAGGGAAAAGCTAAGGCTGGCAGTGCCTAACCCTAAGCCACCAGCGTGGGCACGGTCACAACACCTCTTACCTGTGAGATGCACCGCAGGTACCTGACGGCCACTTCGTTGGCGACGAGCTCCTGCCCATCGTAGATCTCCTTGCAGGGGATACGGGCCAGGACCCTCTTCACCTCCCCCTGGGAGAGCCTGGGGTAGCTGGCATTACCCAGGGCCCCCACGGGCAGCGCGGTGCAGAAGGCGCATGTGATGCATTTCCCATCCAGCAGTGTTACCGACACCCAGACGGCCGGGGCAATCATGGCACGCTGGGCCATGGAGCAGAACATGTAGCGCAGCACGGCTGTGTCCTTCCCCCGCCGGCCCCGGGGCCGCCTCCACTCCTCCGCCAGCATGGACACGTTGTTGTTCAGCACGAAGCCCAGCAGGAACAGGATGAGAGGGGGCACCAGGAGGACGCCCAGCCCATAGGCCAGGTTGTAGCGCGGCAGGCAGGGGCAGTTGAAGTCGAAGGCAGAGTACAGCTGGGCGCTGGCGAGGGCCATGATCCCACAGATGCCGTTCATGAAGGACTCCTGGTTGGACTGGAGGAACTGGAAGATCATCCGAAACTTGTCCATCTTGAAGTGATTCCTCCCCCCGCCAGGGTCCAAGCCACGTCTTTGCTTTACTTCATTCTTTCAGCCCCCCTCTGCAAAGACTTGGTGCCAGCAAGTCTCCTTGCAGCTCAGTTATTCACCTACACGCTCTGACAGCCCCAATATTTAAAGCAGAAAGCTCAACCATTTTTTTTTCCTGCTCATTTTGCTGCTTGCCCAACTTCAGGGTTTGCTTTCTCCTGCTCTTCTTTGTGCCCATAGGGCCTGCATTGTTTCTGGTTTGCTAAACCTCCCTCTGTTCTCCACATCCTCATTTCTGCTGTCTCCTGGTCACTGCTCTCCTTGGCTGTCGAATACAGGTGCTGCCAGAGCTGTGCTCTGCCCCGAGCAATCTGTGGCCTGGCAGGAAGGGGAGTTGCTGGCAGGGCTCCGTGATCCTGTTTGCAAATGCAGCAGGGCAGCTGCAGCTCCTCCCTGCAGCAGGCAGGATGCCCCACCTCTGCTCTGCTGGCACGTATGGAAAATGGGGCTCCACAGCTTCCCTCCTCCATGTCTGCATCACCCCAGGAGCTGTCTAATGCAAGTGTCTTGTGCCTGCCAGGCCCTGCTCTGTGCCTGCACTGGTTCACTGGGAAATTACTTTTGTCTGTTTTATTCTGCAATGGGAAGGGAAAAGGAAAGGCAGAGGGAGGAGGAATAAAGCTCTTGGTACTGTGGGATGCAGTGTGTGTGCTGTCAAAGACTCTTAGCAGCTCCCCTCCCTCCTGCAGACCTGCACATTTCAGCCAGACTTGCAAGCTGACACTTGTAGCTCCTTGGTTTTCACAACCCCCTGTCCTAAGGGCTGCCTAAAGTATCCTTCAAGCCCTGGCTCACGTGGTCTGGCGTCATCCAGAGGCACATGGTGTGTTTGCTGGCTCTGGGGCTACAGAAAAACAGACAGAGAAAGGAGCAAGGGCTGCAGGGACGGGGCACAGAGGATATTCCCTGCTCCACAGGTTGATCCTGTGAAGACATTCAAACCCAGGGTGCCCCTGCTTTCTCAGGAAGTGCTTTCTGCCTAGCAGAGCTCTGAATCCCCCCCCCGCCCCCCCCACCCATTAAATTTCTTCTTTACACCAACTTTGAATGAGCAGTTCTGAAGGGCTTGAGTGCACTGACGAGAAGTGATAGGTGTGCTTGGGTCAGGCTTAGCTCCCACAGCACAACCCAAAAAGAAGTGGCTTTTGTTGCTGCTGCTGTCCTGCATCTCTATTCCCATTTCACAAAACAGTTTGAAGCTTGAAGCACAAGGTTGTTCTCTCAAGATGGCCCAAAAATGGGGAAATATTCAGGCTCTGAGTAGCAATAGAAAAAAAGCCATGCTTTTCCCCACAGCTTTGTAGCAGAGGTAGGAAGCCAAGCCAGGTGTTTTGACCATTAGTCAGTGCAGATTCTGATGTCTCCCCTTGCCAGAGATAGGGTAGATGATGCTAAATCCTCCCTGAGAGGTCACTACAGAGGTGAGCACAAAGCATGCTGAAAACACCTGGTCGGTCTTAGCTCTGCCTGCTGCAAAGAGGTTAATTGCACGATCTCATCAAACGGAAAGAGATTTGACTGTATGAAAATATATGAGGCTTATTGTATCGCTAGCTAAGATCTCAAGCAGGCTTCTCTGTTCACCTGTGGAGTGGCTTTTTGAAGGGCAGTTCACATCAAAGCCTGCATGAATTAACCCTGTAAAAAGCAGAGAGATTTTTGATCTCCAGGAAAACTCTGCCTTTCATTAAGGATGAATGAGGGGTCTGAGTCTGCCTGGTGTACAATGATGGCAGTCCTCGCAGAAGCAAACAAGTCAGTGGGATTCAAAACAGAGTCTGTGAAAGACTGGGAAAGTTGTCCTTGCAGTCAGCCCTGGTGTTTCATGGGCTCCTGGTTGGTGAGGGGCCATGACAGACAAATCTGTGTGCTGGGCATCAGGGCAGCCCTGAGCGATAAAGAGCTGCTGAAGCCTGTGAACGACCCTCTCCCTTTCTCTTTCCTGATACAGCTAACAAATTGTTCCTCATGCCCTTTTTTTGCATTTTGTATTTTGCAGCCACTCTGGGATGATTTAAAACCTGAGAACATGGAAAGCAGCATGCAAAGAGGAGCTGCAGACCTCTGGTCTGAGCTGGGTTAGGAAAATAGCTGATTTGACTAGAGTGGGGTGGTGTGTCCGAAACGAATCTCAGGCTGAGATTTGTAGGGTTATGTCTGGTGATAGTAAACCGAAGTTAAAATTCAAAGTGCAATGCTGATTTCAAAGGAAAGCACACACACACACACACACAGAAAGCTCCTTGGAGGTAAAGAGCATGTGAAGACCTTTGTGCTAGTCCCAGTGGGTGCTGCACACACAACTTAGGGTGTTTCTGGGGTGGTCTGGAGAAAAGGACCCTGTGACAAGCTGGGGTGAGTGAGCACATTCAGGAAAGGGCATTGTGGAGGCACCCAGGATCACTCCTGGAACAGACATCGAGGAGTGGGGGTGAGGACAGGTTTTGTGGAGAGAGCTTTGTGCTCTCTGACCTCATCCAGGGCAGCTCAGGGATCCAGCCAGAGCTGGTTTTGTTATGAAAATAAGAAAAGCTCTTGATGGGGTGGAGAGATGGGGAATGGAGCTGAGGGAAGTGAGAGTAATATGTCAAAGGGTTTGCAGTAAGAAGTTTAATGCATCCAAGCAGCAATATCAGCCAAACTTGTTCCACAGCTGAGACTAAATATCTACAACACACTCTGCATAGAGGCAGATAAGGAAGTGATTGGTCTACCCCAAAATTTGGACCATGTGACTAAGTGCACAGTCCAAACACTTCTTAAACTCCAGCAGGCTTGGTGCAGTGACTACTTCGCTGGGGAGCCTGTTCCAGTGTGCAACCACCCTCTCGGTGAAGAACCTCCTCCTGATGTCTAGCCTAAACTTCCCCTGCCTCAGCCTGACACCATTCCCGTGGGTCCTATCACTGGTGATTAAGGAGAATGGATTGGTGCTTGCCCCTTCACTCCCCCTCGTGAGGAAGCTGTAGACTGCGATGAGGTCTCCCCTCAGCCTCCTCTTGTCCAGGCTGAACAGGCCTAGTCACCACAGCTGGTCCTCATACGTCTTCCCCTCTAGGCCCTTCACCATCTTTGTAGCCCTCCTCTGGACACTCTCCAACAGTTCAATGTCCTTTTTGTACCGTGGTGCCCAGAACTGAACTCAGTACTTGAGGTGAGGCTGCACCAGTGCAGAGCAGAGCAGGACAATCCCTTCCCTCGACCGACTAGCAATGCTGTGCCTGATGCACCCCAGGGTACGGTTGGCCCTTCTGGCTGCCAGGGCACACTGCTGCAAGATCAGTTGCGCCAGGCTAATATGTGGTTGTATCTGAGCTTGGAGACTGCAACCCTCTTCAGACTTCCAGATCTAGAGGAACACTTTGGCTGCAGCCTAAAAGCCACGTGTACATAAGTTCCTCCAAGCCAGCCAATCCTCTTACCATGACCTGCCAGGAAACAGCAATGTAGGCATGGAACCAAATTAAAGCCCAAACCTTCAGCCCAGTCCTTGACCTGAATAGTGAGTGAGGATCCAGATCCTGGCATTTATACGTGATAGTTTATATGCAGCCAAAGTAAATGGGGTAGTCAGAGGTCAAGGGGCTAGATTTTGAAAAGTCCTGTGTAAAGAAGAGATCTCAGAAAAGCAAATTTAAATAACAATCATGTCAAGAAAAGTAATTCTGATTGCTGTATCCTTTATCTGTTGTGACTAGGCAGATGAAAGTCTATGAAAGCAATTTTGTCTTTAAGGTGATTTTCTTATTTATTTATTTATTTATTTATTTATTTATTTGACAGACTCTGTACTAATTTTCCTCACAGAATGACTAACAGAAAGCTGACCCTTGTGCACCTTTTGTAGTTAATTCATTAGGTCAACTCTAACCACTAAGCCCCTTGTCAGGTGATTTCTATTAGTGATAAGGGGCAATTGACCTTAAAAGACTGAAGCCAGGTAGAGGAGCCTATTCCACAAGGTCTCTTGGCTCTACCCTTGTTAAGTGAAATCTGTCAGGAGTGGATCATTTGACCTTTCCTATAGAGGAAGCATGAGGACTGGTGGGGGGATTGCTTCCCCAGGGGAGTCTGAGGCTCAGGTTATCTGGGGTGCTTTTCTACTGTGGTGAAATGGACTGAGTGTTTCTCCAGTAGGCTGCTTTTTCTTCATGTTTTCTACCATCTCTGTGAAATAGCTTCAGTGACTCTATGAGCTAGCTAAGTTGGTGGTGCCTTCTCAGTACAGTAAAACCCTGGTGGTACAACTTCACTGTGAAGTAGTTTGGAAGTGACTCAAGTTCAGAATCTGGCAGGTAAGGCTTCCTGGGTTCTGCAGTTGTTTAGTATTGAAGACATGGAGTACTTCCTTCACCTTGTCTGTCTTCAGTGAAGCTATCTTTTGGGTAGGTTGGTTTGTACTAAAATCTACCAATGGAGTACTTAAAATCCAGATTCAGGCTTCTCAGGCAGAATTGCTGCATCCTGCCCATGGCACACTGCTGGTGCTTGCAGCAGCCACCTGAACCCCAGCACAGTCCCATGGCTCCAGGTATGTGAATAAATGCCTCTGTCTCCTTTTCTTCTGCAAACCTAGCTCAGTCCAGGGATGCTTACCTGGGAATATTTTCAATTAATTCTTTGCAGCTCCTTTAATTTCAGCATGTTGCCATATTTTGTTTTGAAAATGTATGGAAGTATCAAGGGGTTGTTAGAGTGAGGCTGAATAATTCAGCAGCTGGACTGGGGGCAGCCAGAGCTCTCAGCAGATGGCAAGATGTAGGAGGTGGCTTTGCCTTTTGAGAAAACCTGTTGGCATGGTACTAGAAGAGTTGCCTGTTATTTTAGTGTCAGCACTGCTGGCTCTCGCAGCCACACTTCACCGAAAGGGGCAGGAGCTGCTCACACCTCTCTGAAGCTGTTGCTCCAGCCAGTTTGTGTATGCAGCCACATGTTGCTGCCTTGGTTAAATCCTTCCTTGAGCCAGAAGGGTTTTATCACAGATGTAAGGAGCTGTGAACTTGGAGATGACACAAGTGCTATGCAGAGCCCTTGGATAAGAAATGTCTTGAATGGTAACTGAGTCTGGGACTTTGGGATCCTCAGAGCTGAGCCTCATTAGTTCAGCTGGGCAGTTTTTCTGGATGCCCTGGAGCCCAGCCTTTGGGGTTGGGGTTCTGGAGTAAGACATGGGCACCACTGTCATCCATCAGGCACTGTTCTGGGTAGAGATAAGGCTCTGGTGTCTTTGAGACAAAACCCCCTTTACACATTGGTGTGTTGGGGGAATTTAGACTGGGCACAGGGGCTGCCTGCCCAGGTTGGAGGGGATCTCTCCCTCCCTGGGGGATGTCTCTGGGTTGCCTGGCTCACATCCAAGGGAGGTTTCTCATAGTACCAATTTCTCAGAAGTTTGTTCACCTGATCCTGGTGCGTGATGCCTCGTAGAAGATCTTCCTCTTCCTCCTTAGGCAAGTCGAAGCTGTGCTGCCTGATCTCTTCCCGCATGCTTTCAAAGAAATGGAGGATGCATTTGTGAGCAAAGAGACGGCTGTGCTCACAGCAGGTTTCCTCAAAAATCTTCTGCTCAATGTCAATGTAGTTGCTCCAGTGACGGGTCTGCAGGAGGGCAGCCTGGTTGAAGCAAGGCCTGAGCCAGCGGGCGAGGAAAGCTGCTATGATGAGCACCAACAAAATGCTCCAGCCAAGGGCCTGTGTCCTCGGAAATAAGCAGAGAAATGGGATCAACAACAGCACAAGGACAGGCACAAGCTGTATCACTGAGACAGGGCATTTGTGTGGCTGCAGATATGGACTACTGTCCCCAGTCTGTCCCTTCAATCTAGCACCCCAAACTGCACTCAGGGTGGGAGTGCCAGGGAGGTGGATATGACATTTATCTGTGCATCTGCAGCTCAGCAGAATAACTCTTTGCAAAGTGGCCTGGAGCATTTGCTTTGAGCATGGGAGCAGCCCGTGTGAAGGGGACTTTAGTGCTCCCTTAATGGTACCTACTAATCTCCAGGATATTCACCTGCCACCTACTCCAGCTTCAGGTGTCTCATTATGTCATTGTTCCTGAGCAATCTGCTTTAATCTCTCTTGACTTTCACTGTCCTTGAAGCAGCAGGTCCTGCCTGCAAGGTTAGAAAGGTCTTCTGACCCTGAACAGACAGGGCCTTAGAAGACCGCCTATGTTCCTTACAATCTGCTTTTTACTATCTGGGTTTAGAAGTTTCTGGCTCTTCTAAAAGCAAAATTCAGTTAATTAAAAAGTCCTTTCCTTCCTTCCTCTTCCCTATCTGGGTGACTCAAAGATCATCACTGAGGGCAGCAACTCTGGGGGGGCACAAGGCAGCAAAGAGCAGTCTTGCCCCCAGCAGGACCGTGGTGAGGCTATGCTGAATCAAAGAAGAGTGGAATCAGTGGATGCCTGCCCTGAGCATCTCAAGGACATGGGGCTGTGCTGGCAGCGACCCACCTGGGACCAACAGCGCAGGTACCTGGACACTGCCCTGCAGGACATGCTGTTCCCCACCAGCTCGTCCTCTTTGCAGGGCACCTTGGCAAGCAGCTCCTGCACCTGCTCTGTGGTGGCATTGGTGAAGCCCAGGAACTTCTCAGGATCCACGGAGCTGCTGAAGGCGCAGATCAGGCACTTGCCATCCAGGAGGGCGACCACGATCCAGACGGCTGGGGCGACCATTGCTCGCTGCATGATGGAGGAGCACATGTACCTGGAGCAGGAGGGAGACATGGAAGGGGAGATATGTGGGGAGCCTTCTCCTTGCCCAGAGCCTTGACAGACACAGGCTGTCTGGGCTCTGCAGCCTTCCCGGAGCAGATGCACAGCTTTTCCCTGCACCACTCCATCTGGCATTTCTTCTGCTCTGGGGTCTCTCTGCTGGGGCTGATCCCCAGTGAGGTCTGGTCCAGTGCACAACAAGGCTTTATTTTTTTCTATTTGGAAAATCCTTTTCTCAGAGACCTTTCTCACCCTGCTCTGTGCCAACCTGTGCACTGGGTAAAGGTTTGCCTGCAGTAGGGTGAAGCTGATTCTCCTCATCCTTTTACCAGTGTAAGTCTGTAATAATTTAGTTGAGGGGAGGGAAATAGCAGTGCTGTTGATAGAGAAAGCTGTGATGGAAATGCCACACTTTCTGCACATTTAAACACCTCATCTTTTTTGTATACTTAAGCCCCATGAGAAAACCCCTATATGCACAAAAGGGCAGGCAGCGCCACAGTTTCCCAGTGTGGCAGCATAAATATAGCTACTCATTTTTGAGATGTTCCTGCCCTCCTTGGCTGGGGACGGGGCTGTGGTAATGCCTTCCTGCCTGCTATGGCCACCTGGGAAGCACTGACAGAGCCTGGACTTGTGGGGTAAGGTGTGGGGAACCGAGTTCAGAGGAAAACAAGTGACCAAGAGGATCAAAGATACAGAGAGAGATTAGATAAATGGGAGGGGGGACGCCACTCCTACTGCAAACCCCACCTGATGACAGCCAGGTCCTTCCTCCTGTGCCCCTGCGGCCGCCTCCACTCATCCAGCATCACCAGGGACTGTCTGTTGAGGATGAGGCCACAGAGGAAGAAGGCAATGGGGGGCACGAACAGGATCCCCAAGCCGTAGGCCATGTTGTACTGGGGCACACAGGGGCAGCTGAAGTCAAAGCAGGTATAAATCTTTATACTGGCCAGGGCTAGCAACCCACATATTCCATTCATTACAGACTCCGAGTTGGACTGGAAGTACTGGAAGATCATCCGAAAGCGATCCATTGTGCTCTTTTGGCCAGTTCCCCTCCTGGGAAGTCCCAGGGCTGCCCAGCAGTCTGTCTCCTTTCCTCGCCCTTTCTGCTGCCTTGGATGATGAGGATGGAAGAGGGCATGCAGCTTTCACAGGTCTGTCTCTCACCGTTGGTAGCTTTTCTAGGTGAGCAGATGGATACAGCCTCTGGGGGTTGTTTTTTCTGCCCTGTTTTTCATTTTCATGGCTGTCCCACGTGCCAGTCAGCGACAGCCTCCGGTAGTCCTGGTCCCTCCCTTCTTTCCCAGGGCTGCTCTCTCACAGTGGTGAGCTGTCAGCAGATGCCTGGGAGCTGCCCTCTCCCCATCAAGAAATTCATCAGCTGGGAGAAACCAGGAGAGTCCAATTTGCTCATCTGTGCAACCTCTGCCTCCCTGTTTCTTTTTGGCCAAGCAGATCCCCAGCACTGAGTGGGCAGGGAGGAGGCAGGGAGTGCATGCCTGGCTTTGAGCCCATACTATCACCTCTAGCTCTGATTTCCCTAAATGAAAATGGGATGAAAGGACCAACCCTGCAGTCTAGGGGCTGTGAGGATTAACCGTTTTCCAAGCCTGGAATGGCACCTCATGGCAAAGCTTTTGTACCATGGAGGCATTCGTGGCACACCTAGTTCCACATCTGAGACCCTTGCATTGTGGCAGCTCATATTTCCCATATAAGATGCTTGTCATGAAGCTGGTGAATGACAAAAGATGCCATTTTGTGTGAGAGAGGGTTTTATGGAGGGAAAATTCATGTGTTTGCTTCTAAAGCCTCTGCTTGTGCTGCTGTGGGTTGTGTGGCTCTGCCTGACGGTGAAAAGGCATCATTGGCACTGGGTGTGCATTTTGGCTCAGTGTGCACTGGAAATCCTGCAGCCAGCACGAGCTGCACAGGGCAGGCTGTATGTGGAGGGGCTCCTCCTCACTCCCTGTCAGAGAGCACAGTGCAATCACAGCAACTATCATGGAAAAAGCATGAGAAAGCTCCAAGTGAGCTCATTTATCCCACAGGACTGTTATGTTCTGGTCATGGTCCATTTTAATTATCCCCAAGACTATTTCTCCTTTCCTCTCAAAAGTTTATTTTATGGATAAATACAGCTATCTCAGTTCTATTCTGCTGTATCCCACACAACTTTCCTTTCTGGCTCTCATCTGAACACCTTTCAGGTTTCTTCCCAGCATAGATATCTAGAGGTGAGAGTGAGAGGACCCCTCTCCACCCCAGAACACTCCCTTCCAGCACTGAGGTTCCTGCCCATGCTTGCTCCTGTTGTGCAGCAGGCTGCCTCGGTGGGATCACACCAGAAGGGAGGGATGGGTACCTGTGTGTAGATTCTTGTGGGCATGCAGAGTGCTGTGCAATGCATGCTGACTCATGTTACTGTAATGAAATACAGTTGCACCAGCCATCATATTCGTGTTGTCCTTGACTAGCGAATGGAACTGATTGTTAAAGTGCATCCATCAGCAGTAAAAACCTGTGGCTAATCAGCCACTGTTTGCATTTTGCCATCATACAGCATCAGGACCCCTCGCTGAACTCTGCAGGTGATTTTTAGCCAGGAAGCAGCCTGTCTAGCTTCCAAAGTGCTTTAATGCTTGTTGGGTTTCTCATCTAATGGCTTGCATTTATGTGCTGATGGGTTGGGAAAGTTCAGTGCCCTTTCTGTAGAACAATTACTTTAAAGAAATTATTTTGTCTTTCTAGCTCTCCTGGCAAAAACCTAGGAAAGACTAAATAGGTTCCTACAACTCAGGACAATAAGATGTAAGAAGTGAAGGAAGCATTCTCTGGGCACCACAAGCAACAAGGAAATTTTACTTCTCCAGAATGCAATCTCCTGGCGTGGATGTCAGAGGTCCATAAAGGATGCCTCATGGCAGTTATTGTGCACTGCTGTGATCTGGGGTCTTGCCAGTAACTCTGAGCTGAGACATGGGGTTGCTGAATCATAGAAGGGAATATTCCTCCATTTGTTGCAAAAGGAGCTTCCTGGGGTGAGAGAGAGAGAAGCCTGGAGGTAAGTAAGATGTTAAACAAGGACAGATGTTCAAAATGACTTCCAAAACCAAGCATATTTGGTTATCCATCTTGCTCATTTGACTCAGGCACTGTCCTTTGAGTTAGGCAGCTGATCTCCAAGACCACTGTGGGAGCTCAGCGCACCCTTTGTTTGCCCACATGGAACAGCCCTTTGGTTTTGACCCAGCTGCATAGCACATCAGAGCACTGGGAAAGGGACAAGGACACATTTCCCTATTCCTTTGTGGCTGTAAAATAGCAGGCATGGGCTTTTTACCTGAGATGAGGATAGAAAGATACAGACATGGGGAATCCTCATTGTATAGATGAAAGCTCTTTTAGTCCATAACAGCCTTCTTGCTTTAGGAAAGAGGATAATTTCACCATCAAAATTCATGTTGTTCATTCCAAGTAGGACAAACTCAGCAGGATGATGCAGTCAGCTTTGTGCATGCTTTGGGGTCCCTGCTCTGCCCCTGAATTGAGCTGGTCCCTGGGGAGCAGACATTCTCTGTGGAACCTGCTTTGGCAGGTGGGTTGGACCTGATGATCTTTTGAGGTCCCTTCCAACCCCTACAGTTCTGTGATTCTGTGATCTCTCCCAAGGCTCACTCTGCTGGAAAAAGGCCTTTGCCAGCAGCACCCATGGTGTGGGAGGTGCAGAGTTACCTCATTAGGAGCCACTGGCAGTTGTTTATAACTTTGTCAAATTATTTAATTACATGGACTGATTTTTTTTTCTGTCCTGAGTGTCTGCCTCAGGCAAAATATATTTAGAAAACTGCTGCATGGATTTGTCAGCTGCTCCTGGGCTGATGTAAGGGCAAAAAAAAAAAAGGGGGGGGGGGGACTTATTTTCCTCTGTTAATAAAGGGGATTGTGCAATTGATCTGCAAATGCACAGCAGCCCTGCCACCCACTGGGGGGGCACAGTGGTGACTGTTCCTAATAGGAGCAGGGGTCCCTCCCCACCAGTGTGCCAGGAGCCCAAATTATCACCCCCCTCCTTTTTGTGCTACTGCTGCCAGCCCTGTAGTTACCCTGGGGCAAACCAGGAGCAAAGAACCAGCCCGCAGGAGATGGCTGTGAAATCAATTTAGCTCCAAATGTCTCTTCCTTCCTAATTTCTTGGCTCATTACTTGCCAGGCAGGGATGGCACCTCCAGCTAGCACTGCGTTACAGCGAGCACTGTGCAGCCAGGAGCAGCAGGCACCCAGCGACTGCTCCTGTCCTCGGCCTCCCTGTGTTCCCGCACACATGTGCACATGCAGCCTGCTGTACCTCTGGGGTGCAAGAGCAGCTGAGTGCTCCCAGCTGCTGCAGGAGGACTCTGGTCCTGTCTCTGGGGACAGCATAGCAGCATCGCTGCCTTCTTCCTCCAGGCAAACAGGACAAATGCAAAGCTGGCAGAGGACTTTACCCCTTGCTGCCTGGAAATCTTTCAGCATCTTGGATTTATCATGGAAGAAACTACCTTCCATTGCAGCTGCATGTGGAGAAGGACATAAGCAGTGTTTTCTCCCTCCAAATAATGTTCAAGCTCACTGACAGCAGAGACAAACTAAAGTGCTGTTAGCTCCATGGGGCAGGGAACATCCACATCTGAGTATTTCTGCAGAGCTGAGTACTCTCCCCAGGTTAAGCAAATAACAAGTAATGACCATTAAATGATTAATGAGATGATAGCAAAAATAATGGCAGCATTGTGAAATGTAGTTTGTCTTCCCTAATAGCGTTCTCTGGAGATTGGATGCTCCTGTTCTCTGCCTCGTAACTTTGTTAAAGCACCAACATGCAGCTGAGTGCCAGTAAGGAAATATATGGCTTAGTTTTGTGCTTTTCTGCTTAAGAGCTCATTATATATTGCTCTCCTGGCCATTAAAGCTTAGCTCTCTGGCTTATGTGAAAGTCCTGTTTCCTGATCTCTGCATTATCCCAACCTTGACCTAATTCACATGATTTCTGACTGAGAGGACGTTTTGCAGGTCCATCTATCTGCTTGGCTTTGAACCGATGCTGTGGTGAGATCATTTTAGATGGAGTCTCTTCTCATCTTGGGAGTGAATTAGGGAATAAGGCAGAGAATTAGGGAATCAGGCTGATCACTTAATATCCTGGCTTAGTGATTTTCAGATTCTTCTGATCTGATAATGCTTGCACATCTTCTAAGGGAGGTGCAAGCTCCAGATAGCAGATTCAAGGCTGCTGACATTTAACTAGCTTCCCTTGTTATTTTTCTCAGACTTAAAATTAGGCTCTGGCCCTGGGGAGCCTGCAGTTTGCAGGCTGAAAACCACTGATAACAAACTTTTATTGATAGAGCAGTTTGTCTTCGGTACGCGGAGGTGTCACAGAAACCACTGAGGTGTTCAGGAGGAAATGGGGCTCAGGTGAGGGAGCCCAGCTTGGTGTGGTAACCTCGAGTTTGGGCAGCTTTCAGGGCTGATGGGGTCCTGAGCTGGTGTTTCTGCTTCATGCAAGGCCTTCAGTAGCTAGATTCATGTCTTTTAAGCCACCAGTTCTGTTTCTACAGTGTTAATTCACCAAGGATCATCTGGTAAATCATGGCTAAAAGTTTATTCTGCAGCTGTATTTCTTGCCACTGTCTGGAGGATCTCTTGGTTAGTGGGTGATCTTGAGGTGTGGGATTTGGCTGCCAGTGCTCATGTCCCATGCCCAGGCTGGTTTGCTCTCATTCTTCTCTTGACTGCTACATTAATATGACAGTAAAATAATAAAATCTTGCTTGATTTAACCATAGAGAATATGGTTTTATAAAATAACCTCCAAATTGTGTTTGGTATCTCCATAAAAATTCTTCCATGTTGGCAATGAAGAAGAAAGATCAAATATGAGCTACTTTCTGCCGTCAGTTACCAGCAGCCAGGGCGGTAACCAGCTGTATCACCACGTAAGCTCCTTGTATATAAAAGATGCGAGCCACAGCACAGATTTCTTAAGTCTACTGTGGCTATGGCTAAGTTGCTATAACATGACTCCACCTGTACTGGCTGTGATCAGGCTTGATTCTAATACCTCCAAGATCCACAAATAATACAAATAATGTCGTATGAGTTTGTGAGAGACTGAATAATGTGACAGGCCTTTTGTTAGGAGTGATACAATATTTCTATCACATGTCAGGAATAGAAGGCGTTTGTAAAGACAAAAAAAAAAAAAGTTTTATCAGGAAATTTCACAATTCTTTTCCACAAGAAAAAATACTTAAACATGGCCTTAAGAAAAGTCGACTGTGGTTTTGAGTCAGGCTTTGAGTTCTGAAGGAGGGACTGGGGAGCTGTGGCTGTTTGCACCCAGAGGAACAAGAGCAGGGAGGATGGAAGGGATTAGAGCAAAGGCTCTAAGAGCTGTGGAAATACTTGTTGTTGTTGTTCAGCATAAAGCAATGCCTGGGCTTATGGGGCAGGCAGCACCCATCAGTAACAGCATGTTGAAAAGGAGTGAGTGCTGCACGGCCTGAGCTCAGTGTGCAGTAGGGATCCTGTGCTCCTCCTGGTCATCCATCGGTCTGTCTGATCATACTCAGAGGCAAGATGTTTTGGGAGCACTGAGCATCCCAGGATGGGGCCAGCACTCAGCAGCAGGGCCAGGCACATCAGCTCTGCTGTCCCTGCTCTTCTGTTGCTCAGTGACACAACTGCCTGAACTTTGGTGCCATCAGTGTGGTGTTAGAGACTGAAGCGTAAGTGTGGTTGTCACTAGGTAAGCTTGAGCTCATTTTATATGTGTATCTCAAGTACAAATCTTTATGAAGCTAAAAATATTGAAATATTTGTAAATCTTTTCTGGGCTTAAAGCATGGTAGAACAGTATTAAATACTTCATATGCACTGTGAATAAACTGCAGAGGTTGTTCTGGCAGCTGAGAGGGAAGTGATTCCTCTGGCAGGGCTGGGTGCAGCTAAAGGTGATGGTCTCCACTCCTCTGCACTGTGAATCACAGAACAGGAGGTGGAGTTTTCTGAGGAAAAATGGGATATGCATTGAGACGACAGAACCAAAACACTGCAGACTGCTTCTTGCTGTGGGAAAATCAGATCCCTCTCCACAGGGGAGGAGTTCATCCTGTGTCCATGGTTTGTGGTGGGGTGAGAAGGGAGATGTACTCTCCCAGTGCCCTCTGTAGTTACCCACTCTTGCCTGCAGTAATAGTTACAATAATCCCCATCTATGAGAGGAGGCTGTGCAGGGGTTGAGGTGTGATATGTGCCTTGCTAAGGTGTGAGCCATCACACAGGGGTAGTAGTCTGTTTGGGGTCTGGGTTTGGGTTCTCTTCCTGCCTCAGATTTCCTTCAGGCTGCAGTGCTAGCTCCAGCCTGGCCCCAGGGCGAGCCAACAGAAAGCTCAGCTCATTATGACATTTCTCCACAGGGAAACACAGTGGCTGTTTCTCATCAGAAGCTCTTAGTCCCAAACTTTGCCAGCCACCCTGGACCTCAGCGAGCGGCCACGGTGCTGTCAGCCAGGCCAGGGCGCTGCCGGCGTGGGCATGCCCTGCCCTGAGCTGCTGCTATGTTTCTAAAAGCCTTTTCTTCCAGATAAGAAATCTCTCTTGTCTTACAGCTTCCTTTGGCTCAGCCTAGCTCCAACTGCTGGAGAAGAGCTATCTTTTTCAGATTTATTTATTTATTTTTCCAGGATTAGCAGGAGTAGAATGGTTTAGAAGCTGTGAAGAGGACATCTTAATCATCCAGGCAAATATCAGAAATTTGTCTCGTAGCTCTTCTCCTTATCTGCTTAAAAAAAAAAAAAAGCTTTTTCCAAGGATCTGGGGCACAGGTAACAGCTCTGATGTTAGGTTGTCTGGGCATCAGTTCCTCTGCAGAGTAATAGTGGGTTTCTGATCCTAAGTAAAATCCTCACTTCAATATAAAAACATTGTTTCATTCACCTACAGAAGCTAGGGCACTGGAACTAAAACACACACCCCGGAGCATATAAAACTGCTGCTTCAGAGTAGCTGCAATTCATCTGCTGGCGAAATTAGAGTCTTGTTTCATGAGGCTGTCTTGTCTTGACTTTCTCTGTGTACATAAGCCACCTTCTCACATCATTAATCTTCTTCTCTGTGTATATTTATGTTATTTATAGAGTGCTGGGTGTCTCCAGAATGTGGTGAACACAAGTGCTGTTATCTGATTATAGCAATTTTGTCATTCTCCCAGGAAAATAACAGCCTGCCTTAACTTCTCAGGGGGGTCTCTCCCCTTCACCAACAGCAGATTGTCTGTGATGACAAGTGACTTGTGAATGATCCTTGGGGCAGATCTCATCTACGCTTGGCCATGATGAACAAGAAATCAACAAATCCTAGGGAGATCAGTATGCTCAGACTCATAGGTGCAGTTTTTCTTTCTCTGCCCAATTCTTATTTCTTCTCTCTGCTAGGCTCTGACTTTGGACCCTGCTTCTGGGCTTAAAAGCTTCAGAACTTCAGAGCTCAAGCTCTGGCAGCTTATCAGAGGGAAGATGGGAAGAAGAGGTGGCTGCAGGTTCACTGTGGGCATGACTGGCCTTTGGCATGTCCCTGCTCGCTGTCCCTATGTATACAATTGTGAGGAATAATTCATGCATGTTTCTAGAAGAAGCAATCCCAAGAAAACAAATTTCATCCAAAGCACCAGGTAGTCTCATGGAAACTGTGTGGGGAAAATCAAACAACCGTCCCAGTCCCTAGAGACAGCTGGTTCTTCACAAAACAAACTCTGCCCCCTTCAGTCCTGATCCTCATTGCAGAGCACAGAATACCTTTGGAAGACGAAACTGTGGGCTGCAGTTCATAACCCTACTAAATACTGACTTTCCTGGACTCAGCAGAGTAATGGTCTTTTAGGGCACATTGCAATTTCCCATATCTGCCTCAAGCCAGATCCTTGTGGTTCCATAGGCAATAATTACATGCTGTGCCTGGTGTTCTGTAGAGGGTAATAATCTCCTCACTCTCCCTTTGGTAACCTCCTATCTCTGTCCAACAGCTCCTGCCTTTTTGAAGCAAATAAGCAAACATCACGCCGTCAAAGATCATAGGATCCTGTGGCTTCTTAATTGCCACCCTCTGCTTCATCTGTAGTAACAATGCTCTGAGTATGGGCCTTTTCCAAGAACTCTGAAGACCCCTGAGCTGTCCTGTGTTAAACCTCCTAAGGAGCTTAGTGTCTTGACTTTGGTACCACATTCAGTATTAAATGTGTTGTTGTTAATGTATCCTTCTCCCTTCATCAGGACCTTGAATGGGCAAACTCCCCCTGCCTCTTCCCTTCCTTCTCTGTAATGATACTTGTCCCTTTGTGCCACTTCTTGTCTTTAAACCTCATGAAATTTGCCTTTTTCTTTAGCTGATGGCAGCCCTGCTCTGCAGAATACCATGCTGTAGTGACACCACAGAAAACACATGAGGTCTCAGCTGAGGTCCCTCAGCAGCTCATGGACAAGCACTTTTCTTTCAGCTGATTTCCCAGCCATGGAGCAGCACCTTCAGCTCAGCCTGCTTGGTGGCCCCACACGCTTTCTGGTATTTTCCTTTGCTTTTCCAGCTTCTTCCTCCCATCTGGTCTCCTGCATTTGTTGCCAAGAGCTACCCTTGCTTGTTGTAAGTCATCTCCGTGTGGTTTAAACTGATTTTGGGGGAACCAAGCCAGCAAACGGTGGCCATGAAACAACCACAAACTGGCGCTGCTGCTGGTTACGAGCAGCACCCTGAGCTGACTTTGCCCTGATGCTTGCTGGCTCTGAGCCGTGGCTTTCTGACCTGAGCAGCAGAGCAGAACGATTAGCCATATAAGTGCAAGGCAGGGGCTGTATTTTGGATTATTCAGAGTATCAAACTCTCAGTCTCTGCATCTGGCATAATCACCGTTTCATTGCCTGCTTCCTCTGTTAGATGAAAGTGCTCTCTGGAAGCAGATAGAAGCATTGCAACCCCAGCTATTACTCTTGAATTCCTTCCCAAAATGAGGCTAGATTCCAGTCTAAAGGGTTTTGACTATTGCAAAGACAGAGAGAGTGAAGGTAAGAACTGTAAGAATTATATAGAAGCAAGGCCCCTATTTTGGCAGTTTGCCTTAACTGCTAGCAAAGCTCTAACTAGGACCTTGACCAGTTCAGTTTGTGAAGAAGGTTGAATGAGGGAATAATAATTTGTAAGTATCATCTCTGGCTGCTGGATCAAACTGAAGAACATCTAATGAGCTCCATTGGCATAGAACTTTCAGCTCAGCAAATTTGGATTGGAAGAGAGTTGCAAGTTTTTAACAGACAGTCATTTAAACATTGTAAAATTTAGTCTAATAGTGCAGCAGCTTCTCCTTTACTTGCACCTTTAAAATTAAAGGGGGATTTGTTTTCTAAATATGTTCGAGATGGTGAAAATCTTGGCATTAATTCTTAGGCAGAGAAGCAAAATTGCCTTTTGAATCTAGCAAGCATAACTCATGCAGAGACTTTTAGAAGAGATAATAATGTCAGGAATATGTTCATCAGTAAGTGAGAGCTGCAAATCTATATCTGTTCGTGAAGTGAATAATGATGGATAATGCTCAGTCACAAGGCTATAATGCCGCCTGCAGGATTTTAGTGACAGCGTGAACAATGTGAGTGGTGCAGATAGAAGTGAAGTATTTATTCATACAGGAAGGCAGTGTTTAGTCCTTATGTTCACGTTTATCAGAACCCAGTGACAGTATCTGATTTCATATTGTGATCCTTTTTGCAGACTGGAAATTTTGAGAGAACAGATCTGTCAGCAAGATTATTCAAATAAGCCCTGCTGGGGACTTGTGCTTCTCCTCTGTTCTTCCTTGGTTTAGATGTGCGTTTTGAGATTAGTTTTGAAATGCATGCTAGCTTTTCCTGGCTGTCAAGCCAAAATTAAGGCTGACGTTTGCCTTTGGGGTTAGTCTTCGCTGCTGGAATGGGGTTGTACCCTTGGGGGGGCAGGGGGGGAACAGTTGCACATGTTTTGCTGAATTCAGCAGTCCCCGGTAGTCTCCTGGTGCAAAGTGCTTCCATCATGAATGCACTACAAATTGTCTTTCAGAATCAAAGGGGCTATGTGATACTAAACTTGACATTTCTGAGTTTCTGGCTGGTTCCTACCATTTGAGTCAGAGTAAAGAAGAAAAACTGACTTTAGATGCTACCAGCAAGCTGCACATCCAGTGCCACCAGCACTACAGTCTCTGTGGATGGTGACAAGAAGGTGACTGCTGTTATTTCGAGGTCACCTTTTTCAGATCCAGCCAAACTCAGTGAAGTTGACTCAGGAATTCCCACAGAGGCCAGGAGGGAATTAATAAGCAGCATGGTCAGCCCTGTCCAGGGACCTCTGAAGGTGGTGCTCGGCTTCAGGAACTGCACAGGAGCTGGACAGCTTGGATGGAAGCTGGTCAGGAGGACAAGTACTGGATGCATCCTGCTTCTAAGATCAGTCCAAGGGGGAATCTAACTTGTCTGGCTGTTCAGTACAGCTTGTGACAGGGTACATGGTGGTTTCGTGGGGCTGTTTGCTGCCTGGGGCTCTGCAGGCTGGAGAAGAATTGGAAGTAAAAATCCAGATTTTTCATATTGCTTTAAGTTTATTTGGAGCTTGTAACCCTTGGAGGCTGTGAAACCATACTGCTCTCCAAGAACCCAATGGGGAAAGGCTGAGGGGTCCGGATAGGAATAGGATTAGGTTGGTCCATCGTCCATCGCTGTGCTAGGAGCAGGGCCAAGAACTGTTTGCAACCCATCCAGTGAGGGGTGTGCTGTGAGGAGAAGGATCTGGAGCAAAAAAATGTAAAAACATCACCAGTCCTCATGTGCAATATGGCTGGAAGTACTACCATAAAATAACTCCACCTGTAGGCAAAGCAACATGTAGGGTCAAGACCTGAATACGTTGGCAGTTGAATATTGAGTTCTTCCTTTGATAATCCAAACCAAATTTTCAGGCTCTGTCAAGCACATTTAGATGTAACCCTTAAGGCACTTGCCCTTTTTCTAACTGACCATATTTAGTAAAGTGTGTTTTTTTTTTTTTTTTTTCTCTCCAGTATACTATGAGGAGGCTGATTTCTCAGCATGATGTAAAGTTGGCTAGCAATGACCCAATTAGAAATCTGAGCACCACCACTGTTGATTTGGGCAGTAAATCTAATTAAAAGCAAATATTTAGATGCAGAAATAAGAAGGAGGTATGAGGTTGGCACCAGCATCTGTCATCAAAGTCTCGATTTGTTCCTGTTTTAACAGAAACCCATTAACATCTGCAGAGAATTAGGGATCTCCTTTAAAAGGCAAATATCCCTCAAACTCTGTTCTTCCACAACAGCTTGTTTGCCACATCAGAAATATCCACTGTCTTGACCAGAACATGAAAGAGAGACTGAAGGGAAGGTCTATTGACCAAAGAAAAATGTTGAGGGAGAAGTTACCCAAAAGTAAAGTGAATGGGCACAAAAAGAAAAGGGGGGGGGGGGGGGGAGGGGGGCGGGGAAGAGAGGAAAAAAAACACCACCCTGCAATGCTGGTAAATCTATGGAGCTGGTAAATTCACCTTAATGTGCCAGGAAGGATCTCTGCTTCGTGCTGCTGGAAGTGAGGGTTTGGTCTGGCTGACAGTGAAACTCCAAAGGGAAGATCAAAGACCTGATTATTAACTATGCTAAAATCCTGTTAGATTTCTCTTGTAGATCAAAGGACCCTTTAAAGAAGGAGGAGCTGATTCCTCTGGAAATAACTTCTGCTCAGCACAGGGCTTTCATGCAAGTCCCAGCTTAGTGGTAAGGTCTGGGCTTCTGGGATACAGCACAAATGTGCTGCAGTATGGTTATTCTCTGCTTCTGGGAGCAGAGAATATGCTCTCTGTGGGAGGAAGCAGCCTTGGGCTTGCTCTAATACATACATGGGGTTCATCAGGCCCTGCCAAACTCCCCAATGTGGGGAGCACAAGAAGTCTGAATGAAAGGTGACTTAATCCTCCTCATCTAAGTCTTACAAGGCTATAGGTGAGATGTGCATGCTAGAGCTCAAAAAATATAAAATGTGTGAGAAATCCATATTTTCTAGCCATCCTGTTTATTCTATTTGGTCAATAATCTTCAACGCATTAATTTTGAGCCTAGTTCATAGCAAACATAAGCAATGCTTTGCAAATGGCTGATAAAAATGCAAAGGTCTTTGGGTTCTGCTTGTCAATACAGGGACCAGACCCTTACCATGACTTCCATCCCATAACCAAACTGACTTTCTTCATTAAAATTCCCAAATGAAGCAATTGTCCAAAGGAAGAGGTTCTCTTGCTTTTGCTCTTTTCCTTGCTTTCTCATATAGTGCAGTTATTGGATTTGTATGAAGCCTTTCACACAAGCAGCTTCAGAGAGAATGAAGTCACCAAGTGAAAGAAATGGAAAATCAAAAGATGATAAAATAAAGGCACATCTGCAGCTGACTTGATCTGAGTCCGTAAAAACCTGCATGGGGAGAGGATGGGGCTCCTTCACCTGTCACACGAAGACACTATGTGGGGCAAGGCATGGAGGTTCAAGTTAGCAAACTTAGAGCTGGAAAACAAGCACACATTTTTGACTGGGAGACCAACTGTTGTAGCAGTAACTTTTCTTGAGCGTGTAACTTTTCTCTCTGCTGTCACGCTGTGCTTTCAGGTCAGAGCATAGATCTTGAAAATGGTCCTGTGGGAGAGCCCTGAGCGCTCCTGCAGTGCAGGAGTGGAGTTTCATGCCCTCCGTTACACTGGAGCAAGATGATGCTGGGTATTGTGGTCAGCAGCGGTCCCTGCACAGACACCCACTGACTGCCGGGGAAGGTTTATAGGGCATTGCAGCAGGGGATTATGTTACTTTTTAAGATGGGAAACGAATGGGCTTTGCTTACTTTTGCTTACTTCATGAGGCTGCTTGATGGAAAATTTATTAGGTGGTTAATCTGAACCTAGCAGCTGCAGAGGAGACATGAGGGGACAAATGTAGGAGGGCTGGGGGAACAGACAAGTAAATAAGAAAAGTTCGTGCTGTCTCTCTGTGCTTCTCTACCTCTTCTGAAAGTTCTCCCTTTCTGGTAAACATGAAGTACCATTTGGCGATGGGGATCAGAGACAAGCAGGGTTAGTGCAGGCTTTGCCAGAGCTTGTGGGGCAAGAGACATGCAGAACTGTATAGTGTGGGGTGCAGGGCTGGAAATAGGCCAGAGGCTCAGGGTATGCAAGTGGGCTGATTTCTACAGAAAAGGTGGCACTCTTACATGCTGGGGGATTCTGGCAGTCAGGGTTAACTAAAGGCCTGTGGATAGAGGATGGAGCTGGGACTCTGAAAAGCCTTGGAAAGCAACTCCAGAAGTCTGATGCTGTTAGGAAGCAGATCCTGCAGGGCTGTGCAAGCATCAGCCCAGGAGAATTATTTTTCCCGTGGCTTTCAGGATGGATGTCTGTGTATACGTGAGGCACCAACATATTGTGTAAGTACTACTTGTGTTTCTGCATCTTGTATTCAAGGTCAGGCAACAGCTTCTGCTTTCATGCAGGTCCTGTGCTGACAAATGGGAGAACCGCTAATGTAAAGGTCAGAAAACAAACAGAACTAATCTGAAGCATCAAGCTGGCTGTGCGAAACATGTTTTCCTAGTCTGCACACTGCAGAGCCAGTGTGTCATGAAAGATGGAAACTTTTTCCTTATCACACTCATAAAAAAAAAAAACAAACACAACAACAACAAAAACCCACAACCATTTCTTGTGAGAGAAGTGACCTCAGATTTAGCTGTCTCGAGGAAGGAATGCCAAATTGGAAGATCACCTGTCATGATGTCCTTTTGCTGACTGTTGTCTTTGAGAGTTTTATAAATGCTGATGGGGATTTGCACCATCAGCCTCTCCACTTTAAGGTAATATTTCTGGATATATCTTCCAAGGCAGTGCTGGATGCTGCTGTGTAATCTGCTGTTTTCTGGCTATGGCTTCGTGTGTACTCCTGCTCATGTGATTCTTTGTAATTACTCCTTGTTTGTGGTTGCCTGGTTTTGTGTGTAGTCCCTTGAGGGGTGATGAGCTTAGAAGGCACAAACACAGGCTTTGCAAAGGGAATTTTTAACTACAATTTCTTCATTGCTGTACAGCACTCCAGAGTTAGAAATCTCTTCAAAACACCCAGAGTCCTTATATGCAAGTGCTTTCATCTGAGATTGCCTTTTTCATAGTCTGAAATTGTGCCTCGGTACCAAATCTGACAGCCTGGCCATCCTTCTTCAGCAAGCTCTCTTTGCATGTGACAGTAGATGCTACCCTCGAGCCATCTCACTAATCCTCCTCCACATCCAGCCTCTCTCTTTGACGTATGCCCGAGCTGAACAGCTGGAGCTCATCCTTGCACTCGGCTTTTGGGTAGAGAACTCATGGGTGTTGTCATGACTTAAGGCAGCAGATGCTGTTTCATGCACAGATGTGACTGCGGTGGCTTTCTCCTTGTGTTCACTCATGATGATAATCGTGATGTTAGCACCTCTCCCAGAGCTGATGCTTGTTTCAGGTGAAGTTCATGGATTGACTGCGTTGTCCTGACAGACTTCTCAGCACAGGTTGCAGATCGGTGGTCAGCTGCTTATGCCCAGGTACAGAAGGTGGAAGGGAATTATAATGTAGTGCAAGCTCACCCTGCTCTATCACACAGTGTTGTCTCTCCACCAGACCCTCCCCACACCTTGATAGGACTGGTACCAAGAAATTACATCCCTAATTAGTTCAATTGATACTACTGATACGAAGAAACAATCAGTATCCTGACTTACAGGCATGGAAGTCCTGCAGTTCTGGCAAGCTGTTTCAATGTTCCCTGTTGCTGAAGCGCAAGAAAAAAGCAAAAACCCAGAATCAGTATGATCCTGTTTTGTCTGTCAAGGGCCCCTGTGATCACAGAGCATATTTCTCACCCTGCTCAACATTTTCTGCAGGAAGAACTGACACAAGTTGGCAAGGACAGCTCCAGCCCCTCCTTCTTGCTCCTTATCCAAGCAGAACCACGAGCAAATCCAAATACTCTTTGATAAAGTGAACCAAGATATGATCACAGCAAAACCCTGGTGCTGTTTTGCATTCTTCCCCACAGTGTTAGCGACAGCCTGTGGTGTGAGGCGAGGCGAAGCCCATCCCTCAGAGAAGCTGAGCACGTTGCTAAGGCAGATCTATAAGGCTTCCTGCTTCCACTGATGGAATTGTGCTTTACCTCGGCTCCCCAGGGGCAGCAGGGACCTGGCTGAGGACGTAATCTACAAGCCATGTGTGCTATAATTTAATAGTTGTGCTATGGTCCCAGGATTACATTGGTGCCTGATGCCTACAACTCAGATTGGATTCGGTGGAAGTGAGAGGCTCTTGGTCCTTCTGGGAGTGAGCCCAGCATGCAGCGAGGTATCACACAGCACAGTTAGCAGGCATGATACATGCGTGAGTGCCTGTGGTTTAATGGGTGGCTGCACAGAGATGTTCCCTGTGCTGCTATTTGGATGCTCACCATGCCTACAGTTAAGAACTCAGGAAAAAAATAAAAATAAAAATCATTTTTCATGATCTTTTATCCAATTAGAAGAGGAATCTTTCCATTATAATTTGCCTTACAATGACACTTCTTTCTACCATATAGAACATGAAGATTTCCAGAAAATATAAGTCCTTACTCAAGACCTCTTACAATTCAAAGACAGGCACAGAGAGAGAATAGAAAAAGAAAGGAGAAAGAAGGAGGATTTTTTGTTGTTGGTTGCAGACGGTTCGATTCAGCAGGATGGAAGGCCTTGTGTGGCGAGGGGGCAGGAGCTGGAGTTGCCTGTCTAATGCCCATTCCAATCTTGTGTTTCTTTGTGAGCTCGCTGTGATGAGCTGTCTCGAAGTAGTGTTCACAAAGGATATAAATAAAGATGTGACTCAGTCTCGCAGTCTCTGTCCCACCTCTGCTCATGAGCTGCCTGCTGGTGGATTTACCACGGGGCTGGAGCAGGACCCAACGCACCAGCAACACCCACCACTGACAAGCTTGTGTCTGAGCAGCAGCTCAGGTGTTTTCAGAGAACAGGGGATCTTTTGGCTTTTTGGGTGGGGAAATTATGGCAATAGCTGTTTCCAATGTGAAAAATGTTCATGTGTGGTCCCTGACCAGGAAGGGCTTTTTTGTATTTAGTAGGAAGAGGCAGAGGGGGGGTAGATGGACAGATGGACAAAACCACCTTTTAGAAAGAAGCTGAGCATTAGAAATGTCATTCAACAGGAGGAAGATGACATTTTGGAGCCCTGACATAGCTCAACTGAAGCTGTTCTCAGTCTTCAGTTTTCAGCATTTGCTGAAACGCCAGATGAAGCCTGCAGGTGTGTGCATCTCCAGAACCTGGAGTCTCTTGAAGAAAAGTTAATGCAAATACACAGTAGACCAGCATCCTGTGGGGACTTAATTTGATGTGGTGCCTCCTGAACTCTTCCAGGTCCTGGGTTGGGCTCCTCACAGTAAAAATCCATGTATGGCTTAGGCGCTGCTGGGTGAGGATGAAGGGAACCTCACCACCCCATATGGTCCCAGCTGCTTTTGTGGAGCATTTCCCCACCTTGCGGGCACGAGGGAGGTGGCAGTGCACGACTGCACGAGGTGGCTTTTGGGGGGGTGGGGGTGGGGGGCTGGGGAAGGAAATAATGGCGCTGGCCCTGAGTTGTCAACCCCTCATACATCATCTCAAGTGTCCTGCTCCAAGGGGAGACTGGTGCTGCTGGGTGCAACGGGGGGATGTCAAGGGGTGCCAGGGGATGCCGGGGGGATGTGAGGGGATGCCGAGGGAATGCGAAGGGATGCCAGAGGTTGCCGGGGGGATGCCGGCTCGCTGCCCAGACCCCGGCAACCCCACTCCCTGCACCGCAGCTGAGCCGTGGGGGTCCCCGCGTGTGCCCCCACCTGTCGCTCCAGGGGCGCCCCTCACTCCCTGCCCACCGTTGGGTGGGGGAGTAGGGGGGGTCAAGAAGAAGGGGAGGGGGCAGAACATCTGTCTCCATAGCGACGGGGCGCGGCGGGGGGGTCTTGGTGCCGCCGCCCCGCCCCGCCGTACCGAGCCGCCGCGGAGCCGAGCGGAGCCGGCGCGGCCCCGCGGAGGGCGGCGGCAGACGCGGGGCTATGGGGCCGGCTGCGAGCGGGGCTGGGAGGGCGAGCGGAGAGCTGCCACCCCCCTAAACCCCCTATCCGAGCCCAGCCCAGCCCAGCCCGCTCTGCTGCCGCTGCTCCCCGGGAGAGACCCCTCGCGGTGCCCTCCCGGCCCGGCCCGGCTCGGCTCGGCTCTGCTCGGAGCTCGGATGCCGCCATGGGCAGCCGCTTCTCCAGCATCCCCGCGCTGCCCCGCGGCGGCCAGGGCCGGCTGCACCGCGCCCGCCACCATCACCTGAAAGGTAGGGCTCCCGGAGCGCCCCGACGTGGGGTGGGTACCCCGGGGACCCCGGGCTGGGACGGGTACCCCGGGCTCCTCTTGGGGTCGCGTTGGGTTCCCTGGGTGCTGCAGGGTGGGACGGCCCCGTGCCTGCACCCCGGGGGAGCGAGGGGACAGCCCGTCGGAGGAGTCGGAGAGCTGAAGTGACCCCAGGTGCTTCTCTGTCAGGGAATGCTTCGCTTTGGCATCTTTTCTGGGTGCCACGGGAATGTGTCTGTGTGTGGGGGGGCTGTCAGCCCTGTTTGGAGCAGGGCAGGGGGTGTTTGGGGCACCCTGGCCAGTTTACGAGGTTATTCTGCTCCTCCTGAGGATGAAATCCCTTTTCTGAAATCCCTGGGCACTTGCAAGACCAAATCAGTTGGGGATGGCTTCCGAAAGGCGAGCAGGAGTGACTGTCAAAGTCTCCTCTGTCCCTACCCTTTTTGCCCCTCTGGGCTGGGAGGCTGGTAGCAGAAAATAACCCATCATTCTGGAAAGGGATTTCCTTGGGCAGCAGTACACACCGTATGTGCTCGCTGCTACCTGGGTACCTCTTTGTTAAGCACATTTTCACAGCCAGATGTGAATGGCGTGGGCAGAGGATGTCAGCCATCCTTCTGTGAGCAGGGATCGAGGGCAGGTGCTGTCCCTGCAGCCATTTCAGGTGTTCAAAACTTGTTGCAGCTTCAGCAGTGTTGCAGGATTTGCAGCCAGTAGCATGGGAGACAGGGATGTTGGTATTCACCTTCATTCTTACAGAGATTTTTAACCATAGTATAGGGGAGTGGAAAGGGTTAATAACGAGCTGGGCAACTGGTTGTTCTTCCGAAGGATTTTCTAATACTTGCACTATACTTCCCTTCCACCTCTGTGCTTGGATGATTTGGAGCAGTTGCATGAACTGCGGGTGATTATACCACGGAGGTTAATGGCCATGCAAGCAGGCATTACAGATGCTTGCTGCTCTGTCATTGACAAAGTCAGTCAGAAACTCGGCCCAGACAATGGCTGTGCTTAAAATCAGACTTGTGAGGAGGAGGGTGCTGAGCCGGAATGGTGAACCATCCCCTCTGTCAATGCAAACAAGAAGGTGCAAGAGATGCTGTAGTAGCTGGTGTGCGATTGTAAACTGCCAGAGAGGATTTATCTCTGAAAATCATGCTGTCAGCTAGAAATCTTTCTGGAGCAACCTTAAGCAGATAAGAATTTATAAACTGGAGCCAGAAGGGACACTGCTACTTAATCCATTACCAGTGGCTTATGTGAGATTTTCAGGATGCTCGGTATGAATCACCTGATTTGGGGGGGAGGGAGGCTGATGGCACTTTTGTTTGTTTTGTTCTTCCTTTAATTTCCATTTTAATGAAGTTCCTACCTGTGCCAAGGCAGCAAGTAGAAATGTTCTCAGACCGTAGCATGACATCATTTTGATTTGGAGTAAAGAGTTAACAAGACATTGTCTTTGTTGTAAAAAACAAGTGACTGCCAGGGACAATATGTGCCTTTTCTGTCTTTTTTGAAACCGAACTGCCTCAGGTCCTACATTTAAATGCAGAATAAACAAGTCTGATTGGATCTGACAGGATCCTGTAAAATGCTCTGGAGGCACAGAAGTGAAAGTATGAATGTCACACAGTTTTGTTACAAATCTGCCATTTAACATTTTGCAAAGTGTATTTTAATTGAAGGTCCCCAGTTCTTCTTCCCTCGGTGCCTGGCTTGGTGAGAGGGACACTGAGCTTTGATAATCTGGCCACCATTGAGTACTCTCCTAGCCTGGTGCCAGGGGTGATTTAGACTCATCCTTGCTCAAGAAGAAGCTGTGACTGCTTGTGGTGGTCTGGGGACTCTGAAGCCAGTCCCTGAACCTTACAAATTCATCCCTGCTGTGTAAGAAGACCCCCATGGATCTGCTTCCCACACGTACTGAAAGTTTTTATACCTTTCTTTTCTTGCTAGTCCTGTTAAAAATGTTCATCTTTCATTAAGCACATCGTCTGAAGACCCTAAGATACTTTGGGTGGCATTGAAGACGTAACACAGAAGTATCATTGAAGACTGGCATGGCTGGCAGAGTACTTGCCGTGCTTTTGGTGGCTGTGCATAAGAAGGACAGCACCCAGCTGGATTGTTGGATTTCAGCTTCAGTTTTAAAACCAGGTGGCTTGAATAGGCAGGTCTTTACTGAAGGTGCTGGTGAAAAACTCTGTTTCTGTTCACTAGAAACTGCTGGATGCAAGGACTTTGGAGTTACCTATTCCAATGCACTGTGTCTCCCTGATATCGGTGTCACAGTTGTGCCTGCAGGCTTTGGCCAGTTTGGGGATAGTGAAAACTAAAATCAGCAAAAACAAGACATGCAGGACCTCAGCTGCTCAGATGCCACAGTCTTGATGTGGCTGTTAATCTTAAAGCCATCACCAGTGGCTGGAAAGAGTTTGTCATTTGATGGGATAATGATGAGAAGGTTGAGGTGAGATTATTTTTAGCATTCCTGAGAGTTTTTCACTTCCTATAATCCAGACGTGGCTGTTTCCCTGGGGTGACAGACGGTGATCCATTGTACTTTCCTAATGAGCAAAAGATTGTGATTATCTGGTAACAATCTCCTTACGTTGCAGCCAGATAAACTCCAGGAAATTTTTGCTGTCCACCCTCTCTGAAATATGGCTTGGGGTTGCTGTCGAGCAAGGTGTCTCTTAATTCTCCTTTGTAACCCTGCTGTAGCTGTAAGCCTTACAGCTACAGCAGGGTTAAAATTTTTTCCTTGCCTAGTGTTACCACTTCCATACATCTGTAGCTGTTGCACTGCTTCCCAAGCTATTGCTCAGCCTTGCTAGATCCGTTTAACTCTTCCTGCTGTGATCTGTGGGCTGTGTACCCCATCAGGGCTGTTGTGTAGTTCCCAGATTTGCTGGCCCAGGACGCTAGGAATGCGGTTTTTGCTGGCCCTTAGACCAGAGGTGAACCTGGTGGTGGACCAGGTGGACCAGAGGTGGACCCAAATTCCATCTCCTGGGCTCTGTGGGCAAGCGGCACTTTATCCTTCCTCACTTGTCTCCATGTACTCAGCTGCAAGAAGGCTTAGCTGTTTCTGTGGACCACAGATCAATATTACACTCTAAAAGCTAAGAAGTCTTACTGTCTCCTCTCTCAGACCCTTTCCTCCAGGATCCTAGGCAGGTTTGCTGCTCTTTCTTGAACCTCCTCTTGCCTTGGAAGGATGTTGTCCATGGGGAGTTGTACTGGGTCTGGCTGGGATGTTAACTTTCCCTGCAGCCACCCATACAGTGCTGCGCTCTGCACTTGTAGCTAGAACAGCCGTGGTATCACACCAGTGTTGTGTCTGCTGCTGAGCAGTGCTGGCACAGCATCAGGACTCTCTCTGACCCTCCTAGGGGGTGGGCAAAAAGTGAGAAAGAAACATCAGCAGGGCAGCTAACCTAAACCAACCAAAGGGATATTCCATACCATATGATGTCACACTCAGCAATAAAAGGTGGAAAAAGGAAGAAGAGGGGAGGGGTGGGCTCTCGTTGCAAAAACGTCTGTCCTCCTCCTGAACACCGGCTACGTGCGTTGAGGCCCTGCTTCAAGGACGTGGTCAAGCATCGCTCATTTGTGGGAAGTAGAGAGTAATTTCTTTCCTCTGCACTTCCACATAGCCTTTACTTGTTTTGTTTAGTTATTCCCTTTCCCCCTCCCTTTTCCCCTTTCCCTTTTTTCCCTTTAGTTGAATTGTTTAATTAATAATAATATTTCCTATTATATATATATATATATTTTTTTCCCCTCTTTAATTAAATCATCCTTATCTCAACCCGTGAGTTGTTCTTTCCTTTACTTCTTCCCCTCCTCATCTGAGGAGGGGGAGTGAGAGAGCGGTTGTGGTGTTCAACTGCCTAGCACAGTAAAACCACCACAGGAGTGACAGCGAGCAGGATTTCTTCCTGTTGTGTTTCTCACGAGTTATGATATTTATGCAAAAGAATGCATGCACTACATTAGAGACAGCCCAAGGTAGTCAGGGATCCTCTTCTCAGCAGTGGCTGATTACTCACGGGTTATTCGTTATTGTTTGTGTTGCAGTGGCATCTGGAGGCTCCTGTAGAGATCTGAGTCATGCTGGGCTGGGTGCCTCTATATCCCCTGCCGAAAGAGCATGCTGTGCTTGCTGCTCGCTCAGACAGATAGCTCTTGCTCATGGGTCTGTGTGATCTCTGGGACTGTTAGGGTCTTATACCTCTAAAGTACCATGAGCAGCAGGCTGGTACCTTGGCAGGACAGTTCTTCCGAGTCTATTATTTTGCTTGGAAGGCTGAAGTCAGGGCCAGCAGTGGTTTGATGAAAGCTGGGACCCTGCCCTTCTGGCTGCGAGCCTCCAGAAACATAACTGTTGTGTAGCACCACACCATGGAGATGGGGGCTTCCCTCCTTCCCCTGGCCCCTGGGGATACCAGTCATCACTGTGTCTTACATGATTCTGTAGCCTTTGCTGGCATCTTTGCAGCTGCTGTTCCAAATTTTACATGTCCCATTGACTCATAAATGTGTTGGGCATTTTTCTCCTTTCACTGGTATTTTATGAGCCTCTGAAATGAATGCAGGAGATAGGAATCTGGATGGTGGAGGCATTTCAATAATTTTATGTTGTTGACAGGAAAGAATATCGTGCTGCCAGCTCCATTTCTGGTACTTGCTAGATAAAACTAAGTGGGGAGGAGGAGGACATCAGCAGCTGGTGAACAAGGGGATTAGAAATCAGGGTGCAAGCAGGGCATCAGGGAGAAAGCCAACCATGATGCTGTGGGATAGGCTCAACTCCCACTGCTGTCATAATTGGTTCCTTGAACTATAATTTCATTTTCTTCCAGCCTTAGGGAGTCAGAAGTTTCACCATCACAGGCTTCGAAAGTTGCCTCTGGCTCCCTGCTCTTCTGCTTCTGTTCTGTCCTGGGGTTTGCATTTCCCTCTGACCTGTCAGTCTGTCTGGGTCGTGGGTGTAAAGCTTGTCCTGCCTGAGGTTCCCAGGTTTATGCGACCTTCTTCCAGGCACTAGATTTTTTTCCCCAAGTTACTGAACTTTGATGCATCGAAATTTAAGCTGCCTAAAATTGCCCAGTGCTCCAAACACAGCAATTTATCGACTGTACTTTTTCTTTCCAATTGTCACTTTCATAAGGTACAGAGGCCTGTTGGTGAAGCAGGTAATGGTGCAGCTTGTTGGAAATTTCCCAGGAAATGGTGTGGTGCTTTGCCAACAGGGACTCTCTGTATTTCACAAGGGCAAGAAAGGCCACTTCTGAAAACCACTAGGAAGCAAGATAGCAGTGAGGTGACTGGGCTAGAAATGTTAGTCCAAGGCTCAGTAGTAGTTAAAAAAAAAAAAAAAAAAAGCAAATGAAATAGGGGAACCCAAATAGAGATTTATACAATTTATACAAGAAAATAGATTTATATAATTATATGATAGTATAAATCTGGAAGTTGCCTGCAGTTCTGGTTCTTCCCCTTCCACCATCTTAAAAAATATAGAAGAGATCTGGAGAAGGTTCGGAGAAGGGCAACAAGGGTGGCAATCAAAGGTCTGAAATAATTTAATGTAAGGAATGATGGAATAAGCTGGGGCTTTTACCTCTGGAAAAAGGGACAGCTGGGGTAGTAAATGACGGAGATTTGAAAGTCCTGGCTGGCACGCAGAGAAGGGGCAGAGCTCCAAACTCTGCTCTCTTCCAGTACAAGAACTAGGAGGATATCAGGTGAAGTTGGTAGATCCCAGGTCCCTTTGAGCAGATGGAGGCTGTAGCCAATTGCAGTGGCTGGTAGCTCTCAGAGCTCATTAATAGTGGATGTGATGAGTGCAAAAATGGGTCCAATTTTATGGGAGATTGGAGGAGGTCAAGAAAGAGGAATCCTCTGCAGTTTCCTGCATACAAAGCCCACACGCTCGCCCTGCTCATGTAGGCTTTCCAAGGGGGCCTTCCTACGGCTACCCATAGTCAGCTGATAACAATAATGCTGAGATGAGCGCTCAAAATTTCTCCACACCAGTGACAGATGGAGCTGGGATGTTCAGTGATTGTATTGATGGCTGGAGGAACAGAGCCTTCTCTGATGTTGGCTGGTCTCTAGCTGGATCCATCTTTTGTGTGTGTGTGAATATCCCTGCCTGGGTGTTTACAGTGCGGTTCATCACCACGGCAGCCTCAGAGTCATGCACAGAACAGAACATCCAGGCTTTATTTGGGAGACAGCAGGGACTGTGATGAGGTCCCTGTGCAAACTCCCACCATATCTTTCATGGATGATGCTGTGTCTCCTGCACCCCGGGGTTTGGACAAATAAAGGTGCTTTTGCACTTGAGGGCTTTTGTGAGTAAGACAAACAGGTTCTCTTTGCTTACTTTAATCCCCCCACCCCCCACCCCCAGTGACAAAGAGTGTAAGTAGCCCCTGCTTTTTTGTTGTTGTTGTTGTTTGTTTCGTAGACTACTGAAATATCAGCTTTTGTGGATATCCCTGTATCTGGGGAAGGTTCTAATACAGAGGCTTGGAAGATTTCAGATTTGGCAGCTGTTCTTACCTACTGCTGCTAGGATAATTGCAGGAACCAGCTACTTCTGCATCGCTCAAATTGTTGCCCGTGGCAAGTACACAAGTACACGATGTTTTACTTACGGTGCGTAACTTCATGGTGGCTACTTATTTCAGAATGGGGATCCACATGTGCTCTGGGTTAGGCTCTCTTGAAATTTTAGGTCAGTTCTGAACTCTCCTGAAGAGTGGGGTTTGCAACACCTGTGTTTCGGTAGCATCTCCACCTTCCAGTGTCCTTTCATGGTTGATCTGAGATTAATGTGGATCACTGCACCTTGCAGGTGCTCAGTGCCAGGTTGCAAACTGACAAATCATAGAATCATAGAATCATAGAATATCCTGAGTTGGAAGGGACCCTTAAGGATCATCAAGTCCAACTCTTGACACTGCACAGGTCTACCCAAAAGTTCAGACCATGTGACTAAGTGCACAGTCCAATCTCTTAAATTCAGACAGGCTCGGTGCAGTAATCCCCAAGTTGTTTCTGATTTTAATCACAGCACTGTGGAGCTGCTCGGTTCTGTGCCACAAATTGGCAACTCCCAAAGTAGTTTTGGAGACGAGAGCTGAATTTTGACTGAAACATAGAGCCTGGCAATGTTAAAGCTTCTGCTGTGACTGAAACACGTGTACATGAACCTGAGCTGCCTTCTAACCTAACTGGGTAGGGTACTGCTAGCTGTGCAGCTGGGGAGGAGGGTAGGCACGTGGATAATTCCCCATATGAAGGTCTTAGGTTGATGCAACTATGTAGTTAAAACTAAGCCAGGGCAGCTTTTCATCTCCCCTCATTCTTGGGCATCTCTAGCTGGTAAAAGCAAGTTGTATATAAGATTCTAGTTCATGTTTATATTACTGGTTATTTGGCGTTCCAGTAACATGATTAAAATAGAGTTACATTCTAAAATTATAGAGCAGAGGATGCCATGGTAGTATTATATGTATACAATTCTGTTTGTCCAACTCGGTTCATCTCTCTGCTGAAGCATGGGGAAGGATTCTTGGCTCTCAAAAAATGATCAGGTCAAACCTCAGGGCTATTTTTATGCAAAATTCTAGAAAGTAAATGTTAATAGTTCTCAGCCATCCTGAAAGATAAAATACCATGCAGATTTTAAATTTAATTTAAATTTTTTAATGTGCTTCGTGTATTGTGTAAACATTTTTGGAAAACTAATACTAAAATTTTAGCCAAAGTAAATTCTAAAGTACTGGCATTGCTTGCAGAGACTCTCTCCTCTCTTTGTTCCTTCATATTCAGTATTTGGGTTTCATGCTGGTAACACTGACACTTCCAGATGTTCCTGCATGTGTGGGCTTACACATGTGTACGGGCATATGCAGGGATTCCCTGTTGACTGTTGAGCTCATCATTTTATGGTATGGCCAGAACACACACACTGTCTAGCACTGGGACGTGAGAAGACTGGCAGCTCCCACGTTATTTTCTAAATGCATTACAGTCCTTTCAGCAAAGCTGGGGAGCTCTGTAGCTGGCCATTGCCAATGACTGCTGGTGAGACAGAGGTCTGTGGGTTGGCCATGAGCTATGGGTGGAAGTGTCCTCTATCCGACCTAAGTCTACCTTTGCCTTGAACGTCTTAGCTTTGTTTATGCTTTCCCCTTTGTGTTTCCTTTGGCTTGTCTCATGGAGGGTACAAGAAGCAACCCATCATGTGTAATTAAAACTTCACGTGTGACTCCAGAACTGCTGCTGACTGTTTTCCCAGCCAGGCCAGGAGAATATTCCAGGAAGCAGTTGTGTGAATAATCGAAGGGGAAGAAAGTTGATGAAAAAGTCCATTGACCCAGTGGAAATGGTTCTACTCTTGGGAGTGTCTTTAAAAAAACTGTTCGTTTTGGGTAAATGAAAAGGTTGAATTTGCTTTCAAACAAAATGTTTTGAAAGTGTGTTAGACGGGACCAACAAATGGGTCAGGTTTGGCAGGTTTTGAGCATTTCCATTCATTTTCAAATAGGGAATTCAGAAGGGGTTATAGGTCTGTTTCCCAAAATTAAGGGAAGGGTGCTGCCAACAAGGATCTTTCTTCTCAGCAACAGTCACACCCTTCCTGAAAGGGTGGTTTTTTAGTAGTAATGAAATTGGGTTTGGTAAATTGAGTTATTGAGTTTCTCTGTGAAAGAGAGGTCTTAGTGCTTCGATCTATTAAGTTTTATAACATTTTCTCAGGCAAGTGAGAAGAATTCTTATCTGAAAAACATATTTATAGTCATTGAAAATATTGTATTTGAATTTGCTAAAAGGCAAATAAATCAAAGCATTTTAGGAACAGAAATTTCTAATGTGCCAACACAGGAATTTTGGATTGTGCTTTGAGAAGTCTCAGCCTACTGGGGTATGCAGGAAGGACTCTGGCTTTCAAAGAGACGAGGGTCTGCGGGATGCTGAGCAGAGGTGGAAATGTGGGATCCTTTGTCCCAGAGGAATTAATCAGGGGCACTTTTGGGGTGTTATTTATGGAGTTGAATGGGAACATGAAAGTCTTTGTGAGCAGCGTCTGTCTGGATATCTTTCTGGCTTCACCCTACGTGAAAGCTGGAGCTCACACCCTGACCCTTGTTTAGAAGAAATATAATCATGTTGCGCTTGATTCATTCTAATTTATGTTGACTTCCCATATGCCAACATACGATTTAAAAACCCCACTGATCATCTTTTATCCTCTGTTAGGCATAAGCTCTGCTTGATTTCCCTTTAACTGCTACTTGGATGGAGCTGTGACTATATTTTGTGCTCTGCTGCTCATCAACACCATCTAATGTAAAGATTACTATTAGACTCTTAACTTGCTCCTGGACAGGCTTTTGCCAGATAAGCTGAGCAGAAGTAGATTCAGAGCTTATTTGCTATCCAGATTTCAACTGTTCATCAGAAGGTCAGTTCAAATCTCCTCCTTACGTGATAGCTGCTTAATTTAGCACTTAATTGTATTGGTATTACTATGGATGATTTCTTTTATTTGAGAAATTGGTGGAATTGCATTTTAAAGTATCTGTATATATCTCACTGGATCATTTTTGTCCATGATAAATGTTTACTTTGTATTTAGCCAGTATTTACTAGGTAAGAAGGGAAGAGATGGCTTCCCAGAGACAGATTGACTCCATTTGGAAGACAGGATGCAACTGGAAAAGTTCAAACAGAATCTGAATTATAAATTATAAACAGAATTATAAAATGTTCTGCAAATACATTATGAAGGGCCTGGGTAATGCTCTGGTGTTAGTACTGGATTTCTACATTCCATTGCTATCTTTGTGTATCATTTATTGTACTTGTTTTAATGGTACAGCTCTTCAATGATTGCATCCCTTAATAGGCATAAAATAAAATAAAAATGCTAAAAGCTCTCACTATTTAAACCTACGAATACCTTTTGTTTAGAGCAGAGAAGCCAAACAATAAGGACAGGCATCAAGAGCTTTACTCCTCCACTTGCAATCTGTCCTGCATTTGTAACGGCAGAAAGTTCTCACCTAAGCTGGATGCCTAACAGCCTGTACGGATGGCCTGGTGCACAGTGCATTTGCTTTGGATGGTTGTTCTCAGACTGGATTGTCATGCACTGGTGGATTTAGCACAGAGATTAAACATCAGCTGGAGGTTTCAAGCAGAGAGCTCCTGCAGGTGGGACATGTCGTGATGAATGGAGCGAGCTCTGGTGCTGTCGCCCACGCTCTGCGCGTTTGGTGGCTGAGCAGATAGAGTCAGTCCCCAGTTGTCATCCCAATGTGAAGCCTAGGAGGAAAAATTATCGAGTGATGGGTGGGAACAGAGACTGAGGGTAAACTCCAAATTTGGAAATGTTAATGTGACATCTATTATTAATAACCCTGCTGTGAAAGAAAGAAAGAAAAAAAACAACAAAACTAAGGTTTTGCTGCAAATGAAGCTGTGACACAGGGAAGTAGCAGGCAAAATTAAAATTTCATTCTTGCCACGGTCTTACAATAAAGGTTTTGTGATACACACCCAGCAGTGCCACTATAAATAGTCTTGTTATCTAATCTTCCAACTCAGAATATGACAGAAGATTACAAATAGGGAAACAGTGCAGTGTAGCTTTTAGCTATTTTCCCACTGCTTCACTTGCTTCTGCTGGAGCATTATTGCTCTGCCCCTTGTAATTCTTATGGAGACAACATTATTCACAAGTACAGCATGTCACAAGCAGGAGGAGAGTTCAGATAAAATCCCAAAGATTTATGACATAGTTTAGATAAGGCCACATAGAAACTGAGATGAGGGAAGCAATAATTTGAAGTCCGGTGGCATTTCTCAGGGTGCGGTGAGAACTTCTTCCCAGCTCCACTGGCTCAACACAGAGCGAGCATTTTATAAGAAGGTGCTCCACGAGGCGGGCTGCAAAGAGAACCCTTCCCTAATGAATAACCCAGACACTCACACAGCACGGACTCTGTCCATACAGGTTTAGGACCTGATCCAAAACCAACAGGACGATGCTAGAAAATTTCACAGGGGCATAGCTAGTGCCGAGAAAACCTCCTGTTCCTTTTGAGTCACAGCCAAATACAGAAGTCCTCTTCTATGCCTCTATCAACGCCTTCTCATCAAGGAGCTAAAGCAATGATGAAACTTGAGGAACTGAGCCTCCCTGCAGCTGTTGCTGGGAGGAGGAAAGAGAGCTTGTGCCATCCCCTTGCTCAAAAATGGGACAAGGGATGATTCCCAAGCTGATTTTTTGGGAGGTGACATGATTTATTTTTATTTTGCAGAACAATTCAGTGGCAAGAAGACTCAATCAGCTGTGTAGGACACAGCAGTCCTACATCCATCAATTCCTGTAGAGGTCATGTAATCCAGGGTCAGGATCCAGTTTTGCCTCCCAGGGAAGTGCTGGGACTTGAGAGCTTCCACCTGTGCTCCCAGCCCATTGATGCAGCCAAACAGGCATTCACCTCTGTGTGCCTACTTTACCCACTCCACTCCCTGGTCAGCACAGCACCCACAGCGTCCTTCTGAGAGAAGATGGTCGTCTTCAGCTGGCTCACTGAGGTGGGCAATTCTGCCTCTTGCAGCCCTCTGAAAATCATCCTTAAATATTGCTAAAGGCAAACAAGCCAAAGGGTGTCCTGACTCTACTTGCCTGAACTGAGGCTCAATGTTGCTAGAAAATTCTTTGGGTTGTTCCACCTACCCCAGATTCTGGTATTTCAGCTAAATTCATAGGCATAAGCAATCAGAAACACTGGCATCTGCAATGCTTTCTGGGCACAGGCATTCTTGTCCTGTAGCCTGTTCACCAGGAAGCAGAGTTACCTTCCTAGTAATTAGATTCTGCAGGCAGATCAAATCAGCTATTGGAACAGAGGCTTTATATATACAGTAAAATGCTCCCAGGTGTGCTTTTTAGTAGCGCTTCTGGGCTGAAGTAAGGGTTGATTAATAAGAGGCACCCAAACCATGTTATGTGGTGAAGCAGAGCTGGAGCAGGGTGCCTTTGCTCTGATTCAGGGATCTGATGAATTTGGTCACAGATGCCAAGTATTTATGTCCTTGCCCGAGTTTATCTGTTAAATTAGAAAGTGTTAAAAACAGGAGTTATTTTTGGAATAAACATATTAAGTAGTGATGGAGAGTGCCAGCTAGGTATTAGTGGGGTGGTATTTTATTTTTATGTATGCTTGTCCAAGGTATATTACTCAGAGCATCAGAATAGAAAGCTACAGGGATCATACACTGCTCTAGGTTTACACCAGAATACATAAGTTGAGTTCAGAGCACTCAGTATGTTTTTTGTGACATTGTGTGGTATCATAAAGAATATGATTAAATTACATTTACTGTATAAGCACAATTGAGTATAATATAGTACTATGCAATTGTAATTTTTGCTGTAAAGCTCCTACCAGTTGTCCATGTTTCTACATTAAAATGGAGAGGGGATTATCTTAATTATGTTTTTTATAGCATATTGATAAATGTCCAGACTCTAGAGAAGCTGCTACTTGCCTTGGAAACCATTGCAAACACACCTCCTGGTTCTTTGCTCACTCTGTAGTGTTTTGCCAGTAGTGTTGTTTTGCTTGATTTATTCTGTAAGTTCACCTAAAATGGACTCTGACCTTTCATTTTTGTTTATAGCTTGTATACAATTCTTTATAGTTTTTTTTTTTTTTTAATGTTATTATCTTATCACTTCCTTAATGAGCATTTTACCCTTTTTAGCCATTATTTAGCCTTTTCAACTTTCCACAGGCCATCTTGGAGCCCCTGAATGGTGACAATTTATGGCTGAACCAAGACGCAGGGTGAGGCTGAAGAAGTTGACCCATAAACTTCAGAGAAGTTGTCGCATTTCCAGTGCCTCTGAACCATCTTGTGCCTCAGAAATTAATATTAGTAACTGCTACTTACAAATTGCCTTTTACTGTGCTCCACCAAATAACATGGTGCTGAAATAATTTATGACAGTTAAAATCTGGAGAATTCAAATAAAAGCCAAACATATAAGGAATACATGTCCTGTGTAGGAAGGTTACAGTATGAAAAAAAATATGGCTCGCTTTGTCTGCAGGTCACATTGACACGTGAGCTAGGAATACACGTACGAGATGGAGACCTAGATGTGCTAGATTTAAGGGGGAACTCCGTAGCTGCTGCCGTGGGACTATTTTCAGGTGCTTGGATGAGTGAATAACCCAAATATAGTTTAAGCCTGTGACTATTTAATTTTCATAGCACTGCAAATACATTAGGTGAAGGCTAAGAGCTCTGCATCTAATTTAGCAGTGTTGCTTTAGCAACATCATGCAGGATGCAAATAGTCTCCTTGGTAACACTTCCTAAGTGTCATTAGATAAGCGATGGTTACAAACACGGAAGCAGATCAGAATGAGAGTCCTGCTCTTGTCCTGTGCCTTTTTATAGCCCCAGACATCACAATTAGCAGGAAGGCAAAAAGGGAGAGGAAAGCAGTTTGGAGGGTAGGAGCTCTTGTTAGCATTTTACATTTTGTTCTTTGGAAAATCACACCGGTGGTGACTGGGTTATCTGATTTGTTTTAAATAATGTTTTAAATAAAGGGAGGGTACTGTCCCTGCCACCGATGGCACCTGTCAGGGACAGGCACACACTGTTCACCATCCACTCCAAGGGATGCAGGTTGCAGGTATTAACCCTGCTGCCATCTACCTTAATGACATCTTCATGTCTTGGTGAGTTTTGAACCTACAGGTTAGGAAGGGGAGAGGGAAGAAGACCCCAGTGCTTAGCATGAGGGTGACACTGATGTCTTCACTCTGGGTGGTGGTAGGGCATCTGCTCCTGGGCTGCGACAAAGCACAGGAGCTGCTTCCCTTCTGCCGAGTCACTTTCCCTGCCACGCTATCACTGTCAGTGCATTGCCTCTCCAAAACCAGATTTGGGTTTTCTTGTTGAATTTTGCAGACCCTTTCCTAGGAAGAAGCAGTGCAGTAGGGATGAAGGTGAGAAGTGGGTTTACTTAGTGCTCAGAAACAGGGCAGTTGCTCTGCTGTTTTCAGAAACTTTTCTATATAGAAAAAGTTGTGAGTGGTGGCAGCTTTTCCAGCTGTCATGCAATACATATATATATTATTTATTTATTTATTTATTTCATGAGGGAAACTGCAGGGATTGCACAAGAATCCTAGCTTTCATTTTATAATGCTTCCCTTTCCCCTCCTTATCTGTATACTTCTATTTTACACAGAAAAGCTGAAAGGTACATAACCAATATGACCTGATGGCTCAAAACTCAGAAACCAGACAAAAGTTCTGCCAATGCTTTTGTTTTACACTGATCTTTATTTTAATCTCACTGGTTGATGTCTGAGGATCTTACCCAAGGAATCTGAATGCCTGGTAACGTCAAGACATGAAAGAGAGTGGTGCAAGTCTGCAATGGCACCAAAAGAGGTTTATTTGGGTTTGGGCTGAAAGTCTGAAAGCAGATGGTTTTATTTTATCATGATCTTGACCCTGCATCAGTAGAGACAGATGTCTTGTGGACTTCTGCACTTTTGGGGGAATCCTCTGAACCAAAGCTAAGCCAGGTTCGTACGTAATTACAGGTCCCAGGGACTTGGGGCTGGCCAGTCCGAGGGGATTTATTTCAGCAGTGTACAGCACCTTGCGATTTAGATTTGTGGCAACAGGCTGACTGCAATTTCTGCTCTTCTGATGTAAAGGGAATTGAAATGTCAATAGCCTCTCTTTACAAGGAGAATTAAAAAAAAAAGAAAACAAGAAAAAAAAAAAAAAAAAGGAAAACCAAACACCAGCCATCCCCCATAGCCCTTTTTTTTGCTCCCAACTCCTCTTGGAATTAATCCATCTTCATAGTGCTCTTATCTTGTGGCCTCCACTCTAAATGTCAGTGCTAATTAACAGGACCTTGGCCCTCTGTGTTCAGATGATTAACAATCTGTCGTTCTGATGATGAACAATCAAACGTTTGTTTGTGAGAGGGGGCCCCTCAGGTCTCCTCCACCTCCTGGGGAAAGGTGCTGGGGCTCTTGGCCTTGTGCATGACAAGAAGCAAAGTCTGAAACACATCTTCACCTCATGCTGTCAAACCCAAGCAGGTGACATTCTCCCAAGCAGGGTGTGAGATGCTGGAGTGCAGCCCCGCAGAAAGGGATCTGGGGGTCGTGGTTGACAGCAAGTTGAATATGAGCCAGCAGTGTGCCTGGGCAGCCAGGAGGGCCAACCCCACCCTGGGGTGCATCAAGCACGGCATCGCTAGTAGGGCAAGTGAAGTGATCATCCTGCTCTACTCTGCGCTGGTGCGGCCTCACCTCGGGCACTGTGTGCAGGTCTGGGCACCATGGTACAAAAAGGACATTCAACTGGTGGAGATTGTCCAGAGGAGGTCGACGAAGCTGGTGAAGGGCCTGGAGGGGATGACGTATGAAGAGCCGCTGAGGTCACTGGGCTTGTTCAGCCTGGAGAAGAGGAGGCTGAGGGGAGAACCTCATCGCGAGGGGGTGCGGAGAGGCGGGTGACCTATTCTCCATAAACACCAGTGATAGGACCCGCGGGAACGGGGTGAAGCTGAGGGCAGGGGAAGTTCAGACTGGATATCAGGAGATTTTTAACTGAGAGGGTGGTTGCGCACTGGAACAGGCTCCCCAGTGAAGTAGTCACTGCACCAAGCCTGTATGAATTTAAGAAACGTTTGGACTGTGCGCTCAGTCACATGGTCTAAACTTTTGGGTAGACCTGCGTGGTGCAAGGAGTTGGACTTGATGATCCTTATAGATCCCTTCCAGCTCAGAACATTCTATGATTCTATGATTTTTTAAACCAAATTGGGATAGGAAAATGATCTTTTTTTTTTTTCTTTAAATTATTATTATTTTTTATTTTCCCTGATACTCCTGGGGCTGCTCCATCCCCATGTCCCTGCTGGGGCCTGATGGACATCTCCTGTCCTGCACCGCTCCTTCCCCCTCACAGCCGCTGGGCTGGACACTGCTCCTCACCCTCCTGCCGGTAGTCGGGGTGGTCTTAGGATGGGGACTGGATATAGCAAGGCTCCCAACCCAGCACACGAGCCTCCTCTCCACCAGCCCCCTCCTGACCCCCAGCCCTGACTTCTCCGTTCTTGTGAATACGCTCCTTTCTCCCTTTTTCACCGAAAAAACAAACAGAAGTGACTGCAGCCAAAACTCCCTCCCAGGGCGACTCTGGCATGGACGCAGAAGTCTCTCATTCAGCATTCACCTCTGACAACAGATGACTTTTGGCAACTCTCTGCTTGCTCGGATGGGTTTATTAGCGCTTGCTGTGTGCTTCCTCTGCAGCTGGAGCTGCTTTCACGGCTGTGCAGGAGTCCGCAGTGTCTCTTCTCTGGCTGTCACCCCTGCCTGTTATTTTTATATTTTTAGTGGCCGTCCTCGTGCAATAACAGGAATTATCTCTTCGATAAGCATCTTCTCAACGGAATATTAATGTATATAATTAGGATAGTATTTGCCTCTTGATTCACACTGCTCATCCCAAAATTGGCTTAATTACACAGCTGCTCCTCTTGAAGGAGGCCGTGTTTGTTTAAAAGCTTAAATATGGAGATAGGGGCTAAATTCCTTCTCTGAGAAGGCAACCTCAATTTTGGATTTCTAGCTATTTTGTCAACAGTCTTTTGTCTGTTTTACGGAGGGGAAGAAGTAGAAGGAATGGTGCTGCTGGTTTTTGTTTTAATCCTCTACACAGGGAGTGAGGCAAAAACCCCTTGGCCGATTGATTTAGTCACTTCTGAGCTGCTGAAGGTAAAAAGCATGAGGATCTCACATCCCTTGGTTGATGTGTGATTCCTGTGGTTTTCCTCTCTCTCTGATGTCTTGAAACTCAGGTGTCCCTACCAGCCAGACAAAGTCTGTAGGGTAAGGCACCTGCCTCTCACCTGCTTCCAGTTTGCAAACCGTAAAGCCAGCTTTAACAGCAGCCTCAGCCTCAGTGTTATAAAGACATGGAAGAAAAATGCCTCCAGACAAGTCTGTGGGATTATTTCAGCTTTCTGTGAGACAGCTGAGACGTTATGTTCAGTTTTGCTATCAATTCTTCAGCTTTGAGCATTGCTGCTGTAAACTATCAGCACCTCCTGTGAGTACGTTAGTGTCTGGAAGTATGCAGTAAATCAGATTATAGTCGCCCTTTATTAACCCTGATGCACAAGACTTCAGCAGTAGAGGTTTGATTCAGAGAAAATGAATGAGGATAGTTAAAGTCAAATATAAATAGAGCTCATTAAAAAACAAACAAACCAGCCTCTGTTTCATTATATGACTCTTAACTGCACCATGAGAACAGAAGCAGTCTTCATTAAAGTCCCCTGGCAGCCTTGTTCTCTTCATCTTCTTCTGCAAACTCACGAGCTATAGGAGCTCTTGGGGACATGAATCCAATCTGTGCCTTGTAATGGCAGAAAGAGGGGGAAAAACAAACAGAACAAGCCTGTGTGCACGCGTAGGCAATAAAATGAGCACAGCCCTTCCGGCACATCCACGTCCCATACAGACCCCTGACAGCATCACTGCTGTCCTGCACCTAGGGTGCCTCTCCCATGCTCTCAGCAGCACCCTGTCCTTGCTGGGCTGTGCAGCGATGGAGGAGCTTCCAGTATCTCCTCTTCTCCCAGCACCTCGGTTTGGAGGTGCTGTGGGTGCCACATGCTGCCTGACCCCATGCAGGGGGTGCTCCTTTCTGCAGGGTTTTGAAGCACGTGTGTGTTGTGAGTGCTTTCATGAACAGGAAGTGCTTGCCTTCCTGAGGTCCTGAGCATGTAGGTGCAGGGAGTGTGGAAAGAGTCCTGGAAAGGATAACGGGTGGTGTCTGGGAGGCAGGCCTGTAGTTCTGGAAGTGCAGCGTCTTTTAAAGCAGAGTTAAAACATATTTTGTTTTTAAAAAGGTTTATTAAAGAAAAGACAGCATGAATCTCATTACGGATAGTGCAATAGCACAAGTGGGAGATTAATATTCTGCACAAGGGAATAAAACTGCAATGTCTCTTGAGCAAACCTATTCCCACTGGAGAAACTGAAGACCTGGAGACTTTATCAGCAAACAGCAGCTTTATGCCATTTACAGGTGGAACAAGCGTGGAGACTGCAAGGGACCTGTCTGCATCAATTATGCTTTTTATTTATTTATTTATTTATTTTATGGTTACCTTCTGTTACAAGCACCAGATCAGTCCCACTGTTACTACCTGTTCAGTCCCAGTGTAAGTAGCACTGGGAACATCAAGTAACCAAAGTCCTTGGTCTTTTAAAGCAGATTATCACTGACCCTTGCTCAACACACTTTTTAATGTGCATGCCAGCCACAAGGGCTCCCACCGTTCCAATTTTATGCAGAAAATCATTCAAAAGTTTTAATTAATTTTAATTCATGGTTGCAGAGCAATTTGGTGCATGCAGATGGAAAGCGGTAGAGAAGTGTTAGTTCAGCTCACTTTAGCATTTTTTTATGTATACATATGTTTTACAAAAAGAGTTGCAGATTACTCAGAACCTGGACTGGACCAAAACCCGACTGTTTAATTACTGTTTACACATAAGTAATTTGCTAAGTGTTAATTTCCAAAATCAATGCACTCCAGTCCAATAAATATTTAATGCTTCCATCTGCCATTTTTAAGTTAGTTACCAACCCTGTTTGATGAAGTCTACGAAACAGTTGCCTGCTGTTGACATAAAGAATGGTTCTGAGATCCAGCTTGTACGGAAACCTAGAAAAAGCAGGTTTCCTAAAATGTAGTTGGATTCACTTCTCTTGATTTAATACTCATGGGGAGACCATTGCATATGGAGACTGGTTTATAGCAGACCGGCCTATGTAAAATTACATCTTAATTTTATGAGGGGAAAGAGGCTGAGTCTTTCCCACTGGCATGGTGACTGCAGAGCTGAGATCTGACCTGCAGGAGGAACCTAGCTGGCACATGCAGCATCCTTAGCAGGGGGAGACGGGGTGGAGAAGACCTCTGCCCATATATGCAGGAAGGAGCCAGGGTTCCTCTGGTGGGATGCTGACCCCTTCGGCTGCACAGGGGACAATTTAATTGCTGGTAGTCACAGGGGATCTGGAGCTCTCTGGATGGGAACGCCCTGTGCCAATGCAAATGTCACCACTCACAGCACAGTACAAGGGTCTTGATGATAAGTTGTTTTACTGTTTTTTTTTTTTTTTTTTTTTTTTTTTTTTTTTTTTTTCTAGTATAATTATGTTTAATTCATGTGTTGTTCCATCAAAGTGTCTGTCACTCAGGGCTTGGCATCGTCTTCTTAAATAGCTGGATATAAAATTACAATGTGTTTCTCCAGTGAGACCATATTTCCAGATCATCATGACAGCTTTATTATGACACAGGGCTCTCTGTTTAGCTGAACAGATACAGTGAATTATCCTCTTAAAAAATCAAAATCTCTTGCAGTGGGTCATTAGACTTGTGCCATTCCCTGTACAGGGTTACTCTGAATCAACATCATGGGCATCTGCAGCCAGGGAGCTTGTGCTGTGACATTTTAGCTACCTTGCTGGGCCGGGTGGGCTGGTACATACATAGGAAATAAACTGCAAAGCACCAGGTAAAGCAGGGCTGATTTTCCAGCAGAAGCTGTTCTTTGAGTCCTTCCCCAGCCTGGTGGCAGCTTCCAGGGATTATTCAGAAAGCAGTGAAATAGTGGGAATGATCCCCATGTCCCCGTGGTGCCTAAAGCTCCCGCATGAACCCGCAAAAGCATTGCTGCCAGCACTAGCACACTTTAAATACCAGTCCCCCAAAATGCTAGCGTGGGCTGCTGACAGATGGGTGGAAGCCTGTAAATAGGAAAATGTAGTTTAGATAACGTTTGTAGCAGTATATTCAAGTTATTGGCTCAAAGCTATTCCTCACTATACTCTTGAGAGTAAAAAGACCTGCCCAAGCCTAACAGGACCCTAAGAAATTGCTTCCCATAGCTTTTCTGCTGTGCAGGTGGGTGTTGTAACTGCACCAGGGAGGAGTGACAGCAGAGCTCTTCTGGATGCACTTCATGATGTTTCTTGTAGTGGATGGAGGGCCTTTGGGATGGGTAGGTATGTCAGACAATCTAATAATGACCTCTAGATTAAAAAAAAACACTGGATTATGGAACAAGTTTTGGAATTGCTACTGCAAAGGGATGCCCTGTGTGGCTGGGAAGCATGGTTGTCTGCTGGTCTTGGTGTTCATACAGGTGGTGACATCCCAGAAATGAGGTAAAAGAGGAATATGGGAAAGTGTGTTGGAAACAAAGTTTGCAGTATTATTTAGCTACAATTATTATTATTATTATTATTAACATTATTATTATTTTCAGATGGCTTTTAAACTTTGTGGGGCAGGTGCTGACTGGCTGCCCTCTGGCTTCATTAAACAACATCCAACCTCAGGAAATCCCTGATGGCTGGAAACAAATATTAAATTAAGCAATCCTTTTGGCTGATGGCTGTGCCTCTACAGCCAGCAATTTGGGGTCCTAGGCAGTTTTCTTGCTGTTTTCTGGGGGCAGCCAGACACACCACGTGCAGGTGAAGTGGGGGGAGTGGGAAGTGGTTCGCTGCTTCATACACTGAGCTGAGAGGCTTGTGGTGCTGGGGCAGTCCTGAGGAGCATCAGGCACTTTCTCTCCCCATCGTCTCCTTTGCATCAGTCTCTGTAGGAGAATATAATTTGAGCACTGCAGAAATCTGCTTGTTAATGGAGGACAGCATGGTCTGCTAGTCACAGCAGGGCTTACTGGAGATAAATCCCTCTTCTCGATGTTCTCAGCTCTCCCACGCAGACACCGAGGCATTCACCTCTCTGTGCCTCACAGTGCCTATGAACAGGGATAAAGGAAGCAGAGATGTGGAGTTGCATTATTGTTATTGGGGACTAATTCTAACCAGAACTGAGTGGCAGGAAAGAGCAGGCAGCTCCTGATTCCTGCTGTCAGCATTTAGACCCAAATTTGCAACTCACTGTGAGATCCAAGGCAGGTTGAGCTGATCAATGTGGGGCCTGCTGCAGGCCACTATTTCCTCCCCTCCCACTTCCTTCCTTTTGGAAGGATCGATCCATACATCTTTGCTGAAAATTAAACTTCACTGGAAGGATTGTACAGAAAACTGGAGGTGTCTTTGAACTCAGTGTGTGGTTTGTCATTTGACCAGCTTGTCGGCTTGATCTGATGAGTTCTTGTGCGATTTAAGGGAGATTCTCCTCTTGCTGACACCTCCTTTGCTCTCGGTGGCAGCCCTGTGCCAGCAGGTATGACCGTACCTGCACTGATTTGCAGTGCTGTCCCTTGCAAGTTCACAGAATCACAGAGTCAGTTGAGGGCCAGTCTTGCAGGGCTGTGATTTTCACATTTTTCTGAACCAAGTGACTGTCTGTCATGAATCCAGCAGATGAAGTCAGTGAGGCAGCCTTGCCATACCACTTCCATCCACATATCTCCATCACAGGACCTGATGTCCAGCCTTGCATGGAGGCTGAGCACGGCAGCTCGGTTTGGGGAGGACCGGGCCTGTTGCAAGGCACAGCGCATTTGTTTCTTCACCATCTGTGAGCCTCGCTACAGAGGCCTGATTGTGCCGCCTCTGTAAGCTTCAATCAATTGCTTCCAAGGGCCATATTAGTATTCTGCAAGGAAAATTGAAGTGCTTTCATCAAGTCAGCTCAAAGGACGTGTGTGTGAGCTATTGTAGTGAACAAAATGGTTGCTGGAAAAATTAAGCTTTTCTTTTTTTCAAACTTATGTTCTGCATTGAATTGTTTAGGTTAAAAAAATAAAAAATAAAGTCGTTTAAAAGGCTAGAGCCTGGCTCAGGAGAGCAGGGCTGTGACAGCCTGCAGGATGAGATCCAGGGTACAACTTGACTTCTGTAGCCTCCTGCAGGGCAGCCAGCGCAGAAGGAGCCTTGTCAAAGAGATAAGCAAAGGCAAGCTGGCGAACAACAGCATTCCTTAATAGTGCTCTTCCTGGGTATTAAAGTAATTCTATGAAACAGGAATTTAATAGTACAAATCTGGCTGATAACCATTCTGGTAAATAGTAATAAAAAAGCTCTGACAGTGCAGCCCTAGCTTGACTAATGTAGCGATAGTATCTGTCTTGAAGAGAAAAATGTAATAGCAGAGAAGGCTCCTTTCTGCCATTTGTCAGGGTTGCAGATGCTGTCATTGGGTGACATTCAGGCCCAGAGACCAGCATCCATCTACACACCTTTGGGTATATTTTAAGCCTTCTTAAAATCCCCTATTTCTGTGTCCCAAACCTTTGTTCCTGATGCATTTCACCTATTATTTTGAAAACAGCGACTCAACTTCCCTCATTTAGTGTGGGGATTGTTTCTTTCTAACAGTCAGGAAAGACTGAAATAGCAACCCAGGCAATCTGTTTCTCCTTTGCTACATTAATAGCATTTGCTAGTGCTGAGACCTCTGCTGCCCTGAGCAGCATTATGGATTGTGTGTTTTTCTTACTTAATGACCAAGAGAAGCCAGAGATAGGTGATAAACTTGGCTAAGCACAGAGTACTGAATGAAAGGGTTTGCATCTACCCAGGTGGGAAATGGGGTTTCATTGCTGTGCTTTCCTGCTCTTCTCCAGCATTAAAAGCTTTGAATTAATTTGCTTTGAGTGGAAATCATTGGAATTGATTGAAAGGGGTTGCTGAGTCATTTCCTCCCATCTGCATATTAATGCCACCCCACACCCGTCATCCCTTCCCACCCAGTCTGAAAGCAGGGGGATAAGGAGATTCCCTGGCAGCATCTCAGTGCCAGAGGTGAGAGCTGAAGCTGTGAGACCTGGCTGCCCTCATTGTGCAGCAACCAGTGGGAAATGCTGCCTTCCACTCAAATATTTGTTCTGTGTTTGCTGCTTCTTGTTGCAGCCAAGGTAGCGTGCATTGTTTTCCTGGGTAGACGCTGGTGTTCTTGTATGAGTAGCTCAGGAGAGGTCTGCATCAAGCAGCAGGCAGATTTTGGGAGCTCTGCTTTTAATTGCAAGTGTGCAGTCCTGATGTATAGCCCAGATCAGCTATATTTTTTCTCAAATAATGCTTCTTGGGACAAAGAAGGGAGCATAAAGGCTACTCTGCTCTCATTTATTTGAACAGGACCAGGCTCTGGCTTTCCAAGTGGTAATAACCAGCGTTGTTGGAGTTGATCTTACAGTAAACTAGAGGCCCCATTTAGGATTATGGCCTATGTGGTTTGGTGCGGTAAAGAGGACTTGGGGAGGGCAAGCTCTGCCTTTGAGTATGTGCATCCTTCTTGAAAAGGGCTTCTATCTCATTTTGTGGCTTTTCCATCAAGCTTTATTTAGTTCTCTCTCAAAAGCAACAGCTTTAAGTGCCTGGAAGTTCAAGTTTGCTCTTCTTTCTTTTTGGTTGTTGCTTTTAAGACAAAAGGAAATTATTTAGAATAGCAACTTAAGTAAGGTAATGTTATTTGCAGCTTTCTAAGAAAGTGTTGGAAAAGGAAAGGGCAAACCTTTGCTATGTTTGGCAGCTTTCTTGGAAACTTTATTCCCTGTGTGAGAGTGCATAAAAATAATGCTCTCTGGCAGCACTTTTGGAGCCTGGAAGTTAAAAGGTAGCAACAAGCTCTGTATCATAGACTTCTTAGGTCTTCATGAAATGTGAAATCACGAAAGTCTCAGACTTGTGACTCAGTCTACTGGAGAGCAAAGCCATTGGGCACACTTAATTTTAATGACTTTTCAGTGTTACATTGTTCTTTCTTTCCCCAAGCCCTAGAACAGGGTTTATGTTTTCATATGATAACAGAATGAACCTCACAGAGTCTCTCTGATGGCCAATTCTTGTGTTTAAGTTTGCTTGGAGCTTTTCTGTTGATGCCTGCTGCTGTATTGTCTCTTTGGCTGGGATTTCATCCAAGTTTGCAAGCAGACACAAGGCTCAGCCCCTCTGAGTTTGGACCCAGCTCTGAGTTTTCCTGGAGTGCCAACTGGCCTGCTGTTGGGTACCAACTGTACTGACTCTGCTAATAAATCTTGCAGCTTCGGGTGATAAAAATCAGTTTCTAAATTTAGGATACCAAAGAAAGTGGTAGCTGTTATTCAGTGGGGAAATATATTTTTTCCTCTGAATTGTTAGTAATCAGATGTGTGTTGCTGGAAACACCACCTCTATTTCTTGTACCTCTTTTTCCTTTTTTTTTTTTTTTTTTTTAATTGCATAAAGACACATCCCTTCAACACTTATCACAATGGAAGAATACTAGTAAACACAAGCTTGTTGATATTTGGCATTCTAATGCTGGATTTGAGGGGTGATCTACAACTTAAAAGGGGGTTGGAATAATGAAATCCATAGTATAGCCCGTCCTTGGGAAATAGCAATGGATGATGTTGACCCTGAGGGTACTGACTTCTTTCAGTTAGCAGTGAAATGGGATCCTTACGTTACAACTATATAATCGCTCTGCAGCTTTGCATCTGGCGCTGTGCGTACTGTTCATGTTCAGCTATGTGCATTCTGAAGCTTTGCTAAGAACATTCGGAAATGGTGACTTCACATCTGTCTTCTGCTGTGAGACATTGCTCTGAGTCCCTGAAGACTGGTCTCCTGTAGGAAACAGTTACTCCACCTCTCAGCTGAAGGCAGAGTAATAGGTGTCTTTTTTTGAACAGTTTTTTATCTTAAATGACAATGTTCAACAGAAGCAACTTCTGAGGGCATGCTGTACATCAAGCAATAGAACCTTTTCTCCCTTTGCACAAGTGCTTGCAGGTAAGGAGAGCTGTGTGAGTGACTGTGGAGAGAAGGAGGAAGGCAGAAAGGATGACTTGACAAGGTCATGAATGCAGTGGTATAGTTGCATGTACCCTGCTTTCTCATGTTCATTATCCCACAACCATTTCAGCTCCCTGTCACTTCTAGCCATGCGACACATGGCTTAGGTCCTTGGCACACCTTTTATTGTACAATGATTTGCTGCTCTTTCACAACTGGTTGCACTTTCTCTCTTGCAGTTAATTATGGACACCTGTTTACTAGAAAGACTGATAAATTCCAAGGGAAAAAAAAAAAAGTATATGGATATCAATGGGACTGAGGAGATTGATGTAAGGACAAAGATTAAAAGAGCTGAATCTGAGTAGTTTTGCCAAGCAAAGACTAAGTAAGTAGATATGCTTGTGTTGTATTTGATGGGTGTAAGCACAAGAGAGGAAGACATTTAAAGTGTTCACTGGGAAGCAGCAAGGTTGGAAGATGAAGAAGACTTGATATGATTAGTAGGTAAACCTTGAGACATCACTGCTAGAGAAGTCACAGGCCTTGTAACAACCAACTTATTGTTTTAGCTGTTGTGTAATAAATTCAGCCTAGGAAGAATCCTTGTCTAGTAGAAAAATGAATAGTTTTGAGTGTGAAGGAATTACTCTGATCCTGTTGTCTGGTCCCTGTCTGGAGTAAATGGTACAGTAAGGTTTCTCCACCCTGAGGTCTCAGTGATGGTGTGAAGCCAAGGGACCAATGCTAACCTTGCAGGGGTTTGAGTTTTCCTGGCTAATGTGGTGAAAAACTGAGGTCTGTGGCAGAAAATCACTGTGCAATCATTCAAGGGGGTTTTGCGCTGCCCTGCCTTTAGTGTGTCCCCCTGTTACTTGGTTACAAACATCCTTTGTCCTCTTTCTTCTCCAGTTTCTTCTAAGGTCCATCTAACAGCTTGTGCTTTGCTTTAGCACCCAGAAAGCATTGGTGATTCAAGGAGCTGCTGCTGATGAACAGGCCAAGGATTTGCAGGATGTGATATTGGTTTCCCTAAATTTAGTGGCAAAAACCTTTCTAAATTGACCAGGCTCAGATTTGCTCTCTTTGCTCTTCTGGGATATAGCCAGCAGTTACAGCGGAAAGGATGAGTGGTTGTGGTATGCCTTGCTCCTCCATTTCTTGACACGGGTGGCTCAAGATTTACAGAGCAGTTATCGCTGGCTGCCCCAAAGGTCGTTGGTGCAGTATGGAAAAAATCTGTGTTTAGGCCTTGCTGACAGTGTGCTGTGGGCTTCTTGCATGGGCAAGGATGTTCCTGGGTAGGTTGGAGGTTTCCCCCTCTAACTTGGTCTGTGATCCTCTATTTCTGAGATCACTTCAGTCTGTAGATTTCCTTCTCCTTTATCTGAGAGTGGGGGAGCTGTGTGGAGACAGGCCTTCTTGGCTGTTGGTGTGGGAAGTGCTGTGGCACCTTCTCTCATGCTCTTGCATGCTCCTTGCTACAAAGCAATACCCAGGATGTCCATGTCCTTGGATGTTGATACTCTTGGGCTCTTCACAATGGTTTAATGCTGTTCTCCTCCCTGAATTCCTGCTCGGCCATCTTGTTTTGTTTCCAATGCTTTCAAATTAATCACATTTATCTGTCCTTGTCGACAGGATGATGAATGTGCTTCGTGCAGCAGAAAATGTCCTGAGGGATGGCATGATCTTCCTCCTCCTCTCTCCTCCCAGATGGCAGCATGTATGTGAAGGTGTCGGTGCCTTCTTCTCCCATTCCCCCATCACCCAACAGCCTGGCTGGGCTACAGCTCCTCTGAATCTGCAACTCACTGCAAAGCCTCTTTGTAATTAAAACAAGACATGCCCACATAACAAGCCTTCTTTCCCATAATATTTGTGCGCTTATCTCTAGGACTCTGCCTTTTCTTGCAGGTGTGTTGGGAAGCTCAGGGCCACCCTGTCTGGAGCAGAACTGTTGTTGCTTTTGCTTCAGCAGCCTCTAGTGGGGAGATCAACGCAGCTGAGGTCAGGGCACGGCTCCTCCCTTACTGCAGCCAGAGCAGTGAGTTGGTGTCTGGAGTTGGGAATGAACTGTTTTAGTCTCTGTATCGTAAGCAAAGGCTGATGAATAGAAGAAAAGGCTACCTTTTTTTTTTTTTTTTTTTCTTCCCCAAGGGGCCAACATATAAGATTTTTTTTCATATCAGTTGTGGGGAAAATAAAACTATCTGGAGGTGAATGAGTCACTTTTCTGAGTCACCAATAGTGGGAAGAGGGGATATAGTATTTGTGAATCAGAAGCAAAAAGTACAGTCTGTTCCCTACTTGGTGTGAGAGAAAATAATGGACAACATCAAGAAGTAACCTTCTCCCCAGAAGAAGCAGGTTTTAGGCTCAATCTCAGCATCTTGGGGTGAATGAGCGCACTCCCCCCCCCCCTCGGCACTGTGTCCCTGCAGGTCTGGGGCTGGCTGCACACAAAGGTGTTTGTTGCCTCTGGATTTTTCCAGACCTCAGGGACTTGTGTCCAGCACTGCTGGTGACTTCTTTGATGTCACCTTGCACGTATTCCCCCTACAATATGAGTCCAGAGCTGGAAATTTGAACTTTACTAAGCCGGACTTTGTGCCTTAAGCATCCCATTCATGCCCACAAGGAGAATGTCCAAATGCAGGCAAGTCTTGCAGGCAGCAGGAGGGGTGGAAAGCGAACAGAGGCAGTGAATAACACACTGTGCTAATAACTCTTTCCAATTCCTGCTTTGTGCTGCAAAAGAAGAGGATAACTGTCCAAGGTCTCTTAAGAGGGAGGGTGTACAGCCCAGCTGATTAATGCACAAGGGTGAAAGGGCTGCCTGAGCCAGCAGGGAGGGCTCGGTCCTGGGTGCTTTCCACTAAAGGAGCAGCAACTTGTAGGCACGGTGTCTCTTGTGGCTCCTCACTCCAAGGCTCTTTGGTTCAGCTGAGACTAACCAGAGGTGGAGACCGTGCACCAGTGGGCTGCTGAGGCGTGGGGCTTTCTCCCCATGTCCGCCAGCTGTCACTGTTGCTGCACACACGCAGGGCAGTGGGTGCATTTTGTCTGGCTGGGATCTGCAGCTGGTCCTTTGAGCACTGACACTCCTCCCAGCTGGCCCCAGGCTGAACTGGGCCTCTCGTGAGAGATGCTGCAAAATGCTTAAGATGATTTTTGCCTCAAACATCCAAGGAGGCTTGGTTCACACTCGGAGCATTTAGCAGTCTTAAGAACATGTTCTTGAAGTCGCAATTTTGTTGCCTATTAAAAGGTTTGGTAAGGGATTAAGAGAACTTTAGCACTTACACATTTCCCAGTTTTTTTTTTTTTTTTTTTTTTTTTTTTCTTGTTACAGAACTCAAGATCCTTCAAATTACTTCTGATTTAATAATGGCTTGTAAAACTACAGGGAAGAAAGTAGTCAGTAAGTCAGGAGTACTGGTCACAGCAGGATCTGGCAGGCAGGATCTGGTGGTGACAATCCTCTTCCAGTCCTCCTACTCCAGCCTTGCCCCAGATGTGTGCAGAGTGAGCCCCAGCTGCCTGCAGAGCAGGGCCAGATGTACCCTGAGCCTGGTATATCAGCCAAGTGGTACTGCAGGCTTGAAAACTACATCAGTGTGTAGAGGGAAAGTTTCCTACTGAAATCAAGCTGTGCACGCATGTAGATAGATATTCATGTACCTATCTCTATACATATGCACTCAGCTTCTTCCACCTTGTCTTCTGCGTGGATTTTCCTGGTGTGCTTGAATAAATGAGAACTGTATATGGTTGTAAAGTGGAGGAGCTGGAGCTTTGCCTGCCCGGTGGGAAGCAGCTCAGAAATGGAGGTGTTCTCTGTGTGCTTGCTGAGCTCTGCTCTGCAGCTACCTGTAGGAACAATTTGCATCCCCTTGAGAAATTGTCCTTTAACTGCCTCAGCTGGCAAACACAAAATTCAGTGGATACTGATCAACCTAAGACAAGAAGAGGCTGAAATCAGCCTGGCATTTGCCCTGCTTTGGGAGACAATAACACGTATATTGTCGTCATGTTTTGCTTGCATTCGGGTAACCCAGAACCTGATACTTGAATGGACTGAGTCATAGTGTTACTTGCGTTAACTATTCATGTACTCCGTGGAGATTATGCAGCAGACTGCCTGCACCCTATGTTTCACATGTCACCTTATATTGGACGTGAGGTCCCCATACCTATCGTACCGGATTCTGCTGTGAGAGATGCAGATGTAGCTGGAAGTCATGCCATCCATCAGCGGTGCTGCTCTAGATTTGCAGCAAAGACCAGTATTTGACCTTTAAAAATAAATTGCGGTAAAAGCAAGCACAGATCTAGACAAATTTCTGCACTGAGATTAGATCCTGTCTCATACAGATGTAATTCAGAGGAGAAAGCAAGCTCCTGGCAGAGACAGTTGGGTGATCCCAGCCCCTGCTTTGTGTTCATGTACTTTCACTTGACTCCTTTCAAGCCCGTGTATTCTTGTCAGTTGTCTTTCATGAAGCTAAGCATTCAGAACAGCAAATTGATAGTTTTCAATAGTTTTCTCAGTTCCTTACCAGATTAGCAGCACTGATTATAAAGGTGAATAATCTGTGGGACCTTGTGCCTGTGTGCAGTGGGAGCTGCATGGGAAGAGGTTGGTTGCACTTAATTTTTCTTTTTTTTTTTTTTTTGTGTGTGTGTCCGTGCTCCCATGTCTGACAACGTCTGTGCAAGGTGCATGTGTGACTAGTGGGGAAAAAGGCATCTTTCCCATCTACATTTCTGCATTTAATTTGGCAGTGCAGGGGCCTGGTTCGCAGCCAGGTAAGTAGCTGCGCTCACAGCCCTGCCTGCACTGTTAACGTCACTGTTTATTTGTACCAGAGGCTTTCCAATGCAAAATAGGCACGTTACAATCAAAAAGTCCATTTGTTTCTCTAATGAGATACTTAGATGTGCAGTTAAACACCACCAGAAATGGGGTGTGCTGGTGTGTGCTTTGAAACCATCAAGCTGGGCTCCTGGAAGGAGGCTGGTCAGCAGCTTGGGCCTTTCCAAGCATCTTGCTGTCACTCTCGCCTGCAGCTGCCTGCTGCTGCTCATCCGGTCTATTTTTAATTGCTCTATACTGATGTGGTGGTTTCTGTACGGATCTCCGGGGAGCTGGCAGTGCACAGCAGTAACCAGGAAATCAGTCCCTAGCTGGGCTGCCTCCTGGCTGTGTCCTTGCTTGTTGGTTACGGTGGTCCTGTGTCTGGTGCAGCCCCGCAGCGTTCCACGTGTGGGGCTGGGGAGCTGACAGCCCCCCTTCACTGTGTTTTGGGAAGCATGAAGCTTCTCCGTACCCTAATTTTGGTGGAATACAAAATTCATGGGATTGATGGGACTTAGATGTGGTTTATGCAGGAGCAGCTGGGGATGGAGTTTCTCTGAGCGTTGGTGAACAACGGGGTTTAGCACTGGTGGGCCTGTCCTTGTTCCTCTCCTCTCTCTCTTTTCGTTTAACCACAAGCACCATATGGAAATTCTGCTCCTAAATAAACGTCACAGCCCTGGCAGCATGTCTGTTTTCCATGTTTTTTGCCACGTTGAGGCTTATCTTGTTTACCAGGTTTGAGTAAACAAGTCGTGGCTCTTCATAGATGGGGAAAGCAAAAGGAGGGTTAGCCACGTGGCACCCAGCGCCTGCCAGCTGGGATGCGAGCAGATGTCTGCGTGCAGGCTGAGGAGACTCAGTTTGTCTACTCCGAACCTGAGCAAATAAAGCTCTGCTGAGAGGCAGGTAACCTTAAGCTGAGCTCATACAGCATCCAGGTGGCTCAGAGGGCAGAGCGAGGCTGCATTTGCCCATGAGGGATGGTATAAAATTACCCAATTCAAGCCTTGTTGTGCTAAATAGGAAGGCAATTTAAACAAGGGGGAAAGGAAGTAGTCTGCTTCTATTTAAATTCACAGCAGCAATTAAAAGAAACAGGAAGTGTGGTGTAAGTTTTGCTGCAAAGCACTGAAACTTCCCCTGATCTGACACTTAATAGGTAAGTTTTTTAAAAAATCTGACTTCTGCACTGCAACAATAGTGGGGAAATAGAAACTGTGGGGCCAAATGTTAGCATTGGTGCCCATCAAAACGTGAGTTGGTGCAGTTGCACCAAGGAAGGACAGGAGCTGGTCCTTCCTTGGGACTTAAATGAGGTTATCCCTTGCTGAAACTGTCCCAAAGCCTCTTAAGAAAAATGAGATAACCGAGCACCGGGTTCGTCATGGCGTGGTTTCCAGAAGAGGCCGCAGGACTCTCCTTCATCTGCACTCTGGAAACAAACAACCAATTTTTCATTTTTAGTGGTTAATTCTGCAAATATGAAGGTCTGTTTAGTCTTGTCTCCCTAACATAAACCAGCCAGAACCAGGCAGCTCGAGGGGAGTTTGCTACAAGTTCCCTTATTTGGACTCGCAGGCGTTGCATTCATGGGGCTGCTGGGGACCCTCGGGATGCCGGGCTGCTCTTGGGCTTCCTCACGGGGCTGGACCAGGGCATCTGGAGCAGCCACGGACACCGGGACGAGTCCTCTCCTGCTGTAACTATGTCAGCTGTGCACAGGATGTACAAGGATGACATGCAAAAGAAAGTAAAATCTGTGCAGAGGCAAACTTTTCCATGTCACTTCCATGGATGTGATTTTCTGCTTTCCTTCTACAAGGCAAAAATCCTCTGTGCATGCTTTCCCAGATGAGCTTTTGTCCTCCTTTGGTGGTACTTATGCCTTTTGGGAGCACCTATGATGTGGGATCCTCACCTCACTGCTATGCTGCTGTGGCTGGATGTGGTGGTCTTAATCTTGCAGAAAGGTGCACAAAATGACCCGTTTGTGCATTGTATTTTCCTTAATTTGCACTTTCTCTACTCGCATCAGATTTCCAGTAGCTTGCTGGTGGTACACACTTGTAAGCTTCTTAAACTAACAGTTTTTTTGGGGTCTGAAATGACTTCCCTGGTTCTCAGCAAACAGGGGAAGTGATTTTTATTTATTTATTTATTTATTTATTTATTTTTGAGATCCTGCTGGGAGTTTGCTTTTGGTGAGCTCAGCTCGAACTGTGACATGTTTGACTGATGTGATTTCGGAGGGCTGGTTACTATTTACCTTTGACAAGAGCAGAAAGAAAATTAAATGTATATTTCATTTCTACCTCTGACTTTTAAGTTAAATATTGTCCCTGAGCTATTTCTTTATGCTCTGCTGTAACGCTGTCTTGCTCCCTTCCCTGCTGGTATGAGAGCCTTTTTTGTGCCGTTGCTGCTGGAAGCAGTGCTCTTTATCCAACATCTTCCACTCCTAAAACACCTTTATTGGTTCTGTTTGCTGGAACTGCATTGCAAGCTAATATTTGGTATGACAGATGCTAAACACGCTTAAGACATGATGATACTTGGATATGCATTCATCACTGAAAGAGCCAGTATTTTTTTCTTTAGTTTGCAAAAGCACTGCTGAGCCCAGATCCCAAATTCTGTGCTGTCCTCCCAAGAGCGTTTGCAGTATCAATGCGCTTGGTTTTGATGCAGCTGTCTCTGTTGAATTTGTTCATAAAGTTGGAACATAAATCTGCTTTTATAGGTAGATATTTATCATTTCACAGTCATCTAACCAAATTTCCATAAATGGAGGGTTAAGTACTGTCTAAATTACTTTCGTGCCATCTGAATTTTTTCACAGATACTTCTCAAGTCCTAATGATGATTCTAAGATGATGGAAATCTGCATGACCATGAAGAAATATTTCCTTTTCGCGCAGCATTTTTTTCCAAGGAGTCACTGTAATAACTTGTATTCCTGCTCAAGGTGCTTTATAAATTCTGGATCTCGTTCAGCAATCCATCCTTGTTTAACAAAGTGTTTAAGTGCATATTTGAATTCTACCTACTACAGGAGAGTTAGTCCAAGTTCACGTGGCAGGAACTGGAGAAGACCCAGAGGAACCATCTCCCTCTGTCTTGAGTTAGTTAGAGGATCTATGAGCATTGGTGTGAGTGCTGTAGCTGCTTGTCTGGGATTTCAGCCCCTTTGCCACTCTGAGATTTCTTCTTGAGAGAATTAAGATGCTACAGGTGGAGCAGGAGCGCCCTGGTCCTGGTCAGACTACGCACTCCCACACCATTTTGGAGCAGCCAAGCTCCTCGCTTCTGCCTGCTTACTCAGACGTGTGGGATGATCTTTTGTAAATTTGCTCCTTTTTTAAGCTTTCCTTACTAAGGCTCTTAATTGACAGTCAGAACCATGAGTTTATTCCCCCTTTACACCCACCTTTCCCTTTAAAACTCCCACTTGCAGAGAGAACAGTAATTACAGATGCCTTTGAATCACTTTGCTCTCTCTGTAAACACAGTGCCTGACATCTGGCATATTTTGAAGTTTTGATTGACTCTCGATCATTCCTGTAAATAGGCTGCGTGTGTGTCATACCTCAGTGCCAGTAAATAGACGTATCTGCCTGCACAGACTGAATGGGAGATGCTCTCCTGGGTCACTCCATGGTTGGCAGAATCTGGAGGATGGATGCCCCTGGGGCTGAACCTGTGAAATAAGGACTTCTTTCAAGATGAGTGGGAGGGCATGCATATGCTCATGACTGTGTTGGTGTACTGTTAGGATCCTGGTAGGAACAGATCATAAAATAGATAAACAATGTGGATGTAAGGGGCAAAATCAAGTCAGTTTTGAGGGAAGCCTTGGTTTTGGTTCTCAGATATGGATGGGTTTGAAACTTAAAGTATCCTTTCCAGATTTGAAAACACTTTCTTTGGACAGAAGTTCCTTCTTAGTGCAGTAGGAAACTCTATAGTTTCCATGTTGGCTCAGTATGAGCCAGGTGCTAAAAAAGGTTGTATTATTGCAAATTGGGAGATACTGTGGAGTTACCCACCCTGCTGCATATTTCAAAACAAAACAAAAAGCTTATAGCCAAATGGAGAGGAAGTTGTAATGTATAGCATGAAATTCAAAGCTAATGACACGCGGGCCAGGTGAATGAACCTGGCTTTGAATGCAAATGTGAAGTCAGCTTGAAATAGGAACCTGGTTGGTGAATGTCAATGGGTTTAAGCTGACATTTCCCTTCTCCCTATATCCAAACGTGGATCTAAAATCATTAAGAGAGGATATGCTCACCATTTGCTGCTGAGGTGGAAGATTTATTGATAACTTCCAAGCAGAGGGAGGTGAAGTGATTGGTCAGGCATCACAGAGGAAGGTTAGTAGGATCAGGAGCTGACCCAGATATCCTGAGATCTCTTTTGACTTTTAGGCTGTGCTGGGGAAAGCAAACTTTCTACACTTACTATAGGAACCGATGGTGGAAAAAATGTTTTACATTTGGTGTAAACACGGTTCATTTTCCATGCTTAGTGTCTGTACAAGTCTTGTGACAAAGACTGAAATTTGTTATGAAGGGCTGTAATTCTTACACACTGGAGGGGGAAGGAATGAAATATTTTCCTTAATCTCTATAGCATATTCCATATTTTCCTTGCTTTGGTTACATTTTTGTGAGGCGAACTATGAATTCCCTTGCCTATTATTAATTTATTGTTACTGGAACATAATAGTGCAGAACGCAGTTCATCCAGGAAAAAGCTTCAACAGGGAGTGAGTCATGGATGGTAATAAACTTCCGTCCCTCTCCATAGACCATAGGACTGTTTAGAAAAATGTTTTTGCCATGATTCCTGAATTGCTTGTGCTTTGTGCAGCAGCTGGTAGAGATAAAACTGAGCAGAGCTGGGCAGACTCCCTGTCTCCCCTCTATTACTATAGCATGTTTCTGAATCATACACAAAAAAATGTTTTTGGTATGTAAAAGTGACTTTAGAAAAGCAATTCTGACTTGAAAACAGCCAGCGCTGCAGAGAGGATACATTCTCGGAGCATGATATCGAGTGTGAGATCTACCATACATACGGTGTTTGGGGAGCTGGAAGCGCAGACGTGCAGAGCTGAGCTCTTGCGTGCTGCCCTTGCGTGAGACATGTTATCTGCTGGGAGCCCTGGGGCTGTCAGGAGGCGAACGTGAAATGGATCAGATAGTGCTCTGCAGCTGCTTGGCTTGGGACATGGCTTTGCACGTTGCTGTCTGTAATTTCAGTCTTGTTGGTGTGCAAGGTCTCATCTGCAAAAGGCTGGTTTTGTGTCTGACAGCTGTGTTGTGTGTTCCCTGCTCGGCTAGACCCAAGATCGAGTGCTCCACTCGGGCCCAGGAGAGCCAGATGTGTCTCAGAAATGATTTACTCTCTCCCTGAAGAGACAGGGTAGTTAGACACTGGATCGATATTAAGCACCCTGAGGATTTCATTAGATCTATTAAAAATGGCATTGCTGGGACGTGGAGTGTGTAGGCAGTCCTCAGTAGGAGAATACTTTCTGTGGCACAGGCTAAAGTTCATGGTGGAAAGAATTAAATGCTTGTGATATCACATATCAGCATGAGGGCTGGATTCTGCCCAGCTCATGAGCTGGGGTGCTGTGCATGCCTAGCAAACTGCCCCCACCAGGCTAACCAAGCCTTGTGAACATCAGGACCAAAGGTTTTGGAGAGGAGCTCTGGCTGGACATTTGCTCTTCTGGGGAGCAAAGGGGAAGTGGCACTGCATGCATGGTGCCGTGACTGTACCCAGTGTTGCCTTGATAATGCTTTCAAGTCTAGTTTATCATCTGATGTTTTAGCTGGAAGATTTTATGATTCTAGCAAAAGCAATTGCTGTTATCCTTCAGGGCATGTTTTCATCGTAAAGCCTACAGCTGGGTGATTTCTTGAGTGCCATGGCGTTATCTGTAAGGCTGCTTATGGCGGTGCTAACACAATCAATTTTCTTCTTCCACAGTAAAGAAACAAACCATAATTTCTGGCAGAAGATAATGAGGCATTATTAAATACTTCATCATTTTCATCGTTTTAAAGAGATTTTTACCAGATCCTTCCTCATTAGAAATCTCAGTAGACTTCACTTTGGCAAAAAGTATTTCACCCCTTGTTGTTCAGAAGCGCAGCACTTCTGGAGCAGAGCGCAGCAGCAGCACTGTAGGCAGGGGTGCACAGCATTCCCTGGGTGAATGGCACACAGGTGGGCAGGCTGCCCAGGTTCCTGCATTGTCTTCAGCTCTCCTACAGGACCTGTCCTGCTGGAGTATCTCCGGCTCTGTATCTCCTCTGCCAAAAGGAAGAACGTTTCCTGAAACACTTTGACACTATTGTGAGACTGGGACTGGTGAACCCTCACAAAAAGAACCACTTGCTTCCCACAACAAACTTTTCAGTATTATCAATACTGAAATTATCAAGCACCTGCCCTACAGTTATGCCTTCTGCATTGAACATCCCTTGGGTGCCAGTGTACCTGTCTTCTTGGGGCTGTCTCCCTTTATTGAAACATACTCGCTCCCTTAGTGCCCGATTCTGATGCCTGCCTAAAATGCTGCTGGCTTCTCTCAAGAAATCCTAATTCGTTTTTGTGTAAACAAAATTGAAACTGGGCCACAGTGCTTGGATTTTGAGATAGCAATAAAATACATTGTTCACTCTGTCCAGAAACCTTAAACGTTGTAGGTAATGAAGCTGGGCAGCCAAGAGGGTGACTGCTGATGTGACTTCCATCTGTTGGTCTTCTGCTGTAAAGGAATGGGAGCTGCACAGCCCCGGCACACGTATCTGTCGGGGAATGTGTTTTAGGTGCACAGATGCTGTGTTTTTGACCAGCACCCAGAAGGTACTTATTCCCTGGCTAGGAGTGGCTTAATTTGTTTTATCATTAATTGTTTAATTCCTACACTGGGACAGGCCAACACAGTATAAACAGAAGAGCAATCAGAGTCACTGTGATTGTATTTAAGCTGTTTGGAGTACACAGAGCAGCAGAGGAATTCTGTACTCCTGTGTTTTACGCTTATCTGACAAACTTTAGATGTGGCAGGGGAGCAGTGTGGTGAGATGCAGCATGGGCAGTGCGTGCTCTGCAGCGCTGCTAATATGTGCTTGTGCAGTTGTTGTAGTGTTTATTTGGGATCACATCTAGCCACAAGACATCTGGGCTGAAGGCATGGGAAGGGCAGAAGGTAAGAAGACAGAACAACCTTTTCAGCCAGGGCAGAGCTCAGCTGTAAAGTTCTTTTCTTGCAGGAAAGAAGGAATTTGAGTAGACACCGCTAATTTTTGTAATCACAACCAAATGTTTTATTTGTGCATTCCACTAAAAACAAGGAAAATGGGTTCTGTCCTAATTAATTCTGGATACTTCTAGGTAATGTGGGTGTGTGCTGCCTGGCTTTATTTTTTGATTGTGTAGTTATTGGACATCTGGGACATAAGCTCCTCTGGTTTATTCCCCGCTAATTTTTGGTTGGGAAAGAGAACTTTTTCTTAAATCATGTGTTGCTAATTTAAGCCCCGTGTCCTTGTTTCCCTACAGAAATGGGATGTTGTTGTAAGTATGGGCCTTTCTCAAACAGGAATTATTTTTGTTGATTCTTTTCTAATCCAGGTGTCTTGCAGCACTTTTTCTCTTCAGTGATGTGTATGGATTTGCTATATTTTTTATATTCTGCTTGTTTCCTACTTCTGTGATTATCTGATGGCTGCAGCAGACAATGACCTATCTGCAGTTTGTTCCCATTCTTGCAGATATTTTTATCCTTTTGAGCTAACATACAGTAATTGCTGTCATTGTCACTGAAAATTAGACATACGAATAGCCATCGTCACTTGTTCTCATTTGCTGCTCATTCTTCTGAATAATGGGTGATGCTCAGATACAGTCAGGGTTTAACACAAAACTCCATTGTAGCCAAGTGGAGAGTTGAGTTTATGTCCTCACTGACTTCCTAGTAGATGTGTCTCTGGAGTTTACCTAAGTGACCTCAATTCATGTTGTAAGTTCAGGGTAGCAGGCATTGGTTTAAAGGGCAGAGAAGCTATCTGCTTTGTCCCAGAGCTCTTCTCTTTCAATCAAGGATGGGTTATGCAGGATACGTGAACAGTGGGAAGCTTGTATCGTCACGGGAAATTGTGGAAAAAGCTTCTTTTGGATATTTGAGTTTATCTGTATTTAAGGTGAAGGAATTTTGAGCAGTTCTGTGAATAACAGTTGTGGCATAAGGCAAAATGGCTGCTTACTAGCTAAAGCTGGGTTTCCCTCTACAACAGGGCTCTGAATTGTCTTTTAATGTTGTGTAACACATGCTAAAATCATTGCTTGCTTGTAAATATTTTACTGTTTGAACACACTTTAAAAGGCTCTTAATATTTCAATCTGCACCCAGTTTTCTGCTTAGCAATTAGACTGCAGCCAGAGAACGGTGCTTCAGTTTAATGGCTTGTGAACTCAGATTGCAGTGATACTGTTCTCTAACAAGTGTTTCTCTAATTTTCAAGAGCAAAGACCAGTGGAAAGCTAAAATACTCACTATGTTGAAAAATGCCTGTATTTATTCCCAGGTCTGTGGAATCTGAAATACCATGCGTGACCCATCAGGACTTATTCTCGGGTGGGAGATGATTAGCTGGATGGTATATATTCAGCCTACCTCAGTTGACTTCAGCAACAATTCTACTTATTAAATAATTATCTTCCACTAAAATGGACTGCAAATTGTTGTGTTGGGAATACAACATTTCAGGAGTAATCATCGTGTATCATACATAATCTGACTGTAATATTCCCAGTCTTCTGCAATGACTCAGTTGTTCATGCTGCCTCTTTCACACCTCAGTTGTTCATGCTGCCTCTTTCATTATTGCTTTACAATATTTTTCAAGTGGGCAGGTTTCTCTTCCCCGTTAAATTTATTTATTAGGGGGTATTTTCTTCAGGATGTACCAAGCTTGTATCCTTGGAATCTGCTCTCCTTCTGCTGTCTTCTGCCAGTACCTCTTCCTTATTTATTTATTCTTCCCACTGATTAGATTTTCTAATTAGTGTCTTCTCCCATTTCACTTAATGTGCTGTGGCCCTTTTAGCGTGACATGCCTGGCTATGCACCTGTCCACCAAGAGATGATATGGCTACCTGGGCTTTCTCCCAAATAGAGGTGTTTGCTCAGTAGAATGTAATTACTGTGCCCTTGCTGCTGCTTCTGCCTTCTTCCCGGTGGTTCAGCTGCTTCCACCTGCTAATGGACTTGACTGATGGGATGTGTGTTATTCTCGATCAGCTTTTATGACGATTCCTGGCTTGTGAATTACTTAATTCTATCAAATTTCTCTCACCCACTTTTTTCATGTAACTTGGGACTTTAACTGATTTAACTTTTCTGAATCAAGACTTTTTTTAAAGCAGTCTTTTTTAATTGTCACTTTTCTGACATCTGGCAAAATATCTCCATCAGTCATACTTTTCCAATAATTCTTTCCTAGCTAATTTTGCTTGTAATTGCTTTCATTTTGGGGAGTTGGGTCTTTTATCATCTGTATTATCCTGTAATTACTGTTTTGAGCCTACTATGTTTCACATGCTGAATGCAATCAAGTTGATGAAGGAGAGCACCTGGCTGCTACTATTTTTACTCTTTAACTCCTCATTCCATGCGAAGATGAGATCTGCTGTGGCATTTCTCCCCTTACTGAAGATCTCAGAAGGAGAATGTTCAAATTGTGCCTTAGCTTCAGTTAAACATTTGAGCCTTACGAAACGTTGCATGGGATCTCATTGCTGATGGCACTGCAGGGTCAGGTGCTCACTGCTGCAGCTCCTGTCTTCCCAAAGCAGCTGCCAGCCAGGCATCTGTCTCCCATGGGGACCTCCCTTGTCCTTACTGGACTCTGCTGCACCAGCACTTGCTCTCCCCTCTCCCCAGATGACTTTGCAACCTGATAGCATCTGAGATCCCCACTGCAGATGTGAGGAGCCAAGCACGTGGCTTGTGTTTCCTCACTGCCGCACCAGGAGTGCACAGAACAGTGCTGCATCTGACAGCATCAGGGTAGCTCTGAAACAGCTAGTCAGGAATAACCTTCCTTATGCTTTGCCTCTTGTCCTGGAGAGTCTTCAAATACTCAAGTTATTTGGTGAAGTAACCTACTTGTCTTGATCTCTCTGTATTGATTATCCTTTGTGTGATAATTAAGTTGCCACTTAAGGCAGGCTGTTCGTGCTGTGATGCTTCAGAAATGGATGCTGCTAACAAACCTTCCCCCAGGAACAGACTTACCTCCATGATGAGGGAAGCTATAGCATTTTACTGCATGTTTCAACAGGCTGAGAGCTTGGACATTACCAATTAGTGTGACTTGCTTGCTGGGGGAAGGGAGGGGCAATTAGTTAAGTAACTGGTTATGTGCCCATGCCTTCAAACCTTTAACTGGATCAATGACCTAACCTAGCACTGCAGTTCCTAATTCCTTTATGAAACGTTGTGCAGAAGCTGGACTCCATCCAGTTCAAGAAGCTACTGCTTTTCATTAGTGGCTATCTAAGAAAACCACTAAGAGCAGCCTTTAGTATTAGTGTCAAGAGTGACGTTAAAGGAATATTTGTTCTTATTTGAGGTGCGATAAATCATTTTAAAAGCGATGAACTGGCCAAAGAAAAATCAATCGATCAGATGCGTGCAGCAACCCTCTGCCTGTGATATTGATCTCGCCCTGAACAGCTAAGCTCTAAAGCAAAGATACAAGGTGTGACTGCTAGAGACGTCAGAGATGACTTTTCAGGAAACTGATTTCTTGAGTGCACTTAAACTGATAATTAACAACTGTATCAATAGCTATATTTGAAAAAATGATAATCTGAAAAATGCCTGTCAGTGGTTTTGTAGTGGCTTCATGTCCAGGGGAGGCTTAAGTTCATATAGTTATGCAAAGGAAGTAATTTTTTGAGTGAAATCTGCAGACAGGTGACTGCAGTATGTTTTACCAGTAGACCAGATCTGGAAGGACTTTTACTCACTAGGAACTCAAAACCATCTTGATCATAAAACTTGCGAAATAGTTCAGAACTGGCAGATGCGGCTCAGCAAAGACAGTAGGATGATGCTTTTCTTGAAAGGAAGAATTTGTGGGTGCAGATAAATTAGTGTGACATAGATCTGGGAGGCAAGCTCTGCGAGAAGTGGGATGGTCCTGCTGCAGGAGAAGGAAGCCTTTTTCCCAAGGGAAATGATGGAAGCTCCCTTGTTGGACTGGGACAGGGTATGACAGCATGTCCAGTTTTGTCCTGCATGCTTTGGGAAAGATGTAGAAACTTAACAGAGCCCAGAGGAGACAAACAAGAACAATGAGGATGTGGGAGCAGTTTCCAGTGAGAATATTTGAAGGAAGTAGCTTAATTTCCTTGGGGAGGTGAAGGGAGGGGAAGGCTTCCTTTGAGAAGGCTGTGGCAGAGCAAAGCAATCCCCTGCCCTTCTTCAAGAGCAGGAGAGGGGCAATCACCTTTGGAGCATTTCAGTCAAATATTTGGGAGAAACTTCTAGAGATTAGCATAGGTAAGTACTAGGAGTTGTTACTGCAGTTACCGAAATCTGTTCAGTTACTGTTGTTACTGAAATCTGTTTCAAGGGAGGTTTTAGTGACAAGTCAGACAACATCCACCAGGCTCAACTCCTTGTGCCCTGGGTATCCATCTGTCCCTGCTTCCTTGCCTCTGTCCCCACACCCACTGTACATCCAGGTCAGTCCTCCTGGTGAGGACAGATGGAGTCCTGATGGACAGAGCCCTTCACTAATCTACGTGCCAGGTACGCTGCAATGGTGCCAATGGCACAAGCAAGCATGTGGTAGTTTCATCCTGACCTGGTGGGACCACCTTGGGGGTGAAAGGGCATTCAGTCCTGTGGAGGAATATTGCATTGCAGGATTGGGATTGGTTTGTGTAGGAGCTAGGTGGGCAGTCCTGGATTTCTTTCAAGAGGCCATAGCTGACATCTAAATTGTAACTCCAGCGGTAAAACCTAAACAGTGAAAAAGCCCCTATCTGTAAAAGTTATAAAAGCAACTTACAGACACCTTGTTGATCTTACTTCTTGCTAACAGAAAAGAGGAAAAATGAAGTTGACCAGGCTGCATATCTTGTAGTGTTCAAGTAGCTGAGAAAACTCATCAGGCTTTAGGTCCTGTCTTAGTGGATTTGTTTTCCTTCCCTCTTAATTTTAGATGTACCGGATTGGTACAATTTCATACCTCTGTGTGATGTAATTATTTCTCTGTCTCTGAGATAGGATGTTTATTAGGAAAAACACTTCAGAGCTGAACTTTAAGGTTTGTTTAACTCATTTAAGCTGCTAAATAATTAGTCAAATGTTCACAGGTTTTGAACACACCACAGTCATCTTAAATCCCCTCTGAAGCCTGAGGAGTTTGACTACTCAGTGATATCCAGCCTGCTGTGAATTTCCAGTCCCCCAAAATTAGGCCTTTTTGTTTACTGAGTTGTGCTGTTTAAAGTGTAGTGCAATGGATGAAGCCAATTACTGAACTATCCTGAACTATCTGAATATACTCGGTTTGTTGCTCATCCTCCACCTGTATCCAGCCCCTGTTCTTTGTGAGCATCTGTGCTGTGTTGCAATATAGGAACAAGTCAGGACTGGGCAGAAATGAGCTTTGTGAGAGCAGATAAGAGCGACTTGTGCGGGAGCAGCAGATGCGACTGTTCTCTGCGAGTAGATGATTCCCTAATCTTCTTAAGGACAGCCTCAGTAAAATCCCCTTTGTGACATTAGGCACAGCTCTGGGCCAGGTGGCCTCAGCTTCTGTCACTGGCTCTGTGAGCTGCTTTGCTCTGAGAAAATGCTGCTATGAAAAGCCACCATAAAAACAGCCAAGCTGCCGGGTGTGCTACAGGGGCTGGGATGACAAGCTTCATATAGCAAGACCTTTGAGTACAGCTTGGAGGTCCTGTTTGCTTCCAGGTCCTTGGAGACTGTGGGTGGTAGAGATGTTGAGTGCCATTTCTAGCAGTTATGTATATTAAAAAACAAAACAAAACAACAACAACAACAACAAAAAGAAAAAAAAAAAACATGAAAAATTAAAAAGGGATGGCAGTATGGGGTGAGGGATGAGTGAGATAGTACAGGAAAAGCCTAGTGGTGGGTGTGTTGTGAACTGACCTGGCACAAGGGATACTTTGCAGCTCCCTCTATCTTTCTCCAGGGACAATTGCTCCTCTCATTTAAGCTGCGCAGTTGCAAAGAAAAGTATTTCCCTGTGGCTGGACTGAAAATAGCATGGTGAAGGAGAATGGCTGGGGTTGTGTTGGTGGTCAGATGCCTGCAATCACTTCCCTGCCATAAACTTTGTAACCTTGGACAAAATATTTTGTACTGGAATATGCAAAGTACCCCAACTCTATACCCCAAACCCTAGCTCTGTCCCATTGCTTTACTTCTTCAGTGCCTGCCACCCTCTTCCCTCCCCAATGTCCTTGTACCATATTCAACCAACAAAATCTGTATTTTGAACATTCCTCCCAAACCCATCTTACTAACTGCTATGAGGAGTGGTGAATGCCATGTATGAATGCCATATGGCACCTTCATATTTGTAGCATAACACTGAAATTACTGTGAGGACAAATGGCTCTAAGATTGTTTTCCTTTCAGTTTGGTAGACACCACTATTTCTGTCCTTGTTTTAATTGGCCAAAGAATTTTGGTAAGCCAAAATTCATCTTTGGAATGACACAAAATACGTTGTGGGAGCACATCAAGGCTGCCAAGTTCTCTGGATTTTGGTGAAAATAATTTTGGAGGGTACAGTCCTGAGGTTTTCACTTGGGCAAATATCCCACTGACTCATCCAAGCCTATCACGCTAAAGTCCTCAAAAGGAGATTATGAAAAGGTCTGAAACTATATATATGTTTCTGTAACAAGTTTTTGTGTCTCTAAAATGGTTTATATTAGCTCTATTTCATTGTTTTCTGGTTTATTTTTTAATTACTTCACCATTTTGGTTCATATGTTGTAAAAAGACCATTCCTTACATCAGGAAAGAGGCAAAAATTTCTGGCCTTGCTTCCTTTGTAAGAGATGGTGATAGGACGTACTAAAGTTGCTAATAGTAACAACATCAGGAAGTTTTTTTTTTTTTTTTTTTTTTTTTTTAAGTCCAGTTAAACAGTTGCTTTTCTGCAGTGATGTGTGCCACCCTCACTCAGCCCTTGTGTCTCAAGGTTCAATTGTTAAAGCAGCTGGGACACTGGAAGCATTCTTAGCTCAAAAGACTTTTGTCACTGTGGGATCAATCAACTTCTACAGTTTATATGAATAACACATAAGAAGGAAGATGTCAGTTCACAAAGCAAATTCCAGATACAGGTTGTGATTTGTTTGCTCTTTTGTGAGTTTGAAGAATCGTACGCATTTTGGACGAGCCGCCTTCTTAACTGTGTCCTAGCAACCTGTTGGAAGGCCAGGGTCTGCCGTGGAAGTGTGGCTCTGTGATTCAATCATTCCAGCAAGAAACAAGGTGCCCTTGGAGGGTATTTTTCTCTGATCAGTATTTTTCACCAACGTAACTGGTCTTTAGGAAAAGAAGCTGCATGAGGGAAAGGAGTCCGGGGTCTGAAATACCTTTCAGGTATTGAAGCAAGCATTTGATTTAGGAAGGTCGCCCACCTTTGGACCTGCTCCTGGCTCAGCCCCTGCCTTTGAGGAACGTCTGTCTTTCTGGGCTTGGGTCCATTTCATGAATAGGTAAAAAGATAAGTAAGATAAAATAATAAGGCAGTGCTTGCATAGAATGAGCTTTTAACAAACTATAAGGCACGGGACCGCTGCAGCATTACATACTTTTTTGGCTTCAGTGGTGCGACTCTGCATTTCTGCTGGTGTAAAGAAGATCTGAATCTGTCCTCTTGGCTGCTCCACTTCAGCAATTGATTCTAAATCAGCCTTGCTATCCAAACATGCAGAATTAAAGATTTGTTACTAATTATGTAGCTGCAATTCCTGACTATTTTTCTTCCTAGTTTAGTCAAAATCTTTCTGACATTTAGCAGATTGACATTCTCTTAGCATCTCCACAACAATCTGTCCACTTTGTTTAAGAAGGCAACATTTTTGGAAGAAACTGCAGCATCTCTGTTGGAAACTCAAGTACCTGGCAAGATATTTGTTGAGCTGGCCAAGTTCTGCTGCTGAGCTTAGTGATAGCAATGGGCAATCATGTGACGACATGTTTTTTAAGCTGTCTAGGGTTCACCTTTTTGTTTTCTGATAGAAAGCTAGTGAAAAAGTGACTTGGAGTGATGGACCGCAGCAAGAGCACTGTTCCCTTAGATAGTTTCTCTGCGGTGCTGACTGTTCTCTTTGGTGAGAGGTGATCGATTCCAACATGGCACTTGGTCAAACTTCTAGTTTGTTTGTACATTTCCTCATTCCTGGTGTGTGGATGATGACTGCTTGCTGGTCAAATGTTGTCAGCAATGTTCAGGGAATGCTTGACTCACCTCATTGGAGGTATAAAATGCTGGATGATGGTTCTTGTTCGCAGAGCTTTGGAGAGGAAGGTTTCCATATTAAAGTTGTCACTTCATGGCTATGTTTTAAGGGACTACCTACTTAAGAATGAAACCTCTCTTCTAGGCTAATTGTAGTTGGAGACCAAGCAATAGCTACCGAACAGCAATCATCACTCTGAAAATAACCATGATGGTGGAACAACTTACCCTTTACCTGGGGTCTCCCAGCTCCACCCGGGGGTTTCATTTCTCCAGCCACTCAGACTGTTCCCTTCACTTGTGTCTGTCAGTGCCCTGAGAGTCTCCTTACACTATTTGTTGTGGCTCTTGAATAGTTTGTCTCTGTTCTTGATTTCCACCAGCTAGTGGTGAAGAGACCTATCAAAGAGCCTTAACTACTGTGAAAACACTTTCAGGTGTATAGAAATATGTAAGAGACATTCATTCTCTATGGTTTTCTGCTCAGTGCAGCACTCTAAGATATTTACACCTGATGCATCCCACATTTCAAAGCAATTGTGCTGACCTTCTCTGCCTGTACAGATCGTGATGAGGATGAATACATGATGCGTGCTCAATGTGAGGCTCAGCTTTTTTGTTCATTATGTTCTTTACTGCCGTAGTTAAGTGGCTGCAGGCAATATTCCATCTTTTGGGGCAGATTGGTTCTTGCAAGATCAGCTGTGCATGTTGTGGACAAGACAATTGGTTTGTGTGTCTTTTTTATGTAATTTATTGCACTGCAGTGGTTGCTTTGTTTTGTACGTGATGACAGGTACTGAATTCCAGGTTAGCCATACAGAAGTGTGCACTATTTTTGCTACAGTCCTTTTCAGCCAGTACTGCAATGTGGTGGTGACTTTGGGTGTTACTAGCTGATCCTACAAGGGTTACTCAAAGTTCAGCCTTTTAGCAGATACTTAGCTTATCTGTACTTGTCCCTATTGGAAGATCACTGTTTATTCTCATTTTGAGGTCCATGATTTGGATAGCTTTTTACACATTGCTCATTATAAATTATACTTAGTGTGTTTCCATTTGGCCTGGATTCCTTTCTCTTTAAAAGCTTATTCCAGGATTTGTTCACTATCTGTTTCATATTCAAGTGGCCCTTTCATAACCTCAGTGAGAATTTACATGTAATTTAAAGCCATGTGTCCAGTTTCAGTTTACAGTCCACTTTCATTTATGGTGCAAGAACAGACTTTGTTCTGTTGTAGACACAGCAATTAAATCAGTATTGTTGGAAAAGCTGTGAGGACTTGGTTACAGAGACAGCTTACTGGCAAACTGGTCTCTGCCTTAATTTCAGAAATGACAATGGAGAAAATACGAGGGCTGTGCTGAGCCAGAGCATCAGTGACAACAGTAGCCATCAGTATCTCTCAACAAAGTATTTACTGATGGACCCCCACTCCCCAAGACTTTGGGGTTAAAAAAAAAAGGGGGGGGGGGGGGGGAGGCTGGAGTAGGTAAAGAAGTCCTTCCCCTAAGAGCCTTGGGCTCTTTGACTCATGTAAAAGATAAGTTCTTTGTTCTTGGTTGAAGAGGGCTTATGACTTGCTCAGGCATTGCTTACTCTGGCTGCTGCTTTGCTGTCTAAGAGGCCATCTATTAAGCAGTATGCTGGCAGAAGCTTATACTCTTTTATATAGCACTTGTCATTTGAAGATCTCCAAATCTATCCAAAGTGGAGGAAATTTATCATCTCTATTTTGTAAATTTAGCAACTAGAAACAAGCATTCAAGGTCAGATAACCATTGCCAGAGCAGGAAATAGAGCTCAGCTCTTTTGAGTTGTATTTTCTGATCTTGCTAAGAGCTAGATCACAAATGTGGAAAGGAAAACCGTTCTTAAAACCACAATTATTAATTTATTTCTGAAACTATCTTCTGTTGAAGTTGCTAGGCTGCCATAGTCTGTCATTCTCTTGCATGGGTAAATAAAAGCTGTTTGTACATTGTAAACTAAAACATTGCTTTACACACAGTGGCAGTAAACCATCGCATAACTTAGGGATTCAAGTGTATGCTCTGGGAGGGCTTGAGTTGCCTGGGTCAGCATTATCCTGTAATGCTGTGTTAGCTATGGCGATGTGCCCCAAGGGATGGGGATTGCCTACCAGTAATTGTACAGAGCCTTGATGCCTTCGTCCTGCTTTGATCTCTAAGATGTTGCTGAAATGTAAATGTTAAATAACATATTTAGGTGCAAAGGCAGTGAACTTGTAAGAAGCAAGTAGAAAATCCTCATGTTGAAGCAACCAGTGAACCTGCTGTTTTCTTGCTTTCTCAAGTCTTTTACACAAGCTGTATCACTGGGAAGTAAGGAGGCACATGCAAACCTATATTGGAACTAAATATAAGAGGGAAAAATATTTTTGAAGAAGCAGAAGAGTTGGAGGGACTTTGTCCTCTGTATGCGACTGGCTTGGAGAACACTATCGCTTATTTTAAAAATACCAGCTGCTGACTTGTTGTGCAAGGCAGTGTCTCCCTGGGAAGGACAGTCTCCTGAATTCCACAAGTCCACTGCTGGAGAAAAGGGAAATTTTTATCCTTGTCTCTGGTGAAGTCATCTCCTTTCTGTGAATCACAATGCATCTCTGCATTGGTGGCCAAAGCCTCAAAATAGTGAAAATGTTTCAGTTGTATCTATGTTCTTAAACTGATCCCCATCACTGCATTCAAATATCTGTTCCCTGGGGAAGACCATTTGCTTCAGTATTTTGATTTGGAAATTGCACTGACATAAACAGACAGCAACATCAGATTCAGCATCTTGAATGCACTTTCCAGTCTCTGCATATCTTTAGGCTATCTATTAGGAAAAAAATTTGAAAGTATTTCCAGTGAATTCACTAAGATGCCAAGTCATTCAAATTCTCAGCCTTTTTTAGCCATTGTTGTTACCAGACGTTTATATAATGGCACAAAGAAATAGTGTTCCTCGTCTCCCCCTCCACGTTCACCCCAGCGTGTAGCCTGGTAGGCCTGAGGACAGCAACTTAATGGGATCCTTTTATTAAAATGGGCAAGTCACCTCTGAAATGGAAGGTGCCCTGATCTGATTTGAGATGGTCTTTTCTGGTTTTGTGGCATAATACAAGAAAACAGTTCTGTGTCATGTTGACATAGCAGGAAACTTTAGAAATCCCTGGATTAGTGTATGTCACGTAACCAGTGAATCCAGCACTGCTAAGAGCACCTGAGAGAGAGCCTACCTCTTGTTTTTTGCCTGTGGCAGCACTGGAAGTTTTTTTATATTTCTGAAATGGGAAGTAAATGAGTGCTGAAGACCATTTGGGAAAGCTGCTGCTGAAATGTGATCATAAAACAAACAAAAACCTGAAAGGTCAGTTAGTCTAAAGCAAAGTGAAAGGGTCTGCTGTGTTTTGCTGCAAGATGCACAAGCAGGATTGTGTTAAAGACTGCTTGCAGAAGGGCTGGTCCAGTTGTGTTGGCACAGTCTTTTCTGTTTTACGGCACATAACTTGGAAGTCTTTCTTTCAGGTTCTGTTAGTTTTTCATTTATTTTATTTTATTTTTTAATAGTTTAGCATACTCAGGAAAGGTTACTGATAAAGGATGCAGTAAGAGTCAACATGAGATCTGTATGATCTGATGGGAGAAGGGATTTCAAAGTAGAATGCTTCATTAATCTTTGATTAATAACCACTAAACTCTAAAATCCAATGGGTGGTTCAGATGCTTCCTTAGGGGTTAAACTTTGCTCAAATTCCCTTTGATTATCCTCATTATGAGCAGGCCTGAAGATTGCCAGGGTTGTTACAGCAGTGCAGCCAACCCTGACCAGATTTCATACTCATATCTTTAAGCTTAGAAACTGTCTGGAAACCAAACAAAACCATTCTGTATCATCCAGAGTGTTGGAAGCCTTTAGGATCATCAAGGATGATGTTCGCTGTCCCACATTTAGTGAGTATTTTACAATTTACCAGTAACATCTCTTTGAAAAAGTTTATCGCTCATGTCCTGCTGAAGGACTCTGATCACCTGATGTGCAGGTATCTTGAAAGCTTTGCAGGGCTGATATCACATAGGAGAAGTCACGTAGAAGCAAAATGTAGCAGAGGTTTTTGGCAGACGGGGAAGGTGATGAAGGCTGCAGTAACAGCACAGATAGCCCTTTCCCTTGGATTCTTCTGGGGCTGGATCAGATAATCCCTTATATATATTTATGGCTGATTTTAATTCACAGCCCTGCTCATCTCAAGGTGGGTGTTGTAAGCAATAGTGAACAAATTTAGGACAAAGTTATGTGTAGTGGTGTAACTGGATTTTTGTACTGTTTAACTTCCAAGTCCAGAATTGCGTATATATTTGTAAGGTACTGAGTACCTTGGTCTCTTAAGCTGTGAAACATTTAGCACCTGTGAGATCCAACAAAACACACAACTGTTCATCTCTCTGGCACGTGTTCTCTTTTCTATGAAAGTGTGTGAAATAACTCAGTTCAGAGGATGGCTTGGGTCTATTCTGGTTGTAGAAATAGGGCATGTGTTTTCCACAGGTGCTGTATCTCCCTGTTCTGCCCCTCTAACTTATTGCTCATTTACCAAATGAAGCTTCTGGACTAGAGACTGTCTGTGATGGAAGTATTCACTCCAGAGGTACGGGGAATAAGATCCCAGAAATCAGCCACAAAACTCATTCACTCTAAAAGCGAAGTGAAAATGCTCTTTTTTGTTGGTTTGATTGTTTTTCTTTTTCCTGCCACAAGCTTACAAATCTCATGTAAGAGCCCAGCTGTGTAGGATTCACCACCCACAGGATTTGGAGCAGAAGGCTGGTCTCCTGGGCACAACAGGGCATCACCCTACAGCCTGTGCATCTGCAAGGAGGCTCGCTATGCTGTCTCGCAGTGTCATCCAGGGGCTGCTCAAAATGAAAATTGCTTATGTGGTTTCATGCTAGCGTGTATTTGGGAAGCCTGAACTAAACCATGTGAGAATTGTTTGAGACATGAAAACCTTGCTAGGCTGGGCAGTGCTGAGGGTGGCCTTTCTGCATCCTCCACTTAGGCAATGGGATACTTCCTGCGGTCTGCTTGCAGATGCCACCCTCTGCTTGGCAGGCCGCACAGTGAAAGCTTGCTGTCCCAGGCTCCTTCCAGAAGTCCGAGGTGTCAGATTGCAGCAATGTTAACAGTGAAAGGAAGGGTGGCAATAAACCTAATACCCACTTGATCTTTATGTTTACATAGTAGGGTTACACATTTTTTGCCTCTGTAGACCAAGTGCATTGCATGTACAGTAGTTACATCGCTCTTTCTCCCACAAAGATCCCACCTTTTTGTCCTCTGTTTTGGAAGCTGCATCCTGCATCCATGGCCTCACATAAGGGTTATGGGGACTGCTGAACAACATTTTCCTTTCCTTGCTCTGGGCTCTCCGTATCCCATGCCCCGTTTCCCACTGGTCAGCAGTCTCTGTGGCCGCTCTTCTCTCTGTGACAAATCATGCAACTTGTGATTTTTTAATAAACTTGCTAAGGATGGGGGACAGAAGTGAGATGAAGAGTAGTCATGACCACCATTACCTGTTCCTTTCATCTTCAGGTGATTACAGAAGCAGCAGCTGTGACGTCTGCAAGTTGAGTGCAGAACAGCTGTGGGCCTCGTGTTTTCTCCTTAGAATTTTTTATTTTCTCTGATCGTCCACTCAGAAGTAGATAGATGTCTGCTTCCTGACACCTGGGAGATCATTTGGCAATGGGTCCAGTGGGGTGTTGCAAGGCTGTTGTGCCTAAAGACAGCAAACCAATTGCTCATGATTTGAGCAAGGTAGCGTGCATTTTGAGCCAGGAAAACTTAGCCACTCAGGCATCCCCAGACAGGCATGGGCTCCTGGGTGTGACACCCTACTGACACCTGACCTAGCGTTCGGAGGACAAAGCCTTTACCTCCAGGGCTTTTCTTCAGCTCCCATTTGGATAGGGCAGTGCTAGGAATGACCTTGTGCATCTCTGTCCAACCCTCAGAGCCCCATTGGGTGAGCAGAGGCTGGTTTGGGGGGTGAGGAAGGTGGGCACATGAGGGGATTCTTCCCCATGTGGGGAGAGGAGTGATGGAGGATCTGTGAAGTCCTGGTCACCATCCACAGCCTTGGCCTGGCTCTGGCAACCACCAGAGCAGGCTCTGTCCTCTAAGAGACCTTCTGTTTGAAGCCTCCAGGCAAGGAAGTGCGTTAGTCATATTTTGTCAACATGACAGTGCAAACAGTGAAATCAGTCAGGTGCTGTTTGAACTGGTGTTGTGGTGGATGTGTTATCTTCTGTGGACTGGGTGTGGAGCAAATCCTATAACCCTTAATAAAGGGTTCAAGCTGTTTTTATAAGACTTTTATTGGTGTTGAGTCATTCTCCAGGGTCCTTCTGGATGCTGAAGATAGTGTGTTGGCATCTGAGTCACCCATGTGAAAGGTCAAAAGCTTTTGCTTTTGCTTTTGATCTGGTTCCACTTTCATATCACAGGTGACAACTCACTGACGAAACTGCAGTTTCACTGACAGGGATGAAGGCCAGCATGGTGGTGGCCACGCAGGATGTCACCCATGCGGGGTCCCTATGGGCTGCAGCAGCTGCTCCATCTGGGTGTCCTGTATGCAGGGAACAGGTGGAGTTGTCCTATTCCTTAATTGCAAGTGGTGAATCTGAGATGTTTGTGTGTTTGCTATCTGAAATTTGATGGCTGCTCTTGGTTAAACAATTAATTGCTTCTGACCTATTAATCATGAGCGTTCATTCACTGCTCACCTCCCCAGTGTGACATCTCTTTGTGGTAGTATTTCTGCTTACTGGTTGGGTGATTGCAGCTCTGTGTCTTGGGATGAATAATATACTTTCTCCAAACATTCCTATTAGTGCAGTCTTGCTTGTCTGAGCATTTATCACTGGTGAATAAAACTTATTTCCACATATGGTGGGTTTATATTTACAACTGCTGTTTGTCAGAACACTCCAAAGCAATTTACTGAGGTCTAATTGAGGGAGAACTGTGATATTCCCATATTGTAAGGCTTGGACAATGAGGAGAGGAATTAGCACTCTTTGATTTTGCATCTTTTAGCTTTGAAGTAGATTTAAAATGATATTAAAAAAAATCCTATAAATACTATCTGAATGTGAAGAAATAGCAAAAGAATTTGCTCCATCAGCAAAGCTTCCTGTATGCAAAAAAAAAAAAAAAAAAAAATCAGAAAACATGCTGAACTTGAATTGCACAAAATTTGCAGTGGTTGCCATTTCTCTGGGTTTGGTAATAAGGAACTTGCCAATGTCAGAGCTGGTCCATCACCAGCAATCGTCCATTAAACTGCTGCTTGGCAGCACCTCCTTGCCCCGATGGGAAGAGGGGCAGAGCAGCGGGCAGTTCTTCAGCACCGTGGTGTCCTGGTGCTGTGGGCCTGGCACTGGTACATTCTCCCATCTCATCTGGGCTCTGACCCACAGCTGGCTGGGAATGGCAGTCGCATATCCTCAAAGGACTCAGGGTCCAGCCTGTCTGTCACGTCCCTGGCTTTTGCTGGCCGTGTTTAGATGTCAACATTCATCCAGCATTACTGCTCCTCCTACACAGCTTGCCTGGTGTCAGGGCTCTCTGCCTCCGTGGTGCCTCTTCATGTTACTTTTTGCTTATTTAAAAAGGGAGAAAGAGCCAGGTGGTGTCAGGCTGCATTGTGCATGCTGCCAATTCACCCTCTTGAAAAAACACATACCTTGTGTAATTTTTTTCGTACATTGCTAAAGGGAAATCATTACACTTAATGCTTCAGAAGTGTTTTCAGAAACTTCTGACTATGTTTTGTACTGAGAAAGTAAGTGCAAAGAGCAACTGAAGAAGGAACCACCATGTTTTATAATTTTGAAGAAGAAACACCCACATTTTATTCATTTGAATGCTAAAAAAAAAAAAAAAAAAAAAAAAAAAACGAACACCTGACTTATTAGGTAAGAAGCAGATGGCAGAGGCTTGAGGGATAGTGCACACACACAACATCTGCTATGCAGATAATAGTTAGGTAACGATGGTATTAGAGCCTGTTGCTTCCCAAGGGCTATAAACTGTGGAAACAACCTTAAGACACATGATTCCCAGAAAGGGACCTAAACCCGGATTTGACTGCCCTGAACTGCTCGTCTTGGATCTGGCTGTAGTGGCTTTACACTGCTCTGTTACTTACCCAATTGTACTGATTGTTAGTGGAAGATGATCCAGCTGAAGAACCTGAAGCCTTGAAGACCTCAGCCTCTATGTTAGGAGAGTGAGTGAGTGGCAGTACAGGCCTGTCAAACAGTTGGGAGGGTAAATTGTTCAGTTGTGGAGAAATTAGCAGTATAGTTACATAACTGGGATTTCACAGCCCATTCAGTCTTTGACTCTGGAGGGATTTCTCTGTGATGAAGCTGCGAGTGGTGATGGTGTAACTGCCTTGTGGGTAAGGGCCATCAGGTGGCACACAGCTGAGCAAATGCCCTGGGAGGTGGGGGAGACAGCACATTGTTTCTACTACTTGGTTCCGTCAATATATGTTTACTGTGAGAATCTCAGAAAATATTTTATGTGTTTTAAAGCTTGTCTTCTTCCTCCTGGCTGGGTAGCCTCTGCATCAGCTGTTGTCCCTGCTATCAGCAGAGGGGGTTGGCAGCTGCCTCCTGCGCAAGTCTGTGAGAGGAGCTGCACTCCTGGTGGTTTTGTACCTACAAAACTGTAGGCCTAGGGGTGAGGTCTCTGACACTGTGTCCCAGAGCTGGGTCTGTGCACATGACAGACAGACAGCCGTCACTGTCAGCCATGAGATGTGAAAGGCCAGAAGGACCCACGTGTGATGCAGGCTAGTTCACACTCAGGTTAAGATGGAAATTCACAGAGCTTTGCTCAGTAGGAATCTGTGTGCCTAAAACATGTTGGACAGAAGCTTTGCTTTTTAGAGGTAGGAGTGGGTCCTGCAGGGCCATGTTTACAAGTATGTGCTGTGCTTTTGGTATTTGCTGCTCTGGTTGGTACTCAGCTTGCTGAGCTTTAGAAAAATGACCACCTCATTTGCTAGCTAGATGGGAGATGAGAGCTTCCTGAAGTGTCCCACACCACTTTCATTTTTATTTCTTGTTTCCCTTCCTGCTTTTGTGCTGCTGCGTCGTTTCTTTCTGCATGGTTCCTCCTGCCATTCTTATCTCTTCTGGTATGGTTCTACTGCCTGCATGAATAATCTGCTGATAATCCCTGGGTTTTGATGTAGTGGTCCAAGTCCTGTTTTTCTGTTCTGCCTTATCTTCATTACGTGTTTTGTGCCTAGAGAGAGATTAATTCCTCAATGCCATTCTCTCCATATTGACCCCTCAGCAGCCGTGTCGTTATAGTCTTAAAGGTACAAGATTAGATGCTTTTTATTTATTACTAGATAATGAATTGACAACTGAGGTTTATATAATCAATTCCCCAAAAGTAATGATTAGCAGAAATCATTATCCTTTACATTCAAAGACGTTTGAGGGTTACTTGAACAATAAATTATTTACAAACAGTTTTATCCAAATTATTTTATACTCTTGAGCTTAAAGCAGGCCAGAGCTTAATCTCTGTTGTATTTTTATCTTTTTTTTTTTTTTTTTTTCCTTCTCACATGTTATTTGTTTGATGTCTCTATAGACTTAGCATGATTATCCAAGTGGAAAATCTTTCCAAATATGACTCAGCATAAGCAGCCTTTACAAGCTTCAAAACTCTCCAGATCATGACACTCTTGTATTGGAAAATGGAGGTTTAAAATCATCCACTGCCTATGGTATGTTATTTACCCAGCTCATAGGCTATTAACTGCAGCAATTTGTATGGGTCTAACACAGCAATTGTCAGATGTTGTTTCCATTTCTGCTTTTGTTTTGCTTCACTGGCAAAATCCTCATTGATTTCACTGGTGGCAGATCAAGCCCTGCATATGTTTCATTTTCATGAGCCAGCAAAAATGTCTTTCCTCTTTATTGTGCCCATCTCCTTTAAATATTTTTGTGCATCTTTGCACAACTTTCCCACTCAAATTGCAATGTCTTCCAAGTGTCCTTCCTTGACTCAAGTTGTCTAAATCCAGACAAGCATTAGCTCAGGCTGGTGTTACCCAGAGAGGGGCATATGCCAGCTGCAGTAGGCCTTGCTGCTGTTTGCTAGAAGGTCAAACAAGCTATTGAATAAATATGCTTTCCTGTGTTGCCTGAGTTTTGAGGTCAGACTGTTTGGTGTTTCACAGATTTATGAAGCAGGAATATGAAGTAGGAGCTGTGGGGAAGGAAATACAAGTTACTGATCTTTGGCTGAAAAATATCCAAAAGGAGTGACCAGAAAGTAGGCCCTGTGGTCTGAGCAGCCAGGGGTATAGAATCATAGAATGGCCTGGGTTGAAAAGGACCTTAAAGATCATCTAGTTTCAACCCCCCTGCTCTGGGCTAGGTTGCTTTCCACCCACCCTATAAGGAGCAGCTTGTTCATGGGGAAATCGCTGTGGTATGTATGGGTTGCCCAAATCTCACACATATTCTGTTAAATAATCCTCTGCCTTGACAGAGGGGTTTGTCTTGAAGCAAAGACTTCTGTCTGGGGAGATGATAATAAACCTCATAATACATGGATCTCTAATAGACTTCTACCTGTTAAAAGGACCATCATCTGACATAACAGCCATGTAATGTATAGATGTATCCTGTTAACACTGGATGTGAGGAGATGCATGGCCCACATCTGTTGTTCCTGTCTTAATCTAGGACAGAAAGATTTGTATTTCTAAGATGCTCTATAGTAATGGTAGATTTTCTCTCCAAACACACTGCTGCTGCAGGGGAAATAGTCCTAAAGTGTGAGTGAGACCATGGTCAAACCTCAAATAAGGTCTCGGAAATGCCAGTAAATGCGTGGATCAGCAATGAGTCATGGTGTAATTTGATAAGGATCTGTTTGAAGGAAGGGAGCACTGAGCACCAACCCTTCCTATTTTCTCCTTGGAGGTGAAGGTTGGGTGTGAGTCAAGTGGGGATTCCCTGGGAAGGAGCAACAGTCTCCTGTGGGCAAGGGCATACAATTGCCAGGAAAACTTTGGTATTGGCTCTTGGAGTTACAAGGCAGGAGATGATGTATGCAAATGTGTACTTTTGCCTTGACAGGTCAGAAACACGGCAAAAAGAGTGGCTGTTTTTACACTTCCAAAGACCTGTGAACATTTGCTTTCAACAGAGCGGTCTAGCTAGTGAAAGACACTATCTGCATTATGATGGCTCTGTTGCTTTAACTGTGTTGATAAAGACTTTGGAAATGGACGTTTGGTCTTTGTGGCTGCAAAGAGCTAAAGCAACAAAAATTACCATAGCTGACACATAGCCGTGCGAGTAAAATGTCTTTTTTTTTTTTTTTTTTTTTTTTTTTTTTTTAGATAAAACATCTCTGGGACACAAAAACAGCTCAGTTAAGTTGACATGATAGGATGGGAGTGATGCTCTGTTTGGAGTGATGTGGCAAGTGCTGAGGTCATTGTTGATTTTACTAGCCTAGGATATGGCCCACAGGTCACCTTAAGAAAACTAATAACTGTGCAGAATAGCTATAGAGTTTTTAAATCTTGTGGAATGTACGCTTGGTCCTAATAAACAATATTTATGTCTCAACTGAAACTCAACTTATTCTGTTCTAATTTTGTGTAGAAATCCCAAATATTATTTTTAGAGCCTTGGGCTGAGCAGAGTTCAGATGTATTTTGCCTGTTCAGTGACCAACTGTCCTGGGGTCAGATTCTGGCTATCGTTAGGAATGTGTGTATTTCATAAAATCTCTTGTTTATATTCCAGGCTATTAATTTTTTCTTTCTCAGATAGGTGTGATTTAACATAACATTCTGGTATTAAAGATATTTGCCTGTGTTCCACCAAAAACAAATAAGCTTGGGAGACTGAGAGAAGGGTGGGAAGATGCAGACATCTAAGTAAAACATATGTTGAATGGGAAAAAATCAGTCATTCTGGGTTCTGGGCCTGTGATTATTTCCACATGCCTGGACTGTATCGCCGTGCTGTGTGCCATTAGTGTCATTAGATGCCTTATGTCGGAGCGGTTTTTTGCATATGCTGATGAGATTGCAAGATTTGGGCCATACTGGGTCTGCTCTGCCAATGTGGTTTCAGAGCTTCATGTGGAGGTGTGTGTCCTTCTGGACCCCTCTTTGTGCCACGTGTGTGGGCAAGTGTTTGTGCCCGGCCAGCTCAGCAGTCCCCACGGTGCCAGTAAATGCCTGGCTGGGTAACGAGCCTCCAGGCAGCAGAGTTTGTCCTCAGCCCTTTTCAAGAAAAGCAGACAAGAATATTGGCTAATCAAACCCCATGTTGTAAAAAAAAATAAATATTTTTAACTGGTGCTTGGTGCTGGAAGGAGATACAATTAAAAATAAGCTTAATGTTATTCTTCAAAGGTGTCTGCGTGTTGCGGAGAAATGCCAGTCTTCTCCCCCCCTCCTTGCTTTTCTCTGGGCTGATTTGCAAGAACATGAGACCTTGGGAACCATTGCTGTTCCGCTGTTCCGCTTGGTTCCTGGTGAAAGGAAAAGAGATTTGACTTCTCCCTCCAGATAAAAAATACAGAGGAGTCTTGTAGGCCAGAAAACATCTTACTATTATTTTTTCTTCCCCCCCCCCCCCCCCCCCCCCTTTTTTTTTTGTTATTTGAGCCTGCCAGATTGGTCTGCTCTCTGCTCTCCAAGTGTGTGGGCGGCACAGACGAGGATGCTGAGGCAAAGAATGGGGGAGGGAGGGAGGGAAGAAGTGAAAAAGACCTTTGGACTGAAGGCATAGTGCATGAGAGGGAGAGAAAGTAATGGCAGTCAGAGTTGTTTTGGTTTGAAAAAGTTTGCAGCAGATCAGTAGAAGCTGTGGTAGGTCAGAGACACTCAGTCTAGATGCTGTAGTGATGAATATATTAGCATGTTTTAGATCTGAAGCATACAGATGTTTTTCTGCGTTTGGTAATTTTATGAATCTTGCGTCCTACTGGTAGAAGTGGGGATGTTGGATGGAGTGGCTGGAGGGAAACATGACCATTGCTCTCTACTCAGTAGTGTACTTACAATTTTTGTCCATCTGCTTTGTGCTTTGAATTAGGCATTAAATGTCATTTGATGAAGGAAAAGCTCTGGTTTTGTCCTGATAGAATCATTTTTTTTCCTGAGCTGAAGAAACAACACTTTTTTATTCCAATAATAGCTACCCACTGCATCTGGCTTACGGTCATTTGTGGTGCTTTTGAGAGATTGAGTTACATGCAAAACATGATTTCATTTAAATAATAGGAGAAAGGAGTTTAAAAGGTACAATAAGGGAGGAAGGATAAACTTCAAATACAACTTGAAAAGCCACGATGAGAATGAGTTGGAGGGGTGTAGGTCAGTGGCATCAGGTGAGGGAGAAGAAGAGACCAGAGAAGAAGTGATGAACAGGAGATGAACAGAGGAAAGGGCAATGTGCATGTAAGGCATTATGTGACACGTTTCATTTATACACCCACAAGATTCATCTTGCTTGGGCTGAAAAGCTCACCCTTGCTGTTTATTTTGCCCTTGGAGTATTTGACCTTCATCTCCTTTGGCTCCTTTAAGTCTAATACAAAACAACTTGCAAAAGCAGCCCTGTAAGGGCAAAGTTTGAAAATAAATCCCACTTTGTATGGAACAGCCCTGCAGCAGGGGGCAGGGAGGTTCTGGTGAGAAGGGATCCAGTTCTGGGAGAGGATCTGGGACTTTCCACTGTGAGTCCAGCCTGAAGCTTAGTGCAAGGGACACGTGGTAAGGACATGGTCTCATGGAGATGTGGCATCTCACCTCTCTGATCATCCTAGAGAGTTTTTTTTGGACTCCGCTGTACTTTCCTTTCCTCTCTGAAGGACTTCTAGCAAGGTAGAGAGTTCAGGTAATAAAAAGGTGTTTCTCTGCTGGGTTAATATTTACATCACAAACATACAGTGTGTTGGTTTGGACACAAACATCTGCGTGTGTGAGAGGCATTTTTCAGAAAGGGTGGGCATAAAACAGCGAGGTTGTTCTCTCCTGTCACATGTATTTGCTGAGAAAAATCTTGGGAATTACACCTTGACTCCAAGGGAACATTATCAAGGTTACAAAGTCAAGCTCTCTAAAGTGAGCACATGCCGGATGGAAGCAGTCTGTTTAACCTTCACTTTCACCCTGGTGCCAATGCTTTCTGATTACCTTACTTACCTCTTGGAACTTTTGCTTTGCAGAGCTCCTGCCTGCACTCTTTCCAGAGCACCAACCAGAGAGCATGAAATTAAGGTGATCAGAGCAAACTAACCTGTTGCTCCTAAGATCCCTGTGTGTTTTTTTTTTCTCAAAAATCAGAATACACTTTTCTAGCTCAGGCAGAGGCAGCACCTCTTACAGGAATGTTGTGAAAACAAATGTGGTGTTTGCTCAACATGCACCATAAAAATGCTATGACTTCTGCAGGTAATTCCGTTTTTCAGTGTAGAGTTTGGATATTGCCTGTGATAAAGTGCAAATGAGCTACTGTATGTGATGTAAATGTATGTGTAGTGCACAGGTATTCTCTGTAGATCTGTGTGGAACAGCACTCTGCTTTTGTTGCTAAAAGCTTATCGCAGTGCCATGTCACATGGAACGATGTTGTTCCAAGTTTCCAAACATTTGATAGACATAGGACTGGGACTGAAATAGGATTTCTCAGTACTGCCTTGCTGCCATTATGCTCTGTCTATGGGTGGAGTCAAAATGAAGACATTCAAATGGGAATTAAGAAAAATATTTGCTTGATGGTAGACCTAGAAAGGAAACTGAAGTTTCCTACACTTTTTCTCAAAGCAAAAGCCAGCTTCATTAGGTGAAAGTTATAGACCAATTTTTTTTTTGTGTCTTTTTTAGATTAATGTGTTTCTTCTGGTGAGGTGATTGCGTTTATCTTCATATTTCATTACAACTAGATAGGTCTAAAACTCTTTTTGAAAAAGTGTTGTGGATGAAGATTTAATCTGCAATGAGAGAGAAAGGCTCATTTATTAATTTGGTTTAAAAATAGATGTGAGGACTAGAAGCATTCAAAAACGCAGTAGGTGTCATGTACAGCGTATTTTCTCTCAGGGGATGGACTCCTGGCAAATTCCAGATGATATTGCCCCAGAGCATGCACAGCTTTTCTGTATTGTCTAAAAGTTGCTTTTCAGAAATGCCTTTCAGCCCAGCGCAATGCTTTAATGCAAGGTGCATCCTACGTTGAATTTTATCATTTCCAAACTCTGCTACCTTAAAATATTCTGTGTGGATTTCTAAACTACATTATCTCTTGGAAGTGCAAAAATACATGAGGAGGGAGATGCTTTTGGCTTTGAAGATAAAAGCTGCATGTGGGGGTTTATGAGCATTTGCACGATTGTAAGATACTACACAACCCAGCCTGGGGTTTGCTCAGTTCCTTGCCTTGGAAATCCTTTTCACTGCTCAGCCTCATGCCTCCTTCTAGCACTTTTGCCTTCTACCACTCCTGCAGATGGTGGCACAGGGGATATGACAAAATGCCGAGCAGGCAGGGGTTGGCTGGGCTCTGCTGTTACAATGGCTCTTTCATTGAACCAACCTGCATCGTGGACATCCATTCAAATACCTCGCTGATGTCTTCATCACCCTACCAAGCAGCAGCCTTTACCGCTGTGCCTGTGTGGTTCCTGTCACCAAAACAAATGGCTTTGATGTCTCTTTTACGCTGAGTGCAAGTGTGAGGTGAATGTTCAGCATAAAGACTTCCCCGTCCCTAAATCCTCCATCCTGCTGTGCCTGCAGTGAATTGTCCCAGGGTTACTGAGTGCCTGGGTTAATGGTCACTGTGCCATAGGTTCTAGGTGTGAATCCTGGTTTCAGTTTTGAGAATTTCAGCCAGGCAGAGCTTTGAATTTCCCGTGACTTAAATATTGAGATTAGACTTTAATCCAGGGTAATACTTAATTACATAACTCCTCCTGTTTTCAAATAAGCATCAGCTAGTCAGCATATTTTTTGTTAGGTCAGGATCTGTGTATTTTGCATTACGGGTAAAGAATGGAAAGCAGAAATGTATCTTTGGTCTAAGCCCCCTCCATTATGGGCAATAAATTCATGTAATTCATGTTAAGAGGAGGCTTAGAATGTAAGATTTCCCAGCTCTGATCGCTGTTTTTTTTTTTTTTTTTTTTTTTTTTTTTTCTTGTGCTAGCCCATGTTTGTGAGACACTTTCTCTTGGATCGTTTCCTGCTGAGAACATTGTTTTTCCTCTGGAGTTACAGTGGCAGAGGTTCCTGAATGAAGTCTGCTTTCTGTACAGGTGAAGTCCCTGCTGTAACAGCAGTCAGAAGCTTATGCTGGAAAAAAAGACCTGAGAATGTTCTTCTGAACCCTGAATTCTTACCTTCCTATATCATCTCCGGGTGTTTGCAGAGAGCTACTGTATTGAGTGAAAAAGGACAACTTTTAGTCAATCAATTTGTTACCATAACACTGAGTGCAAGCAGTAATAGAGAAATTGAGGGTAACTTCTCAAACATTGAAGTCATTAAGAGAAGGTTCCTTGTCACTGGCAAATGTCAGACTGATTTCCACAGTTGCCTTCCTCCATGCTGATTTTCAGGGAAACTCTTTGGGCCATTTCTTGGAGAAATCTTGGTGCCATCACCATTAAAGTGGGAAAAACCCCCATCAGGAGAGGGACAGGCTGAGCGATGCAGCGAGCACAAAGGAAGAGTGAGATGATTTTGTTCCACACAACAAAAGATCATCAGACATCACAGCTATTTTGAGATGTCCTTTCCCAGACCTTGGTGGGTCCCTTGTGTCCTCCTTGCTGACTGCCAGCCTGTTCCTGCCTTGCTGACCAGGACACGGGAGCAAAGCAGCTGCTCAACACCCCTTGTCTTTCCTACCTAAAGCTGCTGCCCAGGCCTGGGTATTTTTCCTGGGGCTGTGGGAGAGGTGCCCTGTTGTCTGCTCAAGGCTGGCTCAGAAAAACCTAAGGCTTTAGTCCAATAAGGGAGCCTGATGACTGTGTATCTGTCTACAGAAGCCCTCTGCAGCCTTAGCATTCTAATCTTCTGGTTAATAAATATATTTAGCAAGTTTGGATGCTGCCTCAAAGCACTCCTGCAGCAGATCCCTGCTTGGATAGCAGCAGTGCTGTTTGGCCCCAGTTTGCTGGATGCCGTTCATGAGCAGGAACAGATTTAGGGGCTGGGTTGCTGTTGGGTCCAGCCTTAATACCTTTGTCAATAATTTAGAAGGGAGCACAAATGGAGATATTGATTATTTTTTTATATACTTGATGCCACAATGGGAGGCCTTGCTGGGATTGGCAAGGGCAGAGAAATAACCCAAGGGGACCTAGAGGGTATTGGCATGGAGAATTGTAAATGGGAACGGGGTTGTAGATAGGTTTTCTTTGTCCAGAGAAAAAACAGAAGCATGAAAGACAGAAGAGAAATTTGAGAAAGAGCAAGGTCTGAAAGGGATTTGAAGCTGATAAGCCCAAATCAAAGATAAGTTCCAGTGTGACGTGGCTATGTCAGCAAGCTTTGCCATATAGCAAGTAATCCTTGAGGAGCTAGAACGGGGCAGACTGGTGCACTGCTGTGGCTCTGGGGGCTGCATCCAACGGGAGCTGTTCCGCAGCACTGGGGAAAGTTGGGGAAAGGGGGTACTTTTTTTTCAAAAAAATAAAAAAATTTAAAAAGCAATTTTTCAATCAACTGAAACAGTTTATAATTTTCTGCCAAATGGGATGACTCATTCTGGCATCTTGCCCTTCCCGCCCTCCCCCTCAGACAAACAAACAAAGCCAATAACTCGCAAACTGTAAAATAATCTGAAAAGATAACAGTTCAAACTTTTCCTTTTGGTATACTCAGAACAAAGTCCTTAATGTTTTTTTTCAAGACATCATTTCAGAGCTGGATTCAATGACCGTAACTTGAAAAAAATGAGGTAAAAATAACTCCCCAAATAAAATGCTTCGTTTTGAGTTAAAGAAACATTTTGTTCAGCAAGACATACCAAGCATTCAGTTTTGGGCCAACACGAAATGATATTTTTTTTTCTAGCAATCTCTTGGTTGAGGCAGTGAACCAAAAAGTCAATTATTCACAGAGCCACAGGAAGATTAAGGTAAGGATGGAAAGCAGAGCTGAAAGAGCAAGGGAGAAAAATTGGGGCTGGCTATTGGAGTAAATCTTCATTCCTTGGGGTGAAATGGCTTGGTTGTGGTGTCAACACCCAGCGGTCCCTCTGCTGTCAGGGCGAGCGGGTGGGCTGCCTGCCAGGGGACAAGACCAGCAATGTCCTTGTGGTGGCCACAGGTCCCCAGAGGCGTGGAAGCAGAGCGGGGTGCCCTGGGTTGGCACGATGCAAGAGATGCCCTGCGTCGCTCGGGGTGTGCGGGCCGCGCTGCTGTGCTCTTGCTGCTGCTGTAAGTGCAGCTTCGTCCAGGAGGGGAGGAATTAAAAGGAAAAAAAGTCTTCTGCCAAGAAGCTGCCGTAAGCTCTGCAGAGTGTGAGTTTGGGCAGGGAGGAGCTGAGCGCTGCCTGCGCGCTGCTCATCCCGAGGAAAGCTGCTGCTTGGCTCTGGGGTCCCGGCGTGAGTCTCCTTGGCTGGGCAGGAGGGAGCTGGGTGCTGGCGGTGGTGCCTGGCTGCTGCTCGGGGGCTTGGAGATGCTCCTCTGGCAGGTTCGAAATGCTGGGCACAGCCTTCCTCACGCACGCAGTGTTAGTGCAAACACCCTGACTGTGCTTCTTTGGCTTGAGCTTTTCTGCATTGCTTTTTTTTTTTTTTTTTTTTTTTTTTTTCCTCCCCTCCTCTCTTAAGAAGTGCTGAGTCCCTCAGCACCCAGCCATCCTAAGCAATAACCTTACAACACGGGTGAGAGAAATTTTATTTCCCAGTTTCCTGGTGGGACAGTCGAGGCAGTGGGATGGCAGGATTTGCCCAGCAACATGGTAAGAGCTGGGAGGCAGAGCTGTGCTTGTGGCTGCATAACTTTGGGTCTTACTCCTTGGCAGAGCGAAGAGTGCCTGCGGTGTGCCGTAAAGATGCATGAACTAGTTTTTCAACAAGCCAGCTTGGACACACCATGGCCGGCTGTGGCAGCACGATGCCTGCTGTGTTAATTTACCCTTAGGCTCGTGGACAGGAGAGATGCAGAGAGATGCGTGCGGGCAGGGGCATGCGGTGCTGGAGACAGACAGGAGGGAGCTGGCTCCTGCATGAACCGTGGCTTAAAGGGAGCAAGCGAGGGGCCAAGGCTGGCTGTGGTTCCCCGTGCACCTCCCCGACCACCCTCGGCATCCTCCTGCTTTTAGTGCTGCTGGCCCTTACCCGGCAGCAGAGGCAATGGGCTGGAGAGCAGGAGGCGTTGTATGTGGATGGAGCATGCAAGCCTCACACAAAAGAGTTGACGGGGGGTAATGTTTTTATTATTACAGTCCGTGGCGTACCAGTCTGCATTTCAAGCACTTCTTCTTTGCTTTTAAATAACTAATAATTAACCAGCAGAGGCCGTTTGAAGACTCTGGTGCAGTGATGTCTGGTAATAATTCTTTTCCTCTTATTTTTTTTTATTTTGATTTTTTTTTTTCTTTTTGCCATTCCACTTTCCGCCCTAGGATACCAAAGCAAGTTTCAAATGGCCGGAGCCGTTTGATATTTCTAAATGCAGTCCTTAACGTCGTGAGCGAAGTTGGCAGCGCCTCGGGCTTTGTTCTGCGCGTTGCCTGGGAGCCGGGTACCTCGGCGGCTGCCGGCCCCGCACCTTCTTCCCCCCCTCGGCTGGGTGAAAAAGGGGCTGGAGCAGGGCGGGGGGGGGGTGCTGAGAGCCCCTGTGGGATGCTGAGAGCCCTCCGGCGGGGATGCGAAGAGCCCTCCGGCGGGGATGCGAAGAGCCCCCGTGGGATGCTGAAAGCCCCTGGCCGGGGGATGCTGAGAGCCCCCGTGGGATGCTGAGAGCCCCGGGGGAGATGCTGGGGACCGTGGGCGCCGGTGGGGGGGCCGCACCCGATCTCCCCAGCGTCGGCAGCTATTTCAGGAAGACGCGAAGTCTCCTCCTCCTTATGTAAATAAAAAGGACAGCTCCTGGCTACTAGGGCCGGCAGCGGGTGGAGGCAGGCGGCGAGGGGCAGGCGGTTGCCCGGAGGCCCGGGGGCTGGCGGTGCGGAGCTGGTGGGGGGGGGGCATGAGCCCCTGCCCCGCTGCTGCCTGAGGCCGTATGGGGGGCCAGGTGACCCGCGGGGCGCTGCACGGTAAGGAGCGGGGGGACAGGAGCCCGAAATGGCCGGGTGGGGGGTAAGGGTGGAGGGCGAGGGGTCGCGGCACAGGCGGGGAGTGGGGGTGTGGGGTGACCGCATCCGGCGGGGGAGGCTGGTGGAGCTGTCACCTCGTTTCTCCTCTCCGTCCGTGACTGCATCTCAGCAGAGGTTTTCTGCTCTCTGGTGTTACACCGGTACGGTTTGGGATGGACGCGGGACTGAGCTGGCTGGTTTTGGGCTAAGCTGAGGTTATCAAGCACCACTTGCTGTCTGCTGCGTAATGCAGAGTGATGTTTGGGAGGGCTGAGAAAGGACCCGAGCATCCTGCCCAGGCTGATGTTGCAGCAAAATTGGGATCTCTAGGCAGTGTGCGATGCTAGCTGTGTCCGTGTCTGCACACATCTCATGCCCTAAGCGTGTCGGTGGGAATGTTGTGCTCGTTGAACGTGCCGATTGTGCTGAAATGTTCTGCTTAAAGATGTGCTGCGTGTTCCACGCAGTTTGGATGTGTTTTCAGGCAAACTTCCTTATTGCTACAGTAAACACAGATAGGAAACAGATAAAAGCATCATGTAAGCTTGGAATATCTCACGTGCTTTCTTTGAAAAGAAGCTCAGGAGGTGTACGCTGAGGCTGTGACTATTCATGTTACAGTCCTAGTTTTTGTCATATTTTCCACCAAGTCCAAACTCTGCAGTTTAAGGAGCAAATAGACATAGTTAGGAGGTAGATGACTTTTTCCTAACAGTATTTAGGAAGGACATCTTGATAGAGATTTTAATTTGTTCATCATCCATGTCCTGAAATTTCATCTGTATTCTGACCTTCTTATTTCTCCTATAATGTCACAACACAAGCATTACATGCAGAGTAAAAATATTGTTGGGTCAACATTTAAGGAAAAAAAGGCACATCTTTGACTGTCGTCTTTATAGGTTCCTTTTCCCCTTTGAAACATTATTTGAATGCGAATGAAAAACCTGTCTGGGGAAGAATAATAGCTATATGTGTTTCCTGTGCATGCCAGGGACCTGGTATTCCTGCTGGGGCTTTCTCCTGTGTGCAGCCAGCAGCCCACTGCACGCTAATCCTGCAACTTCTGCCTTTCAGCGATGCTACTCCGATGAGTGTGGTTCTCTTTTATTTTGTTGGGAGATGGAAAATGACGAGGAGACATGGGTAATCAGCTCTGTCAAATTTTCCTCTCCGCACAGAGGGGCTACAGGCTGTGTTACAATCGGAGGTGAGACACTGTGGTGTTAAGCACAATGATGCTTTTAAAGAATGGATGTGTAGTATATTTTAAAATAATAATAAAAAGTCATGCAGCAAAGTGCATTTAATGAAAATAGATTGCATCTGGACTTGTGGTTTGTCTGTGGCTACTGTTCCTCCAGTTCCTTCTTTCTGTTGAATATTTCTATTTCAGATGTGTCCCAAAATAGCTGGGAAAGAGAACCAAAACCTTACCCATTTCTCTGAAATATAATTGAAACTAAATGTAATGATACCAAAAGGAGCTCTGTTGACAGCCCTGGGGGTTAACATCCCTTGGTTTTAGAAACCATAGGTAAAGCCCAAATTTGCCTCTTCCAGTTATTTCTGGTGACCTCTCTGTGTTGGAAGGATGGACTGGGATTTTCACAAGCACCTGAATAACTCAACCTTGCTGAAAATCAGCTAGGACGGGGTGAAACCATGCTGCTGGGCAGTGTGGGGCTCTGCCAGCCACCAGCTCCTGAGCAGCATGCCTGGGCTGGAGCACAGGGTCCCTGCCTGCCCCACGGCTGCCCACCCTGACTGTGGTGGGGATGGGAAAGTGAATTGAGATATTGGTTCATGAGGGTGGCACCCTCTCAAAAAGCATCAAGGCAGGATGGTGATGTTTAAAAGTTGTGGGATGTGTGGTTGATGGCAGGTGATGCTGGATATCCTGGGATTTGCTCTGCTCTGAGGGGCTTTTGTGCATGGTCCTGTCTGAGCTGCCAGGGAGTGCATGCACACTTGTGTGGGCAGGTGGTTCCTGCCTGGCTGCAGGGGGGAAGACCTGCTCTCCCAAGGGTACAGTGGCAGTGGAGGAGAACCCCACTACTGTGTCCCAATAACAGAGTTGGTGAGTGCTGAACAGGTCCTGAGTCACCCAAAGGGAAGTTTCCAACATGGACTGAGGCTGGAAATGAGCTTTAAAAAAGGGGCAGTGAAGCAGCAGTAGCTGCTCTCCCAGGAGAAACCTGCCTCTGGCTCCATTTCTCATGAACAAACTAACCCCAGCGTGCTTGAAAGGCAGCACCGTTAATTTTGAAAGGAGACATCCCATGGCTACATGTGTTAGGAACTGCCACTCCTCCTTCTCCATGAAATGATGTGCATTGCTCAAGCATCCTCATGCAGTTCTGTCTGTGTGCCCATGTTCTCACTGGCAATGTGATGGTGTCTGCTCCTCCTGCCCCTTCCTACCCTGTGTGCCAAGTCCCTGGGGGGGTTTTCCAGTGCTCTCCATGCAAAAAGTCAAAATAGGAAGTTCAGTGGTAACTCAGTCTTGATAGACAGGATGTTTACAGGGTATGTAAAAAAGAACATCTATACATGTGGTGTTTACTTGAGCAATATTTTAAACAGGAAATGTTAATATGATTGCTCGTGGTTCATCTGAGGCTAGTTTCTTCAAGAATGACTGTGTGCTATAGTGTTCCTACAGCATAGGCAGACTTAACTAAATATTTATGTTAAACAGTACTTGCTAACTAATCATGCATAAAGCATCTCCAATAGATGCATAACTCATAAGTAAGTTCTTGTTATCCGTTTGATTCAACTGTTACCTGCTGCATCAGCTTTTAATTCCTCCTTATGAGTGAGATGCTATTTGCTGAAGACCCAAGTCTTAATTTTAGGGGGCCAGACCCAGGAGATCTTGTCTGGGAAAAATGCTCTGAGCTTTTTATGTTTTTTTTTTTTTCCCCCCTCATTCACTCAGAACCAAACTGACAAAAAGTTGTGCTTTAGCCAAGGAAGCTGCTGCACTGTACTGGGAGAGGAATTCAGTGTGTGTATACGTGCAGGGGTTAGCGATTAACACGTACGCATCCCTTCAGAAAGGTTTTGACAAGCTAGAGGGTACACAGTGGATTAATTCATGTGCAGGGGATATGTGTCTGTGCATGCGTGCACATTTGCTCAATAACCTTCCTTCCTACAAGACACTGTCACTAATAAGTCCCTCATTGCAGGGCTTTGTTTTATTTTTGTTTTAATTACTCACATGTCACATGCATTCATCAGTGTTTTGCAGTGGAATAATTTTTACACAGGGCAGGGAAGAAAAGTATCTTGTCACATTTCCCAAACTGTAATTATATGGCATCAGCGTAATTACAGCAAAGTCTCTAGTGAGAATGCATCAGCTTTTTGCCTTGGAAAGAGCAGTGACTGACATGTAATTTTTGGCTTGAACAGGTAAGTTTTTAAGATTCTTAAGTGGATGATGCTTTGTAACTTGTGGATACAATACAAGTAATGGCTCGTGTGTCTCTGTCTGATGCATACACAGGTGTAAGTATTATGTATGGCCAAATTTTCGCCTCACCTATTTCAGGATATAGGTGCTAGTTAGTGTGCAATACAGCCACAGCTGTGTGCTTGAGCAGAAGGAAGTGGGAGCTGTGGTGTAGCAGCACTCCATCCACATTGCATGGTGATAAGGACATTTGGGTAGCTATCTGGACTCATTTACCACTGGGAAATTTCACTGAGATCTTATTTGCCGTGGTCCTTCCTGCACCTGGCTGTTCATTTATTCCTGTGCAAAATAGGTGTGAAGCATTGGTATTGTCCTTTGTCCACATTTTGTTCCCATGAAGAACAATCCATGGGGCTCATTTGCTTGCCTCACCAGGAGGTTTGGGATATTTGGGGCTTGCTGGAAGCTGCCAGCCCCAGCGAGCACGGCTGAGCTGCTGCTGTAGGGCTTTGGGGAATGGCAGAGGGTGGAGGCTGTTTCCCTAATGCAAAATAGCTACTGTATCTAACTTCATTTATTCTTTCTGTGCACAATGGAGCTCTATTTTTAGCTTTCTCTTAATTCCTTGTAGTGCAGTGAATGGTATATCCATAGGCAAGTGCTGGAACCAGCCCCATGCTTTGCCGCTCTGGATGTTCAGTGCCTAAACTGCAACAACCTTTCCCAGTACCACATTTCACTCTTGCAGTTAATATCATTAAACAGAATTGTACCCCGGTGCACACTACTGTACACACCTTCAAGATTAATAATTTCCAGCTGCTTTCACCTAATTAAAACTGCAAACGTCCCAGAAGAAATAAGAAATGAGTGAAAAATGAAGACCTGACAACACCAATTGAGTGAGATTTCTTTGCATACTAATGTTACTTTGTATTCTTATCTTTAAATTACTCTCTAGATTTTGGGGCATCTTGTTGAGCTCCCAGATGTGAGGGAATGATTGGAAATTGGTTCCCCTCACTAGGGGGTTAACATTTCCTAAAACCTGCAGGCAGTCACTCGTTGATAACCAAAACGGGACTGAGAAGAGGCTTTTTCTAAATTCGCCCTGCTTTCAGTAAGATTGCTATATAGCTCTGAAAGCAAATGTGTGTGTGTATGAGAAGTTAATCCTGCTCAGGGTTGGATTAACTGGTGCAGAAGACCCTGGGCAGGTTGCCAAAGCAGTGCTGGCATTTGCTAAAAGTGGGGCTCCCAGAGATTATTTCAGTTTGTGCCTCTGACCTGCAGGTCACCTTCGAGTGTCCTTAGGTGGCTGATAGTATTGACTGCTGACAACACTTTTGAAAATGAAGTGTGGAGTACCTCCATATAGAGAGATTTTATGGGTAACCACACTTACGCTTCAAAACTGTGCTATTTGTTGTGAGACGCAAATGAGTTTTTCATTAGTTGTGGCTATATTTGACCGTAGGGGTCTTGGTACAAGTGGTGAGAGCAAAGAGCATCCCTGTTCTAATTTTGTCCTTTCCTTTCCTGGCATTTTCCCTGTTAATTTCTCCATGTCCTCTTGATGCTCTGCTGTGATAGGACCTAGGGAGTAAATGTTTTGTGTTATTTTTCAGATTTGGTTTTCTTATTTGTCTCCTCTTTGACAGGTCCTCTCCTTCCTCTGCAGGGAACCGTTCTTACCTCTGATCTGTTTTCACCTGTTCCTCACTTAATTCCTCTTTTGTTGAGAATTATGGATGATATATTTAGCTATCATTCAATTAATCTAGAGGTAGCAGGTGTCTCTTCAGGAAGGTTTGTCAGATCCCCTGACAAGTCCCAGGGAATCATCTGCATGCCTAATCAAAACAAGTACTCCCAGTACCAGAAGATTCATACTGTTAATGGTATAAAATAAATTTGTGAAACAAATACAATTACCATTGCTGACATCAAGAAGGAATTAAGAAGAGGTGGTCTCTAGTCACATAATCTCAAAATTGATAGGCTTTTTATTAAAAAAAAATAAATTACATTAATGATGTCCATACATGCTGAGGATAGAATTGAGATCAGTCTAAAAAAGATTAATCATTGAGGAAAGGGAGCTTCTTGAAAAGTGAAGGCAAAGCAAAGAATTGATCCTGATGGATTGCCCTAGAGAATCAGCAGGGATTACTGAAGGCACAGCAGGGAATGGAGGTGGAGGTCAGGAGAGATCTCTCCCGGAGGCTAAACGAGGAGCATGCCTGCCAGCTGCAAGCCTTGTGGTCCATGAGCCTGTGATCAGAGCATATGCTGAGCCCTCTGTATGACGGGATCTTGCTGTAGGGCTGATCCCTATTAGTGTTGCTGTCTGTTTTTTTGTTTTGTTTTGTTTTGTTTTCTTCTTTCTTTCCTCTTTTCCATCTATCCCTCCTCTAAATCACAGCATTTTGCTTTGAAGACATATTTATCTGAGTGAAGCTGGTCTGAGATGAGTCAGAGCCTTCTACTCTGTAGCTCTTGTCAAGTTGGTCGCAGTGGTATTTCTGTTCCTCGACTCTGTCCTTGATTTTCTCTTGATGGGATGCTGTACTTCATTGGCATTAAAAATAACATCCAAGATGACTGCAATTGATGGGGCTGGGGAGATGAGTCCTTTGGTTTATCTGAGATTTATGGTGGGTCTGACAGCACAGCAAAAGTGGGGGGCTGAGAGAGCCACAATAATTGATCAGATGCATAAATGCGTTTTCCCCTTGTAAAGGCTGATAACAATTTCATTTTAAAGAAGAAGGAATAGTAGTAAAAGGGGGACATAATAAAAACTACATACCTTAATGAATGTGATGTAGAACGTAAATGGTGTGATCCTGCTTGCCTCCCCTACAACAGCCCAGGTTGGCAGAAATCTGGAGTTCTTGACCTTTTCCTCAAGATAAAATCTCTATTAATAGAAGCCTTAGAGATAAACCAAGGCCCCTTGCTATAAAAATCAGCTCCTCTTTCATGGTTTGGTTGACATCCTTTTCTGCCTACACTGGTATAGTAAATGAATGCTAATACGGAGGGGATGCACTGGGGGTCAAGTACCTCATTCCCTCGGGTCTGAGTTGTCCCACCTTACGAATCATGGTGTACCTCGCACAGCAGTCCTGCCCAGAGGCTGGTCTAACTGTGGGCACCCACATGGGCACACTACTTTAACCCCTGGGGAACTAAAGTTGCTCACAGCAGACCTTGTTGATGAAGTCTGGAGAAGAGCAAAGGACCCAACACTTGACCAAACAGGAAAGATGTTTGGTGACCTCTTCATAAAATTTGCCTAGGTGGCAGAGGCTTTTCCCATCTTTGACTACCTTTGAAGAGAAATTTTTCTGGATCAAAGCACACAGAGCCCTAGAGAGAAAGTGCTCAGAGCCAATGTGAAGACTGGTCAGTGTCGCTTCTGAAAACACCACTTTTAGTCTCACTGCACGTTTTGCTCTGGGCTGCTTGTGATGGCATGAAGTCTTCTCTGGCTGACATAGCCAGTGGGTGCCACTCAAACCGGGTCAGTCTTGGTGTGGGTTTGGGGAAGCACAGTTCAGATTTGACTTTAGCTGTGAGGCAGCAGTTTTTGTGCAACCAAAGAGGATGCTGCTGTTCCCTTTTCTCTGCTGGTCTCAGGAATGAGCCATAGGCAATGTGGTCTATGGGCTGGCCTGGCCCTAGGAGTTAGGCTGCTTAGCTGCATTTCACTAGGTCATCTTCAGCAAACAAACTCCCTTCTCAGCCAAGGGGTTTCCATCTGAGAAGCAGGAACAGCAGTTCTTCTTAGTTGCACCTTGCCTGTGCAGCCAAGTGGCACCATGTGGGTACAGCATTGGAACACTTTGTCTGGTAGGATTGTGAGCAAAATCTGCTGTGAGATAGGACCTGCTGTGAGATACCAGGGCAGGAAAGAAACTGAGAGGCTTGTATCTTGGCTTAAGCAGAGCTAAAACACTGAGGCTGCAACCCCAAAAGCAGCACTGGTTGAACCAGCAGGTGGCTGGGGAGCAGCAGGTGCTCATGATTGAGTTGCACCTTGCCAGGACTGGAGGTTTGCTTTGACTCAGCCTCTTGCAAGAGCCTGTTCCTCTTCTGTTCTCTGTGGTGCTTCCTAGCAACTGAGCCCTTGGCCTGCTTTGCGAAGTTCAAGTGATCCTCAGGCTATTACAAGTCCCAGGCCTGTGTTATCAGCCAGGAGGTAACTGCATAGCCTCAAGGAGAGTGGGTGGGGTTGGAAGAACTCCTCCACCTGCTGAGAGGTTTCCAACACCAAAGCAAAGATGAGGAAGGGACTGTGCAGAGCCTCATTGTGATGCTACCCTTCGCTTGCAAGCACAGAGGGAGAATAGAGCCATAAACCACACCGTGGCTCACAAAGCCATTTTAATTTCAGTCTCTGCTGGAAGCACCTCATGGAAAAAAAAATGCGATCAGTATAAAAAGAAATGTTTATGTTTCTAGGAGCATAGACCTCCCAAATAATTAACATCACTTGACAAACTGCTGTTTAAAATGCAAGTGGTTTAAGTGCTGCAGCTCAACAGGCATTCGTCACAGCTCTGGTGTAAACGTGGTACATGCTGTGGGTTGGTTGCTGTTTTAAAGTAAAGAAGATTTCTTTTGGTAAACATCTTTTGCTTAAGGAGAATGTCTTCATAATTTTACTTTTTCTTATTTGGAAAAGCTAAATGTTAGAGAACTGTTCAAATGGCACCTTGGAGGCAAGGGCATTGGAGATGCGGTTTTGAAATGAAATAAAATCTGGACTTCAGTTTCTGCTGCACAGATCATGCTTTTGGTCAGAAGACAGGCAGACAAATGTTTTTGGCTTTGGCTTTTGTGGAGTAAGAGACAGAAGGGAAAAGGCTTTTGGAGGGAGATTTTTGGAAGCTACAGCTTCAGCTTTGATCTGTCTATATCTAATATTCACTGACTCAACTAAAAGTACTTTAAAAACTTACTTTTCTCTAGGCCTGTTGGGTGAAGGACTGGAGACATAAAGATTGTTAAGAACTGCTATTTTCAAACATTAAAAATTGCAGCTTACAAAGAGACAGATTAAAAAAAAAAAATCTCCCTGGAAGATGGAAATTTAGGGGCGCCTGCATTGTGCTGGGATCAAAATGACTTCTGTCTTTGCACACCAAACAGAATCAGATTATCAAACATAAAAGAGAGTCTTAAGTATCTAATTACTTTTACAAAGGCATTACTGATTCTGTAAATTTCATATAACATGGAAAAGGAACGAAAATTGTTTAATTTATTTTCCGCTTATCGCAAATTACTTCAATGCTGCCCTCAGATTTTTTTTAATCTCCAAAGGGAAAGAGACCGTCACGAGGGCTGTCTTTTTGTATTCCAGTTCTGAGTAAACCTATGTATTTAGAGGCAATGCAAGTTCAGGAGCCTTGATGGGTGCTGGTCCATCTCACATTGTAAGAGCTGCAACATGGTAAGAGTTGCTGTCCAACTTTCAATCCCTCTGTCCCACAGAGGCTTTGCAAAATTGCCTGAAGAGACCTTGACCAAGTGGCATGACTGTGATGAGATTTCTGGCTCCGTCCTGTCCAGTGCTTGAGCAAGGGTAGTCAATTCAGTATCTAGATATCATGTCTCAGTATTTTATGGCTTGTAATTTGCATGATTATTGACTAGAAAATGACCTAATTCTCCTTGACCTCTGCTACTTTGAGCATGGCTTATAGCAGTCAGGCTTAGGTGGGAAAGTGGATAAGACTGTCTTTGGGATGCAGTAGAAAATCTTGTCCTATTTTAGAAATTAATTCCTGAAATCTTCTGTTCTGGGGAAAGAAGACAGAAAGACCACCTCTTAATTTGCCAGGTCCCCCTGCTGGAGCAGCAGAGGTCAGCCATTTTTATTCCCCACTACTATATATTATACCTGGAGTATTGCTGTTTGCAAAAGACCTGATCCTGCTGTGAGACTGGGCTTGGAGGTTCTCGTGAGTTTCCCACCTGACACAGAAAAAGGTGCAATTCCTGCTAAATTTAGTAACTAAGATGGTGAACGCAAAGATCTGCAAGCTGTAATTGCAGATCCCTGTGGCCCTACTCAAGGTGGATTTATACCTATATAAACTGGAGTTAAGGACAATTCCAAGTCTCTGCTGAAAGAGGGTGTGGAGATGCATTGATTCCAGCTTCCTGTATCCTTCCTAAGCAGATGTGCATTGGCATTTGTCATGCAAAGGATAAAGCTTTCAGGCTATCTGTTCCCATGGTAGAAAGGATAAAATGCAGAGAAATATCATCTGAACGTTCTCCAAATGGATTTGAAAGGGTGCAAAAACCATTCAGTATGTCTGCAAGAGATGACTGCAGTTTTTAAAAGGCTCTTCACCAAAGGTCAGGTAACCCCAGCCATTTCCTGGAAGATGTTTCTATCCCTTTATCTGTAAAGTGACTACCTGAGCTCTCTTTACTCATTTATCAGTTATGCCACAGCTTCAGAGACCTTCCCTCTCTGAACCCTCATACAGCAAAGCTGCTCTTTGGGGACTCCGAAGGTCGTGCCTCATCCGTAAGTCTGAAGCTGCGCCCAGCACACAGTGTACAGGTAATTTCTTGTAGTAGTTTGAGAAGTTAGTTATCATGTGATAACTGGTATCTTTTGTGTTTCATTGGCTATATCTCTCCATCTTCTTCCAGTCCTGCACTTTGGGAAATCTGTGCTTGGACAAGTTATCCATTAGGTCCTTTGTGTATGTCAGAAGCCGTACTTTTGTGACACATGCGTGCCTGGTTCTGCTGCTCAGTTGTTGTTGCGGGGAGGTGTATAATATCGTGTGGGAAGCTGTAATAACGTGTAAATACAGGCAAGTTACCTTTAATAGCTTCAGCACTCCAGAGAAGTAATTTTGAAGTGCACAATCTGGGGACAAAATAGAGATTGGTAGCAGTTTTAGATTTGTGCAGCTTCAATTTGATGACAAATATTGTGGTTTTACTCCATATACAATATTTAGCGCATGTGTTGAGATGTGCTTTTGGGTGCAGACAAACTCAGTGGAGAAATGCTTGATGGCCCACGGGTCCAGATTTATAGGCTCCAGTTCAACAGCTCTGCATGTCTCTGCATGCTAGCAGGAAGGGATATCCATCAGGGGTGCAGTGTGCTCCTTATTAAATCAGAATTTAAGGTTGTGGCTTACAAAATCCGGTACAATTATATACTAGAAAAAAAATTAATTCAATGGTCTTTGTTGTCAGAAAAAATGCCCCTTAGCAGGATAAGGACTTAAAGGATTTTCCACGAATTTTCAAGCTACAAAGAGCAAGGAAAATGGATGAATGAATTTGCCTCTGCACTTAATTGCTCCTTGCTCTTCTGAAATAGTATAGGTATCTTTCCACCAAAAGAATACAGCCCCTTGAGTCCTGTAGGCTTGTTTCTTGTTCATGCAGACCTTCAAGGTTGTCACGCCACAAATGCAGCTACATCAGGAACAATGCACTGAACCGCGTGACATTGCATTTCTTCCTCCTTCCATTCTTACCTGTATCCCAGCATGCAAAAATGTCCTTTTGCACAAAATTTAAAACAACATCTTCCTTTTTCCAAAGCTGGCTTGCCTTTCCAACACTCTCACTTTTCTCTTCCTTCAGCTATTTAGAAATGCAGTCATTTTCATGATGTTCCTCCCAAGTTTCCTACTGTGAGGTACCCAGTTTTGGTAAATGATAACTGGTCATCTGAATAAGACATGGTCACGTGAGCAAGTCTAAAGCAGTATGAAATTGCTGAATATTGCATCGTTGAAAGGTTTTCTTCTGCATAGCTTGCATGCGTTGATGTTAACACAATTTTAAGCTAGATGTGGTAGAACTATATTACCCTCTCACAAGAAATATTGGGGTAACCTCCTCTACAAAAAAAACTTGAGAAGTTAACTCTGCTACACAAGTCATAAGAAAATAGACATTAATGTTTATGGAAGCTTTGTGAGGGCTTTTAATATGCAGGCCTTGAGTTTCTAGTCTGAAGAATATTTTTGCCTGTACAAATCAGAGAGAACTGAAGCTCTTTCTTGTGCTGTTAGGGTGACAGAAGAGGGGTGGAATTACCTCCCTGCTGTCTTCTGGTGTGAAGAATCACATTGGTCACAGGGGTAGATTACAAAGTTTTCTTCCTTTTTCCCCAAAGTACACTCTCTGTGCTCCTTTACTCCAATTTACTGGTTTCTTTTCATATATCCAGATTGTAAACAGTGTGGTGCAAGACCCACCTCTTCTTTCAGTTTGTGAGATTCAGCAACAAGGGCTGGATAGCAGGTAGGATCACTTTGAAAGACAGAAGGCACCTCTGCATGCTGTTCCTCAGGCAATATGAATGCAAGACCCTTGATTGTTTACTGGGTGACCTGTTGCAGCAGACACTAAGGAAACCAAGTTCCTGTATGGACTACTCCAGCAGTTATTTATAGCAGAGTGTTAAGTAATAACTTCATGGGTCTGGCATGGGAATTGGTAGGAAGGATGATGGAATAGTATTCATGCTTTTTATTTGGAATCAGCGCCAGGGATGCTGTTTGTCTTTGTTAAAATAAACGGTAACTTTATTCCTAGGCTGGCCGTTGAAGTTTCATGTTTGAATTCAAAGGATTGGATTCAGTTGCTGATTTGAAAAAAAAAATAATTAAAAAAATAAAAACAAAAACAAAACACTATTATAACAAAACACAACATTATAGAGGGTGTTTAAACTGGTGCAAGCAATGTTAGGCAGAGCCAGATGAGAGCGGGAAAGTCAATAATTCTGCAGAGTAAGTGCAGATTAACAAAGGAATGTGCCAGTGGATGGCCAAATTTTTGTGTAAAAGGAGAAATGTTGCCCTTTCTTCTGTTTTTGCTGTAGCTGTACTTAAATTACTTGCCTGGAAAAATAATATTTTAATCGTGTGTGGTGGCTAGCACTTCTGGTGCTACTGGAGACCTTTCTGGTCTGGGCAAATGTTCTCGGTAATAATATCTATTTGTGAGGCAGGAGGTTGCCGGCATCCTGCCTTGGGCTGGCACCTTTGTTTCTGTGCTCTCCTTCCAGCTCTGCTGGGTGGGCTGCAAGTTTTTTAGCTTGACTGTGGAAGTCAGGCGTGGAGCTCCTGTGTTTTAATCCCAGCAATACACTTGAAGTGAATTGTGTCAAAAATCCCCTGCTGATGATCAACTTCATAACCTCACGTACTGCCCACTGCAAGTTACTTTGCATGAATACCTCATGGAATAAATAGCGGGTGCCACCAAAAGAAGACCATTGGGTTCTAACTTTGTGAGGTTGAGGAGCCTCAGCTATTCACTAGGATCTGTTTTGTTTTAGGAGAAGGGCGGTTGTATTTTTTTGTTTTGTTTTGTTTTCATTTTGTTTTTAAAATGAGAAGAAATGAAGCATGTCTATTTAGAGGAGAACACAACAGGAGAGTGTAAGAGAGGTAAAAAAGAGTAAAAGTGCGAGAGAAATGTGCTGGGTACGGTGAGGTCAGTGATGGAAGTGGCTGAGTACTTGTGAGAAAGGAGGAGGAGGAAGATCTTTTGGAGAAGAAGGGATGGCAAAGCAGAGGTGAAGGTCATCTGGTCTGTGAGTTCTTGCAGAGGAATGGCAGACGGAGAAGGAGAGGTGGGAAGGAGAAGGCAGGAGGATTTCAATACAGAAATTGTGGGGGAGGAATTCAAGGAAGTATGTTGTTCCTGTAATCCTGAAACATTTATGAGGTTGTTAAACATAGCCAAATAGTAAAGTCACATTTTCATGTATCTGCTAAGTCGTTAGCTCTTAATAACTCTACATTTTACAGGTTTACGTACTGCCAAATGTAATCAGGAATAAAGCCATTGGGATCAATATCTTTTGGGATTAGCCAGACAGCATGTCAAAAACAAAAAAATCAAGTGCAAATTTTCTTTGTGAATGAAGAAACCAGAAGACCCTCAGTAATTATATACTTAAAGGGCTTCGCTGTAGGATTGCTTTTGCACTTTATATTGAATGCAAATCTTTGATATTTGGTTAACTGGTGTAGATGTAAATAGTTTTAAGACTGTAGCAACTGATGGCAAAGTAAGCAGTGCAATCTTCTTGCACTGAAAAAGTGAATTTTCAGTTGATCAGAGAGGAACGAAAACATACAAAAAAGGACAGAAAATGTAATGGGTGACAGCACATCTACTGTTACCAAGCTGCAGGAAGGAAAAAATGGTCTGAGTATTACAACATCACCACCAGCAGGGTTTTGCAAAAGATTCAAATGCTCTGTGTCACACAGCAAGTCATCATTGTCCTTGGGCAGACACGATGGCAGTCAGGAAATTCCTGGTGCCTCCATTGAGGGGTGGAAGATGTCCATCACGGGAAGCCTGTGGAGCTGGGCACTGTCCTTTGGCTGTGCCGTCACCTCACGGTGTCCCCTCCTTGGGAAGGGGAGCACTGCCTCTTGGGTTTGGACCTGAACTATTTTACACATGCTTGTGGGCAGCCACCAGCAAAGGAGATGTGCTCTGAAAGCAGCGGAAGGGAAGTATTTTGTGTGAAGTACTGCTTGGGCTCAGAAAAATAATCACAGCATTTTAAAAGTGTTTAAGTTTTAAATACGGAGGGTGTAAGCAGCTGCTTCCAGCAGGAGGAAGAATGTGAAATAAGCATGACCTGAGCACGCTGCATATTTAAAGAAGGCTAACACAAAATGACCCAACTTTACAGTACCTCAAAGTGGATCTAAATTGATGGTTTATATTGGGAAAGAAGGCACACTTCAAATGTAAATGTCATGTATGAGAGAAGAAAAACTGCTTCCTGAGATTCATTAGAAATGGCATTACGGCTTAAAGCTTCATGGTATGTGGTACTGAATGATAAACATAATCTACGCTGTCCAGCTGGGAAAGAAGAGAAGTAAAAAACAGTCTCTGGTTTATATATCCTGACCAACCAGATACTAAATTAAAGTGAGGGCATTCACACGTGACATTTGCAATAAATTCAAGCAGCAAAATACATAAGAGGCAACAAAGCCACTGGAGATTTCACAACTTCAGTCCAAAGTTGTCGTCAACGTTTCTGGATTGAAAGAAATGTTATGCCTTACTCACGTATGCTGCTGTAAGGTAGGAGCACATTGGGATGGTGCTGGGCATACCCTTGCTGTGCCCAGAGATGGGTATTTGGTTTGGCACAAAGTACGTTAAGATCTTGAATCCCCAATGTGGTTGAGCATGTGAGCTCTTGAGGAAGAGCTCTTTGCTGATCACTGATCTAAGCTCATCTAGCACGTTGGTGTCTGAACATTTGGTGGCTTTAAGGAGCTGGTGGTATTTGAGGCTTAAATCACTATAATCATGGGGATATTGCAATTAGTGCAAGTGTAGAGTTTGCTCTGAGGTGAATGGTGCTATCCATGTCTTGGAGAGTTATCCAGGCTCTTTCTAGAGGCATCCATCCCTCCAGCAGCCTTTGTTTTCTGCCCTGCAGCAATGAATACAAGTTTTAAATGCCCAGCACCCATACCACCATCCTGCAAATGCTGTGTCTGCAGAAATATTCCTGTTTTTTTGTCCTATTTTGGGGAGCCTGTGCTATTCCAGAGTCTTATTGTTCACTTGCTTTATTCCAGGGACACAGGGCAGAGCCATGATTATCGTAGAGAGCAAGGCAGGAGGTTGTCTGTGATTTTTTGTCTAGTGCAAAGTGGTCTGTGATTAGGGAGCTTTACTAAACAGAATGCTTAAGGCATAAGAGGTCAGAACCAGCAGGAGGTTTTTGGCCAGCACCTTCTGCATCCCTAATGTATAGTCTCTCATATGCTTGGAAAAGGTAGAGCTGTGGGAGAGAATCCTCCAGTTGATGATCCAGATAAGAAGATAATTCAGAGATGCTCTTCATTACCAACTTGAGACCCTATGTCTTTTTTTGACTGATGACAGAGGGAGTGTTTAAAGAAAAGCAACCTAATACAGCTCTTTATATTGTAAATACGGGGTGTGAGTGGCCTGCTGTGGGCCTAATGCAGCATCTTTAGTCTAGAGGAACATTCTTGATTTTATACAGATATGATTCAAAGCTAATTCAAGGAGCTGAGTTTGGAACAAAAATTTCTCTAACTTGCATTTTCTTTGCACTGTTTGGGAGGTTAGACAACTTTCTACTCTCTTTTGGATTTCGGTTCTGCATACCAATTATCTTGTCTCTAATACTTTTTTTTTTTTTTTTTTTTTTCCCTGGTCTCTGTTGTCCTCACCTTATTTCTTGTCCTGAGAAATATCTAAGTTTAACCTTGACAGGTCACTTCATTTTGTGGTGAACTCTCAATATTCAGACTTCCAAGCTATTACACCGTACATGGAAAGTGTGCCCAGGATAGACTTTCCATTAAACTATTTAAATTGGAAGAGAATGCTGGCACATCTACAAGTATTCCAGAATTAGATCCCAAAATACTGAGGCTAGTTAATCTTTTGGAAGAACAAAAACTCTTACTGATTTATATTTAGCAGAGGGAATGCATTTTAAAAACACAGTCTATATGAGGTCCCTTGAAGAAAACATCTTTTACATTGATTTGTAGTCCGTGGAAATACTACATGGCCATAAAATATTTGCAGTTGGGCTCTGCTTTTATGCAGCTACTTCTTTCCAGCGTGAACTGTTATTAACCCTCCAGGCATGGCCATGCTGTGGGCTGTGCAGCGAAGCACAGCTACCTCTGGGCAGCAGCTTCGCCGTTCATCACAGCTGTGCCCAGCATTGCAGGAGGGAAAGGTAAAAAGCACCTTATGCTAGGGTGGAAATATTAGACCGGGAAAGATGCTTTGGTTCAAAACCAATGTAATGTTTGTTGTTGGGATGAGTGCCTTCTGGCTATGCCTGCAGTGTAATGTGACTCCAGGGAATTTGCACAGTATCTTGGGGACTGCCAGGATAACAGCGATGTCAGATCTGTGTCTGGGTCCCTTAGAAGCTACATCTAAATACACAGTGAGTGGGTTAGAACCTTGGCTAAAATTTGTTATATCAGCAGACCGCATTCAGCAGTTTCCTGGGCAGCGGTATGCTGGCCACCTCCAGGTGGGACACAAAAAGTCTTCCGACCCCACAACTTTTCTGGGCGAAAAGCTGAGCAAGTAGCTGCCCAGGTGCTCCCCAAGGAGCTGGCACCGCTGCTGCCAGCAGGGCAAAATGCTGTTTTCTCAACCAGAACAACAGGGAAAACATCTCTGGAGCCTCTCTAGCCCAGGGGTGAGCAAACGTACTGCTTGGGGACAGCACGTAAGGAGCCACTGTATTGCTTCCTGGCAGTCCCATGGGAGAGCATGGATGAAACCAGAAGCTGAACATGTCCTTGCCATCAGAGGATGTGCACTCCTGTGAGGTTAGAGAGACGGGCAGAGATGCTGGTGGCCCTAATCTTGCAGCACCACTCTTAGTTAAATGTTTATAATATCTACTTAGGTTTAGTTTATACTATTATAAATTAGGAGGATCTCTAATGTTAATACAGGTGTAAAGTGCTCTATGCATAGCTCTGCTCTGTACTAAGAAAATGAGTAAATGGAATTAAGTTAGATGGGAAATTACACTGGATTGTCCTAGGTGGACCACGATGCGTTAACATTTCCTGGAAAAGGAATTTTGACAGATAGTTACTTCATTAATACATTGGAACAGCGGAGAAAAATAACTCAGATTATTTAATGAAGCATACATAATCTTATGGCCAACAGTGTATCTACTTTGAGACAATGAGAATGAAGTCAGAAGTCCATAGTTCCTCCCTAGAATAAATAATTAGATAACACACCCAAGTTACTCCTGCCTGCGAGAATCAGAGGAGCTTCTGGGAAATAGCGTGGTTGCTGCTGACGGAGGGACTTGCACCATTGCACTCGCTGGCTCCTTTCTATCTCCTTTCCCACTTTCTTTCCAGGGGGCTGGTCAGCCCCTCTCTTTCCTCACATAGCCAACAGGAGCACACGCTGCTGACTTAGCACCTGCTGGTCTTATGTGCTCAGCACGATTCTGATCTGCGGGGTCTTGGGGGTTGCATGGGGAGAGGGTGAGGAGGGGGGCTGCAAAGGGCGGCTGCACCCACAGAAAGCAGCACGGCGCTGGAGCCCTCAGTGATGGGGGTGGCTGAATTGCTCCAAGTGACTGTGGGAGATGTCGAGTAAAGAGTGCCTTACTAGGTGCCAAGAAATTGTTAATGATTACAAGGTATCATTACTGAAGGTGGCGAGTTTAAAAATTAATTCTCCTGGCAAGGGTTTTCTTCTAAGCAGCCTTATATGCATATAGAAATACTTCTGTATTCTCACTGCTCTCTTCTGATAACATTTTTTCTTCACAAAAAAAAAAAAAAAAGAGCATAATGAGCCATCCTCATGGTACTTGGCATTGCTAAGCACTCATGGTGCCATCAGCTGGGTTGTTCCTGGGGTTGCTCCCCAGCACTGTCCTGACTCCTCTCTTCCTGCCTCTCTTGCATTTCGAGGATCTTCCTCACCTTCCTTTGCACATCCAGGAGAGGTTCCACTAGGCTCTGCCCAGGAGCATCTTTATCTTTCTATGGCTAATTTCGACCACAAACATTAGTTTGGATGTAACTTTCCTACAGATATTTAACAGATTTACTGCTCCCTATAGTACTTAAGTCTCCTTTGGTCAACCTAAATTTTTGCCCTAGGATTTATTTTTATGTTTATTTTTTATTTTTATTTTTATTTATTTTTGCTTTTTAAATACAATATTACAAAAAATATGGGCTTAATAGAACTGAAACAGAGTTCTTTTTTTCTGTCCTAGGCTTTCTGACCTTCTTTTTCAATCTCCATAAAAATTGCTACTCTCCTGACTCTTGATAAAACTTATAACCTTGAAGCAAGTCCTCATAAAGCCTTGCATCTAGGAATCAGGTTATAACCAAGCACTTGTTGTTCAATGGGTTCCACTGAGGTTGCTTTAAAAAAAAAAAAAAATACATCTCCAAGCCCAACCCTGGCTGGTACTATTTCCTTTCATGTACATGTTGTCTCTCTGCACCTGTCTCTTTTCTCACAGTTTGCAGTTTAAGTGGAAAATCTTACACTATGTGCGGACCTACTCTCTTGATACATCTCATCACTGCTAAAATAGCACAGATGAAAATAAGTTATGCTTTGGCTTTGACTAGTTTTGGAGTCTTGGATGGGAGTGCTAGATCTGACCTGCTGGCTCAAATCCACCTTGTAGATAAGTCCCTAATTCACTAAAGTTTAACCTAAGATGCTGTTTAATTTCAGGTTGTCTGGCCTTAATGCTCTCCTTTTAAGCATTTTAATGCTCCTCTTAAAGAATTAACCCTTTGCTTTTTTATCATTGCATGTCTCAACTCCTGCAAAGCTGTGGACTTTCTTTGTGGAAGAGCAAAGTTGTTTATCTCGGTCATCTTGTAATGCCAAGATCAGTAGCTGACCTGGTGACAGTGATCTAATAGGGCCTTTATCATCATAACAGGCATAGGGAGAGTTAGTTATAGCCTGGAGGTGCATAGTTACTTACTCCTTCAAGAAAAGTCAATTGAAAAAAAAAACAAAAAAGCTTTTTTTCATTGCACTCATTTACAGTTCCTTCTCTCCTGTGTGCATGCACAGGGTCAGGCTGCATGCAAGGAAAACAGGGTTTGCAACCCCTTTCAGTTTCCCATGGTGTTGAGCTAATGTTTATTTTTAGTAAACCATATCTTGAAGAGTGCTTTTAAGAATACATTTACAAAGCCTAGCACAAGGAGTTTGTTGTGTTTTTTCTCCTTTTGAACTTTATTAGTATGCCTTTGGAGAGACTGTGCAGATACTTTCAGGGCTAGGGCTTTCCTGCTGTACCTTGCTCATGTCCCCAGGGAATTGTGTCCCTTGCATTCCCCATAGTGGTTCCCTTTCTTCCTTTACAAGATCCATCCCTTAAAATACATACATGGTACAGCCACCTGGCAATAAAACTAACTTTGTCATCTCCCTTTGATAAAGTCATGGTATTGAAACACTCTTCTCTTTTTAAGAATTTCTTCATGGAGGAGGTGGTCAAGCTTTGGAGGGGGCTGTCCAGGGAAGTGGTGGTGACCCCATTCCTGAAGGTGTTTAAGAGGTGTGGATATGGCCCTAATGGGCACGGTTTAGTGATAAGATTTGATAGGTCAGGTTTACGGTTGGACTTGATGATCTTTAAGTCTTTTCCAACCTAAAGGAGTCTATGATTCATGGCGTGGTGTTTTGTCCTGTCCACTATTCTCACTGTCACTGGCCTGCAAGACAGGCATGGCTCTGTCTCCAACCCCATGCTTCTCTTTTCCTCTTTCCCAGGTACATAGGGATTTGTCATTCCCACTTGGATTGCATGTCAGTCCCAGGGCTCTGGTTTCAAGTTGTCTTTTCCCTTCCACTCATTTCTGAATGCCAATCATATTACACGCTTACTGAAGTTAATCTTAAACACCTTGCAGTTAGTTTTCAGTCTGAAATTAGTTTTGACAATATTCTGATATGTGCCTGTCAAGATTTTTTTTCAACTGGAAAAGATGTATTTGTTAAAAATGAACTCCAGTCATTTTTTTGCAGCATTTAAAAAATCCAAACCTTTAAGATTGTCTCATTTTTGCAGAGCATTAATGCTTCTGGTGAAAACCCCTATAACAGGCTTTGAGATGCATTTTCTAATCTGAGAACATCCAGTGCCCCAGTGCTGCCTTTTATAGGGTTTGCAGATTTTGCTCAGGCCTGGAGATCCTGGAGCCCAGGGACAGCTAGCACACACGAAGGGAGAAGCGTGCCACCTGTGGGGCAATATTCTGCTCTCTCAAACAGCCTGGGCTCCAGAAAGGATGCACTTAAGCCTCTGAAGGCAGAACAGTTCAGAGCGCTTCATGTTGTGGTTTCCAGTACCTAAAGAAATGGTACAACCAGCATCTGTTGTTGAGCATGAATTGAAAATTAAAGCCTATCCGATCCTTAAGGATGCTCATGAGAGTGAGCAGATGCTGATCTCTGTGACCCGTAACATGAAACCTGGAAACCTGTATGGGGACCCCTGGGGCTTCTCTAGATTTGCAGCAGTTTGATGCCGGGGGTGTTTTCAGACATGACTTTGCTCTTTTGGCTGTTGTCACAAGATACCAGTTGTTTGCATGGTCATGGCACATTGTTACAACTCCCATTTGTCAGGAGGAAGTTTTTTTTTTTTTTTTTTTTTTTTTTCCTCGCTATTTTACAGCCGTGTTGTGGCATGGGAAACCTGCGGTGCCCTTGAACATACTTTTGGCATACTTTTGGATTCAAGCCTTTTTGTTTGTTTGCGTCCTTTATCAGAAGCAATTACTTCGCTTCTCCTTTGTAAGTGACCGATAAGTCAGGCTGTGGTGGAGGAGGATTAGGGACAGACTTCCGTTTAATGGAACCTCACATGATTTCTCTGATGCCAGAAGGACTTTTGCCTGTTTTGCCAGCCGAGACTCCAGATGTGTGAGTTTCACTCAATCCTTTTCTATGAAGATGAAGAAAAACAATAAGTTGAAACCTACTGCAAAGGCCGCAGATGTGTTGTACCAATATTCCTAGTAGCAAAATCTACTAGGATGTTGAAACGTCTAGTAATTTAAGTAAGTGAATGGGAGAAGACTGGAGTCCAGGTCAAGCTCAGTTTGAACAAAAACTTTCAGCAGATGATTTATTTTTAGCTGGCCAAGCAAGGTCAGTGATGTATCAGCATATTTTGTTTCAGAAGTGTCCCTTTCCTTTCCTAAGTCCAGTCTTTGGTGTTTGTGTTACCATCTGTCTGAACTTGCATGGTGTATCCTCCTTTTGGAGAGGGCATGCTGTCCTGAAGAACTGAGCAGAGGCATCTATCATATTTGGCCCATTGCTTTGTAACTTCTCCAAGCATTTGTTAGGTGAAAGTAAAACCCAAATACTTTTGGTTTTAAACTATTTTTTTAATTAAGATAGTTTCCTGTCCAACTGTGTTCCTCAAGTGGGAGTCATTTCTGAGTGAGAGCATGTGGGTGCAGGAAAGGGTCTCCTCCCCATTCACATTTTCCACCTGAGGAAGCTCTTCCCTGGATGGTTTCTTTCCTTCCCATAGGATGTATTTGCCCTGAGTTTCAGCTGTATGCACAGGGGCACTTCTCTTGCAGGCATTGGCCTAGGGTGAATTTGACCCATTCTCACTCAGTGGTGCCAGGCTGTCACAAAAAATAAGCATTCCTCGAACATCTTTCCCGTGGGGGCAGACAGGACCCTAAGGCTCCGTAACACAGCTCCGGCAGATGCTCTGGACATATGTAGTGTTGTTATCAGAGTGTGTTTTGAAAGCTGTGAGCAGTTTTTGTCACTTCATTACCATGTTTTAAAAGGGTGACACATCCTAGGGAGAGATGCAGCAGTTGTTATAATCACAGCCAAATTATCCAGTAAAATTAGAGCACAGAGATATGCAAACAAGTTATAATGTCTGTGCCTTTGTGCTTCACAAGTTTGTTTTGGTAAGTGGCTGCTAGCAAAAAGCTGGAGCTACAGAATTCAGGTCTGGAGGCAAATTTAGCTTGAATTGAATGTATATTTGGTGTTTGCTTCTTCTCTTGTGAGAAACAGGAAGATGTCTTATATCCCACATAATTTTTAGCATCAAATCACTTCCAGCTGGTTCATCTCTCCCTTAAAGCATTAATGAGATTTTTTCAAGGTAAAACTGCTTGTCTGGCCTCTTCGCTCTGTTCTGAAGGGATAGCATTGAGAAACAGAACAGCAACAGAATGAGAGCATAAAGCTGGAGAGGCTGATGTTGAAGTTGCATCAAAATGTTCTCATCAGAAATCAGCATTTTAAGTTCTGTTGTTACTTATTTAGGCTTGGCTGTGATGATGAACCATTGCAATGTCATGTAGTTACAGGCTGCCCTAAATGCTGGGAGGAATAAGGTTCAGGGTCTATATTTCTACCTCCCAAGAATTACATTAGAGGTGTAAGCATTATTTTATAGTAGCTGTATAAAGACATAACTGCCAGCAATGAATTTGCATGAAGAATGTATATAATTAGTTTATGTAGTTTGTGCATTAGAGTTTTAAACCAGTGTTTAGTCATGCACAAGCAAAGTGACACATCGTTAAGGTCACATTGCTTTCACTGCATCCCTGAGTCTATCATGGAATAATTCATTACTCTGTTGGTACTCTATTTCCAAATCTATGAGCATCTCCTCCCAAACATACATGCATAATGCAGTTTGTTTGTGCACACAAGGAAAAGGAAGCAGATGAGCTTTGTTCAATATGACTGTTTTTGTGCTCGAACTGCTTCAGGCTCCCTGTTGAAAAGAAACTCATGAATCCTGTCATTCATGAGCAAAGCTGCTGTCATGAATGTGTCGGTTGTGCACTGACTCTCCTGGTTAAAGACGTAATTTCCTCCCTGCTTTACACCCTCGCTCCCTCTCCACTTTCCTCGCCATGTCATTGTGTGCTGGTAAGTGCCTTCATGACGAGTGGGATCTCAGCTGAGGCTCCCATCGCTGGAGGAGAGAGGAGTGTAGGTGGGTGGAGAAGTCCAGGTGGGTTATCACTGAGTGGTGCTCAGGTATGAATTAGGAATTTATGTGTCTGAGCTGGGCACTTAGTGAGAGTGGATAGGACAGCACGAAAAGGCAAATGGGCACAAGGACTGATGGAGCTGCTGTTGCAAAGGAAGAGTGGGAGAAATGGTCAAGTTGGGTGGGAGCCCTCCAGAAAGGGAAGATTTCACCTAACTGGGGCAGCTTCAATACACAAATATCACACATGCTTTGGTACAGTTTTGGAGCTGATTTTTGTCTTGTGTTCTGATATGTGGCCTCAAAATGGCATGTGATTTCAGGAGCTGGGCTGTGTTCTCCATGTCATGCTCTGTACTATCAGATTGCCTGGATGGGAACCTTTGGTATCCCTATAGCCTTTTGTTGTTCAAGATACTCTAGAAACCTCCAGTAGTTTACAGAGATGGGATTTGACTGACTTTCATTTTGCTCTACAGCCTCCCCCCATTTTTTTAATTGAGAGTTTTACTTATTCTTGTTTTACTTATTACAGTGGATTTGAAACTTTATTTTTCCTCATTCTACTTTCAGATTCCATAGGTGGCTCATTTCCAGCTTCCTCCCACCGATGCCACCACAAGCAGAAGCACTGCCTTCCCATCCCGCAGTGTGGAACTCTGACCATCAGCCCTCTGCTTTTCCACCCCCACACGAAGGGATCCCAGATCATCATGGACACGACACAGAAGGCAGTGAAACGCCAGTCTAGCTTCTGCAATGCCATTACCTTCAGCAACAGGCCCATCGTTATTTATGAACAAGTCAGGCTTAAGGTGAGTGGTTGATACCTTCTCTTATTAGCATGGTAGCAACTGTGAATGACTGTTGGGGTATACCAGGTGCTCACAGCAGATATTTATACCCTCCACACAAAGCACAGTAGTCAGATCTTGGCCTTAAAATTCTGTAATCTCTTTGATTTTGTCAACATAGTTCTTATACCCATTAGTACAGACCCCTGTGGAAATTGTGAAGAAAGGGGAAATCCGTGCTCCAAGAGAGCTTGTTTGGATGTTAGATGAGGAATAGCAGATGAAGCTGAGATTGCTTGGAAAACAGAAAGAAAAAAAGGGCCCTATTGGTCATCCTGAGAGGCAGTAGCTTTGGTGTATCTCTGGCCATCTCTAGTCTGAATGATCCTGCTGTTGTCCATCACTAGAGATCCTGTGCTGGGACCTATAGCAGCGTGCAAGGCTTCCCCGCCTCTTCCCTTATAGCCAGCAAAAGAACAAGAAAGGAGGAAGATGCTTCCTTTTGAAAATGCAGAGAGATTTCAGGCTCAGCCCCATAGGCAGAACATCCCCCCTACAGGTTTTCTTCATCTCCTGTGGAGTTTTTACTGGTTCCATTCCGACTGGAAACCCAGCAGGACTCCCTCACATTGCCTAATGGGATTTCTTCCATGTTGGCTAGCAGTTTGGACAAACAACTGCAAGAAATGATTTGGGAGGAGATGAAAGCAACATTTCCTTTTTGAAAACACTATCAAAGGTTTGAGTGGGCTTAGTGGTTTAGGCAAAGGTTCTGGATTATCTCTTTCTCATTTTGAAACAATGTAACTATCTCAGGAAATTCAGTTGTTTATTACTGTATATTTTAGGATTTTAGTTTGCATAACATATGTGAAGAATATGCATGCAAATGTTTCATCTCTGCACGGCTCCTGCTGAATCTACTGGGAAGGCCTCCTGGGAGTGCTCAGCAGGCTTCAGCAGAACTTGTACCCTAGGGATGGATAGAAATGTGAAAATGCCTCTGTTTTTTGGATAAGTCCATAAGCCTTGTTGTTATGTGTGCCTGTGGAATATGGGGTCTTAAACATCTCTTGTTTCTTACCAACTAAAGACTAGCCAAGAACCTAGTCATTCAGGTCCTATAAAATTCAAACTCCCTCTGGAAAACTAGAGGAAAGAGGTCAGGAGATTTTTTTTTTCTTTCTTTTTTTTTTTTTTTTTCTTTTTTTGGGGAGGGTGGGTTATTCAGATATTTCTTTGCAGCTTTGGGAGTCCCATCAGGCATCCAGAACCATATGAGGTTCAGGAAGATTTCCTCTTTCTCAGCCTCTGAGATGCATGCCCTGATTTGGTTTCTTCCACGTAATTCAGGGTACTGCTAGGGAGTGGGGTCCCTTCCAACACTTCAGGGGGAGACTGTAGAAGCAGCTATAGCTTAGCAGTTTGGATGTTGAGTGCATCTTTTCCTCCCCTTCTGGTACCCAGGGGACCTCCCAAGCTTTTCTACTAGCAGTGGCTGCTGAAGAGAGAATCTGGTCCATCATTAACCATTGCCTTTTTTAGCAAAACTGTGTATCCTTTGTCCAGCTGTGTCTAATTCTTGGCAGGCTTTATACTAGATTTTAATTTGGATATTAGTTTGCCTGTGGTCAGACTGTATTGAGAACTGTTTATAGGTGCTGATTAATACATGGAACATGTGCAGCCTAGATTACCATATGAATATTTACTTCATGCAGCTTGTGATTGCTGTAAAGTATTGGCAAGAGACTGTGAAAGAGTAAATTGTACGAATAACAATGAGGCCATATTTATCTCAGTCCCAAAAGCTTTTAGGGCTTGCAGTAAATTTGCTACAATAAATAATCCTGGCCGCTTCTTGGAGTGCGTGCATATTCCCTGTTTTGGCACATGCATGTCCCCATCTACCCCCCTTTCCCTGGGGACATGTGTGATCCCATCCCAGCCCAAGCCGGGATATAAAAGAGCAAATCTGCTTCAGTCCTTTGTAATGCCACTCCAGTGTCTGTCCCACAAGCAGGAGCATCCCATCATTCCTAGGGCAGCTCTGAGTGTCTGATGCTGTTCTCACTTAACTTGGTATTTTTTTTTTTTTCCTGAAGCCCTGAGGTGTTTTCTCTGACACTTTAATAAAGCAGAAATCTGTAGGCTTTCAGCAATGTCCTTGTGGTGAGATTGTTGTGCTCGCAAGGGCACGTGTTCCAGATTTGCCTTGGAGAGGAACATACTAAAGAAAAATGCAATATTTACAAATGTTATTACAAAAGTATTCAGAAGTCCAAAGAAAACGTCTCAGAGAATCTCTTGGTGAAAATCCTGCACTGCTGGCTCCCACACTGGTATATGAGGAGCTGCTGCCAGGCTTTTGAGCACAAAATCCAGCAGTCCTGGGCAGTTTAGCCTCTGGCATTGCCAATCACCTGAGCCATAAGTGCTTGGGCACAGGGAGAAATTACAGTAAGGCAGCAAGTTGTGTGAGACGTGTACTCTGTGGTACCTATTCATGTTTCTGCTCTTGTCCTGCAGCAAATACTGACACTGCTTGAGGCTGCCTGGGCTTTGATGGAAGAGGGCTATCTCAAGTGCTGTCCTGCTTGCCACAGGTTTAGTGCACGAATAAATACACTAATTATACATCCACTGACAGGCAGTGACTCTCCTGGCCCTGCCAGGATAGGATTGGATTCAGCATCCTTAGGTCTTCATTTCATAGTCTGGATGCTGATGGGCTGTATGCTTTTGAGAGGAGCAGTTCCCAGCAAGGTTGTAATGAACAACCATATGAGAGAAAAAAATATCTGAGAGCATTGTGTCCACATGGAGACTCTGCTGACACCCTGGAGATCACACCCTTCTGCAGAGAGAAGGAGATCTTGTGCCTGGGTGGTGTTCTGGGTGTGCTGCACATGCTTAGGACCCACTGCCTATTCCCTTCCTGTCCTCTTCAGCTCAGGGCCCAGTTCAGGTGAGAAGCAGTTGATGGCTCTGGAGGCATCTCTGAGCTCTCTCTGAGGTGCAGAAGGGTGGGTATGACGCATGCAGCATCCCAAAATTTATTAGCAAGTGTTTCTAGTGTGTTTTTCAGACACACTAAGTAAGCACACAATGATGGGGAGCTGGAGGATGGGTATAGGTGAGCACCACATATCTTAAAAACCACCGCTCATGGCTGAAACGAATAGGTTTTCCTCACTTGTAAGACAACATCTATCATTGTCCCCAAACTGGTTATTGAATAGTGTTAAATAATTTAAATTGTGTTTTTCCACACACAAGTTCTCTGCTGCAAAGCTGTGATTTCATCCAATCTGACAAGCTAAACAAGGGTGAGATTGTCTTTAGCTTGACTGTGAAACCCAGAAAACCCTATGGTGGTGACCGTGATTCTGGAGCCAGTGCTTTTCCCTCAGGTCCTGAGAAACCCCATCATCCAAGCACCATGGGGGAACAGCTCTGTGCTGCAGGTGCTGCCTCAGCTGAGATAAAAGCTCTTATGGCCATTTTTTTTTTTTTTGGCACATTTTGCAAGAGGACATTTCTTAGGCCAAAAGGAATTACCCTAGAAATAGAAGTGAGTCATCATGCAGCTGTAATTACATTTCATCTCTCCCCATAGATTCGATGCAATTTTTTTAAAATATGTGCATTGTATCCTAAATGTGCAGTATCGCTACTTGCAGATGAGATATCTGCAGTGATGTTTGGGTAAAAAGTTTCCTAAATCTGGTGGGTTTATCTGCACAGTGGCCTTTGATACTTGATGGCATGGAGCCTGGAGTGTGTAAATAGATGTCTGAGTGCCAAATGCTGTTTTTGCTGCTGTTGTTTTTGCAGATCACTAAAAAACAGTGTTGCTGGAGTGGGGCTCTTCGAATCGGGTTTACTTCCAAGGATCCATCAAGGATTAACCCTGACACCCTGCCGAAGTATGCGTGCCCCGACTTGGTTTCCCAGAGCGGTTTCTGGGCCAAGGCTCTGCCTGAAGAGTTTGCCGATGAGGGGAACATCATTGCCTTCTGGGTGGACAAGAAGGGACGGGTTTTCTACCGGGTGAACGACTCTGCCGCGATGCTGTTCTTCAGCGGGGTGAGGACGGCAGAGCCCCTCTGGGCTTTGATCGACGTCTACGGGCTGACCCGTGGGGTGCAGCTCCTAGGTGAGTACTGTGTGAGCTGGGCTCGTGCCCAGGGGCAACATGGAGACATCTCCATTCTCCCGCCAGCATCTCACCAACCCAGTGGGTGTTTGAAACTTAGCACATAGATACCTCACCCGTGAGAGAGGGGAAATCTGTAAGTAAGTGGATTCCTGCTCAGAGATGTTGAGCCATCTATGCTCTATCCGAGCATCTTCTGGAGTGTGGCACATACCTTGCAAAGCTTTCTTTTTGTCTGACATGCTTTCCCCGTGCCAAGGTGGGGAAATGCATTTTATATTTTATGGGTAATTCCTGCCTGGATGGTGCTATTGTGGTTTTCTGGCTGGGTTAGTGGACAGATTTAAAATGTGGATATCATCCAGATTACCTGGGAGAAGCTGTGGCTGGTTTTGCCAGGATGTTGCTTTCACAGAGGAGTTACATTCGTGCTCTGGAGCTTGAGGATTGGAAATGCAGTTGGGGTTGGTAGATGGGGAGTGCTGAGTATCCGTGTCTTCTGCCATCCTTACCTAAAATGGAGGTTGTTGGCACTCCTGAAGACTCAGTCTAACCCAAGGCATGCAGTCTTGGCAAGGTTTGGGGTATTTGAGTTTATACATCTTAAACTGAAAAGAGTCTCCAAGGACCCAACTTAATGGTCTGCTAGGCAGGTGGGGACCAGAGGTGTCAGCATGCAGCCTCCTAGTTGGCCTTGAGGTGATGCTGGGAGGCAAATCACAGCACTTCACCATGTAACAGCAGCTTCACAGGTGTGGTTTTGGTTTAGAAAAACATTAGATAGTAGCTGCTATCCACCATGAGCTGAAATTAATTAGATGATCCTGCTATGTTGAGGGAGATCCTGGTTTCTTTCTTTCATGTAGCCTGCTAATCTCTTTTAAAACAACAAACCCTCTCACCTTTATGCTATATATTTGACTTTAATGAAGCCTCATTTTGACAGTTCTGCATCCTTTCTGCACTGGTACTAAGAAATATGGTGCAGGGCTGCCTGTAGCAACCTACACAGCCTGGAAGAGGCATGTTGGTTGAGGACATGAAGAAATGGGACTGTCGTCTTGTTGCAAAAACTACTGGCCCCACAGATTGCACAAGGCAGAGGAATGTAGGGATTTCTCGACAGCTTTTTGCTTTCTTTTAGGAGTAGAAAGATTTATCTTTTGTTGTGAATCAGCTTGAGTCAGAGCCACTAGGCAACCATTCTTAGGCCAAGAAGGTGATATTTGAACTGGGATCTAGAATTTGGGCAAATGTCACATTAAGGATTCAGTTAGGAAGAGCTTACGAATGACTCAAAGTTCTCTGAGCTGCTCTTGCGAGATTTGGCACCTCAGGACTCCTCTGCCTGATTAATGAGGGCCCATAACTCTGGATTATGTGTTTCCTTTCAAAACACCCGAGAAATGATTTCCTATCTGTCATCCACCCCTGCATTGTCCTAGCATCTTCCACATCCCTTTTCACAAGGAAAATATGACTCTTGCCAGCCACTGTTTTGCCTCTATTTTAACAGGCTCTGAACTCTCACTGCAGCTCTGGTGGGTATAAACTCTCTGAATGAAGCAAGCAGCTTCTGAGTTTACACAGTTGGCGTGGAGCTCAGATACATATTTATAGCATGTTCCAGCAGCCTTCAGCAGGCTTTAGTCCTAGCAACTGTGCCGAAACATCTTAGGCTTGAGTCCGCTCTATCTCCATTCATTGTTACACAGCACTAAAAATCAGAGCACTGAAATCATCAGCTCCGTTGCCTCTGGATCATATAGACATACCCGCTGCAAAGCTTTGCGTGCATGTGTTAGTGTAGTAGACCACACATATAGTATGGGACAACTTGCCAAAAACTCCCGGGACTTGACAAATGAATTTCATAGCTTAGCTACAAACATATGGTCAAATTCAGACCGTTATGGCATGCAGGGCATGTGATGGAGGCTGGAGATGCTGGAGTGGTATGCTGAACAGAACAGCCCAGCATTTCAGATTCCAGTTCAATGATTTATTGCCTTCTGTCCCCCTTGATGTGTTCCTTGTTCTTGAGCCTCGTTGTTTTCCTAAAGACTGTAGGGTTGCAGTGTCACACTGCACCTCTGCACTGACTCCATTTGATTTTATGTGTGCTTCACCCAGGAATCTGACCGAAAGCTTTACCATTTGTGGTGGTTGTCTTTCTGTTTATTGCAGAATAATTCCCTCCCCACTCCCAATATATAACTTCACTTCCAAAATCAGACTTGTCCCAGAGAAAGATGTGCAGCAGTCAGTGATGTATCAATGCAAGATCCCAGCTCTGCAGGGAAACTCATTTATGTCCCCAGAAGTCAACTTCCAAAACTTACTATTTCTCTCATCTACATTACAATAATAGTCCCAGTCAAAATTAGGGATGCAGTAAAGTGTGGCAATGACCAAGTCCAGTGAGACTGCTCTTGTCTTACAGATTTAATACAGACAAACCTGGGCAAAAGGAGGACCAAAGGCTATGAGAGGTAGAAGTCTTTGCTGGAGGTTATACAGCAGCAGCATCCACTTTAGGATGCCACCAGACTTGTGCTGCCCATTTCAGTCCTTCTTCACCTCCCTATCAGATTCCCATGTATTGCACAGCATTCGGCATCACTAAATTGTGCCAGTGGATGAAAGAGAAGCAGCTGTTTTGTATCTTGATATCTTCATTTTTGTATCTTCATTTTGTTGTGCGTACGGCTTCACCCATAGCTTCTTCCCTACTGCTAATTACACACTTAATTGCTGCAGTTAATGCGTAAGTATATGTGACTGTCACAGGTGTCCCTGGGTCTGAATGCCCCTGTTGTAGGTTCAGAAGCAGAGTCCTTTAAACAGCTGCTTTGCCTGCTTAATTTTGTTCTGAAACAGGTAAAAATGGCTTGCATGGTCCACTGCATTTCAGCCAAAAGAAGGTCAAGGAACTGAGTTTGGACCACGTCTTGGCTGTCACTGCTGGAACAAATCTAAATGAGAGACCAGCTTAAATCTACTGTGAAGGTGGCTTTGGTGATGAGGTTCACCATTCACGTGGTCAGTCATGTGGGAGGTTACGCCTTGTTCTCCTCACCATTACCCACGTTATATAGAAGAAAAGTCTTAAATTCACCCGTAAAGCTGATGATCCTATGACCACAAGGTCTCGGCTGCTTTCCTGCCACAATGTAAGGGCCCACATAGGAGGGGTGGCTGCAATCAAGTGCATGGAGGTTCAGTGCTATAGGACTCATGAGTTTCAGCCTAGATGCAGGCTTAAGTGACCTGTAAACATACCCTTATACAGTGACACTCTCCTGCCGACATGCCCAGCTTGCAGGCAGGATGGTTTACAGCTTTGCTTCCCTTTTTGGGCAGCTAGTTTTGCACAAGTGCACTTTTACATTCCAGGATAATTTAAAGTAATATTTACTAGAAATGTGCCTTAGCCTTATGTTATCACTCCAACATACACACATGCTCGTTCACACTTTAAAAAGAGTCCGAGAAAAATTGAATATAAGCAGTCTGCTGCCTCGCTGCTATAATAAAGCATTAAAAAAGAGAAGGAAGGGGCCAGCTGTTAACTCCTGGGGTCTTCAGAGCCTTGGAAGAAGGATGGCAGCTCATGGGAACCAAATGGTATTGTGTCACATTAGGCTGCTTCTTCCCAGCACTTGGCTAGTGAGCCTAGCACGGGCTAAGAATGTTCATGTGCTCTTTCTACGGTTTCAGTGCAGGACATCAAAGGTAGCAACTTTCCTCAGTGATGCACAGATTAATAAGGTGTGTTTTCAGCATTTTCCTGTACCTGTTAGTGGGGAGTTTCAGCTTTACCCACTATGTTCTGCCTTTATGCCCCATTTCATCAATGGTAATATTGTGGTGCAGGACCACAGAATGGTTGAAATTGAAAGGCACTTGTGGAGATCATCTAGTCCAAGTAATGTCTCTTCTTTCAAAGCACAACAGATGTGCTCTAAAAATACAGAAACAGGACCACAAAGAAATTGTAATTTCAGTATATGCCCCACTTCTCCCATATTTCCGTGTTGTAACATGAGGAACAACTTGTTGGTTTTCCTCTTCATCCCATTTGTTACCAGTATGGGCAGCAACAAACACCTTTCCTGTTTATTCAAGCTTTTCCTTCATCCATCTGTATTTTCATTCAGGTAGTATTTCAAAGTCCTCTCGGTTTTTACCAGCAATGACTTGGAAAACCAGGGGTAATTTTGTTTAGGTTGGCACACTGAAAGGCACCTGCTGAAAGCAAAGCTTCACCACCTCTTGTAAATGTAAAATAAGTGATAATCTAGTAAGACCTTGCAAACCAGGAAAACTTAAAAAAATACATAAATTAAATTCTCCTGGAGTAGACAGAGTATAAATATATACTTCAATCACAAATAAGTATACAGGTTCTGTTAGAATTAACTGACGGTGCTGTATATTACATTAGATATTTAAGAGATCTTTTCTTTCTCCATATTTCCTTCCTAGCTTCTTATCACTTTGTGCTTGCAAAGTGACCCATCTTGAGACTCAAGCTAGTACACAGCTGACAAGGAAATTGCACATTTTGTAGGGAAGGAAGGGAACATGTTTTTCTTTCTTTACCCATGTCACTTCTTAGGTAAATTGAATCTCAAGCTCCAGGGCACCTTTAGAAGAAACATTAAATAAGTCTCAAATGAGGTGGATTTATGCACAAATTTCAGGTGTGAATGGTATGAAACTGAGACTAAAACTGATTTATCACATGCATCTGTAATTTTACAATGTGGTTATTACTATTTTATTTTCCATGTACAAAAACTTATTTTCCATTGCCCACGGTAATCCATTTCTGTTGCTATTCTGAAACATGCAAATAAGCACGCTGATGTGCTGAGAGTGGCTTGCACTAAATGAAATCAGATAATCAAATCTGACTGCAGTGTATTTTTACAGTGCATTGTTGAAAGTGGAAGCTATAAACTATTTACCCTCTCTGTGGAAGCCTGTGACAATCTGATGGAAAAGAATAATATGTGTTTAAACAGAGTCCTACTTAATGAAGGCAAGATATATGCAACCTGCAGTCAGTTGTCATTGTTTTTCCGCATCTCCTAAGGGGAGAGAGTATTTAAATTGCTCATAAAGTTTTATTGTCTGTAGCTGTTGTCTCTATGGCAGCTGCAGGAAGCTCTCTAACATTGCTAAAAATGTGAAAACAGCTTAATAAATAACTCATCTCTTGTTGTTTTAATCAATTCCTGCTTTGCCTTGGCATCTCTGGAGGGATATATTTTTTCCAGATGCAATAGGTACCCGAAAGTTACGGCTAAGCCATAGGTATCTGGAGGTTTGTCTGTCCTCCAGGTCTGTCTGTCTTGTCTACGACAATGAGGCTGCTGGGGACAGCCCTTTCAAACAAGCCCAAGCTCATCATGGCTGTGTGAATACAGCGACTTTTTTCCTTCTCCTTGCTTTTGATGGTAAACAGCAGAGAATTTGGGCACATCAGCCTGCACTGGCATCTCCCCAGGGTCCCGCGTGACATGGCCCCTGCGCGCCGCACTCCTGCCACGTGCCTTGGCAGCCCCGGGGAGCTCAGGCTCTGCGCTTGGACGGCAACCTCCGAGCGTGCTGGGACAGCCAGGCGCCAAGGCAAACATGGCCTCCGAGGGGTCAGCGCTTCGGACTTGCCTGGGTCTCGATGAAGTGGTGAATTACATCTGTTTTATCGCCATTGCTCAAGGGTGTTACCTGTTGTTTTGGCCCAAACTGCCTCTTCCTTAGTGGGACTGCTCAGGGAGCTAAAACGTTACTAAATAGGAACAGAAAGGACAAAATGTGGCACATAATGGTCTATTGGTGATATGTACACCACCAGAAATTGTACTCACATTGGAGTCAGGAGAACCTGCAAGTGAACCTGGGTAGAAATAAACGGGAGAGGGATTAGCCTGGCTATTAGTGTCCAGACTGAGAAAAATGAAGACTGTAACAAGACAGCAGGATCAGTGGAAAATAAATTCTGTGCTTTGTCAAGTTCCTTTAGTTCTGCTAAGCTGAAATATTGTTCCTAACACAGGCAAGAAAGGCTATATAATAATATTTTCCATTGTACCCATAAAAGCACAAGGAAAACTGACAATTTTAAGTGGTGTTTACACCATGGGTATGTGGGTGCTGTAGTCAGATAATGACACTGCAAAGATAAGCTCTTGTGTGTATTTTTGTTTTCCTTTTTTTTTTTTTTTTTTAAAAAAAAAGACATCTTCACATTAAATATCTGTTTTCAGGATTGATTTGGCTGTTGCTTTAAGGAGGTAAATATTCTGGTTTTTACTAAGAAGTTCATCTTGCCTTTGCTAAGTGTTGTTATTTTTTAGCAGAAGTATGGAAGCTGTAGTCTGGAAACAATGATTCCAATTAAAAGTGCTTTGACCTTATTTTACATCCACTAGAGGTATAAACTACTGGAATAATTGAATATATGCAGAATTTATTACACAGTTCTTGTTTGTTGTAGAAGTTTCCAGAATAGGCAGGGCCTTAGAGAATAAGAGCGTGCTGCGAATGGAGCAGTGTGTACTCCTGGGAAAGATTTCAAAGAATTACTTACATTAGCAGAGCTTTTAGTATTTTGATTTAAACCATTAGGTTAAAATAATTTTTTTTTTTTTTTTTTAATAAAGAAAATACATTCTCCTAATTGTTACTTATATGGCGTATAATTGCATTTTCCTTGGTTTGTCTGATGTGGTTTCTATTGTAATTGTGGAAGTGAGAGGAGTCTTTAAAAAGAAAGGTAGAGAGAACGTTCTAGTACAGGGAATTAATCTTTGCATCTTTCTTAATACCTTCCTCAAAAATCTTCAGCAAAATAGTTTAAACCTCACAAACCCTGTCTTTGAAAGCTGAAAGCTAGCTCTTTTTTGTTCATAAAGCTATAGCTTGACAGAAAGTGTGCGTTTTCTCCAGTGAATGCAGTTGAAGCTAGAGGTGAGTTATGTGTATAAACTGATAGATGATCTGGTAGAAGAAAAACAATTTATTGAGCTAATCTTGCAATTCCAGCTGTTCCAGCTGAGGAGGCCCTTTCCCCTAAGTCTGTATGACAGATGATGGCTAAACATTGCTTATATGATAAAACTAAACACTGGCTCTGTACTGTATGTCTCCACTGGCATGAGAAAGTACTTCATCATTTCAGCATCTAATTGGTATCACAGCTGCTGAACATGCAATTCACCTTACAGAGGATGTGATTTTATTATCCCTCTAGGTGTCTGGGTTATTAAAAAAAAGTTTGACACCTTTAATAAAATTAAATCTCCTTTTCCATCTGTATCAGCAACAGAGCTAAAAATGAGCTTGCATTATAATCCAAAGTTTCCATTTGTTTTCCCAGGCTGTTTAAGCAGAACTGCTGTTGTTGGGCTCAGTCTGGAAATCCTTACCCTTAGTCTAATCTGCTCTGTTTTACCAGCCATTTTGACCAACCTTACCAGTTTGCAGCCACTTTGGTTTTACGCTGTGAGCAGAACCTCGCCTCTGGTTTTTACTTATTCATCACTTCTCTTTGGCCAAACACCAAGCAACAGAAGCTCCTCCAGACCTTGCCTGGCCTGTCCCAAAGAAAACAAAGGAGTTTTGGACTGAGGGAACTTGTGCTGATTCAAGCCAGGGTTTCTCCTTCCAAGTACCTTTGTCAGGAGAAATGAGCCTCCAGAGGTCTGTGCGAGTTAATTGTTCACAGGTGTCTGAAAGATGGCAAAAGTGCAAGTGGTGTCACCTGCTTGTGTAGTCCCAGCTCTTTCATTAACAACTTGCTTCTGCACCCTCATGTCAAGGGCAAACTGCCCTGATGGCAGGAGGAAGCATTGAGCAGCAAGCTGCCCTTCCAGCACCAAAGGGCTGATGCAGCAATGCCTACCTGAGTACACAGTGCCTGGTGCCACAGCATTAAACTTGGTAAACCATGCTCTCAAAGAAACCATTGCTAAATTATGGTGCTTTCTTCCACCAAAAAGTTATCCGTTAAGTGTGCCTGATATGCACTGCAAGTAACTGGCCTTAGACACCAGGTTCACCTTAAATCATCATGCCAATAAGGCTAGATGGGCTAGAAATGGGCTAGACCCATTTCTTCTCTTATTCTGAAGAAATTAGTTGGGATTTTATAGGTATTAAAGAGAAAAAAGCCTCTCTGTTCAGCAGCTGGATGTGACCCTTTCCTCATGTGTATGAAATACAATTCATGTGACTGTCTCAGCACAAACAATACACTGCAACTTTTGGAGTTGTCTAGATGAAAGATGTATTGAGTCAGATGAAAGAATTTCTTAACAGTTAAATTTTCTGTGGTGCTTCCAGCAGGCAAATGCAAAGGCAGTGTTGGTGCTCTGAGGCTGGGAGGTCTGGGAGTGTGCATGGAGGACAGATCCCTGTGCTGCCCAAAGTGTGTGTTCTTCACCACAAATCTGCTTTGCCCTGTGCTGAAGACAGTGCCTGGGGCTGAGCTGGTCCTTGGTTTTGTACTACTCCTGTGTCCGGAGCTTGCTGTGGTCTTGTTCCTACTCCTGGCTTTAGCTTGGGACACATGCTGGGTCACTGAAGTCCATTGAATCCAGTGTGCTGTCTCTGGCAAGGAACAGTATCTCCAGCTCTCCAGGTCCTCTTGGAAAGAAAATTTTGCAAGTACAGGTGATGTTTTCTCCCACCTTCCATGTTTATTCTAATGTCAAGCTGTTCTCTAAGATTCTCTACCTGCATCAAATCTTCTTCTGATTTCAATGCAGAGGTTACATTAGTTTTGCCTAGGATGTAGGTTATTCTGCAAGGTGCTGTTCTCAGAGAGACACTGGGCTCTTTTGTCCTGCTCAGACATTCAGGGTAATATGCACCTTGCATTTTTCTACCACACTGTTTTTATCACATTATCATAATATGTTCTTCTGGCACTATTATGTTTTCAGTATGCTGTGTCACTTGATGAAAGTAACATCACTTATACTAAGATGTGCTAGGTAAGTGCTTCCTTGTACTGTCATGGGTATTACAGCAGGGTGTTGGCAGAATTACGCAAAATTTATAAAAACATTTCCATACACATACGCTAGAACAGTATGTCCAGTCACTTACAGGTTTTGGTTCTGATACATCAACATCATTTTGATCTTAAAGGGCTTTGCTGTAAATTTCAAAAGAAATTCCCATTCCACCTGCTCCTATTAGAGTTTGAAATTAAACTTACTTGGAACTGGTAATTTTTTATTCTGTAGCTAGAGTTAAGTCTGATAAATCATATTGTTGGCCACTGAATCAAGCGTAGTACCAATGGCTGTTCCTGGTGAGTTTAAGAAGATGAAAATCTCTTGTGATGCATCTGGCCACTGGTGTGACCCTTCACATACAATTAATTCTCTTCAGGGGAAAAAAAAAATATGTTTAATTGCTCTATCTTCTTTTAAGAGGATAAAGACCGCTCTAGGGAAAAAGCCTTTAGAATCCAGTAATCCTATTGCCATGCTGGTACCATGCCAATAAACACTGTGCATCTTGCATGGAGAGAACTGAAGCCCCTGAAATCTTTAATGCAGAGTGTCCTGCCTTTCTCTGCACACCCTGGTCTGGAGGACCTCAGCACCATGATCTCAGCTTGCCTGATCTGGGATTCTGATGATGATTTTATCAATGTATTTCTGTAGACTTTTACATTTCCTCCTCATTCTGCAGTGGCATTTACCTGGTTGTTTTTCTTTGATCTCCTCAGCATTTGTAGGTAGCAATCATCATCCTCCTGAGCCTTTCGCAGGCTTGTCAGACTGCTCTGTTATCCCAGTATGGTTTGAGTGAAAGCATCTTTTTGACAAGAACACCAGTCCTGTTGCTTTCTGTTCCTATTTCTAGCCTGGTTGGTTCTAACTAGATCTTATTCAATGACTCCGTACACTGGAGTGTGCTCTTGCCTGAGATGAGCCTTGGTGCTGCATTTGTCAAAACACTTTTATCACTCCTTTCCTAACACGGTAGAGGCTGTAGGTCTTGACTGTAACACTGCTTGGCCAGGTGGAAGGAAATTGGCCTCATGCTGAAGGTCAGTGCTAGAAACAGTTGGAAAGAAAACTGAACTGATGGAGAATTTCACTGTGGAGCTGCAGGGACTGGCATTTTCAGCTCAGCTTTATTGGCTTGCTCAAGAGAAATACATAAATAATTTCTTCATAGGCCATAATCACTATTATGACTATTTGTATTATAATTTCTAGTGCTTCAGTTTTGAACGTGCGACTGAAAAGATAAATGCTCCATATGAAACGGATGAGCTCCAAAGAGCCTAAATGACAATCAAATGGCGAGGCAGAGTGCTCTGTGTTGGCAGGCTAATGGATGAAAGCTGATGGAGGAGAAATTCAAGAGGGAAGTAAAATAGCAGGTTTTAAATGTGTGCAGTTCCCAACCCATTCTCATTTGCTCAGAAGACTGCATAGGCTGCAGGACCTGAATTCAACAGGAGCGTTAAATACTTCCCCACCTTTTACACATATGTGTCTGTGTCCAGCATGCCAGAAATTAAGTATGTGCTTGAGTAAGTCTGTTAATTCACATTCCTAAAGATAGCTATGTGCTTAAGAGCCCTGCTGGATCTTTTTCTTCGCCATCTGCTTGTTACCAGGTTCTGTGCAGGGTTTGCTAGGTTAAAACCAGTGATCTGTGTTTAATCAGTAATCAATGGTTATACAGGGATCAGGCTCTGTGCTTAATGGTTTTTCTGGCCTGAGAAGTAAAGACTCTTTCAGGAGGAGAGAGGTGAGCGTGAGTGGGGGAGGCTGGGACGTTCTACAGCAGCCTGAGAAGAGGTGGAGAGGTTGCCTCCCTGCAATGCTGCTGTTCTTGGAAAACATGGCTAGCTTCTGTGCAGAAAGGTTTAGATGGGGTCCAGAAACAGGAGGAGGGCAAGAAGATAAAAGCATGGAAACAGGGTGAACTGCTGGATGAAAGCAAGGAAGGAAGGGCAGGCTTGGTAAAGCAGGATCAGGACATATTGTCAGGGAAGGGAAGAACAGCTCCATGACCAGGATACCATCCCTGTCTTGCCTAGTTTCCTCACTGGTGTGAAGTTACATGTGTAAATTGCTGTCTTGCTTTGACTTTGTGATGACAATTTATGGCAAAGGCTATTATTATTTTATTTATTTATTTATTTTTCCTCCTTTTTCTCAACAGCATATTTGATGCCATTTGCTCTGGTGTGTTAGGAGTGTTTCAGCCATTTTGCATGGGCCACTTTGGATGCCTGGCATGTTCCTTGCAGATAAGTCAGCTCTTTTATCAAGTCAAGTACATACTACTGACACACTCCCTATAAAAGGGATCATTAAGAGACAGGATTAAAACAACCCATGGGGAAATATCTGAGTCAGATGTTTCTTACATCCCAAATTAGATTGGTGGCTTTCTGTTCTGCTCTTGATAGCACCTATTCCTTTTTGTGCAAAAAACCTTCTTTATCATCTAGTTAATTTATTATAGAAGCCTTCTGCTAGTGAACATAGACAGATCTATCAAGGGGGATGAAGGTGAGTAGTCTCTGTGAGGAGACAGTAGAATCTTGTTGGTCAGTAGTTTGCAATGGGAATTTCACACTCCTTGGGCTTTGTCTGTGGAATTTGCTGCCAGATGAACTCCTGTCTACCAAGCTGCACTTTAAAGTCTAATCATCTACTTAGTAGCATCTACAGCAATCAGTCGAGGAGAAAACAACAACAACAGAAACCTCTAAGATATGTGTACTGAGTTCAGTGCTTTTCTGCAGGGGGTTTAGTTACAAATGGGAACACTGGAAAATTAATGCAAATCAATTGCAAGCATGGCTTTAGAAAGAACTAGTTATGCCTACCTGCATCATTTCTATAGGCAAGTGTTTGGAGTTCAAATAGCCTGATTTGATATAGTTAGATTCAGAGTGAGCTCAGCTGATATTTGATTAAATTTAAAAGTTTTGCAGCAACCACAGAAGCAAGGAAAAAAAATCCTGGCCCATCTTTGAGACTGGCACCAGCGTAAATGACACCACTGGACAAACCATGGCAGCAGTTTCTGCCTGGCTTTAACAGAAGGATGAAAACCAGTGGTGCATGACAGCAGCTTCTGAAAGTGTCCCAGGAAGACAACTTCTTCACCTCTGAAAACTTCCACTATTCAGGTATAAGCATTGTCTGAGACATATTTGCAGCCACCAGTGCCAGATACTTACAGCTGCTCTCCCCTCCTGAGGATATTCCTATTGGTGGCTACTTGACCAAGCTATTATTTTATGGTATATGTAGTTTCTTTTTATCTTTTCTTGCTGTCACTCTCTCCAGCCCAGTAATCATGTTTTCTTCTTTGCTACAGCCTCCATATCCTGCTGTCATTCTAAAAATCCTTCAACGATGTTAAATCTTTTCCAGTTATATGATGAGAATTAATTCATTCTGACACAGCCATGAAAATCTGATTCAATTCCTTTTTTTGGTATCTCAGTCACAGTCCTTGATCACAAATCAGCATGAGTCAGAATTTCCCAGGTTATTATTTCCTCAGAAAGGCTGATTGCAAGCCTTTCTCCATATTTAATACCCTTTTTTTCTGACTCCTGCAGAGCCAAGCCGTTCAGGGTGCAGCAATTTTGTTTTGAGATCTGCCTGTTGTTTTGTTATTTAATGTCACAGGTGGAAAACAAGGTAAGAAAAATGAATATTCCAGACCAGTTTTAGTGTTGCAGCTTCCCACCATCAGGTAGCTGTGTCCACGCTTGCAGCATGACGATGAATACAGAAACTAGTAGGATTTTTTTTCTCTGGAGACTTATAAATCTTGGGTTGCAAGTGGGAAGGAAGCATGTCTTTATCAGCTCTTGCAAGGACATGCAAATTTAGTAATGATGGGTTTTCAAAGCAGCTGTATCATGCTGGGATCATCTGCTGAAATGTGCTGTGCTGAAACACCTCAGATTGGTTTTGAATCCTTTTGGGTTCAGCTCTTTAAATGAGTAGCTTGTCTGGAGTTACTAAAAGTAGGCTAGAACAGAAAATATGTGGAAAATACTCTATCTTTGGGGTTTTTACGATTTATTCTCTCCAATGCAAGTGTGCCTCTCAAATATTGAGCCTTGAGCCCAGGAGCACGTTGGCTGCCCACTGGCAGTGTGGGCTGCTGTTGGTCTGTTCCCCATCAGGCTGTGCTGTGGCCAGGAGGTGTTTGGAGGTGTGAGACTTCCCTTTCCCTGCACAGAGCCACTGCCTCTGGAGGCAAATGTGAGGAAATCCTGCTTCCACTTGCCTTTGTAGCTCTCCTGGTGCTTGCTGACCATTGAGCAGCAGCCAAAGGGCAGCAGGAAGGGGCAGGACTCACTTCTCACTGTTCACAGCAGGCAAAACCCCTGAGCACACCCCATGGGTTTGTCAGGGTGCAAATTCAATGCCCGGCTTGAGGACTGAGGAACTGTTTCCATGTTCTCCATTGATCGCTACCGTTCCATTTTGTGATTCTCTTGGGTTCTTCAAATGTGTTGTAGTAGCTTTAATACCCAGTTGGGTGTTTTGCCTATTTCCTACCAAGCTCTAGTTATTGTTCTATTTTGTTTTGTTTTCCCACATTAAAAGAGGTGAGAAAAATGCACAAAGTCAGGATAATTATTTTCATTAGGGAAGAATGTTTTTTAATATTTCATTGTTCAGCAACCAAGCAACAGAGGAAAGCCTTTACAGTCTGGTGTAAGTATATCAGATTGATACCTAATATTAACAATAAGGGACAAAAAGTCATCCTTAATTTTAGTGGTGAAGGATTCAGCTCTCAGTTCAGGTTCAGATTTCTAACCTTCCTGGGACAAACTATGGATGCAGAGTGGCTATGACGCTTTTCTTCCTTGCAGGGGACTGTGGAGTTTCCACTCCTCTGAATTACTGGTCCCCTCATGTGTCAAAGGCACTGCTGTGGTGCTCCTACCCTGCTAGGCACAGCAGTTATTAACACTTAGCCGAGTGAACTCTATTTCCCCTAAAATTTCCAAACAATTCTGGGCATTATTGATGAGGATAATTAGGATAAGATGCTGGTACGTGCAGAAAGGGTGGCCTTTCTGAGGCTCATCTATTATTAATCATCCATGTAATTTCCCTTAAGTGACAAGGTGCGATTGCTTTTTTAAGGCCCAATTGCATCTCTAGGCTACAGGCAGAGATGAGACCCTCTAGCCTACATTATTATGAATTACCCACTTGGGAAATGAGAGCGCAGTGGTTGGAGATACTGCCTGGGAGCACTCTTGTGACACAGAGAGACAAGCAGATGCTGAATAAGCAAGAAATTAATTCTTTCTTCCCTTTCTCCTTCCCACATAAGAGACCAGTTTGTTTTTACTGGACCTTTGCTGGCATACGGGCTGCAATATGGAGCCAGCGTGTGCTGCCACACTTAACCTTTGGTATGGCAGAAAGCAGCCCATGGCGGGGGCAAAAAGCCTGCCCTGGTTGCAGCGTCTGATGGGCTGGTTCACAGCTTGTATGGGGTCTGGGAGGAGGTGCAGGGCTGAGTATCAGCAATACATTAAAATGTTGGAAAACAACTCGTTATGGATGAAACAAATGTTATACTCTGATTTAATACAATACAGTAATTGTGCTTCTAATGAAGAGCAAATCAGTATACTCTTCATTAAAAAAAATGATAGCATAATAAACAGAACCTTATTAAGCTCAAGGAAGCATAAATTGCTTGTAATTCAAAAGCACTATAAAAATGATTACAGTTCACTGCTGAACTCTGTATCACAGCCTGTGAAAGTTTTATGTTTTGCTTTGCTTTGAAAATGGCATTTTTCTTAATCAAAGTTGTTGCAATTAGAGGGAGTGGTAATGATCCAGAAGATAGCTGGATGGTGTTGCCTTTTGAGGATCTTCACACCATTTTCATAGTGTGAAAAATGATGCTTGGTGTTGGCAGAGAAACACCCATGGATCAGCATTGCAGCAACTGGAAATGTTGTGTTTTGCAATACACCCCTCTTCCCCCAAACCTACCATGCTGTTGAATTCCATCCACTTAAAACAGAGCCTATGTTTAACAATAATTTAAATCATTATCCTGCCTGTCAGCTCGGAGTTAAGGGGCTACGCAACTGCGATTCTCTGTTTAGAAACTGCCTGGAATAATAACTTTCAGATGTCTCAAATATGCACCACTTATCTATAACATCTAAATACAAATGTCTCCCCGCTGAGCGAGCCCGACACTGTTTACCTATCGCGTCCAAACCATTCCAGTGGGCTTGCTTGGCGCGTAGCGGGAAGTCCTACATCCGCAACTCCTCCAGCGCTGTCAGTGTAATGTTTTTCAACTCCTCCTCACCTTTGGGTAACGGCGAAGACAGAAACAGCCTAAGCCTGGGGGTGACAAGTGAAGAATGTCCCTGTGCACGCAGCCCCCCTTCTGCCTGCCCCCATGCGAAGGGTAAAAGTGCACGGCAAGCCAGCGCCACGCTTGTGCAAATGGGATAATGCTTGCACCCCTGGGCCCCTGCCAGCCTGCTGTGAGATGATCCAAACACTGAATCCCGTGTGCCCCCAGTGTGCTGGGGCTGGGCACAGCTGAGGCTGTCACTGGCTTGGTGGCCCTGGGCGCTTTCTTTGCCTGCAGAGCTTGGTGGGATGTGTCAGGTCTCACTGAGTGTGAGGCTCACACTTGGCTCGTGCCACGTGCTCCCAGCAGCTACAGCGCACTGAACCCACGTGGGGCTGTGGTGTGGGGCTGCCCCTGGTGCTCTCGGGCATCCTTACAGCTGCTCCATGAGTAATCAGAGCAGGGAGAGCTGGAAGCTCCTCTTCTTCTCACTATGGCTGATCTTTGTCTCCTCAGGGGGAGTCTCTGACTTTTAGGGCTCTGCCCAAGGTGTGGAGTGTCACATGCCACCCATACCTGGACTGAGAGGAGCTTCATCACCAAAACTGGATTTGGGTACCAAACCACATGTACTGATGTTCTGCAGCCTGATGAGTTATGCTGCGAGCCCCCAGATTTCTTAATGCATCCCTTGGAGCCCCACAAAGTGCTCTGCCTTTGTTTCTCTTGGGCACCCTTAGCTGGTGTGCAGTGCCCTGATGCGGCTAGAGAAGGTTAAATAAGGTGAAACAAAAGTATTTAACACATCTTTGCATCATCTTTCATCCCTGGGTGAAATCTGTGTCACAGCTCACGTGCCATGAGCCAAAATATATCAGATCTCTGCAAGTGTTGACAGTTCTACCTGCAGTGACTTGGCTGCATAAGGCAGTTATCCCTTTGCTCTCAGTTAACACCTGGATTACCTGTGGTCTGGGCCCCTGCAGGGCTGCTGCTTTCCTCATATCACATAACAGCAGGTTGTCTGAAATGTAGGTGTTCTGGGCATTTAACATTGCTGTTAGTTTTTATAGAACGTGTGAAAGCTGGACTGTTATCATGTGCTGGACTTGTTACCAAATCATTTTACATGGATGTGATTATGGAAACAAGGTTTTCCCCATTTGGTTTTGGTGGCAGCTACCATGCATGTCCCCTCCACAGCTACCCAGGGCTGCCACAAAGGAGCACTGCTGATCTTCTGCTTCTTCAGCCTGGTTTAGCCCACTACTGCATTTTTAAGACTATGTATAATTGGTGAAGCGTGCACAGCATTGGTTAAGCTCAGAATATGGTTTCTTCTTCCTTTTTCTTCTTCCCATTTTATTTTATTTTAATGCAGGCTTCCTTGTAGGGATGTGGCTTGGAAAGGAGTCCGTTTTAGCTCGCTCTCAGCCCGCTCAGGAAACCAGCCCAGTTGGGCTCAGCTTTCCTCATGCAGCAAGCCTGCCTCTGTGCACACCAGTGTCCAGTTTACTTGCTTGAAATGCCCAGGCCGTGTTTTTGTTCCTCATGAGGCATTCATCAGCTAGCGTGCATTAGGCTTGTTTTTCCTAGCAGGGTGTTTCTGGACAGGAGCATGCAGAGGCTTGTGGCTCATGCTTGCCCGAGCTGCCCATCCCACAGCCGGCCCTACGCGGCGTGCTTGGGGAGCAGCTCTGTGGGGCAGCCACATGGTTCTGCCACCTTCCCTCTGCCCATCCTCACGCTTTGTGTTGTCACAGACTCCGTCATCAGAGGCCTGTCCCCACCTGTCCAGGTGCCAGAGCAGCTGGGGATGGGGACAAGAACAGCATGGAGGACCCATGGCCCCTCCAGGTATCTGAGTTGCTTTCATGCTATTTGTCGCTCTAAATTTGTGTTGGGTGTTTGCTGACTGGACAAAGAGAAGCCTGTATCTAGGATGCAGGCATCTCGGGTATCTTCAGCAAGATATGACTGGTGGCGTGTTCCTTCCCTGCTGGCATCCTGAGGTGACATGACTGAATGACTGACAGACGGCGTCGGCTTGCACAAGAAGCACTGCTGGCCAGAGAGAGTTAAGCAGCCGGTGTGGACCTGTTTGATCAGGTACGCCCACAAGGAGCTGGGGCTAGTTTCATTTATTGTTGGTGGGAACTGTTTACTGTAATAAACTAGAAGTATGCAGTTGAAATTAATTTCAGCTCCTCCACAGCCCCCAGCACTCCCTGATCTGGTGTTTTGATTACCTGAGCCCATTTTAAATGCTAGCTCAAGTGTCAAGCCCTCACATTTCCATTTCCTTGTTGAAGGCAAACAATTTTAGTACAAGCTAAGTGCAGTGCAAGCCCTAATAAGCTTAAGTCGGAATGCCCAGAGGCACTGAAAACCTTTTTTTCAGCAGCTCCACATTTCTGGTAGAAACAGGGAGAAGTCCTTTATTCCACCATAAATGTTTCTTGGGATGGTCCCTGCTGAGGTGGAGGGCCCTGGCCAGGTCCCTGGCCAGCACTGAGCCAGGTTTCAGACACTCGTTTGCCAGTGGCTTCAAGGCCTCGTGACACACATGGGTTTCCTCCGTTGTCTTATTTTCATGCAAGCATTGAGTTTTATTTGCGTTGTCCAGTTTGCACTGGGAAAAAGTTAGAAAATTTATGTTCTTCAAAAACAAGAGAAAAAAGTAATAGAAATGAAGTAGGTTACAGTTGCTGCCATGCTGTTGCTGCTGATGGGTTTTTCCCTATCCATGTTTCTCTGGAAAATGTTGGAGAGCTCCTGAGAAAGGGTCGGTCACCCCAACAGGCTTGCTGCAGAGGTGGGAACGGGTCAAGGGTGATGCTGGCTGCCTTCAGTTTAATCACTGAGATCTGGAAGTGGGAGTGGGAAATCCCATAAGAGTCTGGTTTCTTTAAGTACTTTGACCCTTTGGATTGGCTGTGGAGGCTCCTGGGACAGGAAAATTTATGTAAGACATTTTGCAGTGTCATCTTTTTTCTTGGTTTTTAGGAAATGATGAGGCTGGATGGAATTCAGAGAGGTGAAGGGGACGGTTCTCTTGTGTTTAATAACCGCGGCTGCTTGTTCCCAAGGAGTGTCGGTTGCTTTACAGGGGGAGGCAGGATGGTGTCTGCTTTCTATCTGCTAGGACAGTAACCATTTTATTCATAGAACTGTCTGAATAAAGATAAATTACTGAATCTTGTAGAAATCTTGATGGTGGGACAGCCTTCTCAGTAACTGAAAATAATAACGCTTTTTTGAGCTTCTCTTTATAACTGTTTACAGCTCTAGGTACAAAAAAACAACAACCCTCCCTCCTTCTCCCCTCCCCAGTAATCACACAACCAAACAACAGAAAACAAAAGAGACTGCACAGAGACCAGAAATCTTCCAGACTTTCAACGTTTTCATGAAAAGCAGGGGGAGAGTAATCCATTAAATTGTTCACACTTTTTCAGTTGTCTAGACAGTGCTATACTGAAATAACAGAATGTGTCTCGCTGAAAAAGGAAATTCACTTAGGACCGCAGATCACATGCAGACAGCAGGGAGAACTTGTTGAAAAGCTTAGGGGAGCAGTGACAGCAAGCTGTCCACCTGGGCACTGCATCTTGGAAGAAGGGCTGCAGCTTGAAGTGGCTCAGAGGCATCCTTCCGAAAAATAGAGAGTTATGCATACTGAAAGTTGAGTAAAACTGCGAAGGAATGAATTTTAGCTCCTACAGGTTACGTAGTCACAGTACTTGACAGGTCTGAGTAAAGGAGAAGAGGGAATTTGTTGTTGTTTGTGTTGTCATGGGAGTGTTCCTCTGGCCCTGGGCTTCTCTGCATTGCACAACAAGCCCAGGATGCAGCTTCTGTGTAGGGGAAAGTGTGGCAATTCCCTTGAAAACCGGAATGCCTCTTGATGTGTTCAGTTATGTTAGTGGAATTACAGAACTCAGAGCTACTTTGTATTGGCTTGTTCCCACAACAGTTATCCAGGGTTTGCTCCTCCATGCTCGGTCTCCAGCCCCAAGGAGATGCTGACTGCTTTATGGAGCAGAGCTGAATTTCAATCTAAATTTAGGAGACTCCCATGCTCAGACTAACAGTCTTGACAGATACAAAAGAGCTTTCTTTTTTGTCCTTGTCACCAGGGCAATTACCTCAGATACATTTTTATTAAAGTATGGCACAGCTATGTTTCAGAAAGCAATGCTCCAAGTATCCTGAAATGTTTTTGCATTTTTCTATGTGTATTGAAGTATGGATATGGCAATTTGGAAAAACTGCCCCATCTTACTGCATGTCAGGCCTGAAAGGAGCTTATGGCATGGTGCACAACAAAACCAGAGTTCCTTCCTCTGTTCTCGGTAGCAGATGAGTATACAGAAGCCCAAGTGTCTCCTTTCTGTCTGTCAGCATCATCTCAACTGATCTGAAATGTATTTAAGTCAGTGCTCTGGCCAAGCTGTGCTTTGTGCTTCTCTCAGGAGATACCTCTGTGTGTGCACACCAAAAGCAGAGACTCAGATCTGAAAAAATGAGTCATCAGACATGAAATCTCTGATGATTTTCCTTAGATACTGGATAGAGGTGACAAATATGACCAAAGCAGAGGTCTGGGGGGCGGAGGGGGAGACCTGATCCCAGATGTCCTACAAGGAGTAGGAGCACAGCAGAAAGCCTCCTGCAGCTGACAGGGAAGGCTCAGCCGCACAGAAGGCTGCTGAACCACGTGGTGGTAACAGCAAGGACAGGAAGGACTGTATACTTCTCTCACACCAGTCTACAACAGATTTATTTAAAGTCTCTTGGGCTGTGTTTCCTACTTAAAACTGCACAGATTTCCAAGAAAAGTTCAGCTGCTGGCCATCTGCTCACCAAAGAAACACTTAAAAGGGCTCTTTCTCCCTTTTAACACCTAAGAAGTTTCACTATTTAACAAGGCGGTGCTGGACCTGTAATCTCAGGCCCTGGGACCTCCTTCCCCACAGACCTGCTGGGGACATTCAGAGCATCACGAGCTGCTTGCAGGAGTAGGACTCGAGTCAAGGGTCATGGGGATGAAATGGCATCCCTCTGTGGGACAGATGGTACAGGAGTAGGGAGCCTGACTTTCTGTCTTGTTCTTGAGCTCATTACAGCATGGCCTGTTCACATCTGCAGTGACAAGTGGGGACTGCAGATGTGGTGGGACAGCGGTGGTAGGAAAGCTTTGGGCAGGGCTGGCAGCACGAAGAGTGAGAGGTGGGAGAAGGGGACCAGGAGGAGGCAGATAGACGTGGGTGTGGAGGGGAGGGAATCTTAATGGTGAAAACAGAGGTGGAAACCCCACCGAAACAGGTCAGTGCAGAAAATAGTATTTTTGATGTGTTTGGAGAATCCATAAATTACTTTAGAACATACTCACGATTTAACCAGGCCAGTGTTTCCAATCTGAAATCCTGTCCTCTAACATGGTGCTGGCTGTTAGCACTTTCCAATCTATTGTGTAAATAGACCGTATTTTAACATTTTGACAAACAGCTTCCCAGGAAAAGCTCCATTCCTCCAGTGCTTCCCCGGGGTCCCATTGTCCCATACTGGTGTCAGGGTCTGATTTTTCCTTCCTGTTTCACATGAATGTGCAGAGCTTTGACAATTGCACTCTGTACTCTGGAAACGTGAATGCCTTCCAAAGCTCGAAGGAGCCTTTCGGTTTTTGAGACTGACCTTTGATTTCCAGTGACAGCCAGAAAGGATTTCTGCAATTTTTCATGTTGCCCAGGCCCTGACATTGACTAATAGGACTGGATATTCAGCAGGAGTGGTAGGAAAGTCTCGGTGATGAGATTTATTCATGCCATCCATGCACGCTTTCAAATTGTAGGGCTGAATTTGTGTTTGGGGTGAGTGGAGCAGTGTTACGACAGGGGTGAATTTAGACTATCGCTCCTGAAAGCACAAAGCTGCTCTTTCATTCAACCCCACCCCAGAACTGTCTGATCAACAGCAAGCAGTCTGTGCTGCCTCAAGGATTTTGGTAACTACATGCAAAATCACATGCTTTCTGTTGAAGAACAACAGCGAGTATTTGCCTTTCATTTATCTTTCTTAAGAAAACAGAGAGATTCTGCCTAATTTTACTGGAATAGTCCCTTACTGGATGGAAAATACTAGCTATACAAAAATACGTAACAGGACGTAGCTCACTGTGTTTGAGAAAGGTTTCTACAGAGCCTCTGCACTGACCACACAGGGGACATGCAGGGGAGACAACTCACAGGAACGGGGGGCATTGGAGAGGCTATTTTGCTTCTGGTTATGTTTTTATTGCCAGCTGGGGTCGCTACCAGCAGCTTCACCACCCACTTCTGCCCCAGCCCCTCAGAGAGAATCATGGCTGTGCTTGGGCTTGGCCGTGTCACCTACAGAGAAGGTGCCAAGTGCCCATGGTGGGGGACTCAGCGGTGAGGGGGAATTCGGGTCCAGTTTCATCTTTCCCAGTGGGGCAGATGGAAGATGCAGGGGATAGGAGAGAGAGTTTGTTGTTGTTTGTTTGTTTTTTCTTTGCAATTAGTCCAAGTCTCTGAGGGTATTTATAATTGTAGATAAATGGTGAAATCCCTCATAGGAAGCTTGGCCACAGAGCACCAGTGATACAGTAGCAGCTGGTTACACTGTGGTTCCTATTTACAATTCTCCACTCAGATCTCTAGCTGTCCGTGAGTATAATTTCACATGATTAAAACAAAACTGACTTTGATAATTGATTAATTCCTCCCTCTCTTCCGTGTCTGTGGCAGGGAGGACGAGTGGAACATTTTTCTTCCTGTTTGATAGTTAAACTTTGCAGTGAACCAGCAATGGTTAAAATTAGGGGAGAGTTTGTTTTTTATTTTTATGTAAGTGAAGGATGTGGAAACAGTCCACCTTTGCCTCAGATTTTGTACAAGGCTATTGTTATTTTTTTTCCAAAGCATAAATTTTGGATCAGGCTTGATCTGGCAACATTGTTTTTAGTCCAGGGTTGCTTTGAGCCAGCCACTTACCCTCGTGGGCACTGTGCTGGATTTTACAATAGTTGAAAACTGCATCTGCATCACCTTAAATGCTCTCAGCACCCATCGTGGGCCCTAATGAGACCACAGCTCATCCCTGGCATGGCAGCTGATGGCATCCTCACCCCAGCAGCCAGCTCACAAGCTCAGCGGTCCCTCCCATGAGGGCGACTGCTAAAGGCACAGCACGCATTTACTTGGCTTTTTTTAAGTGCTCTCTTCTGCCCCTTTGATCAGAATTTGGCCCTGGCTCAGGCAAAGCATGAACCAAGCCACCCCTTTCCCAGCATCCAAACTAATGTGAGAATTTGAAGCTGATGTCAAAATAAAGATTTTCAGCTCACGATTCATTTGGGCATAAACATGCTCTGTCTAAAGAAAGATCCTCAGAGAAATTCATCTGCTGAATCCTTCACCTCTGAAGGACCCCAAATATAGTGCTGTACACCATGTGCCTCTTCTTGTGGGTGAGATATTAAGAGCTTATTTATTTATTAGAAAGTGGTTTACAATGTAAGTAAATTAGTGAGTTCCAAGTCTCTCTCCCAGCTGCCAGATGTTGGGAGGATGTTTATGGCCACTGTAAATAATTTCTTAGTTTAATACAAATACATTTTTAGAAATCAAGGGCTGATGGCTGGCCGTTTATGGTGTGGTTGAGGATTTATCAGTTCCTCAAAATATGAGAAAGAAAACAAACATGACATCAGATATTTAAAAATTCACAGGAAAGAAAAACCCCAAAGGTGTTCTTCATTCATGGTGCTGGGGGCTTAAATCTGTGCTGCTTCTGCTGAGCTCCCTCAAGTATCATCAAGTAAGGGAGATCAGAAATGCTCAGCATCACTCAGGACTCGGCCCAAGCATTTTGGAGGCTACAAAGGCTGGGACTTAGTAGTGCAGAGAGGTTTCCCCCGTGCCAAATGTGTATTTGCAGATTGCTTCCTGCAGCTGAGTGACCTTTGCTAAGGTCAGGTTTAAATGAGGGAGATCAGCAGGGCAACTCCTGCTTTGGAGTCAGCAGGGCAACAAGGTGGGCAAGCACAAGGAATGGGCTTTATGTTGTGGTTGAAGGTGAGGAGGACTGAGCAGCACCTGTGGTTACTACCAGAGGGGTGACTCAGGAGGGAAACCTGCTTTCCAGACAAAAATAGGACACAGAATTAAAATGGAGCTGGAGGAATTTCCTTTTCAAGGCACGTGCACAGTGAGGAATTAGAAACCGGCGATGTGATGTCAGGGTGCACGTGGGATGCTCGGTATGTTTTTTTGTGAAAAGTCTCTGTGCCTCAGGGAGGAATGGGAAGAAATGAAGGATTACGGATGCTTCATTTGAGTGCTAGGTCTATTTTCAGCCTTGATGGTGATGGCAGCAGAGGGCCTGCAAATATCAGCAGAAGCTGTGGGCTGCTTCTGCCAGAGTGCGTTGTAGTGGCTGCACATTCCTGCCCCGTGCTCTCCATGGCAACAAATTTTCAGTGTAGAACCACAGAAACAGCTGAATAGTTGTGAACACCTTCACTCCACATGCATGGGAGAAATACAGTGCTGCTGAGCTGCAGCAAGGCAGAAACCATCCTTGCCTCAGCCTGCAGCCTGCGCTGGGCTTTCAGTCTGGAGCTGAAATGCAGTTTTGGCACTGTGAGGTGCTTGGTTACAGGCATTCATGGTTTTTTGTTCTTTATGAGGGAAAAGTGTCCCTTTTCTTAGTACCTACCTACAGCAAGACAGAGTCAGATGTTCCAACACAACGAGGTTTGCCCAGGATAACGGTGCCGGTGTTAAATATAGTTAATTTAGGGCCAAATAACGTTTTGGTGCAGTTTCGAGATAGTGGTGGATTCCAGTGTGACCCCATCCCAGATCCAGCATGCTGAGATTAGTGTGCTGATATTGCAGCGGGGTCATTTTTTGCAGCAAGGATTGCCTGGTGCCATTCCAATCCCTTTCCAAAATGTCAGTGGATTGCCCATGCCTTGAATTTAGCTGCACAGCCCACTTGTTTCTGTCCCTTGAATCATTCCTATCCTGCTGATTTCTGAGGCTGGCAATATGTGTGCTTGTGATGGCTTTGGGACACTTGTCAGGTATAGACAGCAGTGGCAGAGCATCCTCTGAGCAAGCACGGAGCTGCTGTCGAAGGAATCATCTCCAGGGGCGCTGCCTCCAGTCACCCATGGAGCAGGAACACTCAGCAGGATGGCAAAGGCACAGAGACAGTGACAGCATTGAAAACACCCATGCTGAATGACTGGGAGTGCTGGGGAATGTGGCTGCTGACCTGGAAAACAAGCCAGGATGAAGAAATGTCAGATTTCTGGAGAGAAGAGGGTTTCCCGGAGGGCTGAGAGGTGGAGAAAATAGACTCTGAAGGTTACTTGGGATGGCTGATTTCAAATGGACTGTGAAGCATGCTGTAGCACTGATGCCTCTGGGAAGGGCCACGCCGACACCCTGATGCAGCTGGGACTCTTCTTCCAAACCTGGGCACTGGGGCATGACCAGCAGTCAGCAGGAGGCGTGGGTGTAGAGGTGACCTCCTCGAGACGGAGCTGGAGGGTGGTGACTTCTAATCAGCAGCTTTTGGAGGTCCTCTCACCATGTTAGCATACACACAGCCAGCATGAAGCAAGCACAAGATACAGCAGGGTGAACTTTGCCTCTCCGTGTGGGATGGAAGGGCTCAGGATGCCCCATGGTGGCCACTGACAAGCTGGCAGCTGGAGGCAATTTCTGTTCTCGGTGCTGGCAATCTGGCCCACCCCTAGTAATGCTTTTACAGCATGGAGGAAGAAGGGAAGGGAAGGCTGCAGTAGCTCGAGGTCTATCTAAGCCATAGGTTTCTAAGCCTGCTCCCCAGGCCTGCACCAAGGTTGGTGCCTGTGCACCACTGTGCCCTAGTGGAGTGCGGGGAGGACGCCTGCTCAGCTCCGGGATGGAGGACGCGGCCTTGCCTGGGGAGGCTGCGGGTCGGGCCCTGCCATGGCTGGGCAGTCACAGGTGGCTGCCAGGACACTGCAGTAAAACTGCGGGGGGATGCAGAGCTGTTAGGGGGCTTAATGTGGAGAATAAAGGCCTGACAGGGTGCACGTGTGGCAGCTCGCCGTCCCTCCCCGACTCTCTTTTCCCCGTGCTGTGTTTATCGTGCCCTCTCGCTGTGTTATGTCTAATTCAGGCTGCAAGCTCCCCTGGGATGGGACCTGCCATTTTTAACTGCCAGGCGCAAAGCACACCTAAGCCACCTTATAAATAATATTTCTGTGCTCAGGGAAACTTGACACGAGGACGTAAAGGGGTAGCTATGGCAACGGCCGTCCGTGTGTTTTGTGTCTCCTGTAAAGAGCAAAGCGGGGCCGGTAGCAAGGCTCCAGCCTAAGCAGAGCAGAGGGTGCACGGCGTGGCGGGCCAGGCCTGCATGCATCGTGGGCCTTCTCCTGGGAGAAAGTCGTGGCACTCCTCTTTTTTAATGCTTATTTTGGTAGTAAAGAGAGTCACAGAATAGAAACCCAGCCTGTAGTAACCCTTTCTTCTTTGATTTAGATGTTAGATTTAAGCACATCATCTGCTCTTTCTCCTCTTCCAGCTTTTAGAAACGTAGGGGTTTTATCTATGTTCATTCCCTGTGCCATCCTTTTTGGCAGTCAAGAATGGATGCAAACATGAATTATCCAGACTTTTGCTCTGATGACTGAACTGTGTCAGTTCTTGGTAACAAAGAACATTTTCTCCATTGAAAATGAAAAAAAAAACAAGCACACATTTTAAAAGTCAGTGCTATTATAGCACCCGGAATGGTTGGAGTGCAATGAGCAGAGTGGTGAGAGGGACCATTTTTCTCTGATAACCAGCTCTGGGATCCATCCCAGATTCCTCAGACTGAACAAGACATCACTGGCGCTGGTGAAGACATTTCAGTCAAGCCCAGCAATTTTTATTATTATGTAGCAGTGATTTGATAGTTCCCTACAACAGTTCAGAGTACATGCAGGGAAGTTCACAATAACATTGTCACCAAATGTTGCTTTAAAGTTTGCCGCAGAAGCTGTAGAGAAATTTAGTCTATTAATGGGATGAAAAATCCTTGCATCCCTGTACTGGTTATCATCTCTTTAGTCCATATAGATCTCAGTTGGGTACTTGCCTGTGATATTGCTGTATTGACTCTTTCATTGCTGACTATACTCAGGTCAGTCTAATCTCCAAAACAAGGCTTGTTCATGACATTCTGGAGCTAAATATCACCCTTTACAAATCATCAAAAAATAGAGGGTTAATTAACAATTTCCCAAATTAAAGAAGTACAGCATCATGGAATAACAAAGCGTAACAATAAAGATGTAGGATTTTAACAGTTTGAAACCTGAAAGTGCACGAATGAACACTGGTACCCAGTCCTAGGCAAACAGCTGCAAAAACAGTGCATTAGCAGCAGGTAAGGAAGAGGCTTAGAGCATACCTCAGTCAGAGAGGGTGACCTTCGGCATCAGCTGAGATGTTAAATCCTAGTGAAAATGCATTGACAGCACAATGGGGCAAAATGTGGCAAAAGGCAGCTGCTGAGAAAAGACAGAGGAAGATACCTGCCATGGTCATTTAACAAGAGGTCAAAAAAGAAATGAAAATCACCCAGTAGAAATGGAAGAGAAAAAAAAAAAAAATAGTTGTAAAGCCAGGTGTCTCTCCAGTGCTATGTTTATAACTGGTGCGGTGTTTTTATGAGGAAGCTGTGAAATGGCCCCAGGAGGGTTTTTTCCCCTATGTCTGTGCATGACTCAAATCTGACAGTCCAGCACAGGACTGTTGGAGTCATCCCAGGCTGGCTCCAACCCCAGGATCCCAGCAGGACCAGGGGTTTTTATGCTTATAGCACCAGGTGGGGGAGGGAGGAGGAAGAGGAAGAAAAGCAGTGCTGTAGGAAGGTGGGATGTGGAGAGAGCAGAAACTTTTGGCAGCAGAGTCCCCAGGCCCCCTTCCTCAGGGGGCTGAGGAGGGCTTGTCTGCTGGGGCTGCAACTGAATTCAGCATCAGGCAGCGCACATCAGATGGACTCTTCTCCACACAAATCCCTTGGCTTCAGCAAGGTCACACTGCCATGATTGACAGCCAGACTGTGGCCCTCTGGCTTAGTCTTATTTATACTTCCAACTTGCAGCTTCAGAAAAACCTCCTGTTGTTCTGTCTGAACCTTCTGAGGCCACATCCTATCATCTGTGCATTTAAATCAGCTTTACTGATAGCCAAGGTGTTGAAGCTTTCCCTGGGGTAAGTGAGAGCAGAATTCACCTCTGCTTGTTCAGGATCTAGGTGAAACTGGTAACAAGATGCATAGTTTCTTTAGTTCAGGGCATCAAAATAATTTGTAAAGAAATCAAAAGCCTAATGGGCATTTGTCATGACTGAATATATAAAGAATTTATGGAAGAGATTAACTTTCCAATTGCATACCTTGGCAGAATTGAGCATCAACTCTCCTTCCTAATTTCATCCATCTGTGACAGCTAACATGACTGATTCGGGGCTACTATTTTAGGAAATCTCCTTTGCTGCTTACTCCTCTGGCGGCATGCAGTGGGACAATGGTGGAGACTAGAGTTTTCCATAAGAACTTTTTTTTTTTTTTTTTTTTTTTTTTTTGTCATGGAACTTAGTTTTTAAATCTTTCCCTGTGTAGCTCTGGTGCAGAAAATTATGTTGATTTGGGATTACTAACGCACTTGTGTGTATGTCCTGTTGTATTCAGTGGGATATAAATATTTGTTTAGATGAAGTAGATGTTTAAATGCTGTTGTGAAATGGAATAGACCTAAACGTGTGCTGAACTTTTCTGGTGGTGCAGACTGCAATAGTTGTGCTGTTTCAGAACAAGCTCATCAAAGAAAGCCTTGATTTACTGTTCCTGTGCATCACTGGGAGAATGGCTCTTGCAGACCACAGAAGCTTTGGAATAGGAGTGGAGTAGATGGGGTGTAATAGCTGCAATGCCATTTTGTACATGTGGAAAATGAGTCAAAATTTTTTCTGAGAGCTTCTTCATATGAGACTTTGGAGTGGAAATTCTCCATGAAGTGGATATTGGGAATTAAGACAAAGAAAATATTATGGACAAATAGCATTATGTGCATTCTTCCAGAAATGTAATTGTTGGATCTTTAGGTGAGGAATCAGCATGGAGGAGGAGAGATGTGCTGTAAACTTAATTAGTCATTGCTGGAAAATTGAAACAATTTTGGCAAACTGTAGCTGCTTTCTTTCATTATTTTCAAGATGATGTATTTCAATTTTGAGTCTTGAAATAATGTTTTAATCTTGAAAATTGCCACAGCAATTTCTAAATAAGCTCCAGAAATCAACTGCAGTAGCTCTTGGCTCAATAGTCATTTGCTTTAATAAAAGGAAGTGAGATAAACTGAGTGCTTTGTTTCAGGTTATCCTGAAACAAAGGATCTTTTCAATCTGTATCTTTTCAATCTATTTTTTCTTCAGGCAGTGGACTGAAATATTAGGTGTTATCACTGCTCTTCACAGGTTGTGTCTTCACTAGAAAACGTTGTACTCTTAAGCGCTGCTAGTTAGGTAACTGAGAGGAGGCAAAATCCTTGTGATACCCAGACTGTTTTTCATTTATCACTACCTTTAGCAGATCAAGAGGGACTGCAGCGAGCCCCAGAAGAGGCCCAGCACTATATGGGCTCAAGTGGTCTCTAGCAGCATTTCTTTGCTTCCTAAGGGAGTGGGGAAGACCTAGTGGTGTATTTCAGATCAATGAGCAGTGACGCTGGGTGAGATGCTGGACCTTGAGGAGGCTGTGGCAGGGACAAGGGGGTTGTTGGTGCATGGACTGCTCAGCGGGCTGTAAAGCTGTCAGCAATGGTAGGAGCCTCTCCCTGGGACATGTGGTAAGGAGTTAGGGAAATGCTCATCATCTCCACTCCTGGCATGAAAACACAGGGGGAAGGGAAAGCAGGTGAAAAAGGATAAATGCAGGGTACATAAATACCACAGGAGGGAGGATGATGGATGGGAAGGAGGGAGAAAGTAGTTGTTTTGTAGAAAATTGCTGTCAGATGATTCAGGGGGTAAAGGGATGTGTCTGATGTAGCTTGGAAATTGGCTGTGAGCACTGAGATGCTATGGAAACATTCTCACAGTAATGCAAAGAGCGTTAGAAATGGAGTTGCTGGAGGGCCCGTAGCAGTCTGAGACAGTAAATGGTAAAAGGTAAAGCTGTGGGGTTAGCACCACATGTAATGCTGGGCTACTGTCTTACTTCAATAGGTAAGTTAAAAGAGGGTCAACATTTTTAGGAGACAAGGAGAGTAAAAGGGAATAATTGGTGAAGCTGCTGGGTATGAAAAGAGGGCCCTGTAAAGTTATTAGACAACCAGGAATTGTAATTATTGCTTTAATTTTTCATGGAGAAAGAAAATAAAGAAGGAAAAAAAAAAAAACTTTTCTAAAGAGGAATTTACATTCAAAGATCAGGAAGATTCATATGCAGTGACAATTGTCAGACTCCATGGTGAGTTAGGTCTTGCACAGGTAATTAAAACAAGCAGTAGAAGATTTTCCAGTGGTAGAAAGAATAAGAAGACATGTAAAGAAAAGGCGAGACACTATGCAGAGGGGGGCAGGAGTGAAATTAAAAATAGTGTAGGCATGATCCTAAAAGTGCTGATTGCTTTTCTGTTGTTTGTAACAGGAATAATAATATCTGATCATGGAGGTCACAGGTCTAGGGGAATGGAGATGGAAATCATCCCATCAGGGGTGGGAGTAAAATTCAGAGAGTGTGTGAGTGGGAGATAGATTAAGGAGGGAATGATGGGGATTAACTGGTCTCCACAAAACTAAGTCACTTGATTTATGCTAAAACTTTATTTGTATGACTTCATGGGGAATTAGGAAACATCAAATGGAAAACCCATGAACACATTAAGGGAGCCAGACAAGGAGGTGCCGACACCCAGAGGTGGCTGTGGCTGTGCTTAAGCATGTCCTTAACATGAGGACATTTGCCAGTCTGCATGACCGCTGGCTGGGGAAGATGAGTTTACCCAGAGTGAAAAGCCTTCCTGGACAAAAAACAAAATGTGTTGTTTGTAACACAGAGGCTGCCAGCACCCTGCCGACTCTGAGCATCAGCTTTTGTGGAAAAGAAAACAAATCCACAGCCATAACACGCGTATGGAAGTTTGTTCTTCATAATCTACTGTCAGGCTCTTTCAAAACATTCATATTTGCTAAGGAAAACAGTAATTTATTTTAATTCTATGAGGCTAGTTATGTTCTTTGTGCCATTTCATATGTTCAAATCAATTTGACATGCTTACAGATGTTATGCAGAATTGCATGAATGTTTGTTATGAAGCAGACTGGTTCAGAGCACTTTGTTACATAGCACATGTCCCAAAACCATGATTTATAAGTCAGTACTCAACCTTTGTACCTTAAACTATGGTCTATCCATGTACGAAATTGTATGCTTTCATTCCTTAGAAGTTATTAAAAAATATGCAGATGATCAATTCAATTACTAAGCTGGCCTGGAAGCCACAGTTGTTCAGTCTGGCTTAAAAACATCTGCAATTCTCTTAAAGTCAGGGTTTTGTATTTTTTTTTCTTTCTGAATATTCCAACTCAGAGCCTTGCAGTACATAGGCACACATTCCTTTCCCTCTTTTAAAATCTGTTTTTTTCTTTCTTTGTTTTCTTGCTTGTTTTGTTTGTTTCTGATTTTTATTTTTTTTGCTGTGATATTTCATCTGTACTCTGAGTACAGCATTGACCATTCATGACAAGAAATCTGTGATAATCCTGGTAAATCAAGGAAGGCTATTTGTATCCTTAGGACACATGTCCTTAGGCAGGACACCTGATGTACCTAATGGTACAAAGGCACCACTCCCTCAAAAGTGGGATTTGGTGCTAAATGGTCACAGGAAGCTACCAGATTTGCACAATGATTTTATCAAACATCTAGCAGCTGGTATGAAATGCCTACGTTTTTCTCTTCCATCCCATTTTTATCACATCTCCAAAACTGAATCATACAAACCAAACAGCTTCAGTGCTCAACCTCTCCCAAAATGCCTGGAAATAAATGTTGATTTTGATCCAAACCAACAGGAACACAAAGCAAAGCCAGTCCAGTGAGGCGCTAATTAAACACTGTTGATTTCCACTAATTTCTGTGAAAGCGGATGATGTTCATAGCCTTGCAGTTGGCTCCACAGGTTCAATGGCCTGGCTTCTTTTGCAGAGCAGTTTCAAAAATCTAGTGACAATTTTTTTGTAAACATTAATGACTTCTCCCACAGATGAACTCCAGCTTTGGTCTCTTTGTAACCCTTGGAGTGGACTTGGATGTCTGCCCCTTGGTAACAGCAGTAGTTCTCTCTGATGTTTTCAGCTATATTGGCAAGACACCTGAGTGTCTTTTCAGAAAGCTAGTTTGCACTGTGTTGGTTGTAGGCAAATAAATGGGCTCGGCTGATTTACATAGCTCACTCCTGCAATGAAAATAACTGCTGTATCAGTTAGCTCAGCTTCCAAATTGCAACGAGCAGGAAGCCAAAACTTGCATGTAGCCATTAACTCCCACGCTAACCATGGGAATGCACATAAAAAACGTGTTTGCCATCCACTGACCATACAGTGATGCCGAGCTGGTGTGTTGATGAAGAAGGAATTCTTGAACAGCATTTTCCATACAGCCCATTGGGATCCCATAATGGATGAGGGGTCCCAAGGATGAGGTTGAGTTTGGAGGGGCCGGGAGGAACCTGCAGATGGAAGCAGAGGAGCAGCAGGTAGAGAATAAAGCACTGAGTGGAGAGGTGGGAAATGGGAGGGTGCAATGTGGGAAATGGGGTGGCTTTGTTATGCCTTGGGCTGAACCCCAAGAGGTTTCAATTAAGAACTCTGCTGGATAAACTGACTGTCCCCTTGGACAGCTTACCGCATCCCACAGTTTCCAGTCTGTAAAATGAGAACATTAATTCTTTCTTCCTCCCACTCACCGTTTATATCTCTCTTCTGTTCATGTGGTGAAGAGCATCTTCTGCTGCAGAGCCCAGCAGCTGGGTCCTGATCTTAGATGCTGTTTGCCCCAGAACAGATTTTGCTGTCTCTTAAAGAGCACCCTGGGCATCTTACACATATAGCTGCTACAAGTGAAATCATCTGTTGGCTGTAGCTTTGCATATATTCCTGTAATTGTGCAAAAAAAGAGAGGAGCCAGAGCAACGAGAGCAGAAGGAAGCAGCTTTATTTGAAACGGGCTATTTATACCATCGACGAAACAGAGACATGCACATGTGCAGGTATTGTATAAGTAGGTGTTTATTTAACTGATGTCCTTGATGCTTTGTGGGTGTTTTGCAAGAAGGAATGGTTGATCTGAGGCAATAACTTGGGTCATTTGATTTCTCGGTTGTTCATAAAGGGAAATGTACTTTGTAGAAGTGAATTCCTAAGTATATGGCAAAGGAGGTTTTTAGTCTGAATCATTCCTTTGAGAGATTTTAAACATTTGCCTCCCACATGCTACAATAATTCTTGAAAGTGGCTTCACTGCATGATCCGAGAAGCTGTATTCTGGCGCCTGATGGTTTATGAGAAGTAAACACAATGGAGTGGTCTCGGATCATATAAATTCAGGATTTAACAGTAACAGGCGGGGAGGGGAGGGGGAGTCCTGTGTGCAGCATCCCAGCAGCAGCATCCACTCGGGAGTGCGGCCCTCGGCAGCGTTACGCTGAGCGCAGCAGAGCCCAGCCTCCACTCCAGACCTCACATGGAGCGTAAAAACTTGCAGAAAAACAAATAGTTTTACAAGTGTCTGCTCTGACATGATGCCAGCAGGCAAGAGCACTTTGGACATGCTCTGTGAGTGGAGCTTTGTCTCTTAATGACCATGAGCGTGGCCTCGGCTTTCTTCACTTCTCAGTTTTTCTCCATGTTTATTTTAAGTAAGGGTGATTTTCACTCTTCTGTTTGTTTAGCTCATCCCGGTGCGGTAAAACAGTTAAGATACACATGGCAGAGCCTGAGGTAGCCTAGAGCAAGAGCATCCTCTGGTAGTGAGGACATCTCAGACACTGTGAGTGCAGCAGACTGCAGCAGATCGGCTTCCATTTTCCCTTAATTTGGGTGAATTTTGAACCCGGGGCCACATGGTGGTATTCCTCTTCCCAGATCCAGTCAGGGCTGCTCTTCTTTCCAGCTGAGGTGGTGCTGTGGACTCGGTGCTGTACACACACTGGAGAAGCTGGCAGCCAAAAGGATTTCGGAGCAAGTATTTTTCCTTGCCCCCAGGTCACATCCTTCATTTTGGGGGGATTAGTGAGAATATAATTTGTTTCCATTTTGCTGAGTTTTCAGTCCTCAGCTGCCTTAGAGCTCATAATAAATGGAGCTATAAACAACGTATAGAAATTCCTCTGGCTACTTCTGGGCTGAAGCGTGGTGGTTCCCAGCAGCATGCCTCAGCTCGAAATGACTGGCTCAGCAAGGCAGCAAAGATTGTGGTCAGGATTAATACCTGCACTCCCACGATGGGGAGCACAGGGCTGTGTGTGACGAAGGGTTTCCAGGAGCATAGGTTTGCTTCTTGTCCCGGTTGCATTTGAGGGTGATATTATTTTACAGCCCAGTACATCTGCCTCATATTTCAGACACATGCCCTTCAATGGCAAAGAGTAGCCAAGCGCGCTGTTAGCGGCACAAGTCTGCAGTGGACCATGGAGGAGATGGTGCTGGAAGCCCCGTTATCCTCCCTGCATAACCCCGCGTGACAGGTAGCACTGAGGGTGGGAAAAGCAGCCTTCATTTGAGCTCCTGAGTAGGCATGGAGCTGCTCGAGCACGGTGGGAGTAATACGGTATAACTCCTTCTGCAGTTGTATATTTACACAGTACATTCCTGTAGGTGCCACTGACTGTAGGATGTCTTTTGGTAGCTTAGCACCTGTGAGGTTCTTTGGTCATGGAAATGACACAGTGAGCACCAGTACACATCAAAAATAATACTACCCAGTGAAATGAGGGATCAAAAGAAGAGAAATGCACTTGTGAAGAAGTAAAGCAAAGAACAGAAGGAAGGAAAAAACATGGGGCTGTGCATTGGAAGGAGAGGGATATGCCAGCAAGGTTCTGACCTTACCAATTTCTTATTCTACTTAGTAGCAGAGGACAGAAAATTTCTCCAGACATAAGGAATCCCTGTGTTGTTCCTTGTCTTCTCAGCATCTCTCTCTCCTGGGAGGAAAGATCATTAGAAATGGGATAGGTTCTTATGTTATCAGGTTATCAGCCTAATTCCCAAAATCTTAAGGCTTTGGTTAGTTTTTGTTTGTTTGTTTGTTTGTTTTCCTCTGTTTTGTCTTATTTTGTTTAGTCATAAGTCTCAAATTTGATTTATTTATGTTAGGTCTGCCGTAGCTCATTCTGGAGGGTGGCTGCAGCCCACTCAATTTAGGTGAGGCAGGAGGTTTGCTCCAGTCTCAGAACACTCATGGAGAGGAGGAGGTCAGCTTCTCTAGAGCTAGCAGTCAAATCTGGAGTTTCAAGTACATGCGTGCATGTGTGTGGGCGCCAAGTTCACTCTGCCTTCTCAAATCCTCTACAGGTGTGTGAATCCCTGCTGCTCATGACCTTGGAAAGTCAACTCTTTAGGCAGTAACAAACAACACTGAAAAGGAAAAGAAGGAAATAATGATTTGACAGCTTGATGGCAGTACATCCCCTTTGGGCTTGTGTAGGGCCGAGGTGATTTGTGCAATCTGGTGATTAGAAATGCATTTGTGTTTGAATGTGCACATAGACATGGTAAACATGCATGCAAGTGGTATCTGTAATAAATATATATTATTTTTATTACACATGTTTAAGGAAATAGATGATCTTACGAAATCAACACTTGGCAGCGGTTCAAATAAAAGGCGGTAGTGACACACTTCTGATCTGGATGCAGAGATTCCAGCTGTATCTGGCTGCTCACCAGCACCTCGTAACTGCTGTTTTAAAATGTTCCTGCAGTCACTGTGAGCCTGCAGAGAGCAGGAGGCTCCTCCATGCCCTCCGAGCAGGAAAATGGAGAGCTTTGAAGCCTCTCGTCTGAGGAAGAAACCTCAAGTTAATTTAGTATGCAAGGAACCATCTGCAGAGAATATAAAGTTTGTAGATATACATCGCTAAAGAGGGGGAGAAAACAGAAGACTGCTGAACTGCTTAGGTGCCCTTCATCTCTACTTTGCTAGATAAATTACTCCTACCAACTTTGTTGTTATTGTTGTTGTTGTTTTATTAAACAATTCAGAAAAAGATACAAAGCAATTTATGAAGTCAGGCCTTCTTTGCAAAAATTCAGTGTAGCGCAGGTTCTTGAACTGAGGAGCAGAAAATCTGTATTTAGTGGAAATCCTTTCTGCTTTGGCTAAGGGTATATTGCTACTGAAAAGTTTAAGTCTATGAATACAGCATCGGCATCTGAACTGTACTGATGCAGAAGTCAACAAAACCTCTCTGGAAAGCTACCTGGGCAGCCAGCCTTGTCAAGCTGCACGCGGTGGCGGCCCTGGGACCCCTTTTGTATTGTACAGTCTCATCACATAAAGTCATTCTGTCTTTTTGATGTGTGCTCTCAGTTTGTCTCTACAAATAGAAATGTTCCTGAACACCCTTACATGGAGAGTCCCTCCTTTGCAGGCATTAAAAGTCAGTCGAGCAGCTGGCTCTTTGTTAGCAAAGTGGTACATGAAGCTTTGGAGGAAGAAAACAACTTGTTTCTGGGTTCCTTTGGGGAAAGAAACTGCTCAAAGTCACCCCATTTGTTTCACATTTCACCAGAATTGTTCTTTTGTAGCCCTTGGCTGTTACCACTTATTCTGGATAAATGGCATTCCACATCTCTTCCAACTTATCTGCCACCCCAAAAGATGAATCCCTCTTCGTTTTACTTCATATGTGATGGGATTGTTTTTCTTCTTTGGCTGGCTATCTTGGGATTTGTGAAAAAACAGGGCCCTGGAGCAGGCCAGCATCTCTTAGAGACTCATCTCAAAATTTTCACAAACTTACTTCAAATGCCAGTAAACTGCAATCCTTTTTTTCCATGGATATTTGCAAACATTAATGAACTAAGTCTCACAGTCAATCCCATATGCTTGAGACATCTCATCCCTTATGTGGCTAGGCATCTGAGCTACTGATGGGTTTAAGTAAAACAGTTGGAAGCGTAACCCTGGTTTGCTATCACTGCCATGTGTCTTGGCTGTGGAAGAACTTCATCTCTCTTAACCTCTTTTCAGATAGAAAGAGATATTTTGTCCAGCAGCCAAAGGGAAATGCAAGCATCCTGGTGGAAAACAAGCTGTTTCAAAACCCTGGCTGCAAGCTACCCACACATCACAGTTGTCAGCCAGGCTGCACATGCATAGTTACAGGGAATAAAATAGAAAGGACCTTCTGTTCCTATTCAGAAAGGTCTCTACCCATTCACCTACACCAAAGGATCGTCATCAGCTGCCAGTATTAATTTGTTCTCCTCTGTGGATTTCCAGCCAAAAGAAGGCAAAATAAATCTAATTCAATCCAGTAGGGGCACTTGCAATGCAAATGCTAGCCCATATATTACAAAGCATTAATGCAACCTGCTTCTAAATTACTTGGGGTAATTTTTTATTTTATTTATTCCTCTTTTTACTTTAATTAACTTCTGGGAAGAGAAGCTGAAATATCAGTTTGAGGAAAATCGAATATGAGAAACAAAGCCCTTTTTTTAATTTGAGACTGTGCTTCCCTTGTAATAGCAGATTATTTAAAGAGAAGCCTGGAATAATCCAGTTTAAGCAAAGCAAAGATCTCTACTGAAGCCAAACTGTGTGTGGGTGTGCTCTTGTCAGGGCTCTCAGAAGAGATGGGCAGGAACGGCTGTTAGTCAGACCTCATCCATTGCAGGAGATGTTGGTTATTCAGAAGCTGGCATTTTTCTTTGGCACACCAGTGTAGAACCAGCACTCTGGTGTACCAGGAGAGGGCTCATCCCATGGGGAAAATCCTGAAATAACCTGGGTTCCTGCTCTTTTGTTGTCATAAAAGAAAATCCCAAGGAGACGTGGCTGGAAGAGGTGTGCCCTGCAAGGGTCTCACCCATGGGTTAGGAATGAGTCTCTGCTCCTCTTCCTCTTCTTATTCCACCTTGTGCCATGTTTGCAGCAGGTCCTGGGCTGGGATCAGGCAGTGTTTCTTTGGGCCTCTGGCAGGGGATTGTTTTGCATGGGGTGGTCTCACCTCAAGTCGTCTGGAGCCTGGCTTGAAGCCACAACACAGTCTTCAGGCCTGGTGCAGGCATAGCTCCTGTGGGGGAATAGTCAATATGGGTCATAGCTTATTGTAATTTTTGCAGAGAATTCTCCACATGCTCAGCTTTCTTACAGAGAATAGTCTCTTGATGCTGATAGGCTTCGTGCAACACAGAAAGTTAAGCATATGTATAAATCTTTGCATTATCTCAGCTTACTTTTATAATCTGTTCAAGTAATTTATTTTATTTTAATTTTTTTTCTCAGTATATTGCTCTTTGAAATTTCTATGGTAACAGTGTAGCTAAGAATAAGTTAAATAAAAGTAATTTAAGCATTAAAGGCAGGTGATTATGTTCCCTGGAAAAAAGAATTGAATAAATTGATGATTAGCTCTTGAAACAGCAGGTGAGACTAACAAAGAGGATAAGGTTCAATTCTGTTTCTGCTGATGGGTACGAATACGTAAGCGTCATCTTTCTTTGTTATATGTCTATGGGTTTGATTTTTAATTGTTTGTCTTGGAGATAATAAATGATTGTATGTTATTTATAGAAAACAGCATATGCCCAAGTGCTACACTGTGAAATCCATATCTGAACTGGTTTGCAGTAAGGACCAGACCACTAATGATTAATTATATGCAGGAATACAAATTAAATTTCATATGATGATAAATAAATTAGAACTGAACATAGCATTTGTTTCAAAGCAAAAAATATCTAGTTAGAAATTCATTTCCTAGATCTATGAGAATTACTGTAGACAATGAACAGGGCATGAAAACTCAGAGCCTGCATGGATATTGATTGGTATGTTCGGGGTGCACTTCATATATTTACAGCCTGATTCCCCTCTCCAAGGAGACCCTCCCCTGGTCAATTCTTTCCATCGATTTTGAGTCCTCCTACTCAGAAGCTGAAAATGGTGGTGCAGGTGTGGAGAGCACAAGAACAGCAATTGATTGCAAATACTTTTTATGGCACTCCGGTCCCATATTTTAAAGGTGAAAATGTATTAATGGCAGCAGGTCTCTGATTTTCCCTTTTAAACATCTGAATCAAACCGGTAGCGATTTGCAAACTCCCGGGCACTTTCCATTCTCTCTGCAGTGACACCTCTTTTGTTTTCTCCTGCCCTTCCCCGCAGACAGTGAAATCATTCCTCCCGACTGCCTGCGGCCCCGCTCCTTCACCGCCATCCGCCGGCCCTCGCTGCGGCAGGAGACGGAGGACGCGCGCCTCTCGGTCAGCCTGTGCGACCTCAACCTGCAGGAGGAGAGCCTCCACGTGACGGCCACCACATGCCCCATCCCGCAGAACTCCCTCAACTCCCAGCACTCCCACCTCCTCCCCTCCCAGCTCGAGAGCGACCTCCGCTTCCACCACCTCCGGGGAGCCCACGTCAAAATCCTCGATGACCAAACCGTGGCCCGCCTGGAACACGCCCGGGAGGAGAGGACTTTGGTTTTCACCAGCAGACCCCTTCGGATCAACGAGACCATTTTCGTCAAGATTAACAAGTCCAACGCCGCACGCACGGGGACGCTGTCCTACGGGGTAACGTCCTGCGACCCCAGCACCCTGCGCCCCAGCGACCTCCCCTATAACCCCGAGTCCCTGGTCGATCGGAAGGAGTTCTGGGCTGTCTGCCGGGTCCTGGTGCCCCTCCAGAGTGGAGACATCTTGGGATTTATGGTGAATTCGGACGGCGAGCTGCACCTGAGTCACAACGGTGCCAGCACCGGCATGCAGGTCTGCGTGGACTCTTCCCAGCCCCTCTGGATGTTCTTTGGTTTACACGGTGCCGTCATGCAGATCCGTTTGTTGGGTATGTCCAACCCCTGCCTTTCCCAAAGCCTCGTGCACAAACAGCAAGATGCGATGTGCTGTGGGGAGGGCTAGTGGGAATGAATGAAAAGCTCCCTCCCTACTCTAGGATCAGGTATAATTTTTTTTAAGGGAAAATAAAATAAAGGAATGTACGTAGTACATGGCTGCAGAGTTACAAGACATATCCACTTCTGTAGTATCTTTCATCTGACAGTCTCAATTCTTGTTTTTTCTGATAATGAATTAAGCTGCAGAGACCTCCACTGAGTACTGATGAGTCACCATTGACCTGGGAGAAGCAAGGAAGGGGGAGGAGAGATGTTTTGGGACAAGCTAATCTAGGGCATAGCCAGCAAGAAAAATGAGATCTGATTCCTTTTTCTGTGCATTAGCTTTCTGGCAAGTCTAATTCCCCAAAAGCAGTCCCATTGCTTCCCCCAGGCTCATACGTGAGAGACAGGCAGGAAGGTGGAGAGGAAGCCCTGTGCTTTGTAATGCCAGAGGTGCACAGAGCATGGCACTGACCAGCACAACAGGAGAGGGGTTTCCTTCTTGTTGTGGTTTAACCCAGCAGACAGCCAAGCACCACACAGCCATTTGCTCACCCCCCACCCCTGTGGGATGGGGGAGAGAATCAGAAAAAAAAAAAAAAAAGATAAAAGTGACTGATCCACTTTGTGTGTGGATATTGGGCAAGCATCTTCACAAAGCCACAAGTGTAGGATGTGGTTGACCTTGAATTTGGACCTTATCATGGTTCTTCTGTCAGAAAGTAATTGATGGTTTCTGAGAACATGATCTAATTCCTGGCCCTGTGCTAACTGGAGATTATTTGAAAGAGCTCCTTTCTTGTTTACACTGTCATAGACATTTAAGTACACTTACGTTCCTTTTTGCTTCAAATCCTCACTATTAAAATACCCTTTTTACCCAATAAGAAAAAGCCAACCGACTAAAACCCAAGCAACACCTCTTTTCTTAGGATTTTTGGAGAGTCTTTGAATATAAATTGTTATGAACACACATATCTGTCTGCAGGGTCCAGTTCACATTAACCACAGTCCAAAGTGCCCTTAACAATTTGCTTAAAGTTGACCATAGGCCTTTGCTGTCATCGTTTTGTGGCTATTAAAGGATCGCAGATGACAAATGTAATACTACGATTTATTTCCAGGAGCCCAGGACTCAATCCCTGATAATTCAACCTGATTGCATTTGTGGAGGGTACTGTATGTAATCCATGGCTAGCTCTGCTGTCCACCAACACATAATTTTGATAATGGTAGGTGAAGTCAAACAGATCCCAGTCCAAGTAGGAAGATTAAATGCTTCTTTATACGTAAGAAGGAAAACATCCTCAGGTCAATGAGTTTCTGGTAAAACTAAGTCATCGACCAGTACTTTGTTTCATATGAGATCACTAATTCTGGCACTTCTGCACAGAGTGAATAGCCTGTTTTAATGTAATAGGTCCTGAAACGGGTCAGAGGGGATGTCTCACCAGAAGATCAGATTCATGCCCTCATACAGAATTCAATGGAGCACTGACTTGGGTGGTGCCCAAGTGGGGCTCCTGCATCCTGGGCAAACCTCCTGCTGAGCAAATTATCTCCCAGTCCCCATGGGTGTCCCACCTACCTGCTCACAAGTTCTGCCCAAACCAGCACACTCCCAGTGGATATTTTAGAAAAATCCATGTTTTCCAATGGAAATCTGCTGAGCTGGAACACTCCTCACTACCTGCATTTGTATGCACATAACAGACTTCTCCTGGACTCTGTTGCTGGAGGAGAAGCTGAAAATGGGTTATTGTCCTTATGTGGGATATAAATGAAGAGAACTGAACCTGCTGACCTTGCCTTGCTCAAGGTAAGGGTAGGACCTTGCAGGGCATACAGCTTTAGCTACGTCAGCTTGGGCAGCAAGCTGCTGTCTCCCAGTTAAAAACTATGAAATAGGAGCTTGCCTGTAATCGTTAACAAGTGTTAAAATACAAACCAAGCTTTTCAGACCTATTTTTTCCAGTATAATAATGCTGGAAGCAGTACTTTCCCAGTATCATTACAGTGCTGCAGGACGGAAAATTGTGCCGGTGCTGTCTCACCACTGCGCATCTCTGCACCTGCACTAATTATATAGATCATCAATACCCTGATAGAAGGCAAAGAAAATAATGAACTTCCATCTCTAGCTTTTGCAGTGCTATTAGGGAGGTGATGTGCAATGTTTGCACAGCAGTGGAACAGATTATGGCACTTGCCATAATATCTGTCATTATAATATTAGAAAATGTAAGAAGAATATAAAGTGTTCATCTTTCTAATGACAAGCTCCGTCTTCAGAATGCAAACAGGAATAATTTTGTGTGATCTATCTTTTGTAGTTTGAGCTTTATATCACAGGAAAAGACATGTTTATAGTCATCTTTTCTAGCTCTAATGGAAAACGTGAAGTTCCATGTCCTTGAAAGAAATGAGACAGAAATACTGCAAGAGGCATAATTGTACCAAACCTATCTTATATAGCAGATGTCATTCTTTTTCTGGGGGCATGCCATTATTGGAATAATCAAAGCACTGTTATGCAGTATTAAAAGAACATCACACACACAGCGAACAATAAAACATGACAAATGAAAGTTGCTGTTTCTGCTTCTTCTACATCTTTTCTGCTTTTCTGGGAGGATGGAGAATGTGGAAAGCAACAACACCACCCCTGAATCTAGAGAAGGTTTATTTTTGATTTGGGGAACAAAATCAAGTATGGCTCATGGTGTTTCACTGGATAATACAGTTCACAACTTGAGATTAGTTATTTGGTCCTGATCCAGAGAAGGACCAAGCTTAGGTCTCTCCTGACTAGTGGCTTTACCATGGAAGCTGGTGTTTGCTGCCAGCAGCTGTTCCACGGTACTGGTCCAGCATTTTCTAATCTAAATATCAGGGGAGACTGTCTCTACCCAGGCTGATGGTCTTACAGCACTCTGTAGGAGAGCAGGGCAGTGTGAGGTTGGTTTGATGGTAAAGAATTCTGACTTCTGTTTCAATCTTATCAGCCTGGCATCTTATGCTGGCAATGTGTTTGCTGTAGGAGAAATAAAAAAGCAGAAAATGAAGATGATGTTGGACACATTTTTTTTTTCTTTTTGCCTCCCTACCACAAGGAAAATAAATGAAACCCAAGCACCACTATAGCATGGTGAGAGACCACAGACATCTTCAAAGGGAGGCAGAAGGATGTCAATGTTATTGCAAAGAAAAGGTTAAAAGACAACTTTACCACATGGAGGGAAGATAAATGAAAGAGGAGGGTGCATTAATGTAGCAGATACTAGCATAAGAATATCAAGCTGCTGGCAAATAAAGGGACACATTTAAATTGGACATAAGTGAGGGTAATTAGCTATAGGAATGAGCTATTGAGGGAAGCAATAGATCTCTTTGTCAGTATTGGAAGCATTTCTAAATATTTTATATGTAAAGTGCTGGTCTCGATTCAGAAATTCTGTGGGTTATGTAGGTAGGACAACCAAACTGAAACCCAGATCATCAGGCACGTAGAAATGAAACAGAGTTTGCACATCCTTCAGGAATTCCGTTAGTTCTGTTTTGGGTTGTTTTTTTTTTTGTTGTTGTTTGTTTTGTTTTGTTTTCAGGCATTGTTCCTGTACAGTAGACAAAAGCAGCCTATTAAAGTTGATTTACTGTTTTCAGCTCTTGCTGGTAAGCGTTTGGACTCTCACACAGTTTTAGCAACAGCTTTGAAAGACTGAAACGAGCCAGTCTGGATACATTGGTCTGGTTTATGTGGTGTAATTCATTTATGAAGTTAAATTGATCGACCCCATAAGGGTTTAAAATGTCTGACTCATGTCTGGAGGAGCCATCACAGCAACAAGTTTATATATTTAGTATTTGGGGAGCCAAACGGTTGGGGAGATTCTTTCATTTTCTTGTGTCTCAGAGTGAATCACCAAATGTAAAACACCATCCTTCTTCTCATTTATATTTTTGCGTGTGTCTGTGTGTGTGGTTTCCTTTGTGAATTTCATCCTTTCCAGTAATACTGAAGCTCTCTTTTGAGCAATGAAATAATATGTTCCATCGGCAGTTGTACTGATGAAGCTGAGTTGCCAGCTTATCTGTGTCCTGTCCGCATATGCACTTCAATAACTCCAGCCCCTCTGCAACAGCTGCTCAATTTTGCAGCTCCCTGGATGTCTCCTCATGCTGGCCAAGAGCCTGCATTTGGTGTGGGCACGTGTTCACATCCATGCAGTGTAAATGCAGTGTGCATGGGCTAAGCTCTCCTGCCTCCTTTACAGTGCACATTGAGGTGGAGCTCCTACTTGGCCACCCAATGCAAGATATGTAGAAATCAATTGTTGCTGAGGTTTCCATCCTCCTTTCAGACTTCGCTGAACTTTGTCAATGGGCTCAGAGCAGGGAAGGAGCTCTGGGGCAAGAGCTGACCAGAACAGAACAACTGTGAATCCTTGGGTCCTTGGGATTCCCTGCAGCAGCAGTCAGCAAAATGGGAATAAGGGGCTTCAGGAGGACACTGTGGAAGCACATGAAAAAAGAGAGAAGAGAGTTAATAATTGGTGCCTCTTCAGAAGTCCACTTGTATTAATAGATGCCTCTTTATAAACCTTCTTCTTGTATGTGGTTTTATCTTTGCAAGTGAAGTACGTATTGCTAATGTTAAGTTGTAAGAGCTACACAGGAGCATTACAGTGCCCACAACTTCTGGGCTTGATTCTAGCCCTGTGTAGATCTCTCCATTCACGTCCTGTTTTCCATTTAACGCTTTGAAAGAGAATTGGCACAAAGGGAAACCGTGGTGTGAGAGTGGACAGGGTGCTTACAACTTGTCTCTTGGAAAACAGCAGAGTCACGGAGAGTTGGATGCAGTCAAATGCTTGTCTCTTGGGGTCAGTGTCAGCAATGTCAGAGTTAGGACCTGCTTGGAGCTTGTGCCATCCAGCTAAAGATCTTGGCACATGTGACACACGGACCCACTCCTGCCATGGGTAAGTCAGTGAGCATTAGCCCGTGTGCTGAGCTATCAGCCAGCATCTGGGCAGAGGCTGGGTAAAGCAAACAGACCTCCTCCAAGTGACAGCCCCGGGGCATGCAAATGTCTCGCCCTCTCTACACTTCCCTCCGTAAAAGTGATTATCATGACTAGGATAATAAACTATCCCTGGATGCAATGAGATGTTCATAAAAAGTGATGTATAGATATCCCTTATCTCAGAACATCTTTGCCTGCCTACGGTGAATATACAGGATAGGGGATCATGAATTACAGCTCATCTGTCAGGAGATAAAATCTGCCTATTCTTTGAACCAGCACTGGCAAGTGTTAGTTATTCTGTCTACTGAGAGAGTGACATAGCAGACTGCACTCTTGCTTTTCCTTCTTTGTCAAACCCCTTTCATCCAGCAGCATGTCCCATAGAAATTCAGAGCAGTGCTGGCCAAGAAAAGTGGAAGTATTTCTCTCCTCTATGTGTATGCCACCGTATTTATACACGTCCCTCCAGGCAGAGCACAGTGCTGGAGCAGCTGGGTTAGGCAGCAGTTTTCCTTGTGCTCACAGAACCACTTTTGCTGTGGTCTCCCAAATACCCTGAACCCACTGGCCTTTTTGAGATGGAGCTGGAAAGGGCACTGCTTATGAACAGGAGCCTTTTTGGTCAGAGTAATTAATACCTGTGTTCTTTTAGAGGGCTTTTTATTTTCTTAAACAAGATGAAAGCTCCAATGCTCATTCCTCATACATTTCAGCTACTTAATCCAGGCTCAGTTTTGACCTCTTGCTGATCCAAGCATCCTTCTGGGTGCTTTGTTGGTCTAGGAAGTGAGATGGAGCCCCCTTCGAGGCTCTTCCACTTCGGTTCAGCTAGATGCTCATCACACGGTGTCCAAGCCCACAGGATTTTTCAGGATGAAGTGCTGATTAACCACTGAACTTCATCCTTTGGGTCAGGAGGGACACCAGCTGGCCTGTAAGTTTGCCATGTGCTCTTTGGCTTCAGACAGCATTTTGGGCTGTAGCGTCTGGAGCTTTCATTTCTCCTGCTCAACTGCACAGCAAATAATGGATGTGCTGGTGCCCTGCTGCCCTTCTGGACACAGCAGACAGCAATACTGCAGAGAAACCATAAAGCACACTCCTTCTCTGATCCACAGGAAAGTCTGAACTGTTGTTCTACGTGTGATTTGTTATCTAACTTTTGCTTCCCCAAACCTGTAGTTAAGTCTGACACCCATCTGCAAACATAAGCCTTCTGGTTTTGCATGCAGAATCTGCCAGGCTGCTTTTGGATCTTTTTCTGGACATTTCTGTAGCACAATGCAAAATTCCTTGTGTTTTCACGGCCTTGCAAAGGACAAAATGTAGCATTGTTCTGTTCAGAAACGCAGTATTGTTCCGTTCAGAACTAAAATCGCCCAGGAAATATTGAATGCAAAACTCCCCATGGATCACCAACTGATGTCAGTCACCTGAGAGGTAGAGATGAACTGCAGTACAGAGCCCAGGCTCTGAGAGCATGGTTGGCCACAAACAGTGAGCCCAAGGGGAAGGAAGCTCTGGCTTCTGGTCAATGCTGTATTGTTCCCATCACCGTGGGAACATAACAACTGGCTGTGTAAATACATGTGTTTTATAGCATTCAGAAGTGATGGATATGATTACATCCTTCCCTAGCATTATTGTTGATCTTTAACTACCATGTGCCCATGCAGCTACAGGTGCTTTGTTCCTTTGTTTTCGTATGATGTATTCAAAAGTCCCTCTTGTGCAAGACCTGGGTGGTCCCATGGGATGGAATAGCTCTCCTGCAGCCTTGACTGGAGGCAAGAAAATGTGATAATATGCATAAATTTACATGGCTGCCCTTGGGGACAGAGAGCGTGCTGAGGGAACAGCTGTTATTTTAGCACTGAGACAAGCTCACTAAAACCGTGGTTGGTATTTGCAGCTCTCTCTACAGCTGATGGAGCATTTGCATTAGTGAAAGCCAGTTACTGAAATATAATGTAGAAGAATTTAGCCCTTGCAAAGCTCGTCTTTATAAGGCCCACCTTTTTGTGGATGTACCACTGAAGGAATACTAAGATTTCTGGTATCGGTGTCAAGTGAGAGATTTGTCTGGTGAATATCAAGAGAAACCTTGTCTCACTTTCTGAAAGAAGACAGGGGAAAGAACCCAGGAGATCTCAGTACACTGTGTCCTGCCACGAGATTGCAAGGTCAAGGGAAGGCACATTAGTGTACAGTTCCAGGTTCCCCACTGCATCTTCAGGATTGGCTTTTGCTCTTGTAATATGCAAAACAGCTGTGTAATTCCAACAAAGTCTGCGTTCTCTAATAAATATAGGTATGTATCTACTTATTTTTTTCTCTAATGGAAGGGTGAACAGAGGAAAAAAATGAAGTGGGAAAGTTCCACACAGACTACGTCCAGGAGCAGAAAACTATGAGACTTTTCATTAAAAAATAGTAAGGAATGAAACTGAGGTCCTACAAGAGTCTTGCATATGGTTATTTACCACAGGTTGTCACGTAGTAGGGGTCACTATAAGGCCAAAGATCCGTAGCAGCTAAGATTAAGAGAAGATATGACACTTCACAGGGTTACGTTGCTCTAGTATCCAGTCTCTGTAACCTCTCAGCTCGCTCACAGCATAGGAGTGCATGTGTTATGGGACAGACCTCCATAGACAGCTGTTTACATGAGCTCAGTACCCACAGAATTTTGTGCCAGATTTTTCAAAGAGCCTTTATTCCATCAAGATAACAAAATCAATGGCCTTGATACACGCACAGTGTTAAACCTGAGAACATATATTGAATAGATTTTGAGATAGGGAAATTATTTTAGCTGACAGGCTTAAAAATCTGGTTCCCAACAAATAGAAATCAAATTGAGAGTTTTGTAAGGCAGCTAAATGAATGGGACTGTCAGGTGCTCACTGGACTAAAATGTATGAGAAGTGCATGGCTCTCTTGTGCACCTTTAAAAGTGCCAATTGAAAGCTGCAGCTAGATTCCAGCCTCTGATATAGTCATTTCCACTGTGTGCTGGAAGCTCTGGAACCTGTGGATGCATGGAACAACACTGAAAATCTGTGATTACTGTTGGCAATTATCTGGTCTTTATTAGCTGTTCTATTTATGCAACAGATGTGTGAAGAAAGGGGCTCAACATAAGTATGTTGTGTAAGACTTTAACTTTCTTAGAAGCTATGGCAGGATGCTCCCCTATTTTTTCTTTCAGGTACAACATTTTCTTAAGATCCTGGCATAGTCCTTGTGAGGGGTATGGGTGGGGAAGGCCCGTTAAAGTTGGACAGCAGTGGTCATTTACCAACAGCACCCTGTGAGCCAGGAAAAACGAAGTTTAAGTTGGGTGAGTTCAAAGGCTAGCCCTGGAGTGCAGGCAGTGGGTATACATTTTTTTTTATAATACTTGTGAAATAGTCATTAACAGCTGGACAGGTAATACAGTTAGCAGGAACTGAATGAACCATCAGAGATGGTGCTTGCCACAGGCCTCTGGTATTGCCAGAAACCCTTCTGGGGACAAAAGTCATACTATTCATTCCTGTTGGTAGCCGGCAAACCCTGGGTTTGGCCAGTTGGTTTGCTTCTGTCTTCTTTGAAAGCAAAGTCTCCAGGCTATGCAATACTGCATTTCCACTTCAAAGCAGCAGAGATTTTCAGCCTGTGGAGCCTGGTGTCTGCAAGAATTCCATGAGTACAGTCCCAGTGCTCCAAAAGAAGCATCGCGCTTGCAGGCCTTCTGGGTTAAGATCTGGAAAAGTGCAGTGGGACTATATAATGTTGAATTTAATTATGAGGGGGAAAGGAATAAGAGAGGAAGACAGAGATTTAGTAAAATGGGTACTTTTGTCTCCTTATGATCATGTGATCTATCTTATGATCTTCTCCCCATCTGAGACAGCATGAGAAATGCTGTTCAAATCCCCCAGAATTGCTGGGCACCTTTCGCTGACTGATTGATGTTTTTCATAATAGGATGGAGCTCAGCCTGTTGTCATTATATGAGTCCCATGAATGGCCTTGCCCTTCTATCTCTTCTCTCAGGAACAGATACCAGATGAAGAAGTGTGTTATGAACACCTTGAAATGGCACTCATTCATTCTTCCAAAGACAGCAGTAATAAGGAAGCAACCTACGCTTTGGTATTACTCTTCTGTTCTCACCATCTCAGCTGCAGTTGGAATCTGGAAGTCTGCATGTGCTGCTTGCTAGCAGTGGGTTGGGACAGCTGCTGAACAGATTCGTGGCAGCTACTGCCTGCTCCAGGTCGCAGAAGTGCCCTGGGTATTTACTTGCAGCATAGCAAATGTCCCTGAGCACGTTCGGAAGGAGAATACAGACAGCACATTGCTACTGCCCACCTGGTTTTGCTGTTATGGTTGTTTTCTGATATTCTCTTTGGGGCCTACACAGTAATAAGTACTATTCTTAGAACTTTGTTACGAGAAAGAAATGTACAAATAATATTGTTATAAATGAGAGAGTTAAGGGGGGAATGTTAATTGGCAAATTTCTCGTATTTTTAGGGAATACTGCCATTGTATCTGTCCTGTTTGCCAACTTAAAAACTTCAGTGGCACAGCTTTTCCTAGATGGCTGCCATTAAGAGATGAGCAAAAAAAAAATGTATTTTTAAAAGCTGGGACAGCCCCGGGGGTATCCCCAGAGAGCGGAATGCAATGTTCTGGGAAACCACCCTGTTCACCACAATAGACAAAGACAGCCATAAAATCGTAAATGCTGGATGGTGTCCCAAGAGCTGACCTACCTCACCTTACTTTTCTTTAAGTACTCCAATGCTGGAGATGCCGTAATCTCTCTAGGAAGTCTGATTGCTTTACAGTGCTTCACCGTCTATATAATGTCCAACCCAAATGCCTTAACATTCAGCTTATGCCTTAGGAATGCCAAGATTTCTTGTCTTAAGCAGAACTATCATGGAGAACAGATTGTTTCTTCCCTCATTTTAGCAGCCTGTGAAAGCTGTTACCATCTTGAAATCATAGAATCATACAACATTTTAGGTCACATGGGACCCCTGGGAATTATCTTGTCCAACCTCCTGCTCATAAGCAGGGCTAAGTGCCAAGTGAGCACAAGACCATGACCAGTTGAGTTTTGAGTGTTTCCAGGGACAGAGATACCACAGTGCATTCGGGCTCCTGCTCCAGAGCTTAACCACCCTCGTATGACCCTGGATTGGTGTAACCTTTCCCTAACAGGATGGCATTGCTGATTTATGGTTATCTGGTGACCTCCAGCAGTCCTCAGGCCTTTTTGTTTAAGACAGCTGTATTTCTCATTGAATGGTCCAATTCCCTGGCCTGTATTTTGGTAGCTGATTATCTCTGCTTAAGTGTTCCCATTTCATCCTATTGAATACCCTCCCTTTTCTTTCTGACTCTAGTTCTGGTTTGGCAAGACCATTCTGAGTTAAAAACCACTAACGTACTAGCAGCCTTTCCCCACATGAGGCTGTCTGCACACTCCATGTTCATACTCTCTTCTACTGAAAATATAATACTCTTTCCTTTTGTGGGTGGACATACAGGTTCGCTTATTTACACCTCTCCCACAGCGATGACAGAGACTTGCAGAGAAAGAGTCAGGCTGCATTGGCTGTTCCTAATGTTAGTGCTGCAAAGATAAAACACCGACTGGAATCGATTCAAAATCTGCTTAAAGGTGATTCTGGTGTGTTCAGCACGTTTGAGATCAAGCATGAGGCAAGCTAGCAGCAGAGTCAAATTATCTGTGGGCTTCACAGAGAGGTAGAATGTTTTAATTTCAATATCTAAAAAGATTTATTTAGATTTTTTAAAAAATCGTGGATTGAAAGCAAGCTTTTGGTAGGAGCTCTGTGCACACAGTGAGCGTGTTTGGCCTTGAGCACATGTATCTGGTTTTAGTTAAGCCAGGCTGGCCACACTCATTCCACCCTGCACATGATCTCATTCCGTGCTCCTTGTCATGGTGTCTGCACACCATCCAGCAATATATTAGCAGCGTGAGTAACTTGTCTTATGTTGATTATCCTGTCACCAAGGGAGAAGCATGTCTTGTCTGGTAGGGAACTCAGATTGTTCTAAACAAAGCTCTATACTTATGCTGGAGAAAAGTCAAAACCTGTGCCTTGCCATTAGGAGAAAGAGCTGGGAAGGGGCGTGCTGGCCCCTGGGCCTTGGGCAGGGCCATGCTGGGAGGCAGCCCTGCCACTCGGCCGGAGCAGACTGCAGATCCTGCACTGACGAACTCTCCTTGTACTGCAGAAAGGCCGTTTGCACTGGTGCCAGCAGGCTTCATCAGTTCATATCTGTGAAACTTGGGGCACCTCCAAATTCCCCAGTCAGCCCAGGAAAAAAGTGCTCTTAATAGGCTTTATTTTGCATTGAATGAAATGACCAGGTTGGTGTTGGAGACGCAACATGCTGTGTGTCAGCTGAATGGAAGAAATGTCTCCGGGCTGCAGGGAGAAGAGGGAAGGCTTGAAAAACTTGTTCAGCTGTTCAGCCTTCACGTTTGTTCTGTGTGCAGTGAGTGAGCTGAAATCCGTACCCCTGCTGGGCCTGTTTACAGCATGTGTTACCCACAGGGCAAGTTTTCTGCTACGGTCATCTGTCAGATTGGAGGAGAGGAGACATTGCTAGTGGCTGTCATTAGAGGCTGCATCATTTTGCATATTTACTGAGCCAAGCTTCAGCCTCGGCTCCCATCCCTGCGAAAAAGGAGGTGCTTCTCTGCAGCATCTCAAGTGTGAGAGTCCCAAAGCCTTTTACAAAGGTTAATTCTCCTTCAGATTGTGCCTGTGAGCAAAGTGCTCCTGATTTGAAGAACGGTGAAACTGGGGGATGGAAGGCTGAAGCACGTTGTTTATCCACCTGTATGCAGACCTCAGCACAGATTTTAACTCTAACGTGCTCCCTGCTGACCTCCTGGTCCTTGTACCACACTTGGGCAGGAGGATCTGGCATCTGCTGCTGCTGTGCTTTTTTGCACAATCCAGAGCTGACACTTGGAGTCCCCGCTTCCTGGATTTGGTCCTCACTGTCTCGCTAGTCTCCCTGCAAATAGGAATAGAAGGACCCATTCTGCAGAAGGAAAAACAGGGTTTTTCTGGCCTCCTACTGCTTTTTCTCTGGAGAGTAACTCTCGACCCATCAAGGACACTACGGCTCCAAGCCCTCTGTGTCTCTGGGCTCCTTATAAGGCCACACGGAGAAGCCGTGGTGTTGATCTGGAGTTACCCCAGCTTCTCAGCTGGCAGGGAGAAACTTTAAAACTGCAGACAAAACTCATTCTTGCGACCAAGAAACTATATCTCGGTTCGTGCACGTGTGTGCTGCTGTCTCACCACTGTGTTATTGAAGCCTAGGATGTATCGCTAATAATGAATCTCCTACAAAAACCTTTGCAGCAGCCAGAATTTTAAGCATCCCCCACCCCACCCCCCCTTTTTTTTTTCCTTCTGGAAAGGATTTTAAGATGCATGTTATTCTTACAGAAGAAGAAGGGAGGATGCAGAGCAGGTTGGGGGGCAGAGCTGGCTGCTTCTCTGGCAAACAGCACACTAACCCAGAGCTGATGGCGAGCACTGAGAGCAGGAGGCAGCAGAGCTGGGGACATGGAGAAAGGATGTCAAGGAGCTCTGCACGCTTGAGCTATCACATTCAGACATACAGGGATAAAACATTGCTGATTTGAGGGGGATGTCCTTGTTCATCCCAGATTCAAATGCATTTGAGTTGCCTGTCTCTTGGCTGGCCCGAAGCCATTTCTACCCACATTTCTGCCCTCACCTGCTATCCCCTCTTCTGACAGAGGCCACCCTAGAAAACAGGCAGGGCAGTTAACAGATCCAAGTTTTCCTGCTCAGGAAACCCTCATGGTTGTGTCTAGGAAGTCCTTGGGTGACTTAGCGTGAATTTATCAGAGCCTGGGATGTATTTTACTCTGGGTTAGCATAAAGTGCTTTGACAAGGTGATATGTTCTTGTGCTGGAGCCTAGCCCACCCTGCTGCAGGCTTTGTCCTCTACTGGCTACAAGCCCATCACTGGATATAGTGCTGAGGGCACATATGAGCGTGAGACCACAAGGAAATAACTGCACTTAATGATCTGAGACACATTAAAGGGCAGAAACAAAGGGTTACGATGGCTAAAGGAACAGCAGCTAATTTCAGGGGCTGTGGGACTTCTGGGCCAGCTGCTAGCATTTGAAAAGGTGTGTGAGTTTTTTTTTTCTTTTTTTTTTTTTCTTTTTTTTTTTTTTTCCTTTTTTTTCTTTATCTCTTCCCTAGATTTCAAGCTGATAAGACATGAGTCCTGATAAGTGCTGAGAGCTGCACCCCCAGCCACATATTCTCAGGCCATGTCAGACCCAGTCTTTAAAAGTAATTGTTGGTTTCTTTTCTCATGGTGCAGGTTCCACCATACTAGCCGAGCGGCTGGGGCCATCCACACCAAGCTCACCCATGTCAACACCCAATTCCCCGACCATCCTCTGCAGTGGCGTCTCTGACCCCATACTATCGACATGTGGCTCTGGCCTACTCTGCAGCTCTATCAGTGGTAAGTGTGGTAAGATTTCTCTGTCCTCCTTTCCTCTGCTTCCCCTTGCCCACTCCTGCTCTGCCTCCCTTCATGGTCTCAGACTTGTCTCCCAGAAGGGCTCTAAAAACACAGCGATCAACAGAGGCTCTTGTCAGCTCCCTTGGGGAGGAAGGGAGAGCCTCTGCAAAGTCTGTTTTCGGTCAGTCTTACGTGAAAGCCTCTTAGATGCCTAGACAGCAATATTTCTCCAACCCTTTTCATCATGAAAGGTCCCAGGGGAGGCAGCAAAGTTTCTGTTATGTTCACGGCCCTGTGACGCACAGCTCCTCCTGGAGCACTGTGTTACAGTGACGTGTTGCATGCTAACTTGATTGGAGCTCTGAATATGCCTAATCCCCCCCTCTCCCTCTCCACACACCGACACTACCCCTTTCAGAAACAGGCAGATATTTCTAACATGCCAATGAATTCCAGTAGGACTTAGATAAATATACATGCGGTACAAATGATAGGATGTTTTGCCACATTTCTAAAACCCCAGGGACCTGCATGATCCCACAGCTGTATAATTTACCAAATCCTTGTCACCGTTGTCCTAACCGAGGTTGTTCTTCTTTGAAGGTACAAAGGTACTTTCAGCGTCAGGTCTAATAACTTGTGACAGCAAATATTAAGATTTTTAATGGTTTTCAGGGAATAGAAAAATAAAAAGAATTTCTCTCATTATCTTGCTACCTCATCTGTTTTCATGGGGATGCCTTGCCACAGGTGTACTATAAGCATAATTACTGCAGCCTCTTGCAGCTCTTGTAGCAGTATGCCCTATATGAGCTAAATGCAGTCCATGTCAGCACTACCTCACCCCTCTATTGGAGGATCCACCATGTAGATGGGGTGATTTGTAGCCAGGCACCATAAACCCAGATCCCTATAATGGACTTAAAGATGAAGTACTGCTTGTCTTGGGAGCTGCTGGCACTGTGTGCCACCTAGTCCCTCCTTTTTCAAAGCAGATGGCTTGATCCACCCCTTCTAATTTTTCCTCCTTTGTTAATATTTAGACAGAGGTTTGAAAATGTGAAACTGCTCTTTGTCCCTGCTGCTTGGAAACAGCTGTCTCCTGGTTTGTTTTATGTGGGTGGCAGATCCCAGCAGATGCTGCCTCCCTACTGCCCTGAGCCTTGGCATGTGAACCAGGTCTCAGTGACTGGGCCAGCAGATCACGGGAAGGACCCCTGAACCTGGAGCATCTATTTCTTCTAGACCATGGTTCCTCCCTCTGTAGCTGGCTTCAGGGTGTAAAGAAATCTTTTAAGCAGTATAAGTGACCCTGTTCTTTGTGTTTCAGGCACAGCTCCCAACTCTCCTGTCAGCTTGCCTGAGTCACCCATCTCTCCATCCATCTCAGGGCCCTGGGGAGATGAATGCACCATCTGCTATGAGAACATGGTAGACACAGTCATTTACTCCTGTGGACACATGTGTCTCTGCTATTCATGTGGGCTGAAGCTCAAGAAGATGGCCAATGCTTGCTGTCCCATTTGCAGACGAGCCATCAAAGATATCATCAAAACATACCGCAGCACTTAGAGCAGCAGCAGATGCTGTGGTGGGATTAGGGAGGTGGAGAGGAGGCTGTGAAGTAACGCAGGTCTCAGTCTCTATTCATCACCTGGGAGAGTCAAAAACCATCACCCACCACCACCCCGATCCTGACTTCCGTGGACAACAGATGACACCAGCTTAGATGCTGCTCTTCTACCCTCCAAGAAAGCCCTGGGACTGAACTCCAGTGCGTCAGAGAAGTCACAATGGACTACTCTCTCCTACAGATTTTAAATTTTTATCAACAAACAAACAAACAAAAACAAACAACAGCTGGAGCAATCATTCCTTTTCTACACCATACACAGCGGAGGGGAATCTCCAATGTTTAGCAGGGAGAGCAAGTGGTAAAAGGTTCAGTGCTGCACCTCTCCTTCTGAAGACACAGTGTGTGCAGAGGACATCTTAGCAGAAGAGGAGAAATAATCAATGTGTTTCTGTGTACAACTAGCCTGACCATAGGAAGCCCATTAGAAAGAGTGGAGTAAGGCAAATATTGACCCAGCAAGGGAGATGCAGTGAGCACATTTGCAGTGGAAGGCCTGGAGCCAGTGCAGAAAAAGACCTGGAACTTTTGAAGCTAAATTCTCCCTAAGGACATGGGGAGGAGAACAGCACCATGGCAGTACTTTGAGGGCTGTCCTGCTGTTCCCCAGCAGAGGTGTTCACAGTGGGTTTGGCAGCCAACACTGGCCACCCTCCCTCCCAGCAGCATCCCGCCACCTCCCGTCGCCATCCTGTTGCATGACAAGCATCTCTCACACCCCATCACCACCGAGTTGCTGTGGCTTGTCCCAGGTGGTCTCCATGCAGCACAAGGGATCCCAGCAGCATCTCTGCCCCCATGGCCTGCAGGAGAGGGAGATGCACCTCCCTCACCGTTCCTCCCCTACCATCCAGACACTTCTAAGGGAGAAAAAAAAAAAAAAAAAAAAAAAAAAAAAGAAGAAAAACAAAACAAAACACAAACAATCAAACCCAAAAACACACACAAAAAAACAATCCCGTTGGGGAAGAATGTATAAACCACATGTCTGCGGGTCTCATTTACTGGTAACTTTATCACTGTGCTTTAAGACAAAAACAGCCAGGTGGTACTTAGCCAGCCCTTCAACAGCCAGCCCGCCGGCAGGACATGGCTGTCCTTAGGTGTTAGAAGGGGAAAAAGAAAATCATAGCTTGAGGGGTTTAGTTTGCTTTGGTTTATTTAAACACCCCCCTGCCCCAGCTGGGAACCCTGCAGTCCCCACTGTGGGTGCCTGTAATGGCGGCCCCCATGGTTGCCATGACAACCACCACACCACCATGGCCTGGCCTAGGTCTACTGGGCCTTGGGCCCAGCCAGGGCAGCTCTGCTGTAGCTGGTGCTCCCTGTCTCCCCTCTGGCCCCATCCTGGTGCCTCCAGGGCTGTGTGGGAGGAAGAGGTGGCACCTGGGCTCAGAGGGATGTTGCCCACCAGGTCAGGCTGGGGAAGGGCATGGGGTTACACCCATCCTGCTGAGCCTTCTGGCATGGCTACCCACAGCCCTGCGTGTAGTGGAGCAGGTGAAGGAGCATCTGCCCGCAGGGGCTGCTCCTGAGAGCACCTGGGAAACATGGCCTTGCTCTGTCCCCTCGAAGAAGTCAATGAAGATGCTGAGAGCTGGAGGGCGCATCTTAGAGCCTTTCTCTAAAGGCACCGCCATCACTGCAGCCTACTGCAGGGACCTGCAGCCACCCCCTGCCCGCCTGGCGGGCAGTCCGTGACTTGAACGCTGATACCCTGGTTACAGGGATTTACGTTATTTCTTTGCACACTTCTCATGTCCACCCCTAACCCAGGGGCTCAGCCCTGTGCTCTGGGCTGGCTGTCGAAAGCCCTGGAGCACCCTGGCTCCTGCGCTTGGACACCTCAGTGAGGGGTGGGAGGAAAGGGTGACAGCTTCCATGCCAGGAGCACAGCCAGTTTGCAGGCATGGAGCCAGCCTCCAGGACAGCACAGTGACTGGCGGGCACGGGGAGCCTGTGTCAGTAGTTACACAAACAGCAGTGCAAACATTTCAGAGAGGGAGAACCCAAGGGGTAGAAACTTGTCTGTGGAATAGTGGATGTAGGGAAATGTGCAATAAGCAGCCTCCCAAGCCTTCACCACATCAGTGGGACCGGTTCCCTCCTGTGCAGGGCAAGCCAATGGGTACATTTTATTTTTCAAGAAACTCCATCCATGGGTATCAGTGCAGTGGTGTGAATTCCCTTTTCACCTTTTGAATTCAGAGTGTTTTAATATATAACTGTGTTTGTTTTACTGTGGACCAAACTCTAGGAGTTACCAGAAGCTGAAAGCTCCCCCAGCATCCACGCTCAAAGATTGGGGTTCAGTCCTGCTCCCCGCATCAGCTGGCCTCCAGTTGTGAGCAGGTAGGAGAGCAAAGCACTCTCCAGGGAGAAAAAACAGCAAAAGCAGTAACAGTAAGAACAACAGTCCTAACCTTTTGTTTTGTTTGAATTGTGTAGGTTCCCACGTACCTCTGTGTTCTTGTGTCATTTGCATTTCATTGCTTTACTTTAAAATGTTTTGTGTTTTGTTTAAAGAGAAGAATAACTAATTGTGAAAAATTGGATAACTGTGATTGTGAATAAAGTTGATTTAGGCATCCTGCAGCAGCATGAGTGACTGAGTATTTGCCACTTCCCCAAGTGTGGCAAAATATGATAGGCAGGCAAGAACAAGAGGCTGAGGTAAGAGCAATGTTGGCATGACAGCTGCTTCCTTGTGACCCCCTGAAGTGAGGAGGGACCCCACCCCAGCCCTCCCCATGCTTCAGGTACGGCCATCTGTCCCCAGGGCTTCCCTGGCCGGCGGCTTGCGGGGCTTGAGCCCACGGGCTGCGCTGGGGAGGACGAGGAGGAGGAAGGAGGAGGATGCTCAGAAAGAGGTCCAGGAGTGGCAGAACTGGTGCACCATCGCCACCTGGTGTTCCGCGCCCGGCACTGCACTAAGAGGCTTCATTATTAATAATTTTTAAGGGTTGATTTTGCTTCTTTTCACAACTACACATACATGGGACCAGAGGAACTAGTCTGGGTGTGATGGTTGAACTTAGAGAAAATTGGTGAACGAAGGGAACGATTAATGGTGGGTTACAATATACAAGGGTGTGCATTAGAGTAACATGTTGATTGCATTGGCCTAGAAAAACCCTTCCAACCCTAAGGATCATGCTACACACGCAGAAGAGAAGGCACAGTTCCCAGGCATACTCCTCACTCGTAAGTATGTACCTTAAAGCACCCAGGACTGGGTGCTGCCTTGGTAATTCCTTGCAACCTTCAGAGAGCTGGGCTGCCCAAGTAGGGCTCCTTGTGTACCACCCACCTACATGCCAGCATGGAGGAGCATCTCACAAGTGTCGTTACCAAACGCTGTGCCTCTGAAGACAGCTGGCCCATCTCCAGGGACATCATTTCTCTGCAAGATGTTTGTGAAGTGCTACAGCAAAGGCATGGCCCCCTGCTAAAATGAGGGACGCATGTAGGCAAGCTCAGCCATCCTCTGCTGCAGCAACAGGCAGCTGGGGAGGCCCAACCTCCTTTTGCACCTCTGCTTTGCAATGTGGAAGCCATGCACCAGGAGTGACCGTTTTTACCTACAAATATGCAAACTGCTAACAGAAAAGGAAGCAGACAATAGTGGACAATATTTCATAGAGGTGTCCCATAGCTGAACTGGGGACTGATGTGCTTGAAAACAGTCTTGTTTAGTATTACATCCCTCCCCACAGAAGTCCCTAAAACTTTGTGGATTAGGAGACAAAAATACAGGTACAGTAACAACTCAGAGCCAGGGGACAAGAGAAGATCCTTTATCCATTTAAGTCTGAGCTGAAATTTGCAATTGCACATACACGTACATCACAAGTTATTCTGGGAAAGTTAAATTTAGTGGTTTGACAAACCAAGTGGAATTAAAACAGTATTGAAAAAGTTGAAAAAAATAAAATAAACCAACTGGATCACAATTAAAAAGGTCAAAAATTTATTTTTCCTTAGGGCATAAGAGGCAATGTAAACAAAATACAAAAAAAAATCACAAGTCAATTCTTACAGTCTGCAAGCATTTGAAGATAGAGTACCCTTTCCCCACCTCCCCCCAGAACACTGCAAGCCTGCTCAAATGTTATCAAGCAACAATTCTGGACCCTGAAGGACCAGTGAATTTTGCCAAGTCCCAAGCAGGGAATAAGCTTCTCATGTAAGAAGGACACTGCATCTGTTTTATCAAACACTTCAAAAAAAAAAAAAAAAAAAAGTCCAACAAAATATAAATATTACAGATGATCAGGTTTAGCACCACCTTTGGTCCAAGCAATCAATGAACTGGGAGATGACAGGTACAGTCTGTTTAGCAAGTCCTTTCTGCCTGAGTCTGAAAACATTAGAGGTTCACATTGCAAGAACTTGTAATAACGCTGAGAAAACAGCCCTCAAACTCTGGCCGTCCCTCGCAACCTCCGCTGGTCCTGCACACACGGGAGGTGAGCATCACTGCTGTGGAGCAGCGCTTACTGCTGCAAGCACCCCTCAAAGCGCTTGGTAGAGCTGAGCTTGGCTCTGTTGGACACGGCAAGCGTTGTGCCAAGGGCATGATCCTGCGCTGGCATGGCAGAGCTCCGGCTTTAGGCACAGAAGAGCAGGAAGGGCAGGGTGATGGTGTGCACCCAGAGTTGCCCTTTCCGCTAGCATTTGCCACCCTCCAAAGCCCAGGCTGCAGCACCTGCGTGCTGTCAGGTGTGTGATGGCCGACACCTTGAGAGGAGCTAAAGCTGCCTAAACACGTTATTGTGGTGTGTGTGTGGAACACACGGAGAGGGAGCTCTTATCAAGCGTAATTTACTCCAGGCCCTTTCTAGGCTGATCTTTGCCAATATACACACGTACACCACAGATGTATAGCTATGCATTTTTGCAGGTATCTATACTCAACTGCTGTGCCACACCTCTAGCACCAGCCCCGATACACTCATGAGGACCTGTGACAATCCTAGGAAAAAAAATAATCCATAAAGCACCTGACAGTATTTTAAGTTTATTGTAACTCCCTGCTCTACAAGTGTACAGAACCTCAAATTTTCTCTTCTTTTCCTCCAGAAGTTTTTGAGTGGTCCTGAATAACCATTATCAGACACTGTTCACCTCCAAGCTGTAACAAATGCCTGAAGAAGGTTGCTGAGATCCACCTTCAGGGACAAAAATCTCAAGTTCTTGCTCTGCATCTTCACAAGTACAATTGCCTGAGAAATTTTCTCATTCTCCATTGAGTGACCCATACCGAGTTCTCACCTCTACAGACACAGACATGATTAAAATCCCGCCCCCAAACATTTGTTTTTACTTCATGGCTTCAGCAGATGCTGCTCTAGGGAAAAAAACAAAGAAACAAACCACACACCAAAATTCCATTGCTTTACATTGCACTGTGGTTCTCTGAGCAAGCAAGCACCTGGCCACAGCATGTGGCCATTAGGCAGTCATGGAAATGAGGGGCAGCACCCCAAATGCAGCCCCTGTCCCAGCCAGGGGAGCAGAGCCATCTTCCACTCACCCCTGCCTGTGATGTGAGCAGACATAGGCTGGACCTGGTGATCAAACACTCATTTACTGTACTTGGCGTACGACACAACCACGAGGACAGCTCTGAAACCAGTTCTGGACTGGGCACTAAAATCAAGTCAAGTCTGCAAGTCTGGCTTAGGGGGAAGGTAATGGTCTGCACAACCATTGTCGTCCCCCTCCCCCAGACAAATCTAAAGCAATGAAAAGAAATGTGCTATGATCATTTCATTCATTTAGAGTAGGAGGGAGATGCACTTCTATTGTCCCAGTCCCAGAAGCAGGCCCACAGTACCGTATGTATCAGCTACAGTGCCACAGGTCCCCGGATGATCAAAAAGCTTGAGAGACTTTTCTATGGATCACTTGGCACGAAGGAGAGCTAAATTTTCTGCACTGAGGATGTAACTCTTGTGTTGGCCCATAAAGAAGTAATTGAGCTTTTCTACCTAAAAATCTAATCGTGTTGAATCTAAGATTACATGCAGACTCGGGGACTGGTCACAAAAAGGTCTTCTGCTTTGTGCCAGTTCAGGCTGATGGGGGCATTTTGTCCCTCATTAATGATGTAACTCATACCACCAGTGGCAAAAGGTACCGTTGCATGCTCTAAGTGCCATTTTTCTGGTTTTCAGTTTTGACTGGAATGATTGAGAAAGGCAATATTTTTCTATCATACACCTGATCTGCTTTTCTAGGAAAGCACCTCAGAGACCCAAACACATTTGGGCCCTAGCAGGAGCTCTTCACTGTAGAAGTAGTTTTATCCAACATGTCACCTCAAGTTCATTAAACAAGAATTGGACAATCCATGGGTCTGCAGTACTCATTTCTGCTTCTAGCTCTACATTTACTATAGGTACATTAATGGCTGATGCTGTGAATGTCAAAAAACCTGTCAGCTCTGAAAGAACCGATACTTAGCCAAAACCTCAAACATCCGCACTATGACCAATATTCACTCCACTGCCTTCTAGGAAACGAGATTAGAGGCCACAAGCAAATATGGTCCAACACTGTTTAAAAAACAAAAACAACAACAAAAAAACACCAAACAAACCAAACCAAAAAAAAGCAAACAAAATCCCACAAGGTTTCCCCAAACTCATTTTCTTCAACTCTTGTCTCAACGCTTAACTTGCATCCCAAAACAAACTGAACGGACTCCCGCCTGTAACCTCTCTCCAAATAAAAACAATCAAAAAAAATCTGTTATTCCTTCTCCATGTACACAGTGACAGAACCCACACCAACTTCTAGACTTTGTCCCAAGCAGAACAGACAACATGGTTCCCATTTTAAACAAAACAAAACCCAACAAAAACAAACAAATAGCGTCACCAACTTGGCCACACACACTAAGACCAACCACACATTTCTCTATCTCTGGTCACCAACATACTCTCCCAAACCCCCACCAGGTACATTCCCACCACCTATCCACTAGAAAATGGAGTGCTACACCAACACAAAAACAACAACAGGATTTAATATTCAAGGTCACAATAAGAACATCAGTGACCCAGGAAACCCACTGCAAAGCCTCATTTGGACCAGGCCTAGATCAATTTTGTCATCGAATACAAATTTGGTAGAGTGAAACCCATAGGATTTTCCAAACAAGCCATGTGCAAGTTCTCTCCTAATGGAGGAGAGCACAACCACTCAAACAGATCTCAGCCTTCACTCAGTGACAGGTTTAGGCTCCCAGTAACTGATTATCTCCTGTTTCCAGAAATTCTTCGGGCTAATTAACAGCTCTGGAAACAGCCGCTGACATACATGCCCAATGGAGTTGCTTTCAACACCCTCCTTGAGTTATCTGCATCTGAACTTTGACCAAAACAGCAAACTGCTGGCAAGAATTCTCCCATGTGAAACGTGATATCGAGTCTCAGCTGAAGAGTCTCATCTGCTTGATTATGCCCAAACACCAGGAGCAGAGTAACCAGCGCTGCTGTCTGCGATTAAACCTGTAATAAAGGAATGGCACTGACATAACATGAGCCTTGCCAGACAACAGAAGTGCACCCTCTCTGTACACTATTGACCCCACAACAGTCAGTTTGGACCCTTAGTACAAAAAAGTCATTGTAACGCTACACACACTCTGCTTTCACAATACTCCGGGCTTGAACCCGCTGTGAGTAACGAGTAAGTCTTTTCAGCAGGCCTATTCAGCACGGGGCAAAAAAAATCCTCCTAGAGACTGGAAACAATTATAACTGCTTTTTTTCCTCCCTCATGAAAATCTAAGACAGGAAATAGTTAAGTCAGCTATTCACAGAAATATTTCATTTTTTAAAAAGTTTGTTTTTAATTCCCCTTTTATTTGCTCCAGTTCACTAATCGTTACAGGCTAAGTTCAGTGACTGCAGCATTCTCTTCTGGCCTGCTTTTTGGGGACAGGGACAAAACCAGTCTGCATGCTCAGGGGGACCTGAACTCAGAAACAAATTTGATCGCTTCCCAACTAAACCCCAAGGGTGATGATGGGGTTTTATTTATTACTCCTTCCCTGGTGACCCAGACACAGTTCAAGAACAAACTCTCAAATGACACCAGAACTGTTTGCACTGCGGTATCGCTTCAACTTCAGGCATCAAACACAGAGTTGCTAATATAGGTTTGAGAGCAGAGTATCTGGAAAAGCCTGAAATATTTACTTTCACATCAAGAGTTACATTTCAGAAATTCTCCTGCAGTGCCAAGCGATTCTCCCTCCCCTCTGCTTCTTTTCTCCACCACACAGGGACCAAGAAAGAAAGGTACCATTGCACCCGAATAACCCTGAGCATCAGGGGCAGGTCACCATCAAATAAAGACAGAAAACATTTCCCAGCAGTGCCACCAGCACCCGGCTGTTTCAGAGGACCAGCAGGCAGGTGTGGAGCGGCAGCCAGACCTCAGCGAACGCAACCTCCCAGCCACACGAACTGCCTCCGCTACAAGAACCACGTAGCGCACGTTTATCTGGCTTTGGTGGGTCATTGGCTTCAGGACACAGATTGCCGTAGTCTGTCATGGAGTGTGAAACTCAACTTTTGTCAGTAATGGAAAACCCTAACACAGAGCAGTGATGCGTTAAAACCATCTATACAGAGAAAGCACCCGCAGTGTCAGACCCAATAATTTACGGCCTTATTAGAAACATTTTCTCCTCATATTTTATCTTTATCTACCCCTCCCTTGCCAATATAGTTACCTCTCATTTCTTTCCCAATTGTTAACATAATTCCCATTATTTTGATTCAGTAACAAACAGGAGTCTCAACTCAGGACAGCAGTGGCTTATGCTGACAAGAACAGGTCTGTAAAACGCCAGTGTGAAGCTTTAAACCAAATTTATTTATTAAAAAAACAAACAAACAAAAAATTGCACTCTCCAACTAGAGTCAATGCTACCTCGATGCAAGAACAAATGAAGAACATTGCCTATGGGACCAGCCCAGCCCTGACATTATAAAATGGGAGAAGCTAATTTGTTCTGCCTACGCCAGTCAGGTCCGCACGCAGCACGGCTTCGCTGCAGAGCCCCGGCCCTGATGCGAGGACACCCGAGAAAAAGGACACCCTCGCTGCCCACCTCGGCAGTGCATGCACACCCCACGCAGCTGACACCTAGAGGTATCTAACTAAGAAGAGCTATAGGTGACTTACTACGGAAATCTTTGCTTTGCTCAGAGTTGGGGCTAAGAGAGAGGAGGAAAAGCAGCAACAGCAACCAACATTGCAGCCCGAAGTCAACGGAGTGCAGGGGGCTCTGGATCCGGCCCTACATACAGTACGTTATGTGAGAGTTACAAGCAACAAAAGTGGCTACTGAGAAGCACAGAGGGAGAGGAAGAGAAATAATAAGCACTGAACATGGCTAGAAGAAGCCATTGAAGAGGTCAAGTGTGCAGACATTCCCCACACATCACCACATTGGTGGTCCCTGCTTCCATCAGGCAAATGGGGGGAAAAATAATAACTTAAACATTTGCTCTCAGAACATTGTATTGGTACTGTTGGCAGCTATTGAACACTTGGCTATGCAGGTAAATAGCATCTGAAGTTGCCAGAGAAGAAGCCGCTGGTGTCGGGAAGACACCGGCAAAATAGCAGCAAAGCTCTGGTTTTAAAAAAGCTGCACGACCTGCAGGGAAGCAGGTCATGGCATGGCAGCCCCGGGGCTCAGTGGTCCCACGCTCCCTTCGGAGGCACAGGGACTGAGCAGGGGTGCTGACTTTTGCTGAGAATTGCCCACAGTGAGCGCCAACTCTACTAATGCTCATGGACTTGCTGCTGGTTTAGACAAGAGCACGTGAAAGAAGTAGGTTGGCTCCTCAAAACCAGATTTATCCGTGAAGCATTCAATGTTTGCCAAAATCATGTCATTGATAACATTTCAGCACAGCTGCAGAATTCAGTTTTTCTATTTGAATGCAAAGGTCTCTGGTAATATTCATACTTTCACAAACTGAAGAACAGCAGGACAAAACTTAAGCAGGAAGCTGAGGTACAACTGCCCTCCAGGGACAAGAAGCAGAGCTAGAGGAGATGTGCTCCCCAGAGCTCAGAGAACCAAATGATCTGGCTTTCACATTTCTTTTGACTCTCATGAAAGCAGTCCAGTTTTTCAAATAGATAAAATTTTGCTGCTACATGGAAATCACATTGTTTTGGACAGATGGGAGTTCTTCTTTCCTTCAAACAGGACTTAGAATAAAACTTTCAAAGAGCAGAGTTTCTGCCCAACTTTATTTTGGACCTGAGAGATCATCCTTTGCAAGCCAAGAAATATGGTATCAAAACCCAAATTGGCTGTGAAATTCTGCAGGTGAGAAATAATCTAGTTAAAACAGGGACTTTCTTCCTTACTGTTATCCTAATGGGAAAAAAAAAAAAAAAAGGAGAGAAACGAGGACGTGTAAAAATATTTCCATAGCTTTTACAATAAATACAAGTAACAACACGCTATCAAAACTTGGGACTGCACCAGCAGCATTTTCCCTTTTGAAATTGATTCTGAAGCGTAAGAGAGGACAACCACCAGCAGAGACATAACAGAAAGCAGTATCATGCATAGATGACATACAAAGTATTTGAAGCATAGCTCAGAAGTCCTGTATTGATAAGGATGTTAATGCACATTCTGTACATAAACCTGGCAACATGCTGCATAATCTTTACACTTTTAGTAACAGGTGATGCTTTTTACAAAAAGCAACTGTTCCCACCCCAAACAACCCCAGCTATCAGTCCCTACCTACCCAAGGGTCTTGTTTTCATCCAGCTGCACCCTCCCCTGCATTCTCCCTTCCCCTAAGAGTGCACGAATAGAGAATTGCAAACATTTCACACTGCACGTTCCACTCCAAGTCCTGGATGAGGGGCCTGTTTATTCTATGAATATTGCACTTATCCTCTCACTGGATTTGTTTTTCTCAAGAATGCAGAGTATTTGGGAAAAAAAATAGACAAAAATTAGGATACAACACAGGAAAATATGAGTTATTAACAAGCTAGCTATGAAGACCTAAAATTAAATAGTACTAGTTCTATTCTGTTAATACTAGTAATATGAAAATAATGAATGCTTTATCAAATTCCCTTGTTTTTCATATAAGATAAAAGCAGTAACTTTCTTTTTAACTGAGGAAAGCAATGAATATATATTACAATAAAATATGATTCATTAAGATCTGAAAGTGATGAAAACAATTATATAATGCCTTCGTCAAACTTTATAGCATCATAACGGAAAGAGACTTTGGGGTGCGCATCCACAAGGGCCAAATCCATTTTTTAGCTGTACCAGTGCAAATGTGAAATTAGATTATTTTTTTTTTTTAGTCTAACTTTGAGCCAATTTCAACCCTTCATTATTGTGCACTTGCTATTAATGTACTTTGATTCAAAAACTTCCTGTCAAGACGACATGACACACGCACCCAGTTGACACGTTTTGGCACGCGCCCATCGTATCTTTTATCTTGAAAAATTTGGCTTGCAAAAGGCTGGTAGGTATGACTACACCCACCCACTGCAAGGCATGAGAGCTAAGACAATTAACTGGAATTGCCTCCCATGGGGAAGGGCAGCTAACAAAAACTTACTGCTGCTGCTGTTACGAGAGAGTGTTTTGAACGGGGAGACAAAGGAAAACAGCAATTAAACTTTTCAGGCATTATATAAACCTCAATAACGAACTCAGAAGTGCTCATTATTATTAAAGTTGCAGTATACAGCAAGACAATTTTCACATTCTCAAATTTTGTTCTACGGCATCGGGTTTTGGATTTTCTGCTGGTCCAAATTCAAGACTTTTTGGAAAGCACGGGCAGCGGTGCGAGCAAGGCGCCAGCCCCGCGGTGACAGCAGCCGCCTCTTCCCCCGGAGGAGGGCCCCCTTCAGCTGCAAACAGCCTTGCCGAAGCCCTGCAGAGCTCTTCCTCTTCAGTCTGGTTCAAGAAGAGACCAGAAAAAGAGACATTTTAACAGTACTAGTGATTTCTGCATTGAGTGCTCACTGAGGTGTACATTGCATTTAAATATTGCTCGTGATCCAGTGTCAGTTCTGACAAATTTAGTAAATAAAGCTTAAGGCAACATGAACATTTTAGAGAAGAGCTAAAACGCTTCTAGCACTACACTGTCCTCTGAAACCCTTCCAGGTTTCCTTGCCTTTACAGTCAGCTTTTATGATTTGGTCTAAGGCCTTTTGCTCTGCTTCACAGCTAACAGAGAAAAAAAAAAAAAATCACTTGTACCTCTGGGTATCAGCGGAGCTGACTGCAAGTAGCTGCTTGCCAATCAAGAAAATAATTCTTGTCCCAATACCTTTCAGTTGAAAAAAGAAAAAAAAAAATCAGGGATGCTGTGACAACAGTAAGAAGAGAGGAAGAAAATAGCTGCAATTCTGGGGTGTGTAGGGGGGGTGGTATTTATTTTACAAATGCCCTTTTAAAGCACCAAACATCAAACAATCAAATAAAGGGATGCCCAAACCAAAGCATTGCCACTTGGTGGGAAGCACAGCATGCTGGGCAGCAGCCCACATTCACTTCTAGCATCAGGTAGTTTAATTGCACCCCTCCCTTCTGCTGGTGCAGGTGGGGGCAGAAAGAGGCCATGTGCCTGGTTTTGCAGCCCATCTACAGGCTCTGGCTCTCCTCAGGGCCACGGAGCCTTCTAGACAGAATAAAAGAGCAAATGGGCCAGAACGTGCCTCGGGCTGATGCTCGTGAAAAGCCCAGTGGTGCTGCAGGCACCGACAGTGTCATGCCCAGCACTGCTTGCCAAACCAACTCCCTGCAAAAGCCAGGGCTGGAAGAGCAAGCTAGCAAGGTGGAAAGGGAGCTGTGGGACAGAGCAACGTCTGTTACACGTCTGCCTTGCATTTCACAGGCAGATCCGAAAGCCCTCACACTAACCTGAGTCTTGCAGCAAGTTCACCCCCACCAGGGACCAGCATCGTGCAAGGCACGTGGCAGCCAAGTGTCACAAAGGGCCACCAAAAGCAGCTTAGCCTCCCCAAACCCTGCAAGGACTCCTGCAGTTCAGAGGTGCTCTGGGCTTGGCTTTGCTGGATGCAGGCATGAACGTTTATAGTAGTCCGGGCTCTCCTGTCTGAATCGCGTGCTGCTTTCCTCCCGCTGGGCAGCGGCTCACATCACGCTGCACCGCACTTGGAGAATTCAGTGGCTCAATGCAGAAGATTTGGGAGCTGTGCTTCTACATCCCCCCAAAGAGATGACCTAGTGGGAATGTCTCTAAACAAAACTTTAGAATATTTTAAATAATAAGTTAATTCTTAATAAATATGTGCTTCAAGAAAATGATAATTATATACTGCACCTTTAAATAATGCACTTAGTTCTCTGCATTGGCTTCCATTTTGGTTTCTTTTATTGTTAAAGTGCATTAATTCAAAATAATGAACCACTTCCGCATCATTATTGTTAAAATAAATCATAACAACATTAATACGAGTCACTAAGTCACTACTATTAGTACTGCAATCTAGCAGATAACTCTATGTATTGCTCTATTTAATACTGTCCAGCAGAAGAATATAATACTTCTATTATAATCTCACAACAGCTCCAGCAGTCTTTTATGGCTGCTACCATATTAGTACAACTAAAAATGGGGAGAAGTATGAGAGACAGGGCCACAATGCCTCAGATAGACATCCAGTAAGATGTAGCTAACTGGATATATACATATATATTATATAGCAAGACGTAAGGGCCAAAGAGGACCCTGCACACTGTGATACGAGCTGTTGTGCAGATACACCTCCTTCTCCTGCCACCACAATTTAAAGGGATCCCAACCAAACACCCTCCCCTCCCTACCTGGATGCAGAGAGCTGCATCGGACCACAGCACTGCTCGTAGCCAGTTGTGGCACCTGGATGTTGTTTCAGCTACCAAAAGGATATCAGCCAGGTTAGCTGTAAGCAACTCTCTTGATATTGCCATGGCAATTAAAAACCCCACCCCCCAAGAAAATTAAGAATAAAGACAAGAACAACATATAAATGGTGTAATTTTTTTTTGGCAGAGAAACATCCCCAGTAACATAATATTCTTGTGCTGTTTTACTCAGTCCCTTGATCCCAGCTATTTTGAAGTCTTTATAACCTTTACCTTCCAAGCCAAATCAGTATGAAGCTCTGGTGGGAAAAAAGGGCACGTATCATTTTGTGTAAACCAGTAGTGAAATAGCCTGCCCCTTCCCCCTTGAAACAGACATACAATACTGCCTATTATTTAAAGGAACCAGATATTCATCTTGAATGATTAACAAGGCCATTAAAAAAAAAAAAAAGCAAGACTTTCTCAAGTACAGTAGGGATTTGGCCAATGATGTTTACAGTACAAGAGTTGGCTACCTCAAGAGTAACTCCATATTCCAAGCCTTTTCCAATGGATGCCTCATCTATTTCCAACCACACTCCCCCCACCATGTGCCATGTTTGAAAGCATGAGTTAAGAAAGGCAAACAGAAATGGAACTAGAAGAGGCAGCTTCCTGGTTAGATTAATTTTAGACAAATGTTTCAATATTAAATCTGAGCATTAAAAGCCCAGGCACACTGTCCATTACAAACATACTTTTTGGATTCAAGTGGGAACAGAAACACATTTGGCTCCTACTTCAGTTTTAAGTCTCTTCTGGTAAACCAAGACAAAAAAAAAGGTAAACCCAGAATGCACAGAAAAGACAAAAACACAGAAAAACAATTCCCCCAAAATATACAAATTAAGGATGTGCAGACTGAGTTTGATGGCTTTTTTTCCCCCTCATTGTAAACACTGCTGTTGCAGAAGGTTACGGCTATTTCTAATACCTTTGTGGGCCCTGCCAGCAGTCAGCACGCTTGGATTTGGACCAGATCGCAAAAAACAGAAGCAACACATTTGACAGCTTTGTCTTCAGTGTCTTAAGGGACTTTTGTACATTTTGATATTATGATAAGTTTTGAGAAACCCAGCTCTGTAAAGAAATTCAGCCAGGATCTCCTGGCAGAAGTCAAGCACAGAACTGAATATGGAGCCTGCAAGTAATCAACGTGCTTAAGCATGGGGTTTGTAGGTTTGGTTTTACAAGCACCAGTAGGCATTGCTGCCCTAGAACACCTGAAATCAACTCAAAGAACGAGACAGAAAGAAAGGAAACAAAAAGCCCCCAACCAACACCACCTGATCGCCATTGCCGGTGAGTTATCAGTAACAACAAAGTACAGCTGAAGTCAGAGACCAAATCTCTCCACGATGAAAAGGCTCCAACTCTGGACCAACCAACTGTTAAGAAGAGTTTTTTTTTTTTTTTTAAAAAAAAAAAAGTGAGCTTCTCCAAAGGATTAGAGTCCCTCTGTGTTTCAGAAACTTCCAATTGCTTCTCATTGCAAGTTGTGGAAATGCATCCAAAACTCTTGGGTATTCCATGTATGGACAAGAACAAGGAGAAAAGGAGCCAAGATTGTAAAACGAGTTTGGCACAAAACTCCCCAAGTAGATGCATGTGTATTTCTCTCACGAAAGGCACACATTTGGTTTCCTGTCAATAACTGGAAAGATGGGATGTCATACCCTGTTACACATACAAGATTATTAACAACTTCACAAAAAGGCATTTGACTATGCTGCATCTTCCTCATAGTTGCTTACAACGCGTTAACCCCACAAACCTCTCCAGAACATAGCAGATTTGTCCTCAGCATAGACTCCTTTGTCCCTTTGTACAAACTGGGGCACAGGGAAATGTCTTTTTGTGTAGTAATTGTTTTTTCCACATTTACACAGCAGGAACAGTATAAATTAGGGACATTAAAGATATTGCAATATTAGTTCTTTTTCTCCAAATAATTTGAGGGTACCCAGCCTTTGAATGGCTTCACACCGTTCATGATCTGGCAGTACCACCAGCCATTTGGGTTCCTTTCAAGGACCTCCATGCAGACACCTTCTTGAAACCCTGCAGTCTCCTCATCCCCTTCATAGTCTGCAATCGAAACATAGATGTCCTTGAGATTGTTGTGGATGAACTGGGACTTTTCAATGGGCTTTGGCCTGACAGTGGACACAGGGATCCCATTCTTCTGGGTGGGGAGGTTGGAGGTGGTCTCTGAGCCATCCGTGCCTGACCGCTCAGGCTGCTTTCCCTTCGCATCACCCTGCTGCAACCGTGTGTTACTGAAGGAGGAATTCCGACGGACATTTCTAAGATGATCAGTAGATGTTAAAGACTCATTTCTGCGCAAGGAGCATGACAGGTTGTTATCTTTTGGTGGGGGAGACACGAAGACTGACTGAGGCCGGACGGCAAGCTGCCTCACACCATTCCTCATTTTGACTGGCCCTGACGTTTTTGAAAAACCACCAGGAGGTTTACTTGGGATGGGTGGCGTAGCACGTTTGCTCTGATTGATGGTGTTCAAAGCTTGAACTCTCTTCTCTATCTTCTCTAAACTGTTTGACTTGTTTTCATTTTTCCTGTTCCTGGCAAATGAGGCGTCAGTCTCTGCTGATGTGGTTTCTCGCTGGTTATCCGGGAGAGCCAAATAATGGGAAGGAGCCCAGCCTTCCATATCTCCGTATTTCAGGTACCACCACCCACTGGGTTGTTTTTCTAGCACTTCTACTTCTACACCCGCTGGAAAACAAATTTCAGAATCCTGTACCTTTTGGTATGAGTCAGTGGTCACATAGAAACACCTGGAGTCGTTTTCTTGCTCAGTTTTGGCTGCATGACTAGAGCAGAAAATGGCACGGGAAGGAGCTGTAATGAGGTCAGCTGAGCTCCTCCTAACAGGATCATCTTGGTTCTCAGAAGCTGTGTGTGGAGGGCTCTCAGACTCTTCACTTCTTGAACCTTTAAGTCCACCTCTGAGTTGCCCAGTTGGCCTCAGCTGACGCCTTAAAGTGCTGATATCCATCTTTTCTTGGCTCTGAGAATCTGCCTTGTTCAGGAATGGTTTGGGCCTAACAATTGGCTTTGCTCTAATGGAAGGACTCTGCCCAGGCTCTTTCTTCACACCCGTTCTTGGCATGCTACGTAAGCCAACATCTGAAGCTGACCTTGGTTTCGTCTCCTCATTCCTGGAATAGTGACATTTTCCAAGATCGGGCTGGATGTTTTTGTCCATCTTGGGCTTCACAAGTGATGATTTCGGGGAGCTGGAACATGGAGAGTTCCTTCGGATCAAGGAGAGAGAGGAGCTTTTCTGAGAATCCGAGTCTCCACTAGATTCCTTATTGGACAAAGTATCTTCCACATAACGCCTGAATCCCTCATTCTCATAAATGGTCTCTTCTTCATGAGCAACATCCTCTGAAGACTCTCCGACTTTGAACTTTGCTTTCTGAAGTGATGACACAGGAGATGGCTTGGGGGGCTGAAATAGTCGTTTTTCAGGAGTGCCCTCTTCATGATGACTTTCATTTACTTCACACTCTGACTCAAAGCCAAAGGCAGGCACATCATACTCAGGTTCTTCATATTTGAGCTTATGGGGAGAGTCCTGGGTATCCCCTGAAGAAACCATTCCAGTTGTTCCTTCTTCAGAATCTTTTGGTTTACTGGGAGGTGCTGGGGGAGGAACTTTTGGACGGGTTAAAGTACTGGTTCTTCTGTTTAAATTTGGCTTCTTCCTCTTGTCAATGTAAGATGCTGGAGCCCATCCTTCCTTCTCTCCAATCTGCACGTACCACCAACCACCAGAATTCTTTTCTATAACCTATGAGATGACAAGGAACATGTTACTTATACAGAAAACTCAACAAATGGCTTTTCACTCCTCCCTTTCAACCCAGTCCCCTACAATAGCAAAGCATTAATTTTTCAGTTGCACTGTTAAGGCTCACCTCTGCCTTTTGTCCTCCACGAAAGCTTATCCCATCAGAGATGCAGGACTGGAACTCTGCAATCGTGTAGTATTCCACTTCCACAGAGGGTGGCTCTGGTGGTTTGGGCAACTGAAAACCCTATGGCAAATAGGAAGTTTTGTTCAATTAAACCTTAGAAACAGCGGGCTGAACAGTAGTATAAGCAAGTATTTGCCTTCTTAGACATGCTATTCACTAAAACTCTTCCTTCTTCCTGTGCTACTTCCTAACGACAACCTCCCGATTCTCTGGAGTGGAAGCTGAAGTATTGAAATTGGCCACAAGAGAGAAAGCTTTCAAAATGTGCACTGTTCACAACGCCTTCACTAGCTATTAAAACTGTGATAATCTTTACCTGAACAGTAAAATATTTAACTGACGGGCCATAAAGTGTAAGCTGACATTCCAGTCACTGTAACAACAACCCATTTACTCCAAGATTTTGTCCAGAAACAGTCAGTTCTGGATGGCTTCTCACAACTGCAGAAAATTGCATTGCAACAGACCCATAACAGATTCTGCCTATTGTCAAATATTAAAACTTATTAAATATTAAAACTTTATTAAAACTTAATCCTAATGAATTACTGCTCTTAATAGGCTGATAGATTTTAAACAACCTGAATTCTTCAGTGATACAACCTAACAGGCATCTATCACAGCAAGAAACAAGGAAAATATAGAGCCCGGAAAGCTTTGCTCAGCTAAAGTGATAGGGGAATGGGAAAGGACTTTAGGATCACAAGATACCAGTTCCTCCCCATAACAGACCCAGAACTTCTATTCAACCCCAACACCTGAACGCCAACACAACCTGCATTTAGACTGCACAGAGGCTCCACCAGAAAGAGGACACTGCTAGCCATTCTAGCAGCATACCAGATTCCTCTAAAAGCTAAGTGTCTTTACATTAAGCTGTCACGTTTTAGAGTTCATTACAATTATTTTTAAGGTGATAAATGGGATAAATGGGATACAAGTCCCTTCAAGAATTTCAGTATCTAAGCTCTTCAGATTAGTATATTGCTTCTCTACAGATAGACTAGAGGATGGTGAAGCTTCACTGCTTCTGCACTTCACTCCTTCAGGTCTTAACACAAGAACTCCAATATGCCAGGATCTTTTGAACACAGGCTAAACCCGCCACTGACACAGGAGAGCAAAACACAGGATAGCAGAAGACAAAACAATCCTAAACCTTTAAAGGGAGAAAGGCAATTTACATACTGCATTTATTCATGTGCTCCCTCATTTCTAAGATAATCCCCATGACTACCAATCCATGTTTCATCTCACACAGCACATGGCATTTTGCACATAATGCAATGCTGCACCTTAGAAACCGCATCTAACAATGTTATAATTGGATGTTTCAACACTATAAATGATGAAACACAGCAGAAGTACAATATAATAAAATGCCTTCACATAATAGGATGGTTTGGATTAAATGAAGATAATTGGAAACAGCAGGTATGTTCAGGGTTTCACATGTATTATCACTGTTATTTTTAGTATGAGATTAAGTGTAGTAGTCTTGTTAAAACCAAATGTAATGCCAAAGTCTAGAAAATGCTAGTATGGTATTCGTCTAGTTTGTTGAGAGGCATCTCAGGTGACAGAAGAGCTGTAAGACACATACTCTTCATAAAGGGTACAGCAAAGATTCAATACTATGTATTGCCTATCTATAAATAAGTTATTAGCATGAATTTTGTGCAAATGTATTACTGAGTAGTGCCCATCTGAAGATTACAGACCAAATCACATAAATTAGTCCAGATATCCAGCTTTGAGCATAAAGGATCATAGGAGATATCTCATTCCTGTAAAACACGCCCTTCCATAAGATCTCAAGTCAATTAAACATACAAAACAGCAATGCTCAGCCATCTTAAAGATGGGAGCAATGGAAGGAGACCAAACAGGCTTTAATGTGCACGCACGTGACATAATAGCTTTCTGACATCCTCCCTTCTTAAAATTCATCCTTTTCCTGTGAAAATATTCATGCCATCACACAGCTGAGGGATTGGCATGAAGGTATGGGGTCACATCAGTTTGAGTCCTACATCCTCACATGTGAAGGCTTCTGATATCTAGATCTGTACAAATGCCTCATGTCCAACACGAGCGTCTTCTCACAGTACTTATTTCGGTAGGACTGTAAGTAACTTTTTTCTAGGTTCAGATGCAGCAAAGCCTTAAGACATTCTTAGCTGGGAGGTGGCAGCAATTTAAGAGCAGTTCTATACTTGCTGAGTTAGGGCAATGATTTGAAAAACAAATCCTCCAGTTAACGTTAGGATGTCTAGGTCTGTTCAATACTTAATAAAATGAACAACCATGAAAATAAGGATGTCTCAGATACTACAACCACTACCCCAGGGCAGACATAGGAAGTCTCATAAAGCACCCACACACCTTCCCTACTGCTATTATATATACCATAAAACAATACAAACCAGACTAGATTCTCTTCGTGGGGGCGGCCTTGTTCTTAAATTTGGAGAACCTGAGTAGGGAAAAGGAAGGGAAAGTTTACTTAACTTTTTAACTACTGCTAAACACATTCCTCAGCAGCTCTCCTCTGTGACACAATGAGCATATTAGAAATCAATACTTGCAATATTTAAGCTTCCTATCTGGTTTCACGGATGTAACTATGAGGATATATTAGAAATACTAAGGTAATTTTGCTGTTCATCTCAGCTAAGCTACCAAATTTAAGAGGAAGTCACTGCCAGAAAGTAGTGGATTGTATTTTCTGCTGGAACTGACCAGCTCCACTGGAGATTGGCCAACAAAGAATTGGCCTAGTATCTAGCTTTCCCCCCAGCAGTAAAAATAATCCACTAAATCAATACCATTCATACCGTCCTGTATCATAGTATTTTGCCATTCCCTGAACAGACTAGTATTAGCATCTGCATTTTGCAGATAAAGTAGTAAAAACATTATAGCAACTTGACTTTCTCAGCCCTGGGAAAACAGAAAAATGAATGCAAGAAAAGACATAGGTGGTCTTCTTGACTTGAACAGACCATCACATTATCTACATTACTGAGGGTGGGTGGCACATTTTAGGGTGTTCAAAAGGGGAAAAAAAACAACACCACATTGTTTCAGGAAAAGTTGTTAAGTGACTGCATATGGGCTAAGATAAACAAGTGTAAGCTAGCCCTTGTAAAAAGTGCAGTCAAATTTTATCACTGTTAACAAACGACCATATCTTGGTGTCCCTGCAGATCTACAGACAAGTGCAAAGATTTGCTCAGGCAGCCACAGCTTTAAGGCCAGGACACGCAGGACCTTAGCTGACCTTAAACAATGCCAGCCCTGAAAGACAGAAAACAAGAATTCATTGCAAGCCAGTGGTAATCCAAACTACTTTACTGCCTTACTTATTTGAGCTCTTTGTGGTGCTATCCTTGCGACGGCTGGGGATCCTTGTGCCAGTTTGGAAGCCTGCTTGTCTGGGGTCATCATGGCATTGCCATTAGAGTCATTGCAGAGAATGGGCAAACTGATTTCTTTCTTGGTGATATGTGATTCTGAAGACTCATTTTCTGCTTGAGTTTCTTTGTCAGTGGATGATTTCTTGTTCAGCAGGTTACTGATCTCCATGATGTTTCCTATGATTTCCACTGGCCCAGTTAAGTTCTTTTTCCTAGATGGAAGATCATCTTTAGCCTTCTTCAGATAGGAAGCTGGGGCCCAGCCCTCTTTGCCAAGATACCTGAAGATGCAAAAGGAAATATCAAACACAGCCTTTTCATGCATTTCAGGTGCAACAACAAAGATATGGGATCACATCCAAAACTGAACTTGCAGTACTCAGACTAGCTTCTGCAGCCTGTATTCATGTATTACCTATTGACATCTTAAAGTCAGCTCAGTTAGCAGTGAACTGCAGACTGCTGTTAAGTCACTTCTCATCATAAAGGAAGGAGTCTCTGGGTAAGGCACACAGTTACTCACAAGACAAAGGGCACCACCATTTTGTTTTAATGCCACATCTACACACTGCCAGATAAACTCAGTATTTTTCCATACAGCAAAAATGCAAGATGGTGAGAAAAATATTTTAATCCTTCCAAGCAGCAACTCAAAATGAAAGAGGGCTAAAAACAAGAGTAAAATTAATCCCAGTACAGAGACCCTACATCTGCTCTATAAAAGGCCCTTGTGAAATCTTATCTCCTTATAATTATAATAATGAACACTTCCCCTCCTCCCATAACTCCCAGTCCAGTCTGATCAGCTTTTATGGAGAAAATGGGATTCTTAAACCACTGTAGCTTCCTCTATCACTGCAAGGTCAAGAAACAATTATGGCTAGAAAAAACAGCTTTGATGGAGACTCATTTTCCTGAACAAGCTAAGGGGCTATTTGAAGAAATAAACTGGGAAATCTGAAGAGGCACCTGAATCCAGTACGTGCTCCCAGAGCACCAGGCTGAGCTGCTTATGCTACACTTCAAACTGAAGTCATTCTTCCACAACTGGGCTTTTGGGAAGATGGTTTTTCTAACTCCTGCCATTCCTAACACCTCAGCAGGGATTTCAGATTACAATCAGACTCCAGGGAGGACCACGTGGATGAACTCTGCTTTCCCTAATGAAACCGTAACTTGCTACAGAGTGAGTCACTGAAACCCTTCTCTCTTTAATCTCTCAAGATACCTAAGGCAGGTGCTTGAACTGTAAGTAGGAAAGCAGGCACCATTAAATTCCTGGTGCTCAGGAAATCTGCAGGAAACACAAAGGTTAAAACAGTAGGACTTTAAGGCTCTTCAGTGAAAATGGAGACTCTGACAGCAGAGAAAGGAGCTGGAGAAGGAGAAAAAGTATCAGCAAATCATTCTCTATCGGATGTATATTTGTCATGCAAAGCATGGATTCTGGGATTCACTGTGCTATTTCTGCACCAGGGCATTCCCTGGGCTCATTTTCCACATCCAGACACTCAAGAATGGCACTGGGATTTTATGGAGGGAACAGGAAAATGTAGTGTACGTTTGCTTCTTAGGCTTCTTCATTACTGTCTAGCTGTACAAAAGCAAGTACCACTGCTGTAGTTGCAGGAGCACAAGGGTCTTTGTGTCTGAAAGCCTGCCTTTTCCTTCTCTCCCAGCTAGATTAATAAGGACACTACACAGAAATGCTGCTGTTCCCTACAGCAGCTTCCCTCTGTAACACATGAGGCAAAGATATGGGATTTCCTCTGTTCAGAGGGTTTAGTAATAAGGTTTTCCAAGGATTCTGGTGTTAAAAAAAAAAAAAAAAAAAACATCAACAGCTCTGAGCTTTGTTTGCAGCAGGGAGACTAACAAAAAATAATGAAGTGGTAATGACTTGACTTGGCTTCCAACAGATACACACCATCTAGCCACTGATACTGTATCAGGATGCAATTTGGATCTATGCAATTCCGTCCCCTTTAAGGAATTTTGGATAAACCTCAAATCAAGTCTAAAAAAAGAAAAAAAAAAAAAAGGACTTCCATAGGTGCCATATCCTCCTTTGAGGGGAGGCATCCCTCAGTACTTTTTCAAGTCCTGAAGACTTTTCACCCCACCTGGTTTTGTAGTTGATAGTCCTTTCACACAGCTACTGCCCAGAGCTTTCTGCTGCATGTGTATCAGAGAAGTTTTTTTCTGAATGACTTTATAGCTTTACTTGATCTGGAGATGTTAAGATTTCAGTCACTGAGAAAGCCACATTGGCCAATGCACTGAGTGCTCCAGTTCCAAAGGTTACTTTCAACAGGGCTTGATTGTGCAAAATCAGCAAGAAAAAAAAAATTACATCCATCTCAGTTTGTGGGAGACTTAACATGTTTAAGATCAGAAAAGCTGCAACAGGCGGGTTCTGTACTGGCTCGTTAGTTCTCCTGCCAACTGTATGTGTTTGGATCAGCCCATATAACCCCACTGCTTTACACACCTCTGATCTCACACAGTTCCTTCCAATGAATAGTAGCAGCAATAGCTGGGCAGTTAATAACTCTGGGCAACATACCCTCAGCAGAGAGACTGTTGCGAGTTACTTCTTCCTCTGAGTTTGTAAATTCAACTTGAAGTTAATGCTGAGCAGTAGCTGCCAGCAACTGCCAGCTTATTTGTGTTACTCCACAAATAAAAGATTCTTATATAAATCAAATAGGCTTATGTTTTTTCACCTTAGTCCTTGAACTCTGCAATCGCAAAACTCTTTGCAAACATCACCTTAGAAGGCTACTTTCACCTGTGAAATGGGGAGAAGAGCTAAGGTGAAGGCTGATCAGCTTTGGAGAAGCCTTGGACTCATAAGGACCTTCCTTGCACGTCCAGGAGTTGAATCACAAATATCCTTTCTTCATTTGTAATCACAGCCTACTGGAGACATTTCAAACCCCATCCCAGATTGCTCCTAACTCTAGTGCAGCTACTACCACCCCAACTGCACCTCGTTCATCAGTCTCAGGCTCAAAATAAGTAACAAAACTGAAGAGCCCATGTATTGCTACTTATGTGGCCTGCAGTAAGATTGCCTCCAGGTGAGGGTAAGAAAGTAAGATTTAAATAAGGGGTGTTAATGTCAACTCTTGACATAACAAGAAGTGCTCAGATCCACTGAGCCCAGTGGAAGAATAAGAAGGGTCCCAGGTCAGAGCTTTAATTTCTCCCGATTTCAAATCATTAAAAAAAAAAAGTCATAATGGACAAGGAGCAAAATAAAGGAAGACACCAACAGAAGCCTCTAGCTTCTACAGCAATGAAATGGGAAAGCTACAGAATTAGGTGCAGTGACTTGGATCCACAGTGATTCCAAAACCCTCCCTGTTTATATTACATGAAGGAAAAAATGGATTCAAACCATAGGAATGTTAAAAAAAAAAAGTCAGAAGTGCCTCTGTGAGTCTGAGAGTCACATCTGCTTTCCAGCTCCAGAGCACTGGAATTACTCCAGAGGAAAGCAAACTGGGGGAGAAAAAAAATAGAAAGAAAAAAGAAAAAAGAAAAAGAAGAACAGGAAATGAGGATCAGCACATGGCGAGGAATTTGGGGAAATTACACATTTAAGGTGGAACAAGCTAATGTCTTTAAGGTGGATTCCATTTGCAAGCTTTTTTATTTCTCAGCACTGATGTGTGTGCCCAGCCTCTGTTATCCAGCTCGGCAGACAAAGCAGCAGGATTCAGCTGAGGTATCTTCCTGCCCCTCCTCACCCTCACTACAGGAGAAAGAGCTGCTACTTTTAAGGCACTCAATACTCAGAAAATGGAATTCCTGAGGAAGGGCAATCTTTTTCAGAGTGGTATGAAAAAGTACACATGGGGGCTTAAACCTAATAAGCAGCACAGTAAGTCTGAGACAGCTACTTTGGCTGCAAAGGACCAGCTTGTCAGGGACAGATAGATCGCTGCATTAGCATTTCCTAAAGTGTTGCTGATGGTAAAAAAAAAATAAAAATAAAAATAAAAATGAAAGATTCTAAGAGCTGCTTATTCTCCAGCCAGACAGCAGAGCAGTGCCTGGAGTAGCAGTGAGGATGACGATTGACACCCAACACGGTCATCATGCTCGTATGGTGAGCTAACACATTTTTCAACAAAAATAACAAAAATGGGCTGCTTAACTCAAAATCTCTCTTTAAAAAAGCCAAGGGCACGTTGTGTTCCCTGACTGACGTGGGGAGGCTGGGGCGTCCACTGTCCTTCAAGGGGATCAGCATGAAGGAACCACTTAACGAAGTGTGACTGTATGCCAGAATGTACTTCTGCTATAAAGCCTGACAAGCACACACACACACACACACTTGTTTCTAGAAAAATGTGGTTGGTCCAAAGGAGAGTGCAAGGCAGAGGGGAAAAAAAGGACTTCTACTTATTGTAGACCTGTTGATATGGCAAAGGGGAACCTACAGAAGTAATACAGCTGCACTTCAGAAAAATAACCAGAATAAACTGAAGATGTCTTACATTGCTCCTCCCCCTGAAAACCTATATGCTGTTGATTCCCTTATCTGCAATTCTGGATTCCACTTCTGTGAATGATTAAAGGAGAAAAAAATGTGACCTGACCAAACCCAGGAATTTTGTGTTCCTCCTATCTGGAGTGCCTTCCTGACTCCACTGCTATCTTTATTAGCCTCTTCCCTCTATGGGAGCATTAGATGAAGAAAAAAAAAACCTCTTCTGAGTACAGGACATCAAGAAAAACAAAAACATTGCTTCAGTCAGCACTTTCACAGCCCTCATCCATTGCTGATGAATCAAGCAGAATTTAAACAAAAGCAAGTTACAGCCTGGGGAAGGGAAAGGAGAAAAATCATAATTACATGCTGACTTGAAATACGACTAGCTGAGATGTCTTGCACTGCCTGAGATAAACCTGCATTTTTACGCCACCTATGGTATCACATCTTGTTTAAAAAGGCATGGGGTGTCACAGCACTGCCAGGTCCAAACATCTACGCAATGTATATGTTACAAAGGGGGCAGAATCACAACAGAGCACTAAAACCTAAGTGCTGCATGGACCCAAATGGAGAAAAATCTCATTAAGTACTTCTCCTTACACCTTATATCTCTATCTTAGACACAGCTAACCTACATTTTCCCATTTAAAAAAATCCTTTTTAAAAGTGTTTAAGTCACAAGTCTCTCTTCTATGACTGCTATTTCAAATATGTAACAAACTTAGACACACAATAACTTCGCCTACCCTTGAAACACAGTCCCTCTACTTGCCTGATCTGGATAGGCAGAAGTCAGGTAAATTAGCTGAATCCATCAATAAGTTTGGAAAAGGGCTAGTGCCAAAGTGATCTTTTCTGTCCCTGGGAATAGCACCACCTGCCCAAACAGCTCAACAGACCACAATCAGCCTTTCATGGTTGCTATAAATAGATTTAAATGGGCTGCAAAAAACCTCCTATACCAGAAGCACATTGAAGTTACACACAACAGAAATCACTGTTAGTGATTTCGAATCAACTCAGAGATGGGCTTTTAACTTGAAGGAAGAAAACATCTAGAAGTTAAGGAATTTCCCCACTGGAACAGTCTACAGCTTTTGCATACGCTGTAATATTTCTTTAATCAACATGGTCTTAGCCTTTTCTTTACATCCCTTCAAGATACAATAGGGGCGTCCTGGCCCAACAAGAATTACTTACGTGCTAACATTAAGCAAATGATCAGAAAAGCTCATTGCCACAGGTTCTGCAGCAATGTGGCTGTGCAGCTTCCTTACCTGATGTACCACCATCCTTCCAGGTTCTTTTGGATGACCTCCACGGTGACCCCTTTTTCGAACCCAATCTCATCCTTCCCCTGGCTGGCGTACGGCTGGATGGTGACATATTTCTCTTCTAGTGAAGGGAGAAAAGGCAACATCAGTTATGGTCAGGATTAGTCCAGCTGTTTTTCTGTTCTGCTTGCTTTTAAACTGTTATGCAGTGATTATGCGGAGCCATTACAAAAGGCGGAGCCCAGCTCAGGGGCCCACTGATTATTTATGCTGACGACATGATAGATAATCAGCCCCTTGCCACTGCCCTGCTGCTGATAATCAACCAAGCATTTCCATGCCAATAATGACACAAAGTCCCCTGAGAGTTTCCCCCCCTCCCCAAGTTCCTCGAGCGGGTAAGAAAGAGGATTTGAAGCTGGACTTAACTCCCATACTGTAACTTGACAGAATCAACCCGGCTGCCAAATCAGCCGAGCGTCACCGCGGGAGCTCCAGCCAGTTGGCTCTTTTGAACACGCACATGGTTGCACGAAGCATTGTGTTACTGAAACCCGAGCCCTGGATCCTGAGAGGGACCAATGCTCCCCAGCTCCAAGGGGCTGGCCCAGCACGCTCGCTGCTCTCCCTGCGGCTCCACAGCGGCGTGGAGCTACAGGAACGAGCTTGAAACACCATTAAAAGAAGTGACACGTGAATATAAGGGGTTTGCATTTAACAGGAGACCATACATCATCTTGCATTCATGGGTTGCGAAATGTTTGCAAACACACTTCTGCTAGACCCCACTCCAGAGAAGTACACAGGTGGCAGCGGTAAAGGAGGGCCACAACCGAGACACGTACTTCAAAAGCACAGGCTACATTTCAAGCAGGGGGTTTGAGCCAAAAACTTAGCTGCTGGAGGTGGATGGGGATACTATCTCCTTTCCAGGCTGGGCAGAGGTGAGCAGACTTGCTGAGCACAAGCCAACAAACAGAGCAAACAGACACTTTCTCAGCATCTTCCTCCACCCACTGGGAGTCATTTACCGCAACACCTCCATCACGCTCGAGGTCAACTTTTTCCTCCATTAGCTTGAAAAATTACAACTGGCATTGAAAACATGAACTGCCAGCCTCACTTTGCAGCAGCAGACGTGGAAAAAGTTACCAAACCCCTCTCCTGAACCCAGGCTACAGCGCATGTAACAGCATGAGTTTCTGTGGCTAGATCAAAGGCAGGGAAGGCAAGCAATAAAGCACACCCCAACCGGCCTTCCTAGCCTTTTCTACTGGCAGTCACAACAAGGCAGGGCCAGGAACAAACAGGGGGCTGTCAGTGCACAGGAACTGGCAGGAAATTAAGCGAACGCAGAGTTCCTGATCGCTGCAGAACAAAGGAGCTATGAAAAGGTTGCAGCAGCTTGAGGCAAATACTCTTTTGGAAGGAGCGAAGCAGACCCAACCATCTGTTTGGTCTTGTGGCTCAAATGCAGTTTGTTGCTGGGAGAAGCATGGAAACTTAAAAAAGCCTTGCTAGGACAGAGTAAGAAATAATACCTCAAAAATGGGGAAAAAACATTAGCAGAGCATCTGGTGGCAGAAAATTCAGCAAAACTGCATCTCATAAGCCAACTTCCTTTGACAGGTCAGAGTAGATCTTTCTAATGCTGATGGAATAAGATCTGTCAAAAATCTTTGTCCCCAAGAGGAAAATAATTCTGTCCCGCTCCCTGTTAATGCAGTCACTTTATTACTGCTAAGGAATTTCAGCTAATTAGCACCATCAAGATACCACACCTTCCCCACAGACACAAAACCCAACTTCAAAGTCACAGGACAGTTCTCCTTGCTGGGCTTCTGCTTTGCACAGTGGAGGCAGACTTACATTTCCTCTTTTTAAAGTGACTTCTGCTAAAGGAGCTGAGAGTCTGGTTTCTACCACCTGCAAAACTCAAGCACTAAACTGAACTGTGGAAGGTCCCTGGGCACCCAGAACATGTCCCCAAGGAGAGAGATGAGAAGGTTGGGCACACAGAGCTGCAGCACTGCCCAGCTACACGTTGCTTCAGACACTTCCATTTCTAGGCCAGCAATGCAGAGCTAAGCCACGCGTTTGTTTAGTGTTGGAAGAAGGCTCTGCTTTGTCTCTCCCCCATACCAAAGCCGCTCTATCAGAGTTCATCCTTGCCACTACAGCTACAGCAGAAGTTTCTCTGTTTATCTTATTTCTCCTTCACATAAACAGCAGGCCCTGCTGCAGCTAAAGCCAGCTTTTCAGCTAGCTCCAGCTCCTCTCGCTGGGCAGAGCAGTCCCCCTCTCTCTCCAGGGATGCGACCTCCCTCCTGCTGCAGAGGACAGGGGAGGTCACGACTTCAGCATTCACGCCTGGATTTGCAACTCAGTTTTCCAAACGCCTGCTCCAGCATGACTTGTAGCTGAGGAATGGAGACAGTGGTCACCCATCAACCTCACAGCATCTATGGGTCTGATCATTCAGGGGAAATTAAAGTTGGGGCAGGGGTCCTCTGCAAACTAGGATGCAACCACTTTCTGAACATTAAATCCCTTCCTTCTCTACACAAATCACTCCCTCCATTACACATTTAGGTGAGAGGCTACCAGGGAAAAGGGTAAGAGATCCATGGCATTACTGCTTGGCCTATTGCTCTCACCTTGCTGCCTTGCATACACCACACAACACTGCTTGTCGGTGGTGCTGAGTGACTGGAGACAGAGGTCACCTCTACAAACACACACCAAACTGCTAAGGAAGGTGCAGCCCCATCCAAGCATCGTGACACTGGGATGGATGGGAGAGACTGACTGGTGGGCCTTTCTGAGCTTCAGCTTTCCTTAGTTCTCCCATGAAGCAAGACAATCAAAACTGGGTTAAAATCCACTCAGAGAAGAGGGTCCCTACAGCGTTTGTGCCTAGTAGTTCTATTTTTAAGCCTACACATCAAAAACAGGAAGGCACCATTAAAATTTCCCCTTGCAAAGTGCTTTCACTGCAAAAATTATGGTCATTTCCAAGATTACACACGGTTGATTTCTTCCAGTGGTGCAGGGGATACCACAAACACACATGAGGTTTGTAACTTAAACCGTATTCTGAAGATATGGGCCCCCTCGCAACCCAAGTGTAATTCTGGTTTGCTTCTCAAAGACATCCTCAAGCCAGAGGATGTTACGCCTAAACCGCCGTTTGCTGGAGGGAGCTGTGGAGCTTTCAATGGATGTGTCACTTCAGAGGATTGATGTAGCATTCGACAGATCGGATTACAGCTATTCACAAGTCTTTAAGAGAAGCTATTTGACACCTCACGATAGATACATGAAGTTACTGGAAAGACTTAACGCAGATAAATGGCTTCATGAGAGAATCAGCAGAGCAGCAGCCAGGGAGAAGACACTGCACAGAGTTACACAGACACTTCTGAAATACGCTGGTTTTGTTCAGATACTGCGACAGGCAGTGTTACAAAACACACGTCAGAGAACCATCCCAGACCTACCAACAGAAGTTGTATGCCCAGATCTGTGAAGAATTCACAAGTGTTCAATTCTGATTCATCAAGTTTTGACTTAACAATTAGCAGGAAAAAAAAAACTCAAACGAGTATAACTTCTATTCCCCAGCTGCAGCTTCCATTACATCAGCTTCACCATTGAGGTCAAGTGGGCAGAATAAACTTTAGGACGTGCTACGAAACACATACACCAGCTAAAAGGCTGCACTTCAGAAACAATGGGACGAGAGCCCTACCCCTCTTCAGGATCAGCTGAAAATGGCACAAAGACACCTCTGTTCGTAGTTTGTGACACCCAGAGATCTGTTAACAAGGCAATCAGCCAACTTAATTTGTATTTCCTTACCTCTAATTTGCAGGTCAACGATACCTTCCCCAGCTGAACCGAAGGAGATACCTCTATTGGAAATTCAGTCATACTAGTAAGCCCGAACAAGGCAAGCATGAAGAAGCAAAGCCTGTTTGGCAAAGAGCTATGATACACATCTGTCACATCATGCATTATCCAACTGCAACCCACTTAGCTTGGAAGGAAGGAATTCGTGTGTCATTGAACCCCCCCCGCCCCCCCCCCCCCGGGAGACAGACTACTTAAAACACACACAACAAGGATTTCCGTGCTGTTTGGACTACCAGACCCACGCCACCCCGCTGCAGAAGTGCTTAGCCCAGCCTTCCCAGATACACTGGCAGCCCAGCGCTGAGCCCACTAGTTAAGTTACTGCAAAACCCCACTTCCCTATCAACCTTTCTTCCTTCCTTTTTTCCTCTTCAGAGAAAGGTAAGCTTCTATTTTACTCTGGTTTTACCTAAAAACTCCTCAGGAAAGGCAATAGAGGCTTGGGGCCAAAACTGAGATGCAAATCCTGGTGGATCACTGGGAAAATTGTGTGGATAGTAAAAGACAGTTGTAGCAGCCATATGACAGACCACAGAACTAGAGAAAGGCTTTGTCTAGCAACCGAAATTTCCCACCAGCAAGCCTAACACAGGCTGCTGAAGCCCAGCTAGGACACGTGCCCATACACAGTACAAAGCGTTTGAGCTGTACAGTGCCCTGCATTACTGCTATGTATAGTGTGTGGTTTGTACAGCGTGGTCCCAGATGTATGCAGCCAGGCTATTTTCAGCAGACCTGGTACAAGGAAACCAGTGGTATTTGAGTGTCGTGGGTCATTCCTTCATAAGCCAAAAGATGTACAATGTTCCTCAATGGCTCGTGGAAAGAAAGAAGGGAAAAAAATGTTGAAGTGTTGGCACCACAAACCCTGTGTAAAACTCCTTTCTCTGTACTAAGCCAGGCAGGTTTCAGTGCAGCTTCTCTTGGTTTTGAGAGTAGAGGTTGCTTCTAAGGCTGCTGGAAGCAGTGTGAAAGCAACTCTCGTTAAGCAATCCAAACCCATGCTAGGACAATTCAAGAGTGCCTACGTCTTCTCCCAGTTATTTTCAGATAAACATTAATAAAGCACAACTTTTTGCATAAACTGTATTTATAAAGCTGCTTTTATATCATCACATGATTTACAGCAGAGCAAGATGACCTACAGGCACCTTGGCAATACTCATCAAGCAGCCAAATGACCTTCTTGCAGCCATGGTGCAGCAGGGACTGAAATATTTCTTCTATCTTACCCAGCCTGTTCCTTGGCTCTGATAAAATATACTGGCTGCAGAAAAGCTAGTGATGCTAATATTAACTTATTATTATTTAGGAGGACTTAACGTCACTGACAGTTATTCTTGTATAATGGCAGACCAGGACAATAATGCTTCATGCTTCTTTTTGTATGTCAGATTAGAGCACACAGTTAAAGGGTCAGCAGGCGTGTCCATTCCATCACCATCCCTTTAATCAGTGTATAACCAAATGGGTTGTTTAATCTGCTGTGTTTTTGTCTACTGGTGAAAACAGAATCTCAAAATAATTTTTAGGCATTGGACACGGCACTTTCTGTATCAGGTGACCCACTAAGACAACGGAAAAAGCCCTCTCCCTTAGTAAAAACCTTGAAGCAGCTAAGATGAAGCTCCATCAGTTCCTGAAGAAGCCATACTTAATAGTCTGACAGAGCAAGACACCAAACTTAACAGCCCATGAAGTTCCTTCCAATCCCATCTGTCAAACCAGGGCTTCAGATTTTACATGTGTGCTCACACACACACCATTAAAATTACGAGGTGTCTTGAGAAAGCAACTTGGTCCCTCCTCTGGCTGTCTGGATTTATACTTACTGTCAGGTCAAGGAAAGCAGACCTACAGTTTTACTGCTGGAGTTGTAACGTAGAACTTCAGTAGTGCTTTCCAAATCTTCCTTATTCAATCTTCCCAATTCCCTTGGCACTGGTTATTTCAGATTCCTCCTAGTCTATCACCAAGGTAACAGTTCCTTTCCCCAACATCTTCAAAATCTTCTATCACTGCTGCTCCTCTCTGCTAGAGCTCTGATCTGGCCCTTCAATCTCTTTTGCACAGCCACATCCTCTCTCTTTTGCTCCCCTCCCTTCCTTTCAGCAAACTGCTCGTGCTCAGCATCACTCTGGTTCTTCAACCAGATTTCTACCAAGTGTTACACCAAATTGAATAGTCCCACATTGAACTTCCAGGCCTTAGTGCTACCACCTTGCTTTAATATCCTACTACACATTCAAGTGTTCTGCTCCCTTTGCATTTCCCACTCCTCCACATCTTTCCATCTTTTCCCACTCAGCTCCATGCTTTTCCTTTGATGCCTCCTCAACCTGAGCAGGCTCCCTCCTCCGTCATATCGAATAACCCAAAATTCTCAAATCCCTCCTAAAATAAGCTTTACCTACCCCAGCTTCCTGCCTTGCCAAACAAGTTTAGCTTTAGCCCTTCTCTAAAAGCTTTTAAAAATACCAAACAAGTATCACTTTCCACTGTGAAAAACCTTTTGGTCGTAATAAGATGCATGCCAAATTGCCACTTGCCCGGGCTCCTTTGATGCACGAGCTCTCTTTCTCTTTGTTTAGGCTGTGAAGTATTTGGGACAGGAACCTTGCATTTAAACAGCTAAAATACCGTGCACGTTTCCAGCCCTGCACAATCATCTCTCCCAGGCAAATGGCCAGCGCTCAGACATTTCTGCCTCCAAGATCCAAACGCCCCGCTTCGGGTACCCCTCCTTCACCTATATTTTAGAAGTTTGCTCTTTTCGGTCTCCACAAATAAGCACACGAGTTACGTGCGGCACTTTGGGAGCCAACCAAGCACAGGAGCAATTTCCTTTGCCCAGCTGGTGTTTGTACGTGCCCCCAACTTTCTGTGACCCCGGCCTTGTTTGAAATGCTGGGGGGGGGGGATAGAGGGGAGCCGGGCTGGGTATTAGCCAATTAACGATTTCTCAGCAAAACACAACAGCCCCAACCCTACGTCTTCCAAACCACAGAAGAATTCTCTTACAAAATACTTTCCCCTCAGTCAGCAGTCTGCGCTCGCCCTCCCCCACCTCTCCGCTCCACCCCCCCCTTTGTCAGACCTGCTTCTGGAAAAAGCCTCTCCATTCCAGAAAGCTGGGCAGTAATTCAGCACCGACTTGGTTTTACTTGTCTAAATATTCAGCAGAGAGAATAACTATCCACAGTTATCAACCGCGTTCATCTGCAGACAGGAGCTCTTCGGCTTTTGTCTCTCCCGCTCTTGTCCCCCTCTTATGTCTTTATTTTTTTAAATACCAGAGAAGATTGTGCCAACACAAAAAAGAACAATAATGACGTTTCTTCTGAACAATTTTGTATTGCACATGCTCTTTCTTCAACCAGCAAGGGTAATAAACATTTACTACTTTCCTTGGAGCAAGGGGTTGGGATGGAGAAAGACCAACCCAAACGTGCTGCTGTGCCCATCTGATTTACGGCTGCAAAGCCACCAGTGACAAATGGTGTCAATGGATGAAGGACAAGCGAGGAAGGAGTAAAAACAAAGGGAGAAGTCCTGCGGGCTGAGCGATGCAGGGGCTGCCGAAGCAGGCAGAGCGGATCCAGTAAGATGCAGAAGAGGGTAACAGCACACGAGCACAGCAGCCAGGCTGGGTTACTGCTATTGAACAAGGTCTCTTTGCACAGCTGGAAAGCTGGCAGCAGAACTCCCTGCCTGGGCAGGGAGATGGGGTTTGAGCATCAAGAGCAATTCAGTGGTTACACAGCTGCCTTCCCTCCCTCTGCCCCCTCTCCCCCTCCCCAGAAGTTAAGCAAGCACTAGGAAGACCTCCAGTTTCCAAATCATAGCTTTAACTCTTTCATTGAATAGCTTGTTTCTCATGCTAGCAGCTACTCCTAAGTAATAGGCTCATTTGGCAGAAGTTCAGCCCATATGTCACTGCACTGTTGGTATGAATACAGTTATTCCCGCATCGTACCAGCTCCAATTGAGTGCTGGGCACAAAACCAGAAAAGCAATAACTGATGTCAAATACCTGGTATATAAAACAGCATGCAAACCCCCATTTTTTCCCAACCCAACGCTAATAACACAAATGACTTCTCATGAAATCAGCCTGTAAACAACCCTAAGCCCTCTCCTTGGGGAAGTTCCAAGGAAACGCGTTTGTAGAAACAGCATTTCACCTAGTGCAAGAGAACACCAATGCTGTATCTTGCAGGTCCAACAAGGGTCAATACTGAAGAAAACTACAAATGTTCAGGCTTCTCCTCACAACTGGTATTTGTACTAGTTGAATTTCGTTATGTATAGACAGAAGTTTAGAAAACTTCCCACATTTAAAAACACTTAACATTAAAAAAAACAAGCTCTGCAACTACACAAGAAACATAAACCAGTGTAATCTCTTAGATCTGGGCACACCACAGACATTTTAAAGAGAAAACTTCAGCAACAAATGTCATCTGTTTCTCTTTGTAAAAACAGGCTACAGCTGTTCTCTTTGCAGATTTTTTTCAGCTTTAATAAAGGAGCACTACCATGATATTCAATAATTTGTCTTTCATCTTTCTTATTCGCAGACCCAGTAACATTGCTCCCAGACTTCTAAATTTCGGGGTTGCTTAGCTTCTTTAAATGGCCTTGAAAAATGGAAATAAGCCATGTTACCCTTGATATGTCTCCCCCCATTAAGTAGTCTTTCCCAGGGAGGCAAACAGCCCTCTCTTCTGCACTAATCCCTGCAGTCTCAGGGCAATAGATACTTCTGAGCAGTCCTGACTGGCACAGGACTGGCCTTTTCAGCTGGAGAGGGTATGCTCCCAGCACATAACCATTGCACGGCAGAGGCACAGCCAGGCTGACTGCAGATGACATGCTAGACCACTAAGATCCTGCTTTTTAGAAGAAGCAAGTGTCTGCTTTTGCAAAGCACAGGGAGCATTTCCCAGTTTGCTACGTGGGACTTGAAAAACCTCAAGTCACTTGGAAAATCCTAGCCTTCAGACCCATCCTTAATTTTAGCTTTTAAGTAGTTTGACCACAAACCTAGCAGATAAAAATGCTTATCAATGGTACCCAAGCATAAATATAAAAGGAAGCATCCTTTACAGGGTGCTTTTAAACTGCAGTGAACTTCTGGAGCAAACACTTCCAAAAGCTGGGACTATCACAAGCAGAATACCACCGGGTGGGATGAGTTTCAGCCAAAATGTTTAATTGAATTTATTTCCAAGAAAGAGGTCAAGTCGGGGAGGGGAAGCTGTTTACCCTCCGTTAAACAGTTTTGGCAGCCTCTTGTTTGAGCAGCACTAGTTCTTCTGTGCTCTGGAGCAAGAGCCTGAAGGCTGGCAGCAGCGTGTGTACAGTGCAGGCATTCTGTCATTTCTGCACAAACCCACCCAAATTTGGCCTTGTTTTATGCCTTCTGGGCTGAGATGGGAGGAAAAGAAGGGAAAAAAGAGTCTCCTGACCTCATATAAACTGTTCAGCAGCGGGCTGAACACCCAAAGAGACTCATACTTACTACAATAGCAGTTTGGAAGGAGTAATGTCTGTACAGGCTGCAGCTATGCCAGATGCATATTGCCTCCAACCTGCCCTCAAGCTCAAATCACTATTACTTCCCAACCTGCTCCCGTAAGAGCTCCCTAACCTACTATTTCAGATGACATGAAACACCTCAGTTTTAGCTAACCTGGCTAGCTGGGGCTGAAAGCCTTGGAAAGAGCTCATAGCAGCAGCTCCTCCTTGGAGGATGCCCCAACCCTTGAGATGTTGCAGGTTGTGCCAGGATCTAATTGGAGATAAAGCACGCTCTCCCACACTCAGAAACCCAGCGCTGCTTGGCCTAAAAGGAAAGAAACTTTTACCAAGCAAGACAAAGGCAGGGATGGAAGAGACTGTGTGAGCCTGTGGTGTGGAAGGCTGCCAGGGAAGACACTGTGACACCAGCCAGAGGGCACGTCTGGAGAAGGCACACACGCAGATGATGGGCGTAAGAGGGAAAAGTAGGGAATGAAACTTAGATTGAGTCATACCAATCCACTACGCTACGGGACCGACCCTGCAGCCTTGACATTTTATGGATTATTATTATTTTTGTAATACAGTATGAATAGTAAAGAATGTGTTGATTTAAACTGGTAAACAGTGTTTAGGAAACTGATTCCCCCAAATTTTCCCAGTTAAATTGTCAGGAAGTATCTGCTAGATTTTGACATGCAAAAATAAGTAGCTCCCAAGTTCTTTAGGAACAGAAATAAGCATAAGTTGTTTTTTCTCACAAGATAACGTGTGCTTATGTTTTTTGTTTGTTTTTGGTGCTTTCAGGGTATATTTGGTGACTAAGAAGCAAGACCATGTCTTCTGAAGATAGTATTGGCTGCTGCAGGGTGAAGCTAAATAGGAAGAACACCCCTCTTGTTGCTTCGAATCCCTCAGTGATACTTTGAAGTACAGGTAAAGTGTCACTCAATTCATACCTTGCTTGACACCTGCATGGGTCTGCACATACACACCTGCCACCAAACCCAGGAAAAGATAAAGTCTGAAACTTCAAAAAAACATTCTCTCCATACTAGGAAAGGGAACCTTATCCCTCAACTGGTAAGCTTCTCTTTTGCTTGTATCTGGATCCACCCCCCTCACTAAGATTATGTAAAGCTTACACAAAAGGTACAAGTGATTTTTTCCCCCTTTATAAAGTACAGGGAATACCACACCTGGATGATCCTGCAAGGAAGGGGGGAAGAGAACAAAGGGGTACTTTTACTCTGGGAAAAATGAGTTGCATGCACTAGAGAAATGTTTTGTTTGGAAGATTACTCAGACTTTACCCAAAGACCGCTTCAAAACATGAGGTGGTGGGGTCGTTTTTTCCCCCTCCCATGTTCCCTGTCAGACCAGCAAAGCTAAAGAGATGTTGCTAGTAGTGATATTTTAAACAACTAGGACTGACATCAAAAGCTCCCAAAAATTCTAGAGAAGTCTGCCTTTAGTACCAAGCACGTATTGCAGGGAAGAAAGGAGACCAAGTGGAATGATTCTCATCTTTCCACACCAAGCACTTTTCCAGTACACGCATATCTGACCGTGACTCTTTGGCATTCTTCTCGTTTTAATAGCCCTGAAAGCATCACTTAGTCTTTCCTACCTCAGTAAGTACGAGTACAGATGTGCCCAAAGTTAAAACACAACAGATGTGAGCTTCCCCAAGCTGCACGAGCAGTCAGACTGCAGAATTACACTTGGTTATTAGCCTCCAGCTCTTGCGGTGCCCAACCGTGGATCCAAAACACCCTCAAGCCATCACATACAAAATACACATCTCTAGCAGAGTACCAGACGCAGACCAAGGACACCAGCCGCACCACCCCAGTGCACGGCAGCATGTTTTTTGGTGTGCCCTTGTGGGCCAGTGCCATACGAAGCTATTCATTCACCTCGACTCTGCTGCCTGTTGACTATCCCGCCCAGCGTCCATCGCCGGTCCAGGCGCCTCAGGTGAGCCTTGCGTCGCTTAGAAACTAGTTTGGAACGTGGATGGAAACATAAAAGAAAAAAAAAATGATGGGAGGGTGAGGAATAAAAACAAAACATGGCATTTACAAGCACTGGTCTTGTTAGCATAACAAGTTAGATGGGATGCAGAAACTTTGGTTTAGTTTATATAGTACAGTGAAACAAGTTAGCTTCTTGAGCCTGAGCAACAGAAACCACCTAGAACTGTCACAAATTGCCACCATTGATATTAGTTTTCTTTAAAAAAAAAAAAAAAAACACATACGTAGACCCAAACAAGATGCACAACAAAGGAAAACATGTCCAAGGTGGCTGCAGGGTCAGGACAGATCAGTATCACTGCAGTTGGATCTCCTTGTTAGGCTACAGGGTCTCTGGAGAATTCACTCCATTGCACACAATAATCAAACCCAACAGGGCTCTAACTCTCTCAAAATAAGTTATCACATTATAAAAGATAAAAGAAAAAAAAAAAAAACAGGAAAAAAAAAGGTAGCTTCTGATATGTGAGTTCACTTGTAACAGCACTCAGGAACTGCACCCAGCTGGAAAGTGTCTGATGTCTCCTTGCTTGCAACATGCAACTCAAGCACTACTACAGATAATACCCGTAATCTAGACATCAATTTTTAACATAATGATTAAGAAAAAATAACAAAAAAAAAACACTAATCGTCCTGTTATTGAGCAGGCTCAAGAAGCTAACATGGCAGAACTGAGAATTAGTTCCACAGTCAAACAATAATTTATGCTTAGAATATAAACAAAGACAAAACACTTATGGAAATGGCGTTGTGAGAACAGCTGTGGACAGAGGACACCGCTTATTTTCCAGATTGCATACGTAGAACCATGCTTCAGCTCCTTCTTCTGGTTGTGGAGATGTGAACAACACAAGAACCATTGGACTGGCACAAACACAGACAAACACTTTCCTTTTCCCATGTAAGGGCTTCCACTCTAGTTTGGCAACTACCGGAAGTACGCTTGGTGCTGACAAGAGTAATGAAAACTATTACACTTTAGCTATCTCTAGGGCACAACCACAACCGTTTTCCTAGTGATACTGAGAAAGCTGTTCATCAACTCATTATCTCATTAATAATCAATTGACTCTGCAGCCATTTTGGAAATATGCCCTCATACTCATGGTCTTCTAGAACTATGCTCTACAGACAACTAGGAACAGCAAAATGTTTTGATCAGGGGAAGAATTAGTTGAACAAGTGTTAATAACTGCCCCAGAAAAGCAGCTGACGCCTTTTTCCCCTTCACAGCTCTTGAGGCTTAGTGCAAATTCCTGCACCCAGCTCACTCACCTCAAATTTCTCCTTTGCTGTATGGCCTGAACCTTCCTGAGCCACCCTAAGTAGAGGTGTGGTGAGTGGTGTTTAACAATGTCTAGGCACAATGTCTAGCTAGTGGTATTCAGTACTTCTCCTTTGATCCCATGTGGATCAAAGCAGAGAAGAACCATGAATTTTCTGGGGAGCTAGATTTTAAGTACATAGATAACTGTGGTTTTGGCTAAAGGGACTTAGTAATCCTCTTGGAAGCCCACAGTGGCACAAATGAGTAGCTGTCTTCAGTCCTTCCTGGTAGTGTTTTTCTTTCACATTGGCTTAACCTGGTAGCTTTCTCCAAATCCACATGTTAGACTGACAGTTACACACACACTACGTGAGAGGCAACACAAGACATTTTAGGAGACACACAGATTATAGCAGAGAGAGAAGCTGTAGCATTACTGTGAATTCAGCTGATATAGAACATGTCTGTGTTAGGAGATTCCTGTCCAAGAAACGAGGAGATTAAGGACATTGATCTAATAGGTTTGTGAAAGGGGAGGGCTGTGGAAAGGGGAGAAACTTGTGTCAGAGGTCAGTCACCCACAGCTCCTTGCTCAAGAGCGGAGCTGAGTGGAAGATTCAGCCATCTGGGATCTCCAGGTCTCCCACAGAGGGTCACACAGATCCACCGTGTTCTCTTTTACACAACACTCGTAGGCTATCCCTAGTAATAAGCCTTTTATACTTCAACCACATTTTTATGAGTCAGTTTTTCATCTTCAGCAGTACTGGATTTTGCCATTTGATCCCAGACGTGGACTTTGGTGGCCATCCCTTAGTCACCAGAAAGGTTATTTATCATGAAGTGTCTAAGCCTTTTAAGGGATCATTTTAAGATGTTTACTTTAACAGCTCCTGTGGCTACACAAGTTTCTCTAGATTGCTTTCTGAATGCTTTCCAAGCTTCGTAAGAGGGTGTTGCTCTAAACACAGGCCCAGGTAGCAGCTGACTGTCTACCCTCATCCTGACCAAGGATGTTGTGCAGGCTCAAATGCAGGGAGGAAACACTTTCGTCTCTCAGTGAAGACTAGAGACACACAGAATTATTAATACTATGTAGGGGCAGTATTATTAACACCTTGCACTCAGAACCTCCTTATCTCTACAAGAGTCTGCCACCACAGAGAGGACCTCTGAGTCTGCCTGGCTTGTTGACTTGTTCTAGGCCCTCTGAAAATGGAGCGGGCCAAGAGGCCAGTACAGAAAGTTCCCTACAGTAGTGTTTCTGCCCTTCAAAGCAGACAGTACAGATGGCATAGATGCAGGAAGTCTACATCTACAGAATTAATTTTGAAAATAGTATGTACTCTACACGCAGGGGCTAGGGCACTTAATCCAGCCAAAGTGCCGTCCTCCTCAGTTACATTAGAGTCCCCTTCTCCTGCCTACTGAGAGAGAGTGGGCAAATTGTCTGTGTAAGTGTTTGGTTTTACACACTTATCTTCATTAAGAGAGTGAACTGAGTTTTTCCTTCCTCTCTTATGGAAGCCTTTCTTTCCTACTAACAACTATTGGGAGGCCATTCCACTATATGGCAAAGTGAATAGCTCAAGTAAAACATCTTTACTTGAGAAAGAAAGAGGAAGAAAAACAAAGAACAAAAGGCGCCTCAGCTTATGTGGTTAATAACATAGAACAAAGTTACTGAAAAGCAAGGGAAAGCTGGGGCACATCAAAGCAGCTGCAGAGGTAATGCAATTAGATTTGTCACTGGGATGGATCTGAACAAGAAGGGAAGAAGTGTCAGGTTTCAGTGTATCTGGATTTGCAGTAAGGCAGGGAATGTGACTGCTGACCACAGCTGAGGAGGGCAATGTAGTGGATTAAAGAGGACCGAGAGGAAGAAGATAAGGAGCATTTGATGGATTTTCCATTACCCAGGACAGATTGCCATGCAGCAACAATCCTCTGCAGAGTACACTCCAGAGGGCAACATGAAAGGAGGAGGAGAGCTTGAAATGAAAGCAGTTTAAGCAATAAGGCTGTCAAGCATGCTTCATATTTAAGAGTCAGGAAAAGGGAGGCAGCTACAGATCAACAGACAAAGCATTCTTCAATTCTTTCAGAAAAGAGCAGCAAGTTTTTAGTACTATACTAACAGGGAAACTTTACTGCATCTGCTAGGATGTTGCATCATACCAGATTTGTTCCCTGCCTACCAGTCTACAGTCAGTCTCTAAACCCTAAGTGAACCAGGATATGGGTAGCTTTGAGCAGGGAAAAATGAGTTAGAGCCAAAGATTTCAATAAGCCACAGATGTCACCCTTGAGGCCCAGCAAAGTAGCATCTTGCCTGCTTGCTATCTTAATGGGCAGACAGTCACCCCGACACATCTCTAAACCTCCTTCTTCTATGCTAAGAAAAGGTCAGTTGAGTTTCCACATACGTTTTACGTAAGCATCATGTCAAAAGCACCTACAAATTTAGCTACGGATTCATTAGAATGAAGCAAATGATAGTAAGTGTCCTTTGTACACAGTTGCTACATGAGAAGTCCATTAAGATGTGGTTAGTCTTTCATAATGGAACAGGGGAACATGTGAGGTTGCACTATTCCATTTCTGGAACCCAAATTAAGCATCTTTAGACAAAAAAGCACAGCTGGATACATATACATGACAAATGGCACTTCAGTTATAACAGAGTAAGACTACACCAAATAAAGTTACCTTTCCACACAATCACAGACCACAGCAAGCAGCACTTAAACTAGTTTTAAGGATTAATTAAAAAAAATGTACTGAGAAGCCACCATTGAAGTTAAATCTCACTCCTTTTAATCACCTGTGGCTCCAAAAAGCATGTTCTTCCACTTAAAAGCTCTCACTTATATAACTTCTGCAGGCAAGCCATGCGAGTTCTTTCCTTTGACAGACATCATAGTTTAAGACCTCTATCAGAACATGCTGCTTGGACTTGCACCAGAGTTGTTTTATAGTGTAAGGGTATTAAGATGGGTATCATTTCAGTGGTTTTTTTTTGTTGTTGTTGTTGTTTGTTTGTTTGTTTTTTAAACACAATGACAGTCCAAGACAGTCACAAAAGAATTACAGGCATGGTACTTCATCCTAATTTCTTCTTCAATAATTTACTGATTTAAAAAAGCAGAAGAGATTACTGCAGTGGATTAGCAGCCATGAGTGGTAGTAAATTTTCAAAGTTGCTCTTTTCCTACTGGTGGAAAAGTATACAGCAAGTGAATATCAGTTTCCCCTTGACAACAAAAAGCTTTCCATACCTTCCCCAATTTTGGATGTGTTGATGTCAGAGTCATCTCTGGTTCCATTCTGGGATTCCAGGTATGTAGCAGGGACCCAGCCCTGCTCCTCTGCAGTGCTCACAAACCACCAGCCTACAAAAAGAAGCAAGAGAAGTTGCTCAGTCAACAGTAAGAAGAACAAGGATAGTGGGATGCTACTGAGAAGCAAGCACAAAGTCAGAAGCTTTGATGTAGGTGTGAGTTACTCTGCAGTCTCCTAAAAAGAGGCAGTTTCTAGAAGATACTCTCAAAGTGCCTGATGAGTACACAGGCAGGCCACACAAAAAAATGTTGTAAAAGAGCAAACAGTTTATTTTTAAATCTGAAATCTATCCATAACAACTCAAATTAGAGTTCTCCTACTGAGATTCTGAAAGCCTGTCCTGCAGCATGTACATCTACAAAATTGAAATACTTTGTTAGCACAAATCCATGTTTGAGATCTCAGAAGTCAAACAATGGAAGTAGGAAAGAATTTGGAAGAGCACAAATTTCAGAATAAGGCACAAAATAAACACTCCTAGCACACTTATCACCACTGCCAGTGTTCAATGATTACAACCAGTATTCAGTGCCCTAGAAAGTACTGCATGTAACAGAAATAAGAGAAAAAGGCAACTGAAATGTGACTTCAGGCTATAAGGACCGGTTTATTTAGCTTCCCACCTGAACCTCCGTGTTTCTATTATTGTCTAAAAAAAACCAAAGTGATCACCAACTCTATTGAGACAGCTTTTATGTAATATCTATGGATGGATGAAGAAAATTTTAGGTGAGCCATCTTTTGGCTAAATGCATCCCAGTCACAACTATCCTCACCCTTTTTCTTGCTTGGCTGCATTGATTTATTGAATCTTCCCCTGAGTTTGACAGAGTTGCTCACCCAAGAGCCTGCAGCTCTAGGTTCTGAGCAAATCTAGATTCTGCTCCAGTCAGGTAAGGTCAGGGTTAAGATACAGGACCATGAAAAGCTAAGCAGTTAAAACATTCCCATTGTTTTATATCATCTCCCAGTCTCTCCCCCCAAAATGCAAGTTGATTTGTCAGGAGAGCTCGAGCTATTGTTCAACACTAGTTTTAGAGCCTGCCCAAAGGGAGTTGAGAAAACAGTTATTTCTGTACAAGCGCTTCAGAGCGGTTTACAGACTTTAATGGCTATCATAAAACCAAGAAATTTCACAGGAACCTGAACCTGCCTGCGATGAGCTAAGGCAGAGACAAGCCAGCTTGGTTTGCAAATAGATGGGGCACAAAGACTGGTTTCATTTGTGACAAAGCACAGACTCCAGTGATGGCCATGCAGCCCTGGGTCCAGCAAGGGGAAGGGAGACTCTGCTGGGCTCCATGGCCATGCAACGTGCAGCTTTAAAGAAAAAGAAACTATCTGAAACAATGCTTAAGTGCTCATGTTAAAAATCGCCCACGTTTGTTCCAAAACTTGTCACGAAAGATTCTACCAGAGGATAGGAGTTATAAACCCTCATTTTCCTTGCAGGAGCCTGCAGCAGGGAGACAATGTGCCCCAAGGAACAAACCCCCTCACTCCTCAGCAGCACAGCTGCTAGGTAGCTCTATTTATTTACTCTCCAAGCTCAGACATGGCTTTCCATTTTCTGGCCCAGCAGAGGGTTGGAAACTTTGCTTCACAAGGCTCATGGTTGGAAAGTTTAAATTTAGTTATTCCTCCTCAGCAGGAGGTGGATTCTCCTGCCACGAAGCCCACAGCAGCGAACACTGGAATCTGCCAGACCGATTCAAAAATGCATCTTCACGGTTGTTCCTCATTTTACCAGTAACGTACCAACATGGGCAGCAAACGCAGCTTAACGTACACTTATAATTAAGCACAAAATGTCAGAAGCTGGCTTTCAGCTGATACCAATTAGACTGGAATTGTTTATATAAACTCTTCCTCAGAAAGAAATTAAATACAATTGCACAAAAGGTCTTGCCTACACTTAAAATGTGCACTTGGGCCAAACTCAAACCATGGTAAAACAGTCGTTGGAAGGCTGGAGCTCACAGCCTTGACGCCAGCCCAGTGCTAGACCGTTTCGCAATACAGCTCCTCTGGCTTGGCTGACGGAGATGCTCTGTTGCCTCAGAGCTGAGCTGAAGGCCCTGCATTTGGGCCCATAGCATAGCTGAGCCCTCATGCATCCAAACAGGGCTCTCTGTTAAAAGACAAGCCTTTGCCCCCAAACCTGGGCATGCATACGCCTGCCTCCCTGTCGCTGTGCCTCCCTGCTGCCATTCCTAACCCCTAGAAGGCCTCAGCCCCTGGAAGGCCTCAGCAGGAAAACCCAGCGACTCAGCTGACCTCATGGACATGCTGCCACGTGCCAGTCGGAGGTCAAGTCACAATTTTAGGTTATACTGTCAAGTAACTCAACCAAGTCCTTTGCAGGGTGCAGACAGAGCCTGCAGCACAAATTAAGGTTTTAAGCAGCTTTGATTCTTCAGGGTGTCTCTAAGGGGAAAGCTGTTTGCCACTGAACTCATGAAAGTTATTTCTTTCTAAATATTTCCTCTATATACTATGTGCAAGGGTAAAGCACAGACAAGAAACCCATGCAGCTAATGAGACATCAGCAGCGTGCACCCAGGTTCAGAGAAAAGCTCCACACTGAAATTCCATCAAGAAGCTTGAAATGGGTGAATAAAAGCTTTAATGCAGGAATATGAATTCCCATTCACAGGAAAAACAGAACACAAGGAAAACAAAGCCAACGTTTTACTTTAAAAGCCTGAACAACTGAGAAGAGTGAGGAACTTCCAGCAGCACTCCCAACAGAAGTCCAAATGGATGCTCGCAAGCAAGACACACAAGGTCTTGGAGTGGCCAAGCAGGCAATGCTGAGACAACTTACTCCTTATGAGGCATAAAATCCTAATTATGATGGCACATCTAAGCCATAACCCTACAGAAAGGAAGTTACAACAAGAACTGAGACTTGACAGAAAGCAGCTGACGTGCAGGTAAATGCCACGAGGCAGCTTGTGCACGACAGCAGCAAAGCGCAGAAAGTTCCTGTCTGGCAGCTGATAACGAAGTGGTTGCTCTGCACTACCACCTCGGTGGAAATATTAGGGCAGCTGTCACTTACCCCCACCAATGCCACCTTTTTAGCGAGCTCACAGAGCTCATGCGGACAAATTAGCCAGATCGGCCTTTGTTTGCAGAAAGTCAGGGCTATAACGAAGCAAACTACTGTTCGTCCCTCCCCTGCCATCTCTCCCAAGCCATCGCAGGCTCACAGGAACATTGTTAGAAAACTTACTTTTGAAACAGAACAAAACATCACATTTATTTTGAGTTCTCCCTCTATGCTGGATTTTAGCTTGACTTCACAATCCATTATTAAAACCATTCTGCAGCAACATCTGCATGGAATTATGTAAAGTTATCTCTGTGCACTGCCAAGCCAGTCTGAGGCTCGCTCTTGCACTCACACCATCTGTAAAAATTAGGCAGTGACTTGCAGCTCAAGTTAACCCTTACAGATGCCCCTAACTCTCAGGCACCAAAATGCAACTCTAAAGCTGATGTGGCATGGATGTCTAGACTGAGAGCGTTACCCAGCCCTCATGCCTGAGGAGGATTCAAAGGGAGTTTCAGCCTCAGAAGACGTATGGGGAATTGTGGCTGCTGCACCCAGACCAAGCTCAGCTCAAGCTTTGTTGCATTACTCCAAATCCTGCCTTAATACTAATCCAGGAATAAGGATTTGTAGGCATGCAACATTCTCCCCACATGCATTGACTGTTTCCCTGGCACGTCAGCATCTTTATCTGCAACAGACACGAAGTTTCTATGCTCAAAGGGTCCATCTAGTCTCTGAGAATGAGAGATTTTGGCATGGACCTACATCAGTTAGTGAGAGATGAAAGGTTCCACATGCCACACACATGCACACTCATGGTTAGCTGATGACTGTGGAACAGACTGATCACGTTTGAGAATAAGTGGCCAAAAAACTGATTCTCTAAGTCATCCTTCTGCATCTAATTGTATTGCCAGTCCTCCTTCCAAAATGCTTTTAAGACCCCAACCCACCCCATGGGAAGCTACTAAACCAAAGGGCTGCATTTTGTACAAGTTTTGCTTGTGTTGACCCTTACTCATCTAAGCTTCAGCATTGCCCATTTCTCCACACAGACAGGAAAATTAGCGACTTGAATAAAAGTAGCTTATAAGATGCTACAAATCCCTTGTTTTTGTTGTTAATGGCACAAACGTGCTGAGCATTGATCTCTAGCTCTCCCCTCAGCCATTAAGTTCTCTGTAGATTTTTATTGCCAACTTTCAGCTTAACCAAAGTAAACAAGGACAGCAATGCTGTAAAAAGGGAATGGGAATCTCTCCTGCATGAGTGGACTACACATTCTTCTAAACAAATACTTAAGCAACACTCCACCTCTCAAGAGCCTTGGAAAAACCCCACTCGAGCAGTAGTCTGGTACATCTGATGTGTACTCCTTGCACTTCAGAGAGCTGCTCCCGTTTAAGTCCTTCTGACTTCGATCAAGGAGTTTCAAGAGATAGCGCCAACAACTTGAGCTGTCCTGCAGAAGAGTATTAGATGCTACCAGCTTTCTTCAAAACACAGTACACAGACATTTTTGTGCCAACAGTTGACCATTTTCTTTCAGAGATGCTATCTGCTTCTTTAAAGAACAGCTTAAATGTGAGAGTATTGCTGTGTAGATGGAGGTATTTGCTTTTTCCTCCCCTCCAGAGCTCTTGCTTCCCACACTGTGCATGTATATTTGATGCACACAGGGAAGTCGGTCATAATTGCCTTGAACAGACCTCCAAAGAAGCAGAAAGACAAAGGTAGCAGATGCAGCATAGAGCGATATTTTCTGCAGTAGGAATGTTCTCACACCCTCTGCCTAAAAATTTACTGCAGTGTCCGTACACTATTAGACACTACCAGCGTACGTGCTGGCTCTGCTCTGTCCAAGGCTGCTTCAGTCTCGTACTTGGCAAAGGTGCTGGACTGATAGCATTGGACTTGTATGAAGGGCAGCATCTGATTTCTGAGCATGTTATCCTCACACTTCACAGAAAAGGCATCTTTGTCTTAAATACGGAGATAACATGCAAGAGGTCTTCCTAGCATGGACCTGCCTGCACTTTGGGGTACAGAGGTCTGTGCGTGAGTCAACGCTCAGCAGACTGAGGCTGTCATCTCTGGATGAATTATTAATGTTGGTGAAGTATTAAAGGCAGCTTTTATCTTTAAACACTTTTCCCAGCCTGCATGCACTGTAGGCCCTGCTGCAGCCACCCCTCAGCCATGAAGCAATGTTTGTCTCGCTTTAAAGATGGAAGCGGGGCTCCAACAAAGATGTGCTAAAGGAAGAAAGCGTTTGTGCCAGACATCCCACTTGAACACAACGAAGACTCACTGCACAGATTCACAGCCTTCTTATGTGCCATACCCAGACCAGACTGGGCCACATGTTAGGATTTCAGCTCAACCACATGTCGTGATCCTTTCTTCAAGTCCTAGAGCTACCTGCTAGCTGCATGGTGCCCACATGTTCCTAGGGGCAACCACACTTCCCAGCAGAGCCTCATTCTGCAGGGTGTTGCAACCCTAAATGTCGGTGAAAGCAGTCAATTGTACAAAGGTTGTAACCTTGCTTGCAACAACTACTGCAGTTGTACTCCAGGTACAACTTTAGGAGGAAACAAAAAGACAAAAAACCTCACCAGCCCACCTCCAAGAAATTGTCAAAATTTGCTGATGAAATACCCTAAGAGCCCCATAGATTTCTTACGTGAGAGAAAGGAGAAAGGAGCCTGTCATTCCTTCCCTGGTAGCCCAGCATGGGAGGGAACACGCCAGCTGCTGTGGGAATTTATACTTCTGGATGGGTCATGAAACAGGTTTTCTATCATACCACTGAAAGATGAGTGATAAACTACAAACATGGGAACTCCAGTATTACTATTTTTATGGCTATTATTATTAAAGCTTCCTTCCTCTCTTCTCAAAGACAATAATCCAATTAGGATTTGAAATGTACCAAGCAAACATTTTGCTCCTGGTACTGAATACACCACATCTGACACTTCATGGATTAGAAACCACGCACCTGACCGCTTCCCACTGTGATCACACAACAACAGGCTATCGGAGTCAGGTCACAGACTACGTTCTGCCCCACAAGCCACCCTTAGAAGTTAAGCAGAATAATATTCGTATGATTTCACAGAGAGTCAGCACATCCAAGAATAAAGAAAGAGGCTGCACACTCCTGTGCCTGGCTTCAGCATTCAGCTAGGTTTTACAGGAGACCTTACAGGAACGTAACAGGAACCCCAGCTTAAGAGCATCGCTTAGGAACACCGACAGCCCAGAGCACACGTGGAGCGCCACTGGGGACACCTCTGTCTGCTCCCTCTTTGGGAGGGTCTGAAAGAGGAGTTTTGTTTTCAGAGTAAATGCTGCAGCAGTTTTTGCTTAATTTGGTGATGGAAACAATATTTTAGAGAGCTTCCTGAGGTGAGGGAGGAGATTGGGAGCAGAAGGTGTGGACTCCTGGAAGGCTGGACTCTGCTATCACTTTTTGGCCATTAGCAGAACAGCACATTGCCCTGTGGAGCTAAAAGTTGGAACAAAAGGCCATGAGCTGAGACCAGGGTTTGGTGTTCTCCAGCAAGAGCTGATAGTAACAGCTAATGCTTAGGGCTCAGCAGCAGCACAGGGAATAGAAGCACTGCTCTAGGTGTTAGCAAGCAAGCTCAAGGAAAAAAAAAAAAGAATCCTGAAGTCTGGGTGCTGTTAGAAGTGAAAGATTTTTCCCTGCAATGCCTGGCTATTAAGGCAACTTGTTGCTTCGGGTCTGTGTGGTTATGGATTTGCTGTCCTATCCTTCCAGCTGTCACCTTCCTCCACCTCTACTACTAACCATGTGGGGTTGGTGGATGGAGGCTTCCCAGCTGTGCCTTTAGCGTCTCCCCCCTTTGCTGCTGTACTCCAGCTCCTTTGGCTGTGGAGCTGGTTGGCATGGAGGGTGAACCACGTGTGAACAGAATATCCCAGTTATTATTGCCACACAAGTTTTTCCTGGACCAAGAGTAGCTGAGCTGACTAGGTGTGTACATAAGTGCTCAATACGGAGTCCCAGAGCATGTCTCAGATTTTGGCTTAAACACCTAGCTTGCCTGGATTGCTTTCACGTCACATTATATGCACAAATACACGTATAGATGTGGAAACTCACACCCTGACCTCTGCATTCAAATACTTATCACCCTAGTCTTCTGTTGGGATTGAAACTGCTTTCCCTCATACTTCTGGAAAAACAGAAGTGTTTAGAACATGGGAAAAGTTCATGGGAAAAGCAAAAACTGGATAATATACAATTCAGCTCTAATACTTTATGGGTTACATCACTGGTAGAGACGATGGATATTCAGAGTATTGGACAGCTAGGAAATACCACATTATTGTATTTCTTCAAATCTTCTAAGCTGGTAGATGACATGTCTTTCAGAGGGGCACATTTGGAAAAACATTTACTCATCCCTGATTTATATTCGTGAATTTATGCGCGCACAGATGTGTAAAGCGCACAGTTTATCTTTGTGTTCTGATAATGTTATAAACTCCCCATGTCCTGGATCTGCAGCTATTTGTTATGGCCCAACAGTTACCCAGGGGCTTCCCCTCCCTGTTTTTTTAAAAAAGACCTCAAGCTTTTGTATTGACACAGCTGGAATGAAGGAATCTGCCAAACACGTTCTCAGGAATTGGCACATACATCCACAAGGCCATCATATAATCCAGTGCAAACTACACCAGTTGTGTAGCAAGGAAATAAATGCACTACCTTTACATTAGCAGCTATGGGAAAGTCTTGGACGTTACCTGTAAATCCCAGACAAGGTCCCATCAAACTCCGTATCACCAGCTTCCCCTAAAGCGTCAAGCTCCCTGGGCTCTCCAAGACAGAAGAAAAAAGCACCACTTCCTAAACCTGCCCACAGCCAACTGCAAAGCAGCCCACAACCAGTATGCCCACGCTGGTGGCCAGCATCCCAGCCCACCGAGACCAGGAGATGCACAGAGCAGTGAAGCCAGCAGGTTGTACAGCCAGCCAGCATCTTCAGACACACTAACGCCTTCTGAAAATAAGTTTAACATAATCTCTCTCCTCCTGCTTTACTTAGTTTCACAAACACCTAACAGTGAAACTGTGCAACTTGAGCTGCATTCCACATAATCCAACGTGTTTGTGGCTCACAGACTTTGTTCGTTACAGGAACAAAAGGAACTAAGAGAGGAGTGTTTTACTCAGAGGAAATATCTCATCAATCATGGCAAGGAACAAAGCTATCTTTTGGTGGGCATACTGTATTGTGCAAGCAGCCTGGCTGCAGCTGTTGGCCTGTGAATGCTGAGTGCTGTACAATCATTGAATAAAACAAGATCCACCATAAGCAAATGGCTTTCAAAAGGCTACCAGCTTGCACTGGTGTACTGGCCAGCCTGGTATTGCCATGCAACCCACAGAATCAGCCCAGGTATTCCAGAAAATACTTATTTACTTCACACAGGTTTTTCTTTTGCCATCTGACCTGCCTGAAAACAGGATTTTCTGCCTGACCTCCAGTGCTGGTTGCACTTCATATTAGTTTTCTCTTACCCCTTCTCCCCCAATCTTCTTTTATCTTGGAAAGTGAGAGCTGTGTCCCTCAACAATGAAATTGTGATTTTAGTAACCACAAGGCTGGGTAAGATGGCTAAAGAGCAGACTTCACTGCCAGTATAAAAAGCTGTGCATTAAGGCTGTACAGGCATCAAATGGTACAGGGTAGTGCCTTCCTCTCTTATTCCCTAGACACCAGTTTTTAGTTCTTTTACTTCCTCAGCTCCCCAGAATTGACCGGTGAGGATACCAACTGCTGCCTATGTCCTTCAGTACAGCTTCCCTGTTCCTTCAAGATCATGGGACACTTTCCTTGCTGCTCATTGATTACTGTCCAAAAACTTATCTTCTACTTCCAAAAGGACTTCTGTCCTTCAACTCCTTTAGGGTTTTTACTGTTAGGAAGATCTAGCTTAAGTAGGAAAGCTAAGCAATAAGTCTCCCCTCACCCTCCCTAAAGCCTGGTCTCCCATCTCCTCTTCAGCAGCCCACCACTTCAGGCTGATGTCTTCTTTATAGATCTGAGTGGGGGTTCAATGAACCCACCAAAGCGATATCACAGACTCAATGGTTATAGAAATCAGTGACTTACAGAAGACCCCAACTACAAGTGGGTTTGCTGGGGTATGAATAGAGGAAGACTGCAGCACAGTGTAGAACGAGAACCCAGTGGCCAAACCCAGCCCAGGGCAGCAGACAAGCAGCCCACTGCTTCAGAGAGGCTACGCCAGCACTGCCACCACCTCCTGCAGCACATTTTCCAAAGCCACGAACAATTGCTTGCAGGAAAGGTATGCAAACAGATGGCTTTTCACCCTGTGGGGCAGGAGCATCTCAGTCCAAGGAGCCAACGGAGACTCCCTTGGTCATTACGAGCTGTGGGGTTGCGTGTTTGCTGGGGTCAGCCAACAGGGTGCAACAGTCAAACTCACAAGTAATCTCCTTTACGTTCACAGGACTTAATCTTAGAGCAAACACATCTTGTGTCCAAGCTTTCCTCTAGGAAAACATGAATAAGCTTTCAAATGGGCCTCAGAGTAATCTTGTCCAAAGATTACAAATTACTTCCTAGCAGTTAAAAAAGCTACAGACCCCCAAACCCAGCTGATAGGAAACAGCCTTCATAGGCAGCAGAGAATAGCCAATATTTACATCCTACACAGGCTGACAAAAGTCGCTTTTGTTTTAATTTCTTTCTCCAAAGTCTGTAGAGAATGTGGTGTCAGTTGCTTACTGGGAAATCCTCAAAACCACACAGATTGAGGAAGAAAGACCCCATGGACTAGGAGTGATCCTAGCAGTACAAAGCAGCACTCCAGGTGCTAGAGTCAAAGTCACACAGGAATCCCATATTTCAGTCAAAAATACAGCAGCTGCCTCTGAGAGGGACTCGAGTAACCTCAGGACAGAGCAGAGCAGTACTGGACAAGAGCTCGAAGCAAGGAACAAAGGCTGTACTATAACCAGCAGAAGTCAGGGGACAGAGCAGGCGAACAATGACATGAGCTCAGCCTGAAGCACAGCTGAGTCACCAGATTAAAGACACGGCCTTTCACAAACAGCTTCTGTGGGATGCTTTCGAGCCACGAAGCTCCTCCTGCTAGAGGAACGAGACACTTCAGCCTCCTGGTGCCCAGCTCAGTGTGCGGAGCAGCACCGCTCTGCGGCGCTCAGACAACCAGCTCAAAAATGGCCATTTCCGTATCCTGGCCATTCCTTGAGGCTCTGCTTTCCAAATACAACTCCTGTCCAGCTCTGTTCATAGCTAGCTCTGGCAAGATTGCAGCCCAGATGGTACATTATCGTGAATACTGATGTAAGCCCAACTGAATGCTCTGCTCTCCCTCCGACACCGCTTCGTTGCTTTTCTTCTGAGATCCATTCAAGCCATGTTTCTGCAGTGACCCCAGGAGCTGTGCCTCAAAGAGCTGCCTGCACAAGGCAGCAGGAAATGACAGCTTCGGAAATGAGCACCCGAGTGATGAATAGCAGGCTGCAAGAGCAGCCGGGGAGCTAGCAGGCTGCCAGTTAATGAACAGTATTGAGCAAGGACATACATGGGCAAGCAGCATCACCAACACTCCCCAGATTAGATTACAAACCCAGTTCAGTATTTTCGGAAGGGTTTTTCCAGGCTTCTCTAAAATTTAGAAACTTAGGAGACACATTACTATGTTTAGATCAGCACAAAGCTGACCCAGCCCCATTTTGATGAAATACAGTTGCTTGAGGAAAACTGGAAGGAAAAAAAGAAGTTAGGAAGAAACTTTTCCTTTTACTCTTGTTATGAAGACCCAGACTATGGGAGCAGTCTGTGCAGGTAGAAACAAGAGGACATTCACCTTTAGGAAGGGGAAACCTGAATCCTACCATCCAGGTAGGATTAAAAAAGCAGACAGAAATTACTGGGGTATCTGCTTCCATGAGCTCCAACAAAAAGGTGCATCAGCAGCGTAAGAAGAGAAGGCAAATATATAGAAGCTGCTGAGGCAAAAACCCCTGCCTATCTTTCCCCTTAAACAGAAAACCACTCCTTCTATGTTGAAGGAAATACTGTGCACGCAGGCAGATAACTAAGCACTTGTTTCTATTAATTCTGGCTTAGCTCCTGGATAGGAAGGCTGCTCAAGCACCTTCAAAGGGTTTTTGTGATTTCCCCACAGCTCACCTAGCTGTGTCACCAGGGATGCTGACTTTAAAGCCAGGTTAGCCTGTGATGCTCAGACCTGAGAGGCAGCCTAGACCCAGGGCAGAGAACTGTTTTGCCTTCTGAGACTAGAAACACCTCACTAAAGCTTGTACTGTGGGAACAACTACTTGCCTATTAACACTTTCTTCATAGAAAAAGGCTGGGTTACCGCCTGCCTCAGTTGCCGGTCTGCCTCCAGGAAGGCACAGTTAAGCGTGCACTAAGTCAAAGGCCCAATATTTAAACAGTTTCATCCTCTGACTCTCCTTCCTCTCTATTCAACCTTAATCAAACAAAGCCAGAGCTGGTACTAAGCACAGATTTGCTGGAAATAATCACCGAGGCTGAACTTCTGATGCTAAATAAGGGTCAACCAGGCAAATTAATGAAGTGAGATACAGAAAACTTGTCAGTCTCTGTGTTTCATAGAGCTGAAACAAAACAAATATAACATTGTGAAGCTTATTCCTTTCCATTAGGAATAACTCAACCATGAAACAAGGGCAGGCGTAATGCTGTTCTTGGGTGAAAAGCTAAGATTTGCAGACCCTCCATTACAAACACACAGGCATTACACAATACAGCACCCTTTAAAATAAATAAGCAGCACAGTAAGGGATTACCTAAACCTGTAAGACAGATGATGTAGAGGCATAGTGTTTATCCTTTCAACATGCAGTCACTTAAGCTTACCCCCATGGGTGCCTGCAGTATCAAACCCTTCCCTTCCCTCAATGCAATGCTTCCAGAAGAAGACAGATTGGACTGCCTGGACACCCTACTGCAAGTGCATCCCACTCTCTTTGCTCAGGTAGATGAGAAATCACTTTGATGCCAACATCATAGAAAACCTTGAATTCTGGCATGCTGCAGCCCTCTACTTTTCAGGATCTCACTCTCTGCAGATAGACTGCCTTTTTTTCCCCCCCTTCTTCCCTGAAAATGCATTGATTTCCACTTTTTGGCTTGGGAAAGGTCAGTGATGGAGCACAGAGGCTGCACGTTCACCTCAAGCTGAGTATCACACAGCTGGTACAACATGCTGGCAGGCAAAGCAGCAACCGTCCAGCCTCAGGTGTTCTGAGTAACAGCTTGGCTAGAGGGCAAGGACACAACAGGCACATCCAAATACAGACAGAGCAAAGCAAACCCAGGTTTGGCTGATTTTAGTTTGTTCAACCCCACCAAATCTCAAAGCAGCACCTGATGCCCCCCAGAAAGCCCTCTGGAAGCACGTACCTACGAGGACAAAGAGGATTGTCCTGCTGCTGGGGAGCTGGTCTATAGCTTTGGGGAGTTCTCTGCAGGAGAGCTGAGAATCAAACCAATTCCTATAGTGGGGGAGGGGGGGAGAGGGGAGATTTTCCCTCCCAAATTTCCAAGTCTTGGTTACTTCCCTTCCCTTCCCCCACCATCCAGATCTGAACAGCGTTTCCTTTGTTTAAGGCTTCTGTAGACAGCCATTCTCTGGAGACAGGGCCTAAATGGCTAGCACAACAGGACCCTGATCTCAGCCGGGCCTTAGGCACTGCCATAAAAAACCCACAGATCACAGAAGCATGGCTCTCAGTGTAAAACAGTCCACACAGCAAATAAGTCTTGGGATAGGTCTGTTAGCTGCCATGCTGATCACAATGTTGGAACACCATGGTTTAACAAAAGCTTATAAGCCCAGAAAAATTTATCCTGAAACATCCCATTTAGTAACTATATGCACATTTGGAAGGGTAAGCTGGAGTTCACTGCAGTGCAAGTGTGAAGTATACACCACATTCACCTCCAGCAAGACCAACTGGACTATTAGCACTTTTTTTTGGATGACTAACGAAATTCCATCAGCTTTCTTTCCTCTTATGGGCTGTGGGAAAGGATTATGGAGTGAAAAGAACCCAATCTGGGCCCACAGAAGAGTTCATCCTTCTGCAGCTGCTAAATCCCCACTGTGGAGGGAGATTTGCCATTGCACTCCCCTCCCTTTGCACAGGCTCTTCAGTGCTCAACAAAACACACTGCAGTGCAGCCTGCAGAAGGTCAAAGAAAGCACGTGTTCTCTGGAAAGGATGGACATTACTTCCAACTCTAACTTATGCATAGACCCTCAACAGCAGGAGTCAGCACAGCCACCAAGGCACACCAGTCCCTGATGATCTTCTTGGTCAAGCTCCTGGCTAGTAGTAACTGACACCTTCTGGAGGTACAGAACTGCCTCTTGAAGTTCCTCAGTCCCACGATAAGATGCATCACACCTGTTCTGTGCTTACAATCCATTTTCAAAGATCACGTTTGCTTTGAATGACATGTCACCAGCTGCTATTAAGTCCATGGGGTTGCCTAGTACCAGCACACACAGTATGGGCTGGGAGCACAAAGCAAGCTTTTTATATGCTTATTTTGGGAAAGGTCACACACTGTATTTGCAGTAATTCACGTCAGTCATTAGTTACTATTAATTAGTGGTATTAAGTTGTTAATTTTATTTCTAAAAACAATCTTCCCAATCTACTAGCGAACAAGGTCATCTACATCCCAAACAAGAACCAGAATTTGGTTTAATAAGATTTGGAAGCCAACTTTACATTGAGCTAAAATTAAGAGCTTAACTCTCTATCCTACAAAAGCCTGTATTTGTTGGTTATCTGCCAGCACATACTATCTCAGCACTAAGCTATGCCTCTCTCTACTTGCTAGCCCACACTTGAAGCTGAAGGAGAATGAAGATCCAAAAGGGATTCAACATTTTGTCTGTCCTCCTGCATCTCACAGGCCATTAATGCCACATCACCTGGCTCACCAGTGCTGTGCCTGCTAACCTTGAGCAGATTACTCACTCTGAGGGAAAAAAAAATAATAGCTGAAGGTACAGCACTGGGGATATTCCAGACACACAGGCACCAGCAACCACAATCTGAGGAAGTATCACACAGACATCTAACCTGCTTCCCAAAATGCTTGCTGAAGATTTAGCTGACAGGAAGGTGGAAAGATTCAGCCTAACTTGCAACATTTGCCCATCTAGATTTTAGTTTTGTTTCTCCATTTTTTTTTCCTCTGCTGCTTTGGCTTGAGCAGTTACCTTGGCAACAGCCTCCAAGAGTCCCAAGAAAAACACAAGGATGATCCAAGAAAGTCATAGACATTTCTCTAAGCCTATCACATTAGCAAGTGTCTTCAGAGGGACTAAATCAAGGCCCGAAGTACCACAGCTCCTGACATTTCAGAGCATGGTTCTGACTTCATGACGTTTTCTAGTTTGAGCAAAATGCAAATTGGTATTTTCATGTTGAACCTCCTTTAGTCTGAGAACATCCAACCCTAATAGAGGATAGGATCTGCTTTTACCTGTATGCAACAAATGAGGTGGGACAGGGGACAGAAGAAGGGGATCTTGAGAGCGTATTTCTACCCTCCTATTGCAAGAGGCAATTAGTCAATTTTGCCCACATTTGCCTCTTCTAAATCCCGAGCTCTAAGGAGAAGATAATAGTTAAATTAAAATTCAGAGCTCAGTATGACATTTTACATTTGCTGATGTGACTTAAAGATGTCAGCATGGCTACAGCTTTCTTCCAGGAGCTCTCTCCCCCGTCTTTTCTATCAGGAGATGCAGACATACTTCTCTTTTCTTCCTGATACATCTTTTCCATAGAAAATAGGATAAACAAGAGTATTAACCAGTTGACTTCACACTTTATCAGCATTGCCTCTCTGTCTTCAGGGGCAGCCCCCTACAATATGGGAGTCAGAGGAGGTTGATCTCTCGAAGCAGAGCAGAGGCAGTCTCGTCTCCCCTCTTCTGGCCTGTCTTCTCTCCAGAGGTAGCCCTGGTGCTTGCCAGAACCCACTCCCCATCACCACAAAGGAATGGAGTTACTCACATTTCATGCCATTCCCACCTCTATTTTTAGAGCAATAACAAGGTTCATGCTGCAATTTGTTTATTTATAAAAGTAGGATGCAAAATGCCCCCAGACCTCATGTTCTAGTCAAGTGCAGGCTTGAGCACTTTGCTCAGCTGAGGAACAGAGCCAAGGCCTGAATAACATTTTTAAGAAATAAAAACCCCATCTGTGAGGAGCCCCTTTGTACCCCACCACAGGCCATGCCTGTACTGCAGTGCCGTTAGGCCTCTAACTCATCACAGCTTTGTGCTGTCACTTCCAGCCTGGTTTGCATTTTCCTTCCAGCTATGTCTCAGGCCTTTGGATGAGCCCATACTTATTTATTCGCAGCTCAGTTTTCAAATTCTGCGACAGAGCCAAGAAAACGGAGCAGTTTCTCCAGATGAGGTCCTGGAAATTAGCTACGAAGATTTCAGTTCAGTGAAGGAAGAACCTGCATTTGCTTGCTCTCCAAACTAAATGAGGGCTTGCAACAGACAGGTATTGCCTAACAACAAAGCCATTTCTGGCCCCCAAATTTATTGTTAAATAAATCTAAAGTTTAGTTTACCTACGTACCCCAAACCTTGCGCTAAGGTCAGGGACTGGTTTCAGGTTGGAGCTCAGGGGATTTCTCATCTGCTGCTTAAAACCACCATTGCAACTGGATGTGATTACTGCCATTTCATCTAAGCAAAGTTAGCAAGCAGCAACAGAAGTCAAGAATAAATGATACAAACAGTACTGCCTTCGAGAGCTGCTAGTATACCTCTGGGTACGTGTCTCGTAGCTACACAGTTAAACTGCACTGAGTCTTCAGACTATTTTTGGTCTTAGCTTCTAAAAAAAAAACAAAACATTGCTACTTCACTACTTCAGTGATTTCTATTTTATTTCTTTTAATGTTTTTGTTTATAAAGGACATATATTTAGCTCTCTGTTAAGTGTGGTTCCATATCACGGTTTCTGTGCCTGCAGCTATACCATTTAAAATGAGATTGATAGAGAGCCTTACTTTGTAAGCAAGATGCCTGTCTGTAACCAGAGCCAGAAGCCTCAAGAGCACAGAACTTTGTTCACATATAGCAAGAGACTTGTTACTACAGAGACAAAGCATTGATTAAAAATACTCCAAGAAGACAGAAAAGCAGCTGAGACACCCCCTGCCCACTCAAGCGAGTCGCAAGTTTAAAGAGAGAACAAAATGAACTTGGGTTTGATTCCTCTGTGCTCAGAATCCCTCAGTGATGATTCCCTGCTGCCAACACACACTCCAGCTCTGAGCACGGGGATGATGGTGGCCAAGCCAAACACACGCGTGGCTGGAGAGACTCACAGCAGATTAGACAGCTCTTCTCTGTGCTGATACATGAAACACATCTGGGGCACCCTGGCTATATCAAGGGCACGTTTCTTGGCTGAGCTGAAGGCTGTTGTGCACTGCTGCAGGCACCAGGGATGCTCATCTCCGCAGCACTGATATGGTGCTTCCAGCAGCTCCCCAAGCTGGCAGATGGAGATTCTTGGGAATGACAGTTGTGAGAAGCCCTAAAAGGGTTTATATTCTCACTCAGGTTATCTAAATTCCAACATGAAAAACATGCCAAAAACGTCCTTACTTTGAATCACAGTGAAGTGTCCAGTAAAAGGCTGGATTTACAGCCAGCCAGCTGCAAGCAAAGGCAGCCCTTGGTCATCAGAATCACCAGCGTCTTGAGCCTACTCAGATCTGCAGCATGCGAGCTAGGTGCTCTACTTGCAAAGCCAAATTCTTAACCATGTTGTACCTCTGAAACCAAGCCATTGCCACTCCAAACAAAGTAGCTCTCTGCAGAGCGTGTATCCTCAAGAAACACAGAGCTACAAGTTGTCCTTTTTCTCATTTTTTCCTCTCTCCTTTTCAAAGGAATAGAAATATTAGAAACCATCCCTTACAGTGATGGTGTCACCTTAAAAAGAAATAAAAACAGAATACGGAGTTCTCTTATTATCCTTTTTCATTAAACAGCAGTCTTTTAGCTACTTTATAACCTGGCCATCAAGAAAATACAAAAAACCTACACTGAACCAGTTTAAGAGCCAAAAACACAAACCAAGTGTACCAGGCTCTCTTTTGGGCTTGACACCATGTTCTTTTCATGGATTTAGCAGTAAAAATTTCAACAGCACTACATGAATGTTCAGCTAACATCAACAAGTACCAGTAACATCACTGCTTGTATAAATCAGAGGTAATTTGATGGGGCACCAGAAGATTTAGGAGGACAGCAGACATCTCTGTCTGCAGCAACCTCTTGCCCATGCAGCACAGCCAGTAAGGACTCCAGCACCTTCTAGTTCCCCTTGTGAGTCTTGCCAGGGTGTTCACTCTTTGCAACAGTTTCAAGTTTCCAAATCAGAAGCTTTGCTGGATTTCCAATTTCTAGATTTCCCTATGCCAGCAAAAAAAAATATTCTGAAAAATTTTAATTCTTTTCCAGACTGCATACCAGGCCTAATTCCTTATTCTGTTACTATTGTCTATGAGTTCACTTGACAATTTTCAGCCCTTCAGATTTACGGCCATTCCTAGCAAAGTATTTCATCCACAAATAAACGCAACCATCCTTTTTCTGAAGGCAAAGGGAAAATATATAGAAAGCGCACAGATGTTTGGCAAGTACATCAAAGCAAGGCTAGTCAGTACAAAAGCCCTCACCATGAAGACGTTCTCATTGCTTCAACAATACAATCACATTTTAAATATGAGCAGAGCAGGCTTCCAAGTGGGTGCATAACATCTATAATAATAAATTAATTGGAACTGCACAGAAACCTGGACTACAGAAAGCTATATGCTAAATCAAACATCTTCATGGGTCGCTTCACTATGTGAGGCCAGTCGCACGGAGTCTGAGCAAATCTTTGTTTTTCACATTAATGTGAAATTAGATGAGGTTGGGCAGCGATATCAACTCCTGGCCAGCGGGTATCAACTTAACTGTCTTTGGCACAGTCGTACTTCTGTTCTCTCTGTAAATGGAGAATATGGTATTTGGCTCTTCAAACCATGCAATTCACTGCTGACCCATGTACGTTCACTTAGATGCTCTTGGATCTTTGGAGAGCTGAGAGCACTTTCCCCTCCGACAATATTTCATGACTTCAACACATAATACCTTTTCCAAAGGAGGACAGATGTGCAGGAGCAGTTTCAGTCTTCCAAAAAGTTTTCCATTAGGATCTTGATTTTCTCTGGCTGTGTAGTCCAATAGCATAACCATGGCTCCTCGAGGCTGGAGAGGGGAGGCTGCTGCTAGAGCAAGGCTTGCCAAGAGCAGGCCATCCAGCTGAAGTACTGCCCATTTGCTGCCCACGTTCAGGCACACTGCTGCAAGGAGGCCACCGGCACACAGATACTTACCCTTTTCTGGAGAGCTCTGAAAAGCGCTTTTTGAAAAGTGCTTTGTGAAAGAAAAGCTTGATCCCAGCTTGTCTTACAAGAGAAATTTCAGCCAGAATCCATCATGCCAAACGTTCAGGCTTTTGAGGCATAGAGAGGTATCGTACAGGCAGTAGGGTAAAAGGCTTTTTGTTTTCAGAATACTGCATCTCTGAGTTACAGGAAACAAGCCATCAATAATCTTTTTTTTTTTTTTTTTTTCCTAAAAATGTTTTGTGGGCTTTGAAGAGGAGAAGGATGAAGAGGAAAGTCATGAACGCCAAGAATTTCACTCTCAGCATGCCAAAGCCATTGGAAAAAATGCCCGGATTTTCTAAATGGCTTGGATACGTGCCTCAGTAAGAGATGCCACTTAGTAGTAAACTCCCGTCCATGAGCAGAATCACACTTCAGGTCACTTAGCTTCAGGGAGAAGAGGCTACTTCCCTTCCCTACAGGGAGAACACATCTGCAAGTGAACTGCTCCTGCACAAAGAGCCATCAGGCTATTCAGTCAACCTCAAAGACTAAGTGCACAAGGAAAATCAGCTGTCATATTCCACAGGGAGGCATTGAATTCATGATGGTATATTCAGGGTGGATTACTGTGGGCTAAGGGAGGCATATCTGATGGGAAAACACATGGCTGTATTCCTAAAACTCCATGGGAAAGTCAAGTTTTCATAGGAATTTGGATGCTGGAAGCAGAAAGGCAGTCACAAGTCAGCTTTCTGATATTTGTGCACACCTTAGAAGTGTTACTTGTTTCTGCACATTCCTGTCAGGACTCACTAGTTTTTGCTTACTCTTTTTTTTTTTTTTTTTGGCCAGGAAATGCTTCTGCTGCTGTCACATGATTAAGAAGTCGCTCACTAACTTCAGCAGAAATCTGACACTCAAGTGTCTTTGGCTGTAGCCCCTATACAAAGAGCATTTGGGATTCTGTGGCATCTGACAGCTTTCCCCTCCTCCAAGACTGACATTAACCAAAAGCCTCCTATCCAAAACAAAAACGCCAGACAGAACACAACTTACATTCCTCCTATTTCGGGAAAGTCTGGATTGGAAACCTCATTTCTCATCTTGAACCCATGTGTAGCTGTTTAAGTGTAGCTCAGGAGCCATATGACATTAACAGCTTATTCCTGTGAATGCTATAGAAAGCTAATAAAAGAGTGAGAATCTTCAGCAAAATGTACTACAAAATGCAACACAAGTAAACTGGAGCAAACACTGATCATATTCCTACCACCAAGGATCTCCTGCTGCAGAGAAAGGATGTGTTGGGAAGAGGTAACTTGGTGGCAAGTTCCAAAAAATGCCATGTGTATAAAGGGAGGCTGAGCACTCAGCTCACATTTCACCCTAAGCCTGCTCCTGATTTCCATGAGAAACTCCACTTGGATTTTCCAGAGTCTCTGCCACCTATTCAGAAACCGGTTCTGAGCAGAAATGGCAAGTTCTCACCGCCACCTGTTCTTCAGCCCCTACTTGATCACACCATAAAGTCTTCTGCCTCTTATTGCCTTCTGCCACCCTTCAAATGGTGAATTCTGAACACTCTGGGGCAAGATTCCACCTACAAGATACAACTGGCTTTGAAGCAGAAGAGGACAGACAAACATCCAGATACAAATTGAAAGCACTTGCTCAATAGACTCCACTAATGTCTCAACATTTCTTGACAAGTCAACACCTTGCATTTTTATTTTTTGAAAAGTACTTCTGGCATAGTTTTTGGGCCCCTTAAATCAACACCATCAAATTCCACTACAGATTTAGACTTCACAACGTGACTTCAGTTCTCCAAGCACAAAGTAAGAGTCTTGTGAGAAGGTTTCGTTTCTGCCAGCATCTACTTCCAAGTTCTCCAGCCCTGGATAACAGGGAAACAAAACAGAATGACTGCATAACAGCAGTCAGCCTCCTACGCACTCAGGAGCTTCCTGGCTACTACTGCATCACAAATTTCATGAGCTGTCAGTGAATGAAGCTAGGTCCAGTCATGTGCCCACTGGTTTTGAATCACAAAGCCTGTGGCCCTACGTGCCATCCCAAGGCAATATCCTGTCATGACTCAGTGACAGGAGGCACATCTCTGCTGTTTTGAGGAAGATTATAATGCTGTACACATCCAGCAAAACACAAAAGCCTGACATGGAAGTGTTCAAGGCCAGGCTGGATGGGGCTTTGAGCAGCTTGCTCTAGTGGAAGGTGTTCCTGTTCATGGCAAAGGGGTTGGACCAAGATGTTCTTTAAGGTCCCTTCCAACCAAAACCATTCTGTGATTGAATAGTCAGGAGATGGAGAGGAGTGCACAAAGCTCTGCTGGGCACTCAATTACGAGAATTGGGATGATCAGGAACCATTTGCTGACTTTAGTGAATGGATGCAAACAAGAGCTTTGCTCGCATCCATTCACTAACAAATCTCTACAAGTCTCAGTCAACTACTCCTGAGCACTGGCTTCCCTGAATGCAAAGCACCAAAAGAGCAGAGAAAGACAGATGAAAAATGTAACCAGCTACATGACTGATCTTCCACCTTCTCAATAAAAACACTGCAGAGCAAAGGAGACAAGTTAATTAGCACAGAACGGGGTGCTTAAGAGTGATATATTTGAGAAGACATCAAGAAAGAAGCCAGTTTTGAAGTTCTTTTGCCTTTCACAAGGCACCTCCTGTAACTAATGCATATGGAATGTTTTCAAAGACACTGGCCACATACTTCTCCCATCAACTTCATGGGATTACCCACACAGCCTGTGGGATGAATCACTCTTATACGTTATTTTATCCCACTTAAAAGATCTCAGAGGGGGAAAGCAGTGGACTGTTCATAATAGAGATATTTTCCCCCTACTCCCTAAAGACAAGCGAAGGACTCACTATGAAATGGGATACTGCTGAGACTACCGATACACTGCAGAGGAGCACACACCACAGAAGTAAAAGCAGCCAAGTTGCTTCACACCATTAGCTGTACCACCTCTGGGAGTCTTCAGCCATTATTTCTATGGCTATTTGTTGTATCATCAATGCAAGGGGTCTGTCTGAAGTATAAGCATTGCCCATAGGTAAGAATTTGGTGGAACTTTGCTATTTTCAGAAAATGGCCCTTACAAGTCCACTTTCTCCCCAGAAGAGTTACTGTTCAGCTTCAGGAGTCAAAGATGAGCAGTTCTGACCTCTGTCATGGCTCCACTTGAATGGGGGAGACTGCAGTTGTGAAGTCTGCTTTCTTAAGTGATGACTGCTTTTACCAATCAAGGTCAGTGCTCAACTACAGCAATCGAGTCTCTTTCTTGCCAACTCACTTGCAAGACAAACACCAGTACCAGTGGATGGTCTGACTCCAGAGGTCTACCTTATAAGTGCAGCTCTGGTCCATCCACCAGGACGTGATGGATGCACAGCTCAGAGGCAGATACAGAAAAGTGTCTCAGCATCACGCTGTCAAGGTTGATTAAGGCAAAGCTTCAGTCCTGCAGAAACACAGGATTTTGGTTTCCTTGACTGAGGAATGTGCTGCATTATGTTTCCTCAGATCAAAATGTACTCCTGACAGGCAAAAATTAACAGAGGCTTTAGCTATCAAAAAAAGATCAAAAAGTATTTATCATAAGAAACTCTGCACAACGTGGAGGAGATCGGTGGAAAGGAACAAGAAAAGCCACAGAATAAGTGACATCAGGAAGTCACTAATCCCCACCACACTCAGGTTATGCTCACCTCAGGCCTCCCCTCCTGTGCTCGTTCAGTTTCTACCAGATTTACCTGGGCCAGTCAGATGGTCTGCTCTGGAGTCTGATTAAACAAGAGGCAAAGAAGAAATAGAGGAGGAAGGATTATACGATTTGGGGATACCAGAATGGAATGAAGAGTTCAGGCAAGTTGCAGCTGAAGCAGACGGTGTTCCTGACTCACCAAGGACCTGGTGCTCTTGTTTTACAGAAGCCAGAGCAGCTCACCTGGCATCTCACAGCCTTCCCTAAAGGTGCAAGTGAGTCTAGCACAGGCACTACACTTATTCTTGATGCACACACGTGCATGCCCAGGCACTTGGCCTCTATCTTGTCTGTGTGTAATGGGCGTATAAAGCAGACCTTGTGCAACTCTAATGCAGCATGAAAGGAGGCCTCAACACTGGCCTGTCACAGCACTGCACAGGGCGGCTACATCTCATCCATAATGGTAGTTTCCCTGAAACCAAAACCAGTTTCCCTCAAATGCTACTGAACAATTCCTGTTAACCCGAGCCAAATTTAAACCAGTGTCAGCAAGTATCTCACAAACCACCCCCAGAACCGTCCGGTCTCCCAGTTCCCACATGCACATTCTGCAAGGAGCATCCTTGTTAGCGGATGGTGGTTTCTGTTTAGGATTGTTTGCAAGGGACACTCCTTGGAGCAGAGTAGGAAGGGCAATGCCCCTTTATGTGGTTGGTTCTCAAACCTGGGTGCTTTTGAGAGATACTTAACTTCCCATTCCTCAGTTGAGTGAAGGGTTCACATACCAACCCCGAGAGGCTCATTTCCTATTTTAAAATTAACAGGCTAAAAGCCCAGGAAGTGCTCAGTCTGCTCCAAAAATACACCAAAGATGTCTGGAATGACCAAGTGTATAATTTAACTTTTCGCTGGTTCAGGAACCAGCTCTGCTTGCTATACTCAGGAGGAACAGGAGGCACTTCCTATAGGGCTCGGTTGTCCCATTTGCCTGTGGACAGAAATAACATCCCATTTCTGGTCATTCTACTTTTATTCAAGGACATTCTGGTTACAGAATATCTACTTGAAACAGGAGAATCACTTGCAAGATCATCCCGAAAATAGAGCCATCCTGTAATTTTGGTTCTTCGTACTCTGCAGAGTTTCCATCTTGGTAAGGGCAAGGAATTTTAGACAACTAAGAACAAGACCTCAAAGAAACTGGCTATCACATTTCTGATCCTGTCTTTAGGCAGACGAGCAAGCTTCACCTTCCCTCCTGTGAGTCAGTTCACACAGTCTTGCCCCCACAAACACTCAAAATACAGACTTCAAAGGGGTTTCCAGGGCACTGAAGAAATTGGCAAAGAGTTTAATCTTAGGGTTTTAAGCGCTCAGTGACAGATCTCCAAAGGTTCACATTACCCATCCCAAATGTCACTAAGAGAAATGCGTGAAGTCTCTCCAAGCAACTCAGGTTCTCCTCATGCAGGGAGGCCACCAGTAACATGTAAGTGCTACAGAAGCCCACCCAGGAGACTAAAATGCCATTCATTAACTTACCAAAGTTCTAGACAATGATTCAGGTTTAATATCAGACCTTGCTCTTCCAGTCCTATGGTCCCCTCTGCATGGAGACTTGCCCTGCACCCTGCTGTCACCCTCATTGTGACCCACACAGTTTGAGTAAGGACCGTGGCCAGACCTTCCTTAACTTTCTTTCAGGATAGTGAAATTTGCTGTTCCAATTTTGCTTTTTGTTTCGTATGCAGAGTCCTTAAGAGCTACTGTCCGCTTTCAGGACAGATTTCACCTGCACAGATGTTCACCGTTTGACAGTCAGCGCAGTGCCTGAAATCAAATCACAAAGGTGTTATCTTACACTTGTCAGGCAGTGCAGACTTACGCCTGACAGTGTTAGTCTAGCTAGTCAAGCCGCTGCAAATCACACAAATGCAACAGCTTATTTTCTTTTATCCAAGCACCAAACCAGCCTAGGATTCTTAAGCAAACATACGCCAGCTGTATCACATGGGAGCAAAGCACAGCTCACTGAGGCTAGGTCTGCAAAATGAGCATATCCAGCACTGCCCCTCCAACTGCTGCAAGATATGCTCTCACTAAAGCCCATCCTACCAGCACAGTTAGCAGAAAGGCTGTATGTGTGTGCAATGTGAGAGGAGAAAAGAGCAGCAGGAGGCGATTCTGCAAACAGAATTAAAACAACTTTCAAAAGCAACAAGCTGGGGGCTCTCCAGCACACATTTGCATTGCAGGGAGAAATAGAAGATACTGATTCAAGCAAGGTCTGGGAAATACTTGGCATTATCACCAAGCTGAAGTTCAGCTATGCTGCCAATATAACTACAGTCCAGTTTCATTTGAAGTAATAAAGTGATGTCCCATTGCATGTGAAACTTTCAGATGAAGTCACACAGTATCAAGATACAAAAAAGCAAACCTGCCAATAAAAATAGTAAAGAGAAGCCAGCCAGTAAAACAGAGATCCAGCAGAGCCCCTCTCATCCCCTGCGCCTTCCAGAACTACTTCAGTTAATCCAGCCATGAGCCAACATCTTTCTACCAAAAAATAGCCTCCATCAAGAATGCTGGAAAGTCTGATGTTCGTGCCTGAGGGGCAGAAGGGAAGATACGCACCCCCCTCTCAAGCCACCCCCCGCCATACCCCCCATATCTGACTGCATTATGAAACTCCTAAACAAGATGATTGCTTTTATAGGTTTTGCTTAATCTGAAGATGGACAAAAACGCTGGTTTGTGGGGAAACTGAACTCTTTTTAACATTAAAACCAAAAGTAAGGAGCTATGCTGCTGGTTGTAACTGAAAGGCGTCTGCTAATGATTACAGCTTCCATTTTACTGCCAAAGTATTATTAGAACTGCTTATTTGCTGTGCAGCTTGGGGAAAAAAATCTCTTCCATCCTTTATTAATCTTGTCCTCATCTGACACAACAAAAATGCACCATCAGTCTTTTGCTTACTTTAAAAAAAACAGGCTTGAAAGTCACCACAAGAGCCAAAGCCTTTGTGTATAATTGCTCTCTTGATTAAGTAGAACAAAGGGCAGAAGATGTCAGTCATTATGTATTAAGTTTACTGTTCTAGGGGTTTATTTAAAGTTATTTCAGTGACTTGCTTTCTGAAGAGAAACTTTGATGTAACAGAGACCTATAAAACCCATTCTGAAGTTTTTTAATGCAGTCACATCCCAAGGAACATAGCCCACTAGGCAACTGTGGGTCCGATGGGAAGGTTTCCTTAAGAGCCTTGTATCTTCTTGGCCCCAGGTAGTTTCTTGCAGCGGTGCTGAGCTGGTGACCTATTTGGCTGATATAGGAAACCCAATCATTAGAAAGTTTATTCTAATACGAAAAGCAGATTTTCCTTGGAAACATTTTCTTGGGGCAGGTTTCAGGGTCCCCAAACTGGCAGTGACTGCATAAACAGAGGTGGTAATGAGCGAAGGCTCCAACCAGGGATGCTGTGTAAAATTTTTTCCTTTTCAGCCTGCCATCCCGGGCTCCAAGCAGGGTATACAGTGGAAACAGAATGACTTTAACTATCTGCCTGAGTATAAAGGCTCAGCACGGCAGGATTAGAGGGGAAGGGAAAGAGGAGGGAACTCACAGGCAGCTGGAAACTTCAGAATTGACGTTTTCAGAGGTCTGGGAGAGAGAGTACTGCTCAGGAGCACCTGGCTGTGCTGTACAGCAAACTTAAAGGCAGCATTGCTTTTTGTCATGGCTTCTCTGTGCTTAGACACACCCTGTTCCTCCAAGGCTAAATTGCCTTTATAGAGAAATAAGGTACGGAGTCCGTGGTTTCGGTAGTCAATTCCCATCCTCTCCCAAGGCAGCCAGCCTAGCAGGGCAGTCTCACAAGCGCCAGAACAGATTTCGTGCCCACACCTACCAAACAAAGCCCAGACAGGCTCGTTCCCTCTCTGCTCCTAGATAGCTTCTCAAGGGTTTCACTCCCTCAAATATGGGGAAGTCAGAGCAGCTGCAGACAGGAAACAATCTTTCCAAAGGCTGACATTGACTTTTCCCCTGCTTTGAACTACACTTCTTGTTGTTTGCAAACAAGAATGTCCATACTCACTGACCTGGTAACCTTGTAGGACCTCTTTCAAGACTGCCTGTGTGCCCCGGCAAGCGGGCTTTCTCTGCTGGGTGTTTCAAGGCAGAGGAAATCCCCTCTCTAGACTTCAATTCCAATTCCTTGAGAGATTAGAGAAATGCAGAAGCCGAGATGGGTAGTATTTTGTTCTACATCAAGCCAGGTGGAGGAAGTTTAAAAGGGAACCCATTTACTTCAACGGGATGCTTAGGAGACAGCAGAGGCTAAAAAGCCAGCTCTGTAGATGCATATTCTAATGTATCTAAATACTTCCTACTCACAGCAATAACACTTCCCCTCAGGCTTCGAGAAATTTTGGGGGTGGAAGAACTGTCCCACAGAGACATGACATCAGCTAAAGAAAATGCAAATGAATGCAAAAGTTAAAGTGGTTGGACTTCAGATAGCTACATAAAAAGGAAAAAAAAAAAAGCCTAACTAAGCTTGCCCTGCCAGAATACCAGTTACCCAAGATTAAGAAAAACAATGGAAATACAATGGAAACTGGACAAAAATGTGCAAATAAACCATGTACTACTGCCCAAGGCATTTAAAGAAAATATACTCTATATAAGAATGATTTCAAATTGAAAGTTCATTTTTGTCTCTCTATCTGGAGAGAGGTTCCTTAAAAAAACAACTTAAAAGCCAACTCTACAAAGATAGGATCTGAAATACAATTAAAGAGGAAATGCTTTGTAGTAGTATGACCTCATGACATCTTGTGTCCCTATTACTTGTTAATCATACTTTTCCTTCTATAGGAAAATTAGCTGAGGCAGCCTAACTTGGAAAACAGTCATTAACTCCTTGTTACACTAAAAACCTGCATGATAAACGTGAGGAAGCAGCACTACTAGCCAACATTAGCGAGGCTTTACAAACGTGCTGAAGCTGACTTAAATTTGACATTGAGCTGTTCCCAACTCAAGTGGGGCCCAAATAGCCATGAATCAATTCCTCCACCCCATCAAACAAAACATCCCCGCCAGCAGTGATCCAGAGCAGTGTGGAGGTGTCCCCTGAAAGCTCCAGCAGAGTTAGGTGCTGCAGAAGGCATGGAGGTACAAGGCAGCCATAGTTCAAGTGTTCAGAGAGAGTTTGTCATTTTGAAGAAGCGTGCTTGGAAGAGCAAGGACACACTGATAGTCAGAGCTGCACAAATGAAGCAACGGTGCCCACAAAATGCAGAATGGCTTCCCAGTAGAGATGGAAACATCATAGTACAATTAAAAGGGACAACTTCTTGACACAGGGCTGAACTAGTATTCCCAGCAGAAAAGCAGGAGCCCAGGATTAAAATCCTTCTGCAGTGTCCCAGAAACACACACATCTCAGATGCGGCGATGGAGAACAGCTTCATTTCCCACAGCGACAGAACACAACTCTGGAAACCAGGGCATTAACAGCCCTGCTTTGGTTCCAGCATAGCTAATTCCCTTCCAAGCTCTTAAACTCAGAAACGCACTACACTTGCCATGTAGGTTTCTAAGTAGAGCAGAAGAAAGATCTTTAGACACCATGAGACAGCAGCATGAATATTACAACACATTCATAATTCAAACATTTTATACAGCAACCTCCCAACCTCAGCTGAGATGTTGGTGTTCATGCTCTGCAGGGTTTCCTTCTTGGTAAGGGCAAGGAATTTTAGACACGACTAAGAGCAAGACCTCAATGAAATTGCCTCTCATTTCTGATCCTGTTTTCAAGCAGACAAGCAAGCTTCACCTTCTCTCCTGTGAGTAAGTTCACAGCCTTCCCCCTGTACACACCCAAAACAGAGACTTCAAAGCGGTTTGGTGCTCGAGCAACGGGCAGGTTTAGAAACATCAACCCCAATGAGCCTATTGTTCAAGCACATGTACACAGCATCCTTGAACCACAGCTCGGCATTAAATGCTTCAGAAACATTGCAGCATGCTTCCTTTGAGAATTTAATTTGGATTTACCGTGCCTGCAAAGCTTGAATTAAGACTTGAGCCATACCAAGATCCCATCCCTTGACTGCTGAATGCTGAACAGTCAGAAAAGGAAAGCAGCTAACACCTTCTTATCCTTGCAGAGACATTTAAAAATCTAATCAGTCTAGGGAAAAAGGGGGAAAAAAACAGCAAGGGAGAAGGGGTTAGAAAATAGCTTACAAAACAGAATCACCAGAGAGGTCAGGGTAGGCTGTCAAGGGCTGCTTCCAGCGTAGTACAGCTGCTAAAGTCATTAGACAGTGTCACCCCACCCTCAGGCTCCCAGGGGCAAAAGCAGAGGAAGGAGAGCTCCTCCTCATCTCCTGCTGACCTGGCAGTTTCTGGTGAGAGCGTCAATGCTCTCTCCATCCATTCAACATTTTGCAAACAGGCCACTGGAAGAGGGAGTGCCTGTTTTGCAGGGCTGGTCAGTCACACTGTTCCCAGAAAGGAGTGGATCTTCAGTGAGAACTTGGCTAGAGCAAGTCAACCCATCCAGTTTTACCTCTCTGCTCCAAGCTCAGGCTTCGTCTGGAGTCAGAGAGCCCGGATCAGTCTACGTGTTCCTGCCCATCCTACCAATACTCCATTGACCTCATTTCCATTGAGGACTTTAAAACAAGGCATCCAGGCTCCCTCCACAGACGCCAGCTTCCAGACAGCTAAAGCTGAAAATAAATCCCACCAAATGCACTGACAGAATTTGCTTTGCTTACATGGCTGCAAAACAAAACAGGAGAACCACCAGCCTTGATCACCAGCTCCAAGGAGCCTGAAGACAGAGTTGAAGACACTGCTACAATGAGACAAGTGAGTGCCATTGAGCATCCTTACCCAACACAGACAGCTCTGAAACTCTGCCAGCACGGAGAAATCCTTCTCCAGCCATGGAGCTGCGAATGTCTGAAGGAAAAAAAGCATCTATGCTTTGCCAGCATTGTCCTTGTTTGGAGGGAAAACTTCTACAAAAGCTGTTTTTTAGGATTTTAAGCAACTTTCCAGTAACTTCTAGCCAAACATTCCTCCTCACCCACCCTGCCTCCTTAGATGGTCTGTTTGTCTGCCTTAGTACATACACACTGGGCAGAAAACCACGGCAGGACAGGAACTGATTCATAAGTGGATCAAGTATCCTTTGCTGCAGGCCTGGTGACAGACCCAGAGAGGCAGGGAGTGCAGCAAGGCAGCAGTGAGTTCAGAACAGGATGCTGGACTTCACTGTCACAGCCTTAGTACAGCCCTCACTTTCTGAAGAAGCGATTTGGGATGATCCCTCCTTACACTAAGCTCTGTCCATCAGAGAACTAAGAATCAGTGAACACAAGAGTAGCTGTGCAAGCTGTTCTAGGTATTTAGTGTTGGCTGTTCACCTAAACCTGTCTTCTTGGGCAAAACCACCAGTGCTAGGAAAGGTATTTGAGCTACCTAAGTGTTTGGTTTCTCCTCCTAAAATTCCAGGCACAGCTCAAGAATGGCCTGTCATTCTAGGGAGTATTTACTTTTTATATCACAACTGTGGTCTCTTACAAAGTTTGCAATTCAAATACGCAGCCATGCTGGGAAGAAGTGGAAATGCAAAGAACTGAAGTAGTATTCTCAGATCAAACAGCAGGTCAGGGCTGGGTATATAAACAGAAATTAAGTCCTGAGTCACATCTGCTGGACCATGCTCTCTTGAAACACCCTGTAAGAAAAAACAGCTTTCCAGGGAAAGCCAGCACGCACAATTGCACCTGAAATAAAGCATGATGTCGGCAGTTAGGCATACTGTGTGTGGTAACACATCCAAGCAGTGGATACACAGCTATTGATATTTCATAAGTAAACATGGTAATGGCATTTGCAATTTGGTGTAGAGCTGTACCCACGCTTGAAGCCTAGGAAACTGCTAGCTTATCACTTATCTGTTGGAATAAACAGAAGTGCACTGAGTTTTGGCCAACTTGCAAGATAACACAAATTTACTACCACTGCACACAGTGACGTGCTTCCCCCAAGTACAAAAGAGGGAGCACGCAGATGGTAGCATTCTAGAGAGAGTGGGGAGGCAGCAGAAAGCAGATGTGAGACAGGAACAATCAACTTCACAGAATTAAAAAAAACACCCTAAAGAATGGGACTGAAAAATAACATTAATTGTGAAAGCAAGCAGGGCAGAGAGGAAAGATTGATCCATGAGATGTAAAAACAAAGCCAAAAACATGTTTCTGTTTCTATTTAGAACTTTAAAGGTGCATCTTTAGCCAAGATGCAGAATCATGATAGTAATCCTGGCTTTACTTGGTACCAAATGAGACCAGTTACTGAACCCCAGAAAGCAACACCTTCGAATAATGGGTGCAGTGCTCCCCATGAGTAGGATGAAGTCTAGCTCAAAGCCCTTAAACTAATAAAATGAACCTGGCAATGAGGAAGCCAGCACACCCCCAGGAATTGGTCACAAGAGAGCTGTGGCCTCTCTCCATCCCCTTCCCCAGTCACCACTGCAGCCAGTGAATGGCACAAGTGAAACCACGGGGTAACAGCGCATTGCCAGGTAGGCACTGATCTCCTGACACTGGGGACAACCAGAAAGTCCCAAAACTCCTAAGCCAGGACACCCTAGCAAGCAGAGACTTCCCTACAGTGACACTGTAGCACTGTGCTCCACATCCCAGCACGAATCAGGACAAGCAGGCCCCCCTTCTCAGAGGTCCCCCTGGGTCCCGAGAAAGTTACACTAGCTATAATAGCTTTGTTTTAAGCATTGTGGTTGATAAAACATCAGGAATTGGTCTGCAGTTATGTAATTGCAAAGGAAATGGCTACGGCCCTGCTGAAAACACCACCCCTTGATTCCCCCTCCACAGAGGCAGCTTGCGGGGGCTGTGAGGGAAGGGCAATGGCGGAGGCCGAGGTGCTCGGGAGCGTGCTGATACTTCCCCGTCCGTCAGGTTTTCCATTGCAAACACTGCTGCCACAGTTCATAACTTGACCGTTTCAAGCCACATCCATGCAAAACTTGGCAGAGAAGGAGTTGCTCGGGCCGAGTCCCTCCCCCTTCTACCTTAAAGAAATCTGCTTTGGATTCCTGCTTTAAAGTCACATTTCAATGCTGCAGCAAAAATACGTATCTGCAAATCATTCCACAAGGCTTTTTCAGTTAAAGTTTTAGAGAAGCAAATTTGCTGGACAGGCAAGACTCAAGTCAGCTATTCACTTTATTCTTTTCAAACTGCTCAGAGATGTTTAGATAGCATTGGCCAGTGCAGGTTGCCTACACAGAGCATTTAAACAAATGAGTCGCTTCAGGCAGAAACACAGACCCCGTAACTGCAGCCTGTTCCCGGATGCTATCTGGAAAGAATGTAAACGTCCATTTTTCTCTTGATGCATTTGTGACCATTGCTATATGCAGTTTTTCTCTCCTCAGCTGAGGGGAGAAAAAAGAAAGATCCCTCAGACACATCAGGCACCGTGTAGGCCTTCCAGTTGTATAACCAGAATTCAGAGGAAGGTCTGAAAGACAACTTTTGTAGAGCTAAGGTAGGTATTTACTGCAAAAACCTATTTTCAAAGACTGAGAGCTGCTACATTACTGAATCATTTGTTCTGAAGTACAGAAATCCTACAGACTTCTTCCAGTCCAGTAAGATTTTCTTCCACAGTGACTGCAGCAACAGTCAGGTTACAGCGACCCATGGTCTCCACAACCAAGATGAAAGGTTTCAGAATTTATTCACCACACGTTACGCTGACCTTGCTTTTAAAGTCATAATACTGAACAGAAGTTTTAACTTCAAATGATGTCCAAGTCATAACTCTCACTGGCTCAATAACAAAGACACCCTTATACAATTCTGCTTCAGTGACAGAGAAAATTAAGTATGAGACAAGGCCCTACCAAATAGGTATGCACGTGTCTGACTGCAACATGCCTCAAACCCCATCACTTATGTGGCAAAAACAACACTAAATAGTACTGTGCAGTAAATGCAACACACCTAAGATGAAGATAACCTAACTGATAATAACTAAGTAAGACTTCAATAAATCAAACACATTAAGGTTTTTATTCCTCTCTACTTCTGCCCTGTACACTGGCCTCTGAAAGCACTGAGTGCTTCCTTCCGTGGGGGGACACATGATTTGGAGGCATGCAAACAGGAGATGGTAACTAGCTCATGCCCTGGAAACACTGAGAAAAAAAAAAAAAAAACATCCAATAGGACATGAAACAGGCACCATTGCTTGGGAACAACTTTTGAACTTCCCTGTGTAAGGGCCATCTGGCCAGTAAAGCCAAGGTGTTTCTTCCTTACAAAGCTGTGCAGCTCCCACTCTGGGAAAGAAAAGAACCATTAAAGCGTCCCTAGGCATCAACATGCAACCCTATTCAGGCAAGGCTTTTAAAACTTGAGCAGTCAGCTGTGCCTTTTCCTATTTAACTTTCCCAAGGTACAGTTAAAAAAAAAAAAAAAGAAACTAAACCAGAGATACACTATGTTATATACAGGTGTACATACAAGGAAGCTTGTGATATTGGCCCAGCAGAACAAACACCACATTCAAAGCACACTGTCCAGTCCAACGGGAATTCAGCCATGCAGCTAACAAGCTATCTAGTCATAATTCCCTCCTGTCCTGGTGGATTGTACATGGCTGAGGTTCATTGCAGAAACTGTTGTGCTGCAGTGACATACTTAACACCTTACTTCATTGCTGCTTGCCAAAAATCAGGAGAAAGCTCAGTTCACACAATCACAGCCGTAGTTTCCCACTTACTGATACAGTTGTACAGTAAGATGAATTGCCATACACATGCATAGTGCAATAATCTTATTTTCTTTAAAAGTGTATTCCCATATTCTTAGAATTCATAACCACACCTTCTACACATGCTTGCCTACACTGATCAGATACCCAAATTCAAACAATAAGTTACGACTCTAAAAAGCTTACATTTCAGAAAACGTTAGCTAGTTCCATTACATGTCATTTACAGCTTCAGCTGTAGAGACAAGAATTCAAAGCACTGAAGTCATTCCTGTGGTATCCCTAACCTAGGAGAGAGTTGGAGTGTATGTTTAGAGTACTGTTCTTGGAAAAAGTAAAACACGGTTTCCTTGCCAGAACGGTTTAGAGAAGCATCCAGAGCAAGTGATGCTTGATGTACATCACCAATTGGTGACGTTTTTTCATCAGGGCAGAACCATAACATGGAATTCAGTGCTTCATTCTCCCTCTTCTTGTTTGCATGGAGATTAAGAGATCTAGCTGCTAAGCATCAGAATGTGGTCTCAAGGACTGTAGCCCAAATTCAAGGACGTTTCCTTAGAAGAGGCACATTTCTGGACCCACTACTTCCATTCAAACCCTTTTGTATCTCCACATGTCATGTGGCTCAATACAATATGCTGTGAACTGCGCAAGGCAGAGAGGCCACATTAAAAGAAAAACACAAGGGAACATAATTTGAAATTCAGTCACTTCTTGCATTATTTAACAACCCAATTCCCTTGGCTCCATAAGCCATTATCCGAGCCAGGGATATCATGGATATGAATATAAGTTGCCACAATAACCAGGCTTGTTCTGACAGCACTAACACCCATCACTGACAACGAGGAGCCCTCAAGCTTGTCCACTAGTCCACACGAAGTTGAGATATTTCCCCCCCCAACCCCCCTTACAATCACAGGGATGGCTTTAAAGCAGGGCAGATGAGCATTCTGGCTTCTACTAGTTTTGCAAGCGATACAGTCAATACCCAGAAGACAAGCATTTCTGTTCCTGCTAGCCAGTGCATTTCCACACACACTCCTTTTGGACACCAAACCAAGTCACTGGCCAGCAACTGCCTGCATCACTGAGCCAAGCAAGCATTAGGCTTTCATACAGCAGAGAAATTACCGCTTCAGTAAAAGAAAGAAAAAGTATAAATACAACGCATGGTCATCATTGCGGATAACCTGACTCAGAGCTCTGGGAAACGGACTTGAGCTGGGACCAGGGCGTCCTGGTTCCCCCGCCAGTGTGCTCCAGAGCCAGCCGGTCATGGAGCTGCACACCACAAGCCTTTGCTCGAGTGGCTCCAAATGCCAGCAGCTCCTCTGGATGAGGACACACAAGTCACGAGTGGGCTGGAAAACAGTCCTGGACAACTGCTCTGGATTAATACACAAGGAGTGCTGGAGGGTGGAGGGGGGGCCACTGAAGACAGGCAGTTATTTAAACCAGCTGCTAACCCGCTCCAGCCACTCACATGTACACAGCCTCATGCATTTGTTCGGGCAGACTCAAAGCCAGCAGGCATCCTAGAGTTAAAATACACAAAGGACATCTATACCAACACTTGCCAAAAAGTTCATTTTCCAAGTGCAAGCTGGTTATTCAGTGGATGGCAGGAGGGATTTCATCTCGCTTTTACATGACAGGCTCTGCCTCCTTGCCTCAAAATTCCCAATTAATGCTTCTGCAAGAAGTTTCGAAGCCGTGCATGGCCACGTATTTGTCTACGCACATTCTCTCCCCTCCCTACTGAGCTCTGGGCCACAGGCTACGCTGTCAAGCCAAGTTTCATCCGAAGCAATTTTTAAACACTCATCCTATAAATCTTCCAAAAAGGGAGTTAGTAATGGAAATGCTGACAGAGACTTGAAGAGACAGCATGGCAACTATATCATCTACTATACATCAGCTTCATTAGCTGCAGATCCTTCTCTCCCTCACCTTCGTTTTCCATTAGTGTACTTTCGCTAATTAACGCACAAAACCTATGAAACATTCTTACAGTAGAAGGCAACATTTGGCCTCCAGCCCAAATCAACATCGAGAAACTTCAACATCCTCAGCCAGACACAGTAACTGTACCAGATGGAGCTAATGTACGGCTACAAGTCGTGATGAAGAAACCGAAAGAAGAGAAACATGCAAAAATCTGACCATTGGAAGAGGGAAAAGCAGCAAACTTGTCTTACCACTTTCGTTTTTCTCTATGACATCCACGACCTCTCCAGCCTGGAGGCTGATCTCAGAGTTCTCCTGCTTCTCATAGTTGGACACCACCACATATTGCTCCAGGATCATGGGTTCAGAGCTAGCATCAGCACCTGGGGAAGGGAAAAAGCAAGCCGTAAGCCAGCTTCCAGCCATGGCTCCTCGAGAGCGACCTCCGTCCATCCGATTCACGACAGGCCAAGTTGTCACCAGAGCCAAGCAAATCAGCAAACAACCTTGGCTCGCAGCATATCCCCAAATGGCTGGCCATATAGAAATAGCCTCCTCTGGCCCACAACCCAGCAGCACAGAGGGACATTGGAGAGAAGAAGAAGAAAAAGGGGAAGAAAAAAAATTTTTTTTGAAGAGGAGCTGAAAATACAGTGAATTAGTTGCAAAGTTTCATGATGGATTCTGAAAATAAACCTCTTCCCAACATGGTTTCCACAATCCTTGCTCCCATTCAGAGAGAAAAATCCTGGGCAGAAGCAGCATAAATCCACAGCTGAGCCATCCCCCCAGTAAACCAAAAGAAAAAACAGCTCTCCCCTTGGCGTCTCAGCTCCTTCTCCAACTCTAAAGGCTTGAGCTGAAAGTCAAGAGGGGGCTGTAGATGCCAATCATATTCGTCTGCACTGCAGCCCTTAAATAGAAACACATGAGCGGGATTGAAAGAGAGGGAGGTGGGGTGGAGGGAGAGAAGGAGGGCGGGGAAGAGTGTTTACTTGAAACAGAAGAAGAAAAAAAAAAGTTATAGCGCCAGATTCTTGCTAAAACACGGCCACCCCCCGCCTGCCCCCCGCCAGCACTGCAGTTCCGCATTCCCTGCTGGGGAAACAGCCCCTGCGCGGGGCTGAGTGCGGCGTCCCGGCTGTCCCCCTTCCCTCACCATCACCCTTCGGTGCCTTTTTAGAGCTCTTTGAGCCACTCTTGCCAACTGTTCGGTTTTGTTTCATACCGAAGGCTTTCGGCTGTCCGAGCCGTTTATGAATGAGTGTCGGCTCTCATGCAAACAGGGATGAAAAAGGCACAAAATAACCGTTCTGCTCCCTTCCCCCCCAGTCCTCAGGTTGCTCTTGGGTGGGTTTTCTGCTTGTTTGCTTATTTTTGATTTTTCCACCCCCCAATGGAAATTGTGCATTTCGGGGAGGAGCTGTGAGGCGGGCACGGAGGGAGATGGTCGCAGTGCTGCTTGCTGCGTACGATGCACCTCGGCTCTGATGCAACACAAACAGCATGGAAAGGGCGCCTGCACCTCCAGCACAGGCAAGGACAGACTGCCTGCTTCTGCCTGGAAACTGCCTCTCAGAGTCCTGAAAACATTTAGGACATCAGGGCTTCTTAATTTGCAGGTCCTGCAAAGTGCCTGAGCAGAACAAAAAGCACCTACCACCTCTGCACTAAGAGCCCCCAGCCACATGCCTTCCTGCAGAATTATTTTACAGGTTTCCTGAACTGCAGCATTGTCTATTAAGGCAGAGCAGCTTGGGCCAACAGTATATTATACATTTTACATAGTAAGAGGCAGTTCCTGTCTCCCTAGATTAAGACACAGATGGGAAGGGGAGACAGAAGCAGATGTATGGCTTTCGGAGAGCCCCATTTCACGTGACGGGGGCAGAGCCAGGAGCAGGCTCCAGGTCTCCCGAATCTCTGAAGACAAATTAGCTCCAAGAGACAGGAAGGAAGCAGCATGGTTTGAAGCTGTCCACCGGACAAGTCAGGGGACTAAAAGCCAAGCACAGGACGCTCAGCGCTGCATTTCCAAAAGCAGCACGGTTGGATGTGTTTGGGCTGAGGATGCAAAGTGATTCTGCAGGCAAATAATTAGCATCCCTGCCAACAGAGAGGTAAAGAGTGCATCAGCCATTAGAACTGCATCCTGTGAAATGAAGATCCTTAAACAAAAAGTAATTAATTCAACATTTTCCTGAAAGGAAGCACTATCACAATGCCTCCCTTTGGACCAGTCTTAAGAAGTCCAGAAAATTAGACAACTTCCTTGCTCCCTAAGCGTGCCTCTGACTCTTCTCATGTTCCATAGGTTATTGTTCTTTAAAGAGGAGTCGTCTCCTCTAGAAGCTTGTGTTTAAGAGATTTAGTTCTTCTGTGGATGGCTGAACCACAGCCAGTAGCAAGAATAGGGAGAAGACCACAACAAAGAACTGACAACCTTAAGACTTATAATAAAAAAAAAAAATCACTACAGATGTTCATTCTAAATAAGTAAAATTTCTGTTCACAACCAACCAACTTAACTCGATTGTTCTTGCTTAAAGGAGTGCTAATTCAGGTGTCTGGAGTGCAGGGTGATGCCTTCCCCCATTTCATGCTGCTTTTCCCAGACAGCCTAGAATGGGGCAGCAGCAGTGTCTTCCTTCAACCTATATAAGCAAGTAGCACCTACAATCCCTGCTTCATTTTTTCCTGAGATAAATACCAGTTCTCTAACCAAAACCAAAAGCACGGCATTACGTTTGTGCACCAGTAAAGAATTCAGTGTGTATGGAAAGGCAAAAGAGACTGAACAGTTGCAAAGGGAGAAAGGGACATGCAGAAAGCTACTTAGTAAGTAGTCACTCCACATCTTCTCTCTCCTCTGACCTCCTAGAGGCTTCTCAGGAATAGGATAAGGAAAAAAACACCACACAGCGTTGGCTTGGTGTTCATGAGGTGCGTGCATCCCTGCTGGGAACAGAGAGGACAAGGCTCGAGCACAGGCTGGCAAACCATCAGCCACCCATGCCGGCCCAGGGACCACGCACCAGGGGAGCACCTTGGCCAGCAAACCCAGAGAAGGAGCATTTGCCATCCCCTTCCACAGCTCCAAAAATAAAATAAGAAAAAAAATGCAAGATAGATAATACCTGCATTCACATATCTGAAACTCAGCAGGACTTCACAATATTATTTACTCTGTCCTGCCTTGGATGAGGTATTCCCTGAAGGACGACTTTGTCACTACAGTGGCTGGTGCAACACGTACAGTTAGGAGAACATTTTAATAGAAGCTTGTTTAAGCATTACAGGACTCCTATTAAGACAAAAAAAATAATGTGATAAATTCCTTGGTCTAATAAGTCAAATAAACCTGTTCACTTATAGCTACAGCAGATCGTGCCCTTTTTTTGGGGTGGGACACGTCGGGGTGTCCCTGTAGTTCCCAGAGCGATGCTCTCCCAGGATTAGGCACAGCTCAGTGGGGAAGACTTCACCAACAGCAAAGGAGGGAAGAAGGGAGGGAAGAAAGTAGGAGAGAAAACAGAATCAGCTTCTCCCAATGATTAGAAGACTTAAATATTTTCTAGGTAGCCCAGTTTAGGCTGTGACTACATTCCCTCCAGACACAGCCAGCAGAGTAAGAACTTCAGCCCTCCTCAGCTCCATCCCTGGGGCACACCTTTAGAGAAAGGACTTCTCGGTGACGCTCAGGATCCCCACAACATGCTCTGTCAGACCACAGATTCCCACCCCTGCAGGAGGGGGATGCAAAAGAACAAGGCAGGCAACACTGCTGAGAGCACAGCACCAATTACGCCGGCTGCCGTGGGTGCTTCCGCACCCCTGCCAGTTAGTGGGGCTCTGGTCTGTAACACAGGACGCAGCCTGCTCAGCCTGAGCCACGTCAGAGAAGAGGGATGCAGATCTGCACGGGTCCCCCAGCAAGTTCACATGCACTCTGCAATGCCCCGTGGCTATTACAAACCCACTTTTTTTTTAAGCTTCTTCAGTACAGGCAGGAGAAACGGAGAGCAGAGGATAGGATAAGGCTGATGTGCCAAGTAAAGCCCCCCCTGGCCGGCCCCCCCCCCCCCCCCCAAAAGCAGCATTATTGCTTGGTTTCAGCTCCAACTTGCAAGCCCTCCCCCGAGCAGAGCGCACGATAGATCGCTGGCTGAAATAAGAGTTTGCTTGCCTCTCCGGTTATTTTTGCCTCGAGTCCGTTTCCTGGTTAAAGTCTTGAGGATAGCCCTCCTCCTCTCCATAGGGCTCTCACCTCTGTGATTACCTTCCCGGGACTGGGCAGAAATGTCATCGGAGCTTGTTCGTGCCCCCCAGAGCTGGTGCTATGAAGTGACACAGTCGCACCCCGTCCCCCTCACCGGGCAGCGAGGAGGGAGCATCGTTCCTCCTGCGGTACTCAGAGACCAGCAACTACCGTGAAAGCCTCCTAAATAAGAGCACAGAGCGCCTGTTCCAAGCAGCTTCTTCCTCCTCCTCCTCCTGTGTTGCAACAGCTAAAATCTATGATGGTTTTGCAATAGCCAAAAAAAATTAAAACCACCAACTGGACTCCAAAAATAAAATCATCTGGATATGGAAATCTGAGACTCCTGATCTTTGCCAGAGTACTCTGTTGTTATCAGGCTATAAACATGTCTGCTCTTTTAATCTATACAGCATGCAGGCTTTTATATCGCCTTTTTGCGATTATCAATCAAGTGTTTACAGATTCAGACTAAATGACTTCGTACTGGGCTGGTCAGTGGAAGGTTTGAAAAAAGCCAAAACCACAGAAACGGTCAGTAAGTGCCACGAGCATGAATCACAGCTGACTAAGCAGCTGGCAGGTGGTCGGGCTTCTCAGCCGCGGGCTGCAGCGGGCACAACTGCTGGGGACACGCACGGGGTTCGCACGGGGCACTTGGTGGAAAGCATCCCGGTGTCACGACGTGCCACACAGCACAGTCAGAGCCTCACGCTCCCCGGCATGCAGCGAGGGACAGCTGTGGGAGCTTACATTTAGCGCTGTGATTTCTTGTTCCTCAAGGGTAACCCGTTACATATCTCAGGAAAACTTCTCTGGAGAAAGAGAAGGGCGAGGAGTGAAGAATAAGAGTGCCCAGAACAGCACCAAGCCTACTTAAAAACCCCCTGTCAGACTATCCCCTCACAACAATCACATCCTCAGCTTTAAACACATGCATTTTCTTCACCTAACTAAAGCTTTTACCTCTTTCCTTTCTTATCAGGAGGTCCATGCCTCTGTGGTCAATAAACATGTTATAGCTGCATGTTTTCTTTGAGCCTTCTGCCCCCAAGCATTTTAAGACACAGAGCTTAGTTCTGCCTAAAAATTGGGCTAACCATGTACTGCACAGAGGATAAAAGAGACTTCACCATGAAGAGCACATGAGATTACACAAGAGCTCAAAGTCTTGGGGTAGACTCAAAAGCAGTTCCCAAACTAACCAGCTCCTGGAGCAAGCAGTGGGATGAGACTAGCAGAGCTTCCACAGATCTCCTTGGGGACAATACGGATTCATAGAAAAGTAGGTTCTACTCCTGTTAAGTTTCTTTATATGTTTGAAGCAGTCAGGCCTTCAAGTCATCGCCTGAATACCCTCAGTCCCATTCCCCTTCAAAATCCAGGCTATAATTGCACGTCAATTATTCATGGTGGTAAAAGGTCAAAATGTAGCTTGTACCATTAGAAAAGGGGATCCATCTCCATCCTGTCTGCCAGGCAGGAGTCCCCCCAGTTCTAGCAGCTTTCAGTTTTACAGATCAGCAGCTCCTGCTGTAAGTCTGAGCCATGAAACTTTAGGGGCAGAGACAGCATTTCAGCACCACCTATAATAATGAAAAGAATTCAGTACAAGTCCAGCCCAGTCTCTGGCTCTTAGCAATAAAATAATAATGGCAAAACCCCTTTTGTCCCATTATAGATGAAAATAAGTATTTGCAAAAGGCTACCAATTGGGTTATTAATACACTGTTATTTCGGTGGCTCCTTTTTTCAGCTCGGCTAGGTAGCTCTTTTACTAGAGACAAAGCAATTCCATGGAGCTTTCTGAAGAGTTTCAGAAGGTGCCATTCTGCTGTTAGACAAAGGCAGGATTAAAAGCAGAAAGGGATGGGCTCAGACCTGTCCTTTTGAAGTGACTATACGACTCCAAGCCAGAGAAGTTTGGCCTAAAACCTCACCCAACACCCGAAGTGCCAGAACATGAGAGTGACACGAGGTTGAGCACCATGCATCCAGTGATGGCCAAGTCACTACACAAAGCTTCTCACCCTAAGTTAGCAGCCATAATTACTGCACAAGAAGCTTCTTCAGAATTGAGCATCCATGCTCCAGTCCACAGCACTTAGGTGCTCTGCAAGCCTTTCTGTGCACGGGACAATAGGCTCCTCACAGGGCATCAAGTCTTCATTATCCCTCTGGCTGCACATGCTGAAACCAGGCACAGATGGCAACTCCATGAGCTGCATTAGCTCCCTCTGGGCCCCATGGGCTGCTGCTACCCACAGCTACAGGGAGCCCAAGCCAAACGCATGCACAGTCCCCAAGAAGGAAATATGGCCAGCAGAAAACTAACGTTACTCCTGGATTTGTTCCCCAGCATAGAGGGTGCGTATTTTTCCCCAGCATTGCTAAGAAGTGAGATCTGGGTAAGCCTTCAAGTGCCTGGGACAAGCGGCAGCCTGAAGGGAGAGAGGTTTCCAACGCCGGAGTACGTGTCCGACGCACAGCTAAAACCAGCAGCAAAACACAGCCCCACGGGGAGCGCATCAGGAACGAGCTTGGCCCACGGTAAATGGCAGGCACTCTCTCAAGTGAGCACACCACTACGGTTTCTTCCTTCTTCACAGCCCTCGGCAGCATTTCCCATAAAATCCTGACAAACGGAGAAATTCAATGCTGACCTTTGCCAACTGGAGCTTGTTAGGATTTTTATTTTTTATTTTTGATCTGCTAGGTTTTAAGAGAGCGCCAAGAAAAATTAGAGGCAGGAGGGTGAAAGGAAAAAAAAAAAAAGTTGAGTCCTCTTTCCACTCCTTCTTGGAAAGTTGGCTTTCTGAACAGTAATCCCAACCAACTAGGTTACAGGTAGCAACGGTTAAGGAAACTGAAGCATTTTGCACACAGATCTGGTAAACCATTTGGAGATTTTTCACACAGCTGCGAGACTGGGTCCTCCACCAGGCTGAAGTCACCTATATACTTTGGCATTCACCCTAGTCATGCTCAGCGTGGCAACACGTTCACGTTACTCCACATCCCACCAAGCAAACTAGCCAAGGAATTTAACAGCAGTTGGGGTGCCCCCAGCTACCCTACTGCATATGGGCAGCAGAGCGGGTGGAGAGACACCCACTAGTGTCCCACCACAGCACTCCTCACGATCTGGCTGTATGGCACCCATCTTTTCCCAAAGTAGGGAATTAAGCCACTTGTATGCCCTGGTTGGGGTCTCCACTTTGTGGAGCAGGTTTGTGTGCTAGGTCGGTTCTCCAGCAGCACCCACTGGCTTCTGTTCAAGTCTCCAACAGCCAGACTAAGACACGACTATGTACTATGAGAGTAAAGCCCACATTCAAATTCAAGTCCACTCTGTCCATCTGCCACATCACAATACAACCCACGGCAGGTCTGAACTGAACAGTAGCTGTGCAAGAAATGTAGATTCATTTGGATGAGCAGCAAACAAATATCACGTGAACTGGAACAGCTTATGTAGCAAGAGACCCGGGCAGTGCAACTTCACTGTGGGACTGTGCATCAACATCTCCCTTTTTGAGAACTGGTTCTCCCAAACCAGGCAATTCGAGGGCTTCTTGTCACTCTTCCCAAAGAACACCACCTCTTCTGCCTCCTTCTCAACACGTTGCCCTCCTGCTCAGTCCTGTTCTGTTTCTGTCTGAACTCCCTCACGACCTATTAACCACCAGGCTCCTGTGACTGAATACTTCAGGTATTTCTGCACTGTTATGTCCCACTACCACCCTAAAATCAGACCTGTTCTGCTCAGACTGAAGAGAACATCCCCCAGGGGGTATTAAACTTCTGTCAGAGATAGCATTTCTGAAATCACAGCAGTATTACTTACTAAAAGCCTCTGACAAGCAAACACTCATCCATCAAGGAGGGTGGGTTTTTGCTTACATGCTTTGAACAGGGCATGAGCTTGGATATTTACTAAATCAGGTGTGGAAAGCAGCAGGGTTTTTTCCATCCATCCTTGCCTTGAAATCTATGGGTGGCCTTAACTGACTGGGTGAGCAGGCCAGCATCCTTCACAGAGAAGAACTGTCATGAGCTACAGACTAAGTCTGAAGAGAATAAAAGAACGGTATCCCACATCAGGTGACAAATATTTGCAGAGAAATCCACTGATTACTCAGGAGAGAACCTAATCCCTTATACTATAAAGCTTAGCTTTTGCCTTGTATTGGGCTACTTTTCCCCATCCCTAACACCTCTCCTACAAGTTGTTTCCCTGATCCCTCCTCCTTCCTGACTCCTTGTGACAACAAGTCTGACGCCCCATGAAAATTTCGCAAGTTTTGCATCTTCCTCAGTCCCATACGTTCCATAAAACACCCTTTCTACTCACTGTGCAAAAGCAAAGCAGCATTTTAGAGCAATGAGCATGCTGCCACATTCATTTCCATTATCTCAATCCACAATTCTCACTTTTGTTCTTCTTCTTCTCCCCCCGTCCCATGGGGATGGGGATAGCGAGCAAGCAGCTGGGTGGGTGCTTTGCTGCAGGCTGGGGTCAATGCACCACAAGAGGGGAAGCTGCTTCGGATTGTGGATCCGGAGCTGGACAAGGGATGTGTCACACAGGAAAACTACCACCTAGTACTAGTGGTAGCATCAGGGTGAGACAGTCAGAAAAGTAATGTCCTTGTCATAACTCATGCATCATAAAAAATACAATGTACAGGCAGACAACAGATCCTGGATATTCACCAGGGACCCACATTCAAGACAGCTCCAAAACCACGCGATTTAAACAACAGACTTTTCTTTTCAGTAGCATGCAGAACACCCAAAACACAAGAAGTTACCTGAAGCAACACTCTTCTTGGGAGACTCAGACAAACTGGACATCCAAACTTGAAATCCAAGAAAAGGGCAGCCAGAAAAAGAGAAAATAGTCAGAGAAACAAGAAGAGTCATAGCAGCAAGTTTGAAAGTTGAAAGTTAGATAAAACAGATTGAAAGACACATCAAGCTTTTCTTTCGAATTGCATTGGTGAGATGGGGACTCAGCTAAAGGTCAAGTCATACAAACTACCCAGTTAAAACAAAAGTTAGGTGACTTGCAGAACTTAAGAGACTGATCTGTAGTTATCCAAATTTGAGATCAGGGAATGAGATAAGCTCTGAGCTTATTCCCAAAAGGACAGGAAATGCATGCCAAGAGACAGCTTGACTCATTAAGTCTCGGACCTGCAAAAGTACTTAGCCTTGCAGCTGTTAATGATCCCCGTAAGACCAACAGGCAACTCACAGAGATCGAGCTTAGCAAATACATTCACGTTTCTACAAGCATTTTGTTACCCTGGTACTGCAGTAAGGAAAGTAACGATAGACAAATAATGCCCCATGGAAAAGAGTGCAGACCTCCAATGAAGGCATATTCAAAGCACAAATAGAAATACCCTTTTTTTAGCCAAAAATACAAGGCCGAAACCTGGTTAAAGACAAAGCTAATACAGTTACAATCAACAAGGTCAAAAGTTTTCCCTCCCCCTCCATGAAATGAGGTGTAAATACTTGGCTTGGGTTTCTGGGAATAATCTTCAAATATTAAATGCTATTTTTGTTTGAATACACTGGAAGCATGTTTCAGAAGTTAACAGGTTTGCCCTCATTTCAAAATAAGAACCAGTGAACACTCCACATCTGAGAGATGAAGGAGCATTAGGAGAGCTGCTACCCCCACACTGCCTGGGAGAAGGGATAGAGAGGTGTTAATATAATAGGCTAAGAACTGCCTGAATATTGACAAGCAACGCCAAAACAATTTTTAAAACCCATTTGCAATGTGGAACCCAGTTCTGGACCTATAAGATAATAGCAAAGATGATGCATCCTTCAGGTACTGGGAGAGAGGGTTGATCTGTACTAGTGGCCGCGTCTACTTGACTTGTTACTGTCTTTTGATCCATGCAATAATATCAAAACAGAAAAAAAAGAAAAAGACAATCAATAAGATATCCCTAGTAGATATGTGACTGAGAAATTTCTAGCACAATGCGAAGCCTGAGAATCGGCTTTCAAACATTCCCACTGGAAACCTGAGGTCCAAGAAACACTTCGCTGCATTTCCTCAGCACTAAATGAATGGTGAGGTTTTGAAATTCTTCCTTTATATCAGGCCCACAAGTTTAATTGCATTAGAGCAAGACTAGAATTCAGATGGATTTGGCCTTGTGCTTTTCAGTGAGTTCTCTATAGCAGCCACAAAAAAAAAAAAAAAAAAAAAAAAAAACGGAAAGCTTCCAAGCACCTAGTCCCCAAAGCCATGCACTGCACTGTCACATGCAGTACAGAACACACCACAGTAAGTTGCAATGATTTGCTTTGGGTTGCCATTAAAAAAGGGCTCTGCACTGGGAGAGTGCAACAGGAAATCATCTGGCAGGGTAACCGTGCTTCAGCTTACAGAGGGAATACACAGCATGTTTCTATTACGGGCTCGGGGCACAAACGGGAAAGGGTGTGAAGGAGTTGTTGTCAGCAACTTGTCTATTAGCTTTTAAATACACTTCCACTGCCTTCAGGAAGAGGATTATGAACGTCAGTCAGCTGTCAGATCTCTTTCTGGACAGAAGAACCTGAATAAGGCAGAGATAAACAGGGAGAAGATGTAGAAACGAGCGGGAAGATGTTGGTTTGCCCCAGTCCAAGCTGGCAGCAAGAGGCTAAGACAGCCAACGATTAAGAAGAGAGGGAACAAGCTGTGCTTCAGACAAGCTTAGGGCTCCCCTGGATGTGCCTGCCCAAGAAGGGAAGGAGGGAGCTCAGCCCCACACCGACAGCAGCCTCAACGACAAACACGCCAGGACATCTCCCAGCTGATGGGGAACCATGCTCACCATGAAGGGGGAAGGCAAACAGTTCCTAGCTTTTAAATAATATATATTTTTTTTCTCTCCTTGTCAAAGCCATTGATTTATCCGAATCAGAATAAAAAGGAAACCTAAATAGTAGCTGGTAAACAACCCCACAGGTCCCAAGCATGGGCTCCCCAGCATCTAGGCAGCAGCAGCAGCACTTCCCGGCTGCCCCAGCCTGACAGCAGCGAGATGTAGATGAGGTTGCTTCTGAAGCAGAAGACAGCTAGCATATTTCAGCTGCTCCTGCACATCTGCTTAGCATTAAACTTCCTTCTTGGGGATTTTTTTTTTTTTATTCCAAGACGTTTAAGCTCTAATTGCTACCAGCTTCTAAGAGTTCCCCCTACAAATAATAAAAATATCAGACATTAGTGATGGATTCCACTCCACAGAGCTCAAACGGAGAGCTTTGGAGGGTTCCAGGGTACGGGGAGGAGGTCAAGGGCCCCTGAAGCACGCTGTGCCCACGCCAACAAAACACAAGTTTTAAGCGGTCCTGGGTTTCCCCTTCAGGACAGAGTTTTACTGGAATTCTGCACAGGGCTTGGAGCCGCTTTCCAATGGGATTGGTAACAGTAAACGAACAAACCCTCGCTTCCTGTCTCTCCTCTCCCCCTCCGCTGCACAGCCAAGCGCCGGCTGGTCTCAGATGACTTGGGGGGGGAATCTCAGTATTTGGAAGGGAAATTAAAGCTGCCTGCTCAAAGCAAGCCACTCCTAAGGCAACGGCATCCTGACTCTGCTCCTAACACCAACCCCCCCGGTCCTTGCTGCTGGCTTCAGCTGGAGCCAGAACAAACCCCTCTGATCGGAATTATTTTTAAAAGCTCCAAAGAAACGCAGGTCCATAAATTACAGCAAAGCCACGGAGCCAAGGCAGTTGTGCAGTTCGCTGAGGAGGCTCCCTTCAGAGCCACATCGCCCAGAAATAGCCGTGGAGCAGGCGCGTTGCTGGAGCCTGTCCCGCCGGAGCTGCTGCGAGGGAGGTGGGGGACCCAGGGATGGGTCAGCCCGAGTCCTCAGGTGGGGAAGGGAAGGAAGGAAGGAAGGAGAGGGACAGAGGCTTTGAAGACTTAATTAAGCCAGTTGTCATGGTGAACTAAACACATGAAACATGATTTTATTTGGATTTCACCAGAAGCTTTTCTGCCGCCACTGAGAGCCATTTGTTTGCTGCTCCTCCCACTGCTGGCAAGAGAAGAGGCGCCAGACTGCTGGGGACTAACGCTTTACACTCCGATACAGCCCCACTCATCTCATTTGAGTAGCAGACTGTTTGTCTTGCATGCAGCTAGAGCAGAGAAAGCTTCAGGGAAAATGCCTCAAAACGTCTAGAGCTGAACGCAGGAGCACAATGCTACCACAGCCACATTCATGATCCACTCCAGCCCTGCACATCCAGCCAGGTCCTGGTCCAGCAGGTGCAGTGCAGCTCCTCATCCACAGCCCTCCCAGCAGCAGCTCCCCTTTGGTCAATAACATCATTAAATGCTCAGTTCAATGCTGACTACAGCACCCACTATTTAATACAGCTAAATAGGCTAGAAGCAACATACGTCTAAAGATTCACAGGTTGCATATTGCTGGGTTTGTCAGGTTTGGTTTTGTTTTAAAACCAGTACCTGTATAGCTGTCTAGCTTGGTAAGCTATACATTGCCCAGGACCACTGCTGCAGTGGTTCCCAGAGGTTTACTGGATCACACTGGTCACTTCTGGCCACGTGTCCCTTGCCCCAAGTTATTGCTGTGCACAGCTGAGAAGCTAACCTGGGCCAGAGACATCTCTCACCAGGGAACTGGATGGAACTGTCTTGCTTAGGACTGTAAAAGAAGTTTAATTATTCAGCCATGACCTTTCTATGGAAGCTGCCTTCCACACAGATAACAGCAGCAGAACCATTTAACTAACAGGCTCTCAAAGCCCTACCTCAAACATCACCTGGGATCCTGGAATCTCCATAAAGCTGTGCAGCTACAGGGTACAGCAAAAAATACTGAGAAAAGGAGTTTAAAAACTGGTGGCCATGCTGCAGAGGTGCTGATATCTGAAAGGGGCTGCCCTTCTCCAACTGGGATCAGCTCTGTATGGCATTAGTCCTCTCCATAATAAAATACTACTGGCTCAGATAGCCAAGGACTGCAGTGGTGAGTGCAGCCAGAAGGGTGAAGATAGTAAGCAATATAATTTTAGAGTGAACTGAAACTATATTGACTTCCTGGGAAGTCAGCAATCGGTGCTCCACTCCAGACAACTTACTGGTGGTCCAGTGATTTCTCAGGCTGGAGCTGGGGGAGGTAAGTGTTTTTTCTCCTTCATCACCATTAAAGGCATTAAGAGATGAACGGGGGTGTTCTCATCCCATCAGAGGTATTTGATAAATCAGCAAGAAAAAGTTGGAGTGGGATGGTTTTTAGAAGCTGTCCAATTCTTGGAAAAGGCTAGAGTCTTGTTGACTGTAATGTTCCTCGCCTAGGGCAGAACTGAAAACAGAAGCTAAGCCTTCATTTTGATCCTGATTTTGGAGGTCAAGCATGCCAAGGTGCTGGTATTAATGAAGTGCTAGTTATTGCCCTGGGTGCTCAGGTAGGGCACCATACTGCCCAGAACAGGTAAGCCCCAACTCATCACTTCCTTTCTCTCCTCTCCAGCCAAGCTGAGGGACAACCTCCTCCTTCCTGCAAGGCAAGGCTGGCCATCCCCACCCCAGGAGCATGAAGCTCAGTGAAGATCCCCAAAACTGTGGGGCATGTTCCTGCTTCCATCCACAGTCAGAGCACCATGCTCGGTGTTTCCCCCATACATGTGTGAGCCACCTCCAAAGCCTTGATCCCCCACAGCCATTGACCATCCCGTCAGACGGCTGTTGGATTGTTCTCTTTCAGCCTTTTCACCTCCAGTTGGAGCTTGACTGGTTAAATGAGAAGGTAAGGAGATGATAGACCTAGACCAGGGGAGTGGGGCAAAATACTGGGTGTTAGTAACCCCCGAGGAACAGAAGTACCTGCTTTTAGCAGTTATTCTGTATCAGAGTCCACGTGTAGTGCTATAACATGGGTGTAGAGCAAATTGCAAAGAAAAAAAAGCAGATGAGCCTCAGCCTGAATGGGAACCATTTTCACACATCCCTGGCTCACACAATTAACTCATTCAATTAGGCAGAAAACAAGAGAGCAGGAGAAACAGGAGGATGGCACAGAAAGGCAACAAGAGTGTTTTGGTCGATTGCTTCAATCCCTACTGCCCAAGGCATCCTGTTTAACTGTGCCATTGATGTTTCTCCCCCCAGGCCCCAGAGGGACCCAAAACAAAACCAACATTTGTGCCCAGTGCCTGACCCAGGGTGGGCCCGCTAACCACCCCGGCCCTCCCCACAGCAGCTTAAATAAGCTTCCCTTCTTCTTATGTCTGTGGGACATTGGTGCGGCACATTTAAAGCAAGTGTTTTAGGATAGCCTTTGAAGGAATACAGGGATTTGTTCAAGCCTTTTTTTTTTTCTTTTTTTTTTTTTTTTCCTTTTCCCAAAACAGAGACTGTGTGTTTTAAAGTCTCTGATCTTTGCAGAGATGTCTCCTCTCCCACACACCTAACGCAGAACAACATCACCTCCACTCCACAGACCATCTGCTCGACAGGCAGTACCTTAAAGAGCTACATCTTGGCAAATATTTGACTAGTTGATAATCCTCAGCGTTTTCCCAATATGCAAATCCAGCTAAAGCGCAGGAGTAAGAGGATTTGACAGCAGGCATTAAATAAAACCTTTAATTTTAGTCCTATTCACTGGGTTCAGCCTCCTGACAAGCAGCCCGTGCAGGGCTCGGAGGGGCCGTGTGTGCGCAGGGTGGGAGCAGAGGGGCTGAGCCCGGGCAGCTCCATCCCCTCCTGGGCAGAAGCGGCCACCCCCAAGCTGCAGGGGCTCCTTGCCTCCCCGGCACCACGCTGCACACCAATCTCAGCCCATTTCCACTTGCCACGTAAGCAGGGCTGCCTGGCGCACGCCGGACCCACACACGCTGCCTGGAAAATGTTCACATCTGGCTTTCACGTGACTCGAGCGTGCCTCAGAAATTCATCATCTGGATAACTCGCTCCGGCCGGGGAGAAACCCACAGCTGAGAAGTCCTTGCCCGAGTCGGGACGGGGCTGCGGGGCGAGAAGACCGTGTGTGAGACACGGCACAGTTCCCTGCTTACCCGCTGCATGTCAGCGGCCTCATACAGCCCTTTGTCCTTCAGAGGAGGAACAGCTTGGAAAAAAAATGGAGTCCCAATTTTCTACTCTGTTTACTTCTGCAAAAGCCTGTCCTAATCCCATTTGCAAGCCCAGAAGTATACAGGGCTGTTTAGGTCTGGTTCTGGCAGCCATCGTTCGCATTAACTCTTTCCACATGGCAGAGAAGGACTGCTTCCCACATGATTGCTACGGTCCCTGCACATACAGCTTTGTAGAAGGTCCCAGATTTGCTGCAAAGTGCCTAGAATATCCGAACGCCAGTCCACACCTACAGCTGTACAAACTGAGAGCATCACTCATCTGAGGGGGAAAAAAAAGCCTTTGGCACTGCCACGAGGAGGGCAGAGAACCCCCAGCCATTGCACTTGGAAAGTCACAGGTATGTAGGAATGCTAGGAGTTGTGCATGGCTCAAACACTCAAAAAGAAAAAAAGAAAAGAGCCAGAATTAAATCCCCACCGCAAGAAGTCCCACTGCCAAGCGCAGGGAGCGTAGTGCAGCAGCAGCATGTCCAGGCAGCCTGGTTTAACCGGCAGCAGGCTGAGCTGGCCCACTGACGCATATGTGATAACTCCTGCTGAGCACCTACAAGTGATGTTTTCAGCCATCTCTGACTAGAGGAGCCACTCCAGCCAGGTCAGACTGGGCAGGGTTTGTCTGTGACATGGCTGGACACAGGCTAACCCAAACGTGACAGGGAAAAATCATGCATTAAGCTTCAGGCCCTTAGGGAACACTACTTGAGGGCTGAGTGCTCTCAGTAGTTTAAGGACACTCACCCTGCCATCCAGGTTTCCTTCTCAAGAGAGATTCAAGTTTCAGGTGCTCAGCAGCCTGAGACTGTTATCCACCCCCCCAGGTGAAAGCTCTGCTCCTCCCAGGCAGCCAGAGCCCGCCGGTGCCACGCACGGATTCCTGCAGAGGCTGAGGACCATCACCGTGCACTCCAGCCCCTAAGTGCGTTTCTCACCTGCCTTATCTAACAGGCCAAAATGAAAACCTGATAGCACAGCTCTGTGTGCGCAGGAAAGAAAAAACCCACGCAAGCAGCGTTAGCACCATCTGCCACTCGACAGACAGACCTGGAAGGCAGAGCTGGAGCAGATGGAGAACAGAGGACTCCCGAAAATCAGGAGAAGAGCCATCACACCCCTTAAGAGACAAAAGCACCGAGGTGTTCACCGGGGTGCACGCTGTCCTGCCTTCCATCGCCGTGCTCAAGCCACACCTCATTCTTGCAGCCCTTCCCTGCCCACCCGGCCCTCTCCCCCCGACGCGGGGCTCTGCGCAGTGTTAGCTCTGAGCTAGGAAGCGCAGGGAGCACAAACACATTCCTTTCCCTAATCCCGCACCCTGTCCCCACACTTCAGCTTAAAAGCCAGGCGGCAGGGCAGAAAGCCCACACAATGCACAAACAACTGTTCTTCTCCTGTCCCGTCTTCCTCCCCCCAGCATATGGGCCACCCAGCAGAGGCCAGCGAGCCCATACATCCAGCAGGCTACACATCTCGTCAGCAGGAAAGCGAAGCAGCACAGAAAGAATAAACTCTTCTATCTGCTCTTCTCTTCAGTAGCCTCAGGCAGAGGTCCAAAGCGTTTCAGTTTAAACAGTGACTTGAAAAATGTGGTGTGCAAGGAGAGTGGCAAGATAGCTTCCTCCTGCCAGAATCAGGCTGGGTTCGGAGGGTGGACTGGACAGATTTACATCACGATCAGAGATGCAGAATGGTGTCACACACGCCTGCAGATGCTGCAAGGGGATGAAGACAGCCTGGCATAGCCAGAGCTCTTCCTCAGACCCTTCTCTGTGCTGGTGCAGCTGAGCACAGAGCAATAGCCCTGCTTTGGCAAAGAGTGGATGTTGCTTCAGCTACGCGGTAACTCACACACTTGATTAAAATAAATCAGGAAAGAAAGTGAGCTGCTTGGGGAATTACTACATCAGGCAAAAGCCAGTAAATGGAACGGCAGCTAGAGCTGAGCACATTCGCTAGCAGAGGGATTAATTCTCCATCATGAGGAGAGGGAGCTCTGCCATCAGGAACTGAACCGAGGATGCACATCAGGGTCAAGAACTACTGGCTGCCTCCAGGCCCAGGCCCAGGATGTGGATCCCCAGTAACCACATGTTAAATTTTGTTTGCGCCCTGGTTGCTACGCTTCTGCTTACTCTAACCTCTCTTTTTTTGTTACTAAATCCCTTTATCCTCCTGGTTAAAAAAAAAAAAAAAAAAAAAAAAAAGGAAAAAGCACTAAGCGAGAACCAAGATGTTCTGCCAGAATCTGCTCTTGTGTTTAAATTCCATGTGGTAATTAGTACATGGAGCCAAGAAGGTTAATTGTAAGTGGGAGAGGAGATCCTGACTGCTGATCAGGAGCACTCCTGTTGGCACATGTTTATGAGGCTGCAGAGCAGCGGCTGGCGAACGCCCCAGGCCAGCCAGCCTCAGCACCCGGCCTGAGGGCACCAGCGAGGCAGCCCCCGTCACTGCTCCGGCACTAATTGCAGACACCAACGCGAGGAACACAGCACGCACATGTGATTCATCAGGGCACAAACAAGAGCACGTGCCTCAGTGTGCAGGAATCACGTCGCGCCACAGAGTTCTTGCAAGGACTAAGACACCAAGCCCAAGCTATGTGGTTTAAGATGTTCCTGGGGCCTTGCCACGGGCTTGGACAAACTTAGATCCCCATTCACTGCCTAAAACAAAACAAAAACAAGAACATCCACCCTCTTGGCCAAAGTTCTCCTTTCAGATGGAGAATAGGGAGACAGAATTCGGAGAGAAACGAACAATGAGATGACTGAAACTAACATTTGGGTTGAAAACCACATTCTAGCTTTGCTGCTGCTCTCACCTCGGCTCAGGTTCATTAAGGAACAGCCAACTGCCTGCTTCGTTACTCATGCACACAGGTAGCCCCGAGACATCTGCTGAGTTACCACCCTGTCAAAAGATGCACAGCCTTGCAGTGGGATTCACCACGGTAGTTAATTGGATTTTTCCAACATCTTCATAAGCTTGCTCTCAGGTTTGGCTCCTTTGAAGGCCCATTTAAAAGGTTCAGGCTTCCTCTTGGTGGGTACAGGGGGAGAGGAAGGGCAGATGGAAATCAAAACATTTAACAGCCAGCTGAATGAGTTAAAGCATGCCCACAGCACAGCAACAGGTGTGTTCACAGCTCTTCTGATATCAGAGGGGCATTGCTGCAGGTGAAATACTATCAGTACTACAACAGCCTTAAGACAAAGGAAAGGCAGGGCTGTGCTTCGCTTGGAGGTACCTTCCCCTCTCCCTCCACTGCAGATCTCATAAATATCATAAAATACCTGCCAAGGCTGGACACTGTGTCCTCTCCTCACACCCATGCACAGCTAAACGCCTGCCAGATAGCTATGAGCTAGCAGGGGATTTCGTGTTCGTAGCCGTGCCAGCCAGACTTTATCCCTGGGGTCAACTCCCAGATCCTGGGACAGGTAGAAATAGCCCCAGCCATGCAGGCCCCGCTAATGGCTCACACGTCTGTGACCCTGTTGAATGATTAAGCACAGCAGGGCTAGCACACACCATTCATTTTTCTCTATATTACCTCAAAGGAGGCAGTTCAAACTGGAGTTAAGAAAATAAAGCTCATTTATAAAAATAAAAGAAACTTTCAAGACAAGCCATGGAGCTGTAAGCGCAGGCTAGATGTGTGGTGGACAGGACCAGAGAGGTTAAGCTCGGAAGTGATAAACCCAGAAAAGAGCCAAGAGTTAGGCCATCCCCCTTTGTAATTACAAAGAAAGTATAAAAAAAAAATCCATCCCTGGTAACTCAAACAGCAATTAAGGCATCTCCCTAGAGCTGGCACAAGTGCACAGCACTCTGCTTGTTCTTCACTCGGAGGCCCTCATTCCTGAATTGCCATAACTCTCTCAACTCCGCTTAACTCCCCCTTGAGGGATAAGGGCATTACAGAGACGTCTATAAAAAGACAGAATTTGAGAAGTGGCTTCAAATGGACTCTGAAGTTTTTATTTACTTAGCCAGCAGATACATCCTTCCTCATTTTAGGCTGCAGAACGGAAAGGAACCGGAGATTGTCATCTGGGTGCTGCAGCGCTCTGCGAGTCCAAAACCTGGATGTGGGAACCGAGCTGAAGGATGCTTCTCCGTGCTAAGGAAGCCAAGCCTCATCAACATCCTCACCAAAGCACCACTGGCTTGGACCGAGCTGCTAAGCTAATTCTCTAAGTGCTCAGTTCCAGGGGCTATTTAAACAGCCTTCAACCGGCAGCCTCCGCCAGAGCCCGGCCAGCTTGATACAGGCAGGATCTGATCAATTAGAGAGGGGAGACACCGCGGTGCTGCTGCAGCCATAAACCTAAGGTTTATTTCCCCTCACGGGGGGAAACGCCTACCCCACAGCAACAAGGGGCAGGAGAAAGCCACAAAGCAGCGGCTCAAAGCCAGTTGTGCCCCTGCAGCAGGCAGGGCAGCGAGAGTGAGTACGCAGTGGGGTTTTGTTTTGCTTTCAGAAGGGGGGGGTCCAGCAGTGCTTGTGCTAGCACGCACTGAAGGAGTGTGCACAAGAGCTTGGCTGCCTGCAGGGCAGGTGGCAGAAACTGGCTCCTTAGCTTTGAGAGCAAAGGTGAAACAGCATCTTCTGCTATCTTTGTTAAACAGGGGAACTCTCAGTAATCGAGAAACATGAAGGTTTAGTATGGAAAAGCCGTGGAGCCCATGTCACTTCCCTGTTGCCACCAAATACCATGTCTCAGATGCTTGCTCCAGCATCATGACCAAGAATCTGACACCAACTTTGGCATGAAGCAAATAAAGAAAGATTCTCACAGAGGAAGAACCATCATACTGCAGGAGCTTGGAACTTCTAGCCAGCAACAGCGTAGTGTATGTATGGGGGACATCTCTGGGGAGAAACATCCTCCAACTGCTTTTTACGAGCCACATCAGGATTAGCAGATGTCTCAAGGGTTAATTAGTTCACCATGCACAGATGGTAGCTGGTGGGGTTTGGAGAGGGATTAACCTAATTTGTGGTTTGTAATGTACCATGCAAATATCCATTACCAGACTCAAAGTCATTCTGCCCTTATTTTGATTTGAGGAGAGAAAGCCACGCAGTGGATGCCTGCACAGAACTAACACCTATTTGGAGTGACAAATGAGCTGCTGTTCCCTTGGTTAACACGACTGACAAATCGGAGTCTGAAGGGTAATTCCTTCCCTTTTTGCTACAGAGGGTCTTTGAGGGACCTGGACACGAGCACTTGTTGCGAGCACGCAGAATATGCCCACTGTAACCGCTCCTCGCGGTTGTACTGAGGCCTCATCGGCACTGACAGATGGTTGTAGAGCAACAATTCAATTGACTGGAAATATGAAGGCAGCTTTCCAGAGCAGCTCTGCGGCACGTCAAGCAAAGCCCCAGAAATCCAAGGTAACAGCACACGTGGCACTTCAGGCCACAGCAAATGCCCGTGCCCACGCAGAGCCTCAGCAAAGCTCCAGTTCTCTGAGCTGGCTGCAGGTTAAAGCATTTATAATTAGATCATAGCCAAGGGCTGCGTGTTTATAGAGCTCTTTGCACAAGAGGAAGCCTGGCTCAGGGCTAGCATGCAGAGATGCCCCAGATCAGTGCAAGACCCTTCTGTTTAGCTAAGCTAGGGCCACGCTGTTGCGCGTGGTTCAGAAGGTCTCCAAATGTTTACAACCAGTATCAGCTCCAGTGATAAATGTTTCCATAACTCCTGTTCAACTCTGAACTTCTCCAATTTCCCCCTGCTTTAAGGGCTGAGCACGAGACCAGCTAGAAATGCACTCGCTGGCAAGGCAGAGGTCAGCACAGAGGTGACGCTGGCTGTCGGAGGCATTCCCCAAATGTTTCTGCCATCAGCCACACTCGTGCCCTGCCTGCCACGCCTGAGATGCAGCAGCTGCGAGATTCCTGCCCGACAGCAGGGGATAGCTGTGCTCACGTGCAGGAGTCTCCTCCCAGCATGTCCTTGGTCAAGGCAAAAGGCGTATTCTCAGGTCCAATTTGCTGGGAAGCATTTGCACTTAAAAGTGCTGATTTGTCCCATTTAAAGATGGAGTCATGCTTGCACCTCCAGAGGAAACTGCATTTCAAAGTTATTTGTTATCTTAAAAGGCTCTTTACAACGCAGGCTGGGAAGCCATGCTTATTTACCCCCTCGCTAGATCAAGTGTCATAAAGCCGCTCTTTGTTAGAGGCTGTAACCACCAACTCCCTTGGCATGCTCCTTGGCTCGTTGTGCACGTACTCCCACAACATCCAGCTCCAAGCAGAACCAAGCATTCCCCCGCCACCCGAAATTCAGGCGAGAAGATGGCTGAGAACAGAGTCCCTTTATCCAACTCCCTTTGGTCAGAGAGCTGCTTCGCATTCCTGTCAGTACAGCCTAAGTGGAGAAAGAGCATCCCTAAAACCCCACTGCTTCCAAGTCCTGGCTGCACGAGCAGTCAGCCACCAAGAAGCAGAGAAGCAATTGTCCCCAGAAGAGCCCCAGCAGCACACAGAGGTGGGAGAGGCAAGGAGGGGGAGCCCAGCCTGCGCCCTGGCCTCCTTCATGGATGAGTGTGCCACTGGGGATGCCTTAGGGCAGGAGGCCAATGGAGAGCACCAGGCACAGTCAGTGTCTCAGGTCCGCAGGCTCAACTTAATCCTTCCCCCAGCATCATGGTAGATCAGTTCCAGCTTCCCTCCAGAGCCGCAGGAAGGGAGCAGGAACAGTTTCCTCATGCTCCCAGAGGAACTCCTCATATCCCGTGCAAGAGCAATGTCGTAGCTCCTGGCTATGACAACTGGTGCACCGGCCCCAGAGCTCTCCTGGTTTTCTAGGGCTGTTCTAGGTCACTGCTAAATCAGCTCACCCCAGGGACTTCAGCAACATTTTTCAGCACATTTTGCAGGGCCCCAAAGTCCTCTGTGCTCTGGATAGGGCACCGTGAGCCAGGAGCTCTTGCAGCTCTGCAGCCTGCCCCTCTAGAGAGTGCTGCTGCCCATTTAATTCACTGCCCATTTTGCACAAGCGGTGCAAAGTTCACTTAACATTACGTGCTACAGGTAACTGCATCTCTGTAAAAGGGCACGTTTTAATTACAACAGGGATGGAAGCTTTCTAGGACATTGGGAAGATTCAATCTCCTCCAGTTTTTAGTGTCTGGCCAGCACCTCGTGCCACATTGCCCCTTTGTTACTACCCCCAGCTGCATTAGCAGTAACTGCTGAATGAATTCAGGGGAAGAGCACCACAAGCATTGGCCTGCAAAGGCAACAGCCATTTAACGCACAGGATGGCAGGGTCAGGAACAGCTCTGCATTACTGTATCACTTAGCTTATTACAGGGCTGCAGCATAAAAACTCTCAATTTGAGAATCAGTCTAGCTAGTGACATTCATTGAGATCAGTACTTCACATTCATCTTGCCCAGAGACTCAGCCATTGCAGTGTTTCTTCATCATCATCTTAAAGAGGAAAAAAAAATGAAAATAAAACCCTCCCCTCCCATCCACACAGGCCAGAGTTTCCCAGGAGTTGCTAAAGGTCCAAAAGGCCCCTTTGGATGCCCTGATTGTGACTTGTAGCACCCAGGACTCCAAATGAAGTCAATGAGAGTTGCAGGTGCACGGCGCTGCTTAGAAGGGAGGGGGAAAGCCAACCACGTCCAGCTCACAGCAGCCAAATGCAGAGGCCCATAATTACACGTCCCTATTCCCTATTGAAAGCACATCTGTAAAAATCACTGAGAGTTACAAGGGGAGGAGAAAATTTGGTTTTATGTAGTTTCAGATCAGGGTTTTATAGGACATTTGAATCCAGGAGTTAAAAACAAACACCGAGCTTGAGCCATTGATTCAGCCCAAACCCTGACACAGGCACAGAGAACGTTTTGCATCAGAAGCCTCACTACATCCTTTTAGGAAGGCAAAAATAAAATTCAGATCAGAACAGAAAAGCATTTCCTCCCTCTTCCACCCCCATGAAAGAGATCCCCAACTCTCAGGCTGCATTTTGACTGTGCTCAGGTAAAGACATACTTAAGGAAAAAAAATAAAAGAAAGAAATGGAACACCATTACCCTCTTGGATTAGAGAAAGAGCTGTACAAATACAGTTAGAGGAAAGCAGACATTTCAATTGCAATACTGTGTAAGGTAGGTTTCTTCTCCTTTCTGGCAGGGAAGAAATAATCTGATGCCTGTCTGCAGCAGGCTTCAGCAATCCAAAGTTAAACTGCTACTCAATTTCATGCAGCACAAGATAAAGGAGAATGGGAAAGGAAAAAAAAAGTCCTCTCTGTAATCATGCAGTACATAGAAAGCCTGGTATCTTACCTGATTTTCTCTTTGAAGATCCATAGTCCCTGAAAAAAAGACAACAACAAATAGACATGGTTAGAGCTGGGAACCGTGGTGAGAGAAGGGGCGCGTCCCAAATTTCCACCCATATGCTCAAGGGCTCATCCTGCCCACTCCCTCCTTTAAAGAGGAGGTCAGGGCTGCAAGGCATTGACAGGCAAGGGCTGGGACTGATCCCGAGCAGCACCGGCTCATCAGCAGCAGCAGCTGGGGCTTCTGCAGCACCAGGGGCTCGGGGAGCATGTGATCAACTAGACAGAGCAAACCATCCACGAGCAGCAAGGCAGGGGAGAAGGGTGTCATTTTTTCCCCTTTAGATCGAGCTATTAAACGCATGGCTACTGAATTAACCCCTGATGTTCCCCTGGAGAGGAAAGGGAACGTAAACTGCTCGCTGCAGGGGTGCGGCAGCTACGGGCTTATCTGGCGTTGCTCGCGGTCCCCTCCTTTCAGAGGCTGCTTAATTTGTGCATAACCTCCAGACCCCTCCTAGCTATCTCTGACACGCACTTGTCTTCCGTGAGGAAAAAAAAAAACACCCCAAACTTTGTCCCTCCTTCTTTTTCCAGGATGGGGAATGACCTCTTACTTTTCTATAGGGATTTCGAGGGTGTCTGCACCTGTGCTTTTGACAGAACGGCTGAGAGCTCAAAAAGCTGCTACAGAAGTGGGAAGAAATCACAGAACAGAGCTGTGAGAACTGATTCGGATAAGCAGAAGCAAGGACAGAGACACTTTGCTACGGCTGTGCTTCCTCCCAGTGCTCTCAGGAGCTTCTCAGCCCCGGCTCTGAAAGGGTCTGCACAGCCGGGAGCCGGGGCAGGGGCAGAGCAGGCAGCGGTGGCATCAATGTCAGGCACGGTGCCCGCGGCACGGTCACACACCGCACAGCCGGCAGCGATCACAGTGGGAAAATCGCCCGAGGAGCGCGCTGCAGGGGCAGGCTGTGCTGCAGGAATCCCACCGGAGGGGCGGCAGCAGCCTCCGAATGCCCTGGGCTGCCAGGAGTGGGGCTGTCCCTTGCAGCATGCTGTGTGCTCCAAGGGGACAGAGAAAACAAGGAGCTCCCAGCTACCCCAAACTGTGTGTGTAATTCATGCACTGAATTTCAAGAGAGCTCAGGGGACCATCCGAAGAAACAACACGTCTTATGGACAGAGCTACATCTCAATAACCTCTGCTTCTCCCAGCACTCCGCATGCATCCCGTGCCTTGCATGTCTAGGATGTGCTTCCAGTGAGTAATAACTACTCGGGATTTTTTTTTGCCCCCTCTCTGAATTTTCCAGCGTCATTTCTATTTCAATTAAATGGTTGTTTCCGCAGTCATGCTGCTGTTGTATTCGATGTGAAGATGCTACTGCTGATGAATAGGCTGCTTCTTCTACAGAAGTGATATCATATTCTGATATAATGCTTACTATATGGTGCCCGACACAGAGACCCCTCACAACGAGCTGGGGAAGGCACGACCCCCAAAATCTGATCAGCAGCCCCAGCTCTGCTCCCACGCCAGCGTGGAGCTCTGCGGTTGCTGTCAGCCCAGTGCCCCCAGCATGTTGATGCCTCTGTTCAGTCCTGCCCTCAGCTGCCTCCCATTTCACAGTGCTAAATGGTGAGGAGGGGAAACGCTGCTGGGATCCCCACAGTTCATCTGATTTAACCTAATATCCCCATCGTGCACAAGCTGGGGGATCCCTTCAATCCCTGCTGCCTTTCCCGGCGGTCTGCAGCCGAGCTCCTGGGGCATCCCAGCAGCACAGCCTGGAACTGGAAAGGGGCTATCGATGGACTGCTATGGTTAGCGAGCAAGCAAAAATGGATAAGGGTGCTGCTGAATGTCTTTGCCCACCGGGTCAGGCCAAAGTCAGTACTCAGCTTTGGAAAGCACGGTGGAAGAAGATGGTTTGGCTGTGCCCTCGCTCCGCACCAGCGTAGATTCCCCAAAATGCTCAGAACCCAGACCTCCGTCCCGCTGCCCTTCCACATCGCTCCCAGTCTCAAGCTGTTTTTCAGGGCCTGCGTGAGTGACTGCAGTAAGCTTTTAAATGAGGCTTTTTCTTTTAATTATAAAGGAATCATAAATGACTCATCCATGCAATTTAAAGAAGGCAGAGACAAAAAAAAAAAAAAAAAAAAAGATATTTGAAACTGTTTTCCTCTTCCTCCACGCAGATCACGGGAGGACAAGAGATACTACTCCATAAAGAACTTTTTCATGCTTATCTTTGCTCCTGCTCTAGTTTCATCATGTTCTGATTTGGGAGTTTGGACATGGACCCTCCCATCTCCCTGTCTCATACATTTTTCTTACACCCACATTTCCCTCATAACATCAGGACAAAGCAGTAAAATGGACCTAGAAATAAAACCCCAGTGAAATTGTGAAAGCCAAAACTTGTTCCTCCCAGCAAAGACGAGAAAAATATCACTCCTGAAATAGAAAGAAGGATGGCATAGCAAATAATTTCTCCAGCTGGGTAAAGCACTCCTTGTATACGTGCTGTTCTCTCTTCTGCTACTGTAGAAAGGCTTGTGCTAACAGCAGCAAGGAGCAGCCTGACCCCATATTTATTTTTTATGTCCTATTATTCAGGATATGATTCATTGATGTCTTTCCCCTCTCACAAGTGACGGCCTAGATGGTGAATACCTCTTAGCCTCGCTGCTTTCAGAGGAGCACTGTTGTGAAACCAAAGAATCAGATCATGTCCAACACAATAAAGGAAATTCTTTAGTGGTTTCTCTTAACTGTAGCAACTTCCAAGCAGAAACTCTGATCTCCTGCAGCACGGACTGCACCTGGCACACTGCTCGCCCTTCAGTCAGACGAGAAACCTGGCCTTGCAGAAGTAAAGCCCTTCCAAGGAAAGGTGTAGGCATGTCTGCAGCTACACATGGAAGCTCACTTTCCCTTAAGCTCTGGCTCTTTTTATCTTTTTATATCTATACACACACACATATTTCCCTTCTGACTTCCTTCATTTCTATGTGAGAACAGACACGAGCATCCTCATTTTGCTTTCAGCTCTATCTGCGAGAGAAGCAGTGAAACCAGCGGGTGGAACTAAGAATAGCACCGACAGGTCCCCTCCCCATCAGCCAGGATCACTCCATACTTGAACAAATGTCTTTCACAAAAAAAATAGCATATTCCCAGCTTTTTAAAATTATTATAATACAGCAATTTTTGTCTAAATTCTTCCCATGGGGCACCATCCTTAGTTGACACTGAGCCTTGTTACTGCCAAGGAAAGTAGTTCCCTCTGCTAATGATATTAAAATATCGCTGGTGCCAAGTTCATCACAAAGGCTGAACACACTCTTCTTGCTTTAACGACAAAGGAGAGGGAGGCTGGATCTCCTTATCGGTATGGATAACCTCAGGATATTGTCACTATCTGACTCCCATCAATGAACACGGAAGAAAAACCATCAGTACTGCCTCAGATATCATTGCCTTGTTATCACATGAAGCTACACACAGTTGGTCAAGAATGTTGTGTAAGACCAAAATATCTCATGTCACTGAATGTATGTGCCACTTGGAATCCACTTTAATTTAGATGGTTATATTGATAATGTTTTGGGAAAGTTCTATGGCACATCTTTTCTTTAGGGACTAACTTTGCTGCTGTATTCAGTGAGAGTTAAGAACCTAAACACTGAAGCATGTTTGTCCTTTAATCTATCTAAATATAGAGAGATACCTACAAAAAAGCGGCGACACAATTGGAAAGTTGCTTAACAAATGAGTATCCCGGTATTTGTTCAGTAAAATCCTACTGAAGTGTTCCAAGTGGAGGAGAAGACTGGAGGTGAACAGGCATGTCTGTAATGCTGGGTCCATCTGTCAGCCAAATCTCTAATTCTGTGGATTTGTATCCCTGGAGGGTTTCTCCTGCACGCTCCATGGGGATTTGTCAAGTGGGCAGAAGCCTCGTGCAGGACCAGGGAGGTTTGCAGAGCAGCAGTGCTACAACGGCGGGGCTCCTGCACGGCCCCTTGGAGGCGACGTGCTCAGTCGGGAAACATCATCCACAGGCAGGATGCAAGGGCTCTTTTAAAGGCTTCTCCCCTTCGCCACGGGGCACTGGACCCAAGCAAACTTACTCGGTGGGATTCCTCCCATCTCAGACACATCACCCCTAAGCCCCGGGCCTCTGTGTGCCAGTAAAGCGAGGCTTGGCTTCAATTCCTTGAGTAGAGATTTCAGACAAGTGTGAGTTTTGGCCGTGAGAGAAAACAGTGCCTGCACAGCGTGGGGAGCCGGCAGAGCTTGCGGAGGAGCGCGGCTGGGGGAGCTGCACAGCAGACATTTCATCAGGCGAGACAGAAGCTAAAGGAAAAATAAATCTTCTTTCTGTCCGTTTCCCAGTGTTAGCTGTCCAAAGGAGATGAGACGGTGACAAACTCTGAGTAATGGAGGTTAATCTGTATCCTCCAGAGTATTTTAATACATAAATTGAAATTGTTCTGTATTTGTTGGCTTTAGCTAATTCATGTTTAAATACTTTGGAGGCGTCTATGTTCCCATGCTCCTTAATTCCTAAAACTCTTCAGTGGTGTGGAGAGGCTGAGGTGGAGATGTATGACATTTCAAACAAACATCTCTGATTATCATTTAATCACCAACGATTTGCCAGGCAGATTAAAAGCACAGCAATATTTTAACTAGAAAGTCCACGCTCTCCCTCCCAGCATCCGCATGGTTTGCAGTCAGTAATGAAGACTGCTGGCTTTCTCAGGAACTATTTTTCTTAACATCACTATCAGACTCTGGGACAGTGTTTTTAAAGTAAGCCAATACAAAAATACCTCGCTACTGCTCCTTACGCATACAGAAATCTGAGCCTTGAGAATATTCTTGCAGTTTGAAATTCTCCTAGCTGATTTCACTCAGCAGCCACACCAGCATTTTCCACTTGAGGCACAGCACAAAATCAAGCACGACCAAGAACTAGCACTGGGTGCTCAGCTACCACTCAGCTGGAGGAGCAACTGGACACTTTAACACTTTACAAACATACAGGAGCTAGATGGAGAGTGCAGGGTTAAAATTCAGACTCATGATGCTAGAAGTGCAAAAGTTTAACCATGTGCATTAAGGTATCTCCGTTCCCCGAGCTCTGAGCCCCACGTGGCACACAGTTCAGTAAAATTAGCTCTGTATGTTATGCACCAGGAAGGCAAACTCAAAAACGTAGATGCACACAGCTATACATCTCCCCCTCCTGCACTCCATCCTCAGAAATCACAGAAGCACAGCTGATCTCTTCCCCCAGCCAAATAAACAGATGGAGGCTTTTTTTTTTTTTCTTTTTTTTTTACAAAATATTCTGTTCATTTCCTGACATAAATCGTTGCATTGTGGAACCCTCTCGAACATGAATCTGTCCTTTCTGAGCAGAGGTCGAGCTTTTCAGCCGTGTCAGAAAGGCTCCCATTGTGGCAGTCCTGAGACTCCAGAATTCCTTGCCGCGAGCAAAAGGGACTTGAGGGGACAAGAAGCAAAACTGGCGACCTGACTTCGAACACAGGCATTTCTTGCTGGCTGGTAGCAGTCTCCGCTCACTGCTGAGAAGGGTAAGGCAATGTTGTGCAATCAGCTCCTTAAGAGAAAGGAGACACCGCAGAAGAGAAAAAATTGCCTTCCTGCCACCTTTCTGTTGTTTTCACAGCACTGCTATGCTGTGGCATGGAAAACCAGCACAATTTACATATATGAATATAAATGCGTATATATTTCTATGTTATATATTTCTGCTTAGGCTGCAGTGATTTTCTCGGCACCACAGGAGAGCAGTGGCCCAGTTTGGCTCACCGGGACCCAGCTGGAGGTCCTCGTTTAGTGCTGGCTTCCACCAGCTTCTTTCAAGCCAACAAAGTAAAAATCAACCCAAGTTCTCCCCGAGAATCTCCAGGCACTGCGCTGGAAACTCTTCCCTATGTGCAGAAGACATCTTCCCTACCTGGGTAACCTTAGCTCGCACAGAAAAAGCCCAGGTTGGAAGGAGGTGGACGCTGCCTCCTCTCCAGCAATGGTCCTGCGTGAACCCATGGATTTGTATCACAACGGGGAGGTGCAGGACAAGGAAAACCAGTGTCCTCTGCCCGGCACTCAGCAGGGACTGGAAATTAGCCCTACAGAGGACAGCTTGAGCTGCTGAGCTCTGCCACCAGGTTTGAGGTGCTCTGAGACAAATGACACCTGCATGGACCGTCTCAGCCTCCCTCAGACCCGCAGTTCAAGGGGCAACTTGCTTTTCTTTTGTTTGTAGAAAGGGTACCGAAGGACAAGAGATGGGCTCAAGGCATCCTACCGCTTCCCCGAACGATTGGGAAATGTCACAGATTTCTGTCCCAAGATTCCTCAGCGGTGACGTTGTTCATCTGGCTCCAGAGTGCAGCTTCAGTATTTGGCTCGGGCTGATGAAATGCAGAATTAGCCTCTTGAATTTTTCACAATTACATTTTATTATGATGAAATTATCCTCCTAGAGGAAGACGGGGCTTTGGAACTGCACATTCAGCAGTTCAGCAAGCAGGCTGTGAGATAGAGAGCCCGGTGATCTGACAGCAAAGCCCAGCCTCGCCAGTACCAGGGAGAGAGGGCTCAGCACGACCAGGAGGCTGCGGGACACCGGGGCAATGAGCTAACGCCATGTGATCCTCCACTGCAAGGCTTCGGTGGCCTTGAAAAAGACAACACGAGTGTTTATGGCAGGCTTTTTTCCTGGAAAGAAGTATAAAAACAAGATCTTGCCTAACAGTCACATCTTCATCTGGTTTTGCTTTACCCTGTTTATTCCTTCAGATTGCGAATTTCTCCACAGGACAGAAAAATGCATTTACCTTCGCAAGCCCTCTGGGTGGAGGTGCTCTTCACCTCTTATAAACTGACCTTGGCTGTCCCTTACGGAGAGGCCAGATTTATCTCTGTCTTCCAATGACCAAGCTTGTGTCACTTTGTTATAGTACTTACAACATAAATGCTGAGTGATAAAAATGAGGTCATAAAAATAAACGACTTTCATGTGCAGCTTTCCCAGTTGTGCTCTTCACTTGGGGATTTCGTTACACACATCTACATGCCCGTACGTTATATACGGGATATGTTTAAAAGATGCATCTAATCACAGTTTCCAATTAAGCACTGAACCTCAGAACCATAAATTCTCGTGTACCTAACAAACTGGTCAGGCTAACGAGCTCTCACATATATCACACCGATCTGGCCAAGAGCTTAAGAATGCAGCACAGGCTTTGAGTTTTTATTTTGACTCTTCCGAGCAATTCCTGATTTGAGGGTGGAACCCTCATGTTCTATTTCCCATAGGAGAGCTGGGTCTCACCTCTGGTTGGCAATCACATGATCCATGCAGGTTTCTAAACCGCAGCCCTAAGGGTGAATTTAAGAGGCAGAGGCCCTGTGCTGTACCCCTCTGGGGACACAGCTCCTTCTGCTGTTCCAGGCTAGCTTTGCTTTGAGCTACACGGTCCCTCCATGGCCACTCTGTCCTGCAATGGCACAGCTTCCCTTCTGTGGGTAACCTCCCCGAAAGCAGACCTCACCCACAGCCCGTATGCATGCCCACGGGATGCAGGACGCCACCGCCTCTGCTGGGGCAGGTATGGGAACCAACGGCATCTTCTCCAAAACTGTTGCTCAAGACAGTCCTTGGAAAAGGAGAGAGGGAAGGAAGAGAAGAAAATGTGTAAAGTTACAGATCTCCAGGCCTCAAGCTGAGGCCCAGACATAACCTGTCCAAAAAGGCTTTTGACGCTGAATTACCGCACCGGGAGGAATACTGGGAGCACAGCTGGTGATGGAGGAGTAGAAACAGGGAAAAAAAAGGGTTTCCCCAAGGCACTTTCTGGGGCTTCTTGATCTGCTTGAAAAAGTATGATCTTCCCTCAAATCAGTTTAGCCTCCTTAGAGGGAAAGAATAAACAGAAGAACCTCCAGACTAGAAAAGGCAGAAGTGAGCAGCAATAACACCAGCAACCTACAAAACCATGATTGACCCAGAGAGAGAGAAAATATTCTCTAATTCTCATAACCAAAAACCTGCAGAATTAACAAACCACCAGTTTAAAGCAAAGAGAAGGGCTTCTGCATACAACACAGCTTAATCACGGTGCTCACTAGTGTTATGTGTTGTAACCACCAAAACCAGGCAGGGGTTCAAAGAGCAATGAGATAAATTCAGGAGGAAAGGATAAATGGTGGCTATTGTACTCCATGCTCTGGATGCTCTGACCCAAGAGGTCCCATAACTGCTGAATGTCAGAAGCAGAGAGGATACACATGGGAAGCTCATTCTGTATTTGCTTTGTTTTTGTATTGGCGATAAGCCACTGCTGGAGACAGGAGGCCAGATGGGACCCTGGTCTCACCTCCCTGTGGCCTGGTAATAGATTCTCCTGTAAAAGATCAGACCGGATTAGGATAAATTACATCCAAATCATGCTGCATTACTCAGCACATTAAATTGTCCTTAATCACATTCTTTGATGGTCCAGATTCCTGCTTAAATTTACCTCCTGTGCATATTTTTGTGCCTACTCTGTCGAAACCACTGCTGAGTTTCACCTGTACACAACCAGGCCATAATGAAAAGCCAGCAAGGCCCTTTGATCAGGCCTTAATGTGACTCATCGTGGGGACACACTCTGCAGTGGCAAAGTGGTTTCCACATCCTGTCTCTTTCAGAAATGTTTTGTGAGCCTTTAAAAGCAATTTAATCCTGATTTATGTTAGCTAAGTGCTTTCTGCTGCACATGTGAGTTACAAGAAAAGGGCCCTCATCTCAATTTGTTACACTGCTTAGGAAATCAGTCATAAACGCTGCAGTGCCTTCAGCGGCTCTGACTTCAATGCAGCGGAAAGAAGCAATTTGAGTAAATACTTCATCATTCTCCATTCTCCCATACGCCGCATCCAGCACTTGACCAGACACATCCTATAGGACTTCTTTCACTTTTTTTGGTGAATAGTGCTGAGCTTCCCCTGTTTAAGCTGTTCCCATTGTTCCCAGAAGATGCTCAAGGAAAGAAACACGCGGCTCTTTAACAGGGAGCAAATGAAATGATTGTCTAATAAAACCCAGCATGCATTCAATGACAGTGAGTCACCTCATCACAAGTCTAGAGGCGAGAGGGATGTACAACTGGTGACTACACAAGCTCACACAGTACGCAGAGGAGCTACAGGAACTCCAAAGTTTGTGTGACCCGACTTGGCCTGCCAGTGGCATCCAGCCAGCCCGAGGCATAGGTTCACACCAGGGGACGGATGCCAGCAGGACAGGAGCCACTGCGGCGTGCAGACGGGACAGCCTGTGGCCAGGAGGTGTATTGCCAGCGGTGGCAGTGCTGCTGCTGCTGCTTGCTTACGGTGTCAGTAAGCAAAGAAACACTCCAGAAGTGATGAATCCCTGAAGTAAAGGATCTCAAACAATGAGAGAGCTCTTCTACGTTTCCATTTGCCAGAGAGAACAGGGACAACAACTACTAGGGAAATAAGGATCTACTTTCTGTGAGGTTTCTTCTATTTCCACTTTGAATCTCCCACACCAGTTTGTGGCCACTGCTCCTGTTTGCATGTTTCCCACTGCTAGCAAGAGTTTGACTCCAACGTCTATGCAATTCCCCTTCAAGAAGCTGTAGGGTGTCACTGGATCACCACTTTACCTCCCCTTTGCTTGACAAGTAGCAGAAAGACAACAAAAAGACCCAAATACTTTTTCTCCCATTTCTCCTTGCCCCTCACCTTGGAGCAGAGCCCAAGCCACAAGGATACCCGGTCACACAGCCTCTCCCCAGTGCCCTCCTTTGCCCCAGGCTGTAGCAGCCCCCAGGCCACCCCACTCCTCCGTCCCCACAGCAGGCCCCACGTCTCGGTCGGGCTCCTGGGGATTCCCTGCAGCCTGTCCCGGCGCGGGGCTGGCACCAGCTCACGTGCTGGAGCCTCTCACAGGGAATTCCCAGGGCATTTTTGAAACTTTAAAGGCTCTAAATTAGTAAAGTAAGACATGAGTTGCAGGCATTTCCAGACATGGCTCGGACCCTGTGAGACCTCCAAGCTCCCAGTACAAAGGAGAGCCTGCCAGACACTTGATATTAAACAATTTTGTGCTGTTATCTGGTACTGCTCTGCTGGTGTCTAGCCCTTCTGCTCATTCATCTGGCTTTTTAGTAACATGCTGCGTGGACCTCTCAGCCTTGCTGCTCTTGCTGTGTGTCCAAGGGGAGTGGGACCTGAAGGATTAAGACAGCAGTGTGCATAGACAGCAGATGGCTGCTGCATCTGTACTTACTTTGCACTGCTAGATACCCCATTGCCCTAGTAGTTTTACATCCCCGGTTAGTGGTACATCTCTCTCCTGACTTTTTAAAATCATCTGCTGTACATATGGCCCTAAGAAGGGTAAATATTTTTTCCAGGAGAGACAAAAACTTACTACACACGTGGGAAGACAAGATCAAGCCCGAAGCATAAACTCCAACTTATTCATCTGGTGACTGCAGTCCTTCCTCCCCTCATTACGCTTCTTTCAGTTAAACAGCGAGATTAAAACACAGCCATGTCCCAATTCTGCCTCAGCAGCATGTCCTCGGTTAACTGTCTTGCAACATCAAATATCTTTCCAGTGTACTAAAAAGCAGTGTAGCTCACTGTAAGACACCAAATTTATATATCTTGGAATTGTTTTCTGCTTGTTTCTACAAAGCAGCACATGGAGAGATCTTTCACGTCACTGGGTTTCTTAACTTACTTGTCAGAGACATAAATCACTGCATGTAAGATCTGCGAGTTCATGAACTTGAGGAATTTTTTCTAATCACTGTCCTTTGAACTGAACTTTTTTAGAAACTGTAAGACTCCAAAACATATTTAGTAAATGCATCTTGTAAATTTTGCTCAGTTGGCAACTACTAAAAACAGACTTGTCTTCCCTGATTACCTACCAGCATTAGGCAGTCCTAAAGCATACACAATGGGGTTCTAACACAAAACCATCAGAGAAAAAAAGATGTCTTGAGTTTGTCTCGCCCAATATAACTGCTGGAATTCACGAAAGGCTTTTAAATTATCATTCACAGGCAACAATTAAGCCAGAAAAATAGAGGCAACTTCCCAAAGTCAAAACCTTTCAAACACTATGGGTTTCAAGGTAATGACCATAATCCCTTTTATATACCCAACTCCATTATCAGGTCCCACTCTTCTCTGCTCCCCAAGAGGTTAAACAGCTAAATTATGGGGCATTTGCAAAGAAGCAGCAAGAGCATTTCCTGAGTACTCCGTCCTTGGAAGCATCAGACCCGCTGGACAAAGGCACATTGTGAGCACCCCGTGAGCAGTACCCCACTGAACAGCAGTGCAATTTTTGTACTGTGGATATGACATCACAGTTAAAAAAGCCCTTTACGTCAAGATGGTGTAAGAGATTGTTTGTGTCAGTGTCTGGTTCATCTGGGGAAGGAAACAAAGCTTAATAGCACTGCCATTAAAAGGCAAATCAAAAAAATCCCATTGACCTCAAATACCTGGCTGATCACTTGCACAAAAACAGCCCACATCATGCCAACTGATTTCTTAAGGTGACCAGCATTAAAAATGAAGCACCTCTGGAAAAAACAACAGAAGATCATCCTTTTGTAGACATTCAAAAGTGCATTGTGCTGAATGTAAAAGCATCAAGGCATATTGGGTTCAGAAGTACCATCACACACTATGAAGCAGAGCTTCAATTTTACAGTCCAGTTTAGGTACGAAGTTGGATGTTGTTCAGACCCGCTCACAGAGAAAACAGAGAATTTCTCCCTGTTCCTTTTATGTAACTCCTGACAATTCTCAATCCAGACATTAACTTTTAATTCACCTCGTACTTCTCCAAAAAGGGTGTGTGTGGTATTTCCAATATCTTTTTCCGTGTTCTCAGTCCATAAAAGTGAAGAGAAATAATGAATGAATTTAATTATTTCCATCCAGTCTGCTGGTTATAGAAGAAGACCTTTTAATTTGGCTAAAAGAGAAATTACTTGTTCCTTCAAAAATCACACTGATTCACAGGTATTGCTGGCCTGGAATATGAAGGCTATGTTTGCTAGGGTAAATGGCCACTGGCAGCTTATTACTGCTGTAACTGTTCATGCTCTATGTCTTAGCAGATGTGGGTGGAGGGAAAATGTCATCCCTTCTCAGGAATTACACCCTTTATTTTAGGCTGCTGCTCCGGCTTGCTCAGGATCTCACAAGCCCAGAATATTGACCAGGTTCTGCAAAGCTCATGTCCTGCAGTCGGCTTGCATGCACTGTTTTCTCCCTTTTTTACTGAAAATGACAGAAGCTGGATAATAAGAATTCATGCTCAGGAGGAACATTGCCTTTCCTATCAGTGGCATGCCTTGCCATGCCTTGCTGTGAGCTCCTCCATGTGGAGCAGCACCTACAGGCTGGGATGGGGAACGAGAGCAGCCCCGTGGTCCCTGGAGGCCTGTGTGGAGGTCGCTGGAGGAGCTGAGGTCTCTGCTGCAGTGTCCAGCCAAGCAAGATCAAAGTCAGCGCAGACACACTGCATATCACACCAGGCTGCAACCGCAACGCATAAACATGACTGTAAATGTGAAACACAAAGATCTGTGCTGCTCTTAGCTCCCAGTACTGAGCCAAATGCAGACTATTCATAATACTTTGAATAACCTCTCGTTGCTGTAAAATACTGCGAGGTCAAAAACCAGAATCCGGGCATATCAGCCATGAGAGGCAGCAGCAGGGATCATGAATCAGAAAGGGAAATTGTGTCCTGCTGCCAATAACCTACTTATTAATGACTTCTTCCCCAGTCATCCTCTGGGACCGAAGCTAATTCCTGTAACAGGGCCTCCCTACGTTGCATCCGCTGGCTCTCCGGCAGCAGCTACCAGCCCATCCTCGGCTCCCAGCATTGGTACCGGAGCAAACGCCCAAACCCTGCTTGCCCTGCACTGCTGAGGTTCAAAGGGAGCTCCCAGGGCACGTCCCTGCTGAACAAATCCCCCTGCGGAGATGAGGAAAGCCCTGAAGAGACCTCTGCTCTCTACCAGAAAGGCGGGGATTAAACAGACACCCAGGCTCCTGGCCCTCTGTGGCCCCACATCCCAACCCGGTGCCCCCAGGTCCATGACCAGAGGGTGGTGCAAACACCCAGCACCTCGCAGAGGTGCCACAGTGTGAGCAGTAAGTATGTTTAGAGGAAGACACAGGGATCTACCAAACTGAAAACTGCTCCCACCGCTGTCCAACCATCACAGGCCCTGCTCAAAAAGCAATCCTTATCTAACTAGCAATACCACGTGCAACACTAGAAACTCAGCTCTCCATTTTATGCAGCCAGGATAAAATCCTTCAAGCTCCGCTGTGCATCCCATCCATTAGCAGCGCCTGGGGAGCTGTGCTGAGGCCTAGCTCATGATTAGATAAAAGCTTTCCCTTCTAAATCACTGTCCAGAATAAAAACCAAGGGTCTGGAACAGTGAACTCCACATATATTAGAGGTCAGGCAGGGCCCCTATGCTGGTTATTTATGCGTCTTTGTTTTACACTGCAGAATGCAAGGTCTTGTGGCAGGGAGTAAGTTCCTTCATTTCTTTGTAATGCTAATGATGCCAAGACCCTTCGCTCAGTAAACATGAAGGAAAAGGAAAATGCTCCGGTTTTACCCAAGAAACACCTTTACAATAAATCTGTGAAAATATTAGTGCAGAGCCCTGTGTGTACCAAAACAAACCTGGGATGGCGATGGTGAAGGGAAGTCGGTGAGTTTTGGCTGCCTCTTTGCCCCCAGCATCTGAAGCCAACTCATGCCAAGCAGGCTCCAGAACCACTCTAACCAGTGGAGAAACTGTTCAAACTGCAAACATTACTTTGTCCCTGACCCTCTGTCACCTGCCTCTGCTTTGGAGGGTTTTCAAAGCACATCAAGGAAGCCGTGCCAGCAGCTGAAATCCCGGCTCAAGGCCATCCCTGGAGAAAATCTGGGAAAACTTGAAAACTGACAGAAGAAATGCTAAGAAAGCTGAAAATAACTCTCCAGGAGCAGTTTTGCTCAATGCTTGAAGTCAGGAACATCTCAGCAGCAAAACCGCAGTTCAGGCTGGGAAGCACTGGGAACAGACCCCACTGTAAAGACTTCTGAGCCTCTCAATGCAGCCGGGGCCATATGGCCATGGCCACGTTATCTTCACAGCTTCACAGAAGTTTGGGTGAATCCCACTCCTCAGGCACCAGAAGAGCAGGGATAAGCTGCTGTGGCATTTCACGAAGGCCAGCTGAGCAACGAGTACCTGGCCCAAAGTCACAGAGGAAGAGCAGAAACCGGGGTTTCGTTTCTTGGTCTCTCAGAGATCTCAGTTCAGCTGGGTGACCTTCATCACATGCCATAGCGAGAGCTTAAAAATACACTGCTCCTCTTAAAAATGTGTCACTGCTCTCAGAAATAAGAAAACCAGGTTGTGGGTGGGAGTGACTGCACAGTATACATACATATATATATATATATATATAACACTTTGAGTGACAGTCTTTTAAATTCCACTCTACAAAAAGTGGACTCTTTAGCACTTCAGACACTGAGCACAGAATTATTATCACAGGCTCGAAGCAGAACCATTTTATGAGCTAGAGGTCATTTTCAATTCATTTTTTAGAGCATGGGTTTTTTTTTCTGGATTTTTTAAAAGTAATTATTTTACGCTCAATTGCAGCTTTTCACTGGTAATGTCACGCTCAATTTAGAAGATATGAGCATCAAATGACTTGGCGTGGGGATATACTCAAACAAAGGAAAAGAAAGTGCTTACAATTTATGATACGCTTTGATAGCTGTGATTTAAAAATGGCAGTGCTTCATTCCAGCAAATGTTACAATAACAAGCACAAGACTAATGACCTGATGCCTTGTCAGAGATGTTCACAGGTCAGATAAAACGACCACATTATATCGGCGGGATCCAGCGTTTCAAAGGCAGCCCTGTTTGAGCTTCTCCTGGGCTTTGATCCCCGCAAGCCGTACGTCAGCACTATCCTCCCAAAAGCTGGCCTCACGCTGAGGGTTTTCTGCCGACACGCTTTGAATGCTCCGAAATGCGTTCGGGCTGTCCTACCTCCCATCCACGGCCTTCCCCAACACCCGAGAGGTTTCCTGCTTCGCGAGGAAGCAGCAAGGGAAGGGAAGAGAACCTTCAGGCCGCATCAGGGCTTGCCAAACAGCTGGTGTAGCATAGCTCTAGAGAAACTGATACTTAAGCAACTGTGGAGGAGATTTTTCAATTTAAGAGGAGCGAGGTGAGATCATCCACTGCCTTCTGTTGTCTTTTGGCTGAAGGCGGCCCACGGACAGCTGGATTGCCCCGGATTCTGCACTTAAACACATTCGCAAAAATATTTGCGTTTCATCATCATGTTGCATTTTTCTCTTCTTCTCGGAGGCCTTCCCTCGGCTCGCTCCAGGATTTCCAGGCCTGTATCACATCCCTTCACACCTGCTGCGGCCTGTTCCCATTTAACGCTGAGCAGAGCATGTGAGCAGTAACAAAGACTTTGCTCAGCGTATTTAGTGTCTCCTTTGCTCGGTAAAGTTTGCCATTTTTTTCAGAGTTCCCCGCTATTTAAAGCTATTAGCTACTGGGGAAATCAGGCCGGATTACTGACAGACAGGACGCTCTGAGGATGCCATCCCAGGAGCTCAGAAGTGCAGCAGCGAATTGCACCAACCCACTACAATAGGGCAGGCGACCCTGCTTACGGATGAGGACACGCAGGCAGGATTTCAGCAGCACCTGCACTTTTCAGACACTTCATTTGCTCCAGGAAAGGCTTCATTTCTCGGAGAACAGTGGCATCTGTCTTCCCTCATGCTGCCAACCCGTGCTACCCGTGAAGAGCCTGCACAGGGACGGCGCAGGCAGCTCCGCGTGATGGGGAGGGACTTGCTGCGGTTACTTAAAATAATCAGAGAGATAAACGAGGTTTGCTGGGACTCTTCCACCTGTCATTGCAGGGGCATGGTAGAAATTCTGCCCTGGGCGTTGCAGACCAGTAGCAGGACTTGTTCCAGCCTCTGGAACAAATTGCAGCCTTATCTTGGGCTTTGGCAGAGTTTTGCCCTATATGCCTGACACTTCTTTCCCCAGAAGACAGACAGAGACATGTACAGGGTGCACTGGCATGTGAACGTTGCACTGTTAGGTGTTGGGTACCAGCTCCACTGAAGTGACAGGCAGACGTGGCCTTACTGAGGCCCACATGCGTTTAAGAACATCCTGCTGTATTCAGAGCTGAGTCCCCTCTGCTTTTGTAGAAGACAGAATTTGAGGCCAGATCCACCTTTATTTCATAAATCATATTACACAATTTTACAATGCTCGTCTTCCCTTCCTTCTGCAAGATGCTAAAGAGCAGCAGATAGCCTGACAACAGCAGGCTGCTGCTGGCTGATTTTACACCCAGCCTTCACCAAAGGGCTCCCCTCAGTCTTACTGGGAGCATTTACAGGAAGATGTCGTGCTTCGTTTCATTATAGCCCATCTGCTCCCCGTAGCTCATTTCCTTTTGCCCACTCAATGCTGCACCACAACGTGGAAATGATTGCAGAACGAGAGGACAGGGAGTCAGGTGGAAGCCGTGAAACCCTCAGTGACAGTCATCCCGCTTTCCTACCACAACCGCGAGGTGAGGCATGATTGCCACTTCCACCCAAGCACCCCAGCTGTGCCTGCCCCCACATTTTCAGCTGTTTGACAACTGGTGACAAACACGCATCCCACTCCTGGCAATCCAAGAAGTTTTCCCCGCTGTGATACACGGACTTCTCAGCAATGTGTGGCCGGCTCCTGCTATGATCAGCTGGCTTTGATCGATAGGTGTGGGGAATGCGCTCTTCTCCTGGTCCTGGCAAAAACCCCAAGTCCCTGTTGTGTGCCCAGGGCACTGACCTTCGCTCTCTGCCCACTGAGTCCCACCAGGGCTTGTCTGGCACTGGATCCTGCCCCATTTTAGGCTCCCTTCCTTCACACACTGCCACATACCTCCTTGTCTCTCCGTGTGTTACTCACTTTGGACTGCCAGACCTGCAGCAGGACAAGGGCTGCTGTTAACTCCAGTGAGCCCTCGTAGCCCTGCTGGCCTTGGTTTTCAGACCAGGGATCACTTTTCAGGCACGTTATGGCTTGCTACCAAGTCCTGGCGGCACCCGGCTGTCAAAGGACAGGGGCTCAGACACGCCATCACCTCTCGCATCCTTCTCCTTCCCTAGCTGGAGTCAGCCACAACGTGGATGGACCCAAGCCAGACCCGTGGGGACACCGAGCTTGGGTTCAAGCCCAGACACCGAGGCTCTGCTTTGTCTCCATCTCAGAACGGAGCACAGCGAAAAGAAACCCTTGGGATACCGCAGTGACCCATTAAAATTAATGGGGTTAAATCATCCTCGTGCAAATCACCGACTTCAAAAGAATTACACAAGGGATGAATACGGAGCCATTATTTTTCTTCTTTCTGCCTTTCAGAAAGATAATCTTCTTTCCAGACTGCTATGCTCAGCTTACGCTCTGGTCAGCCAGTCTCTCTAAGTGATCTAACAACTTCCTCGCAGGTCTCTTACTCCGTGGTCTCCTCTTCCAACCAAACAGCTCCAAGACCTGCTCACCACCTCGGGTTTTCCCTGCACAAAACAGCCCTCGTGTACTTCCAACTGGCTTAATCTATTTTCTCCATCAGGTGCAAATAAATAAAATAAAAAGGGAAGAAAAAGAACAAAAGCAAAGTCTTGCTGGAGAAACCAGGAGGGTTACGAACCCTCACAGCACATTCCTTCCCTACTGGAGGGTGCAGCAGCACGTAAAAGGTGCAGGCACAAGTGCTCCTGAGGGGGAATCCTCCCCTGCTTAAAACTACAGTGCACAAAACCCAACCAGGACAAGTTTGTAAGTCAATTATTTTCCTGTAATTGCAAGCACTTGTCTTAGCTAAGGATGTGCCGGAGACCAACAAGACAGGCAGAGAAATCACCTATGTAAAGGATACAATCTCCCAGCCACACTGAGCTGCCAGCCAGTCGTGCTCCGAGATGGCTCATTCAATAGTAACACCATGGAAGATGGCCTGCAACTTTCTCACCAAAGAGCTCAATAACCCTAAAAAACATAAATCAAGACTGCTAAAATTGGCAGATGATTTGATAGGAAGAAAATGCTTTTTGGGGACTGCTCTGTGCCTGCCAAATTCACCCAGACGCAGATCCACATATGGATTTCTAACCTATCCAGGTTTCAGTGGTGATTACAGCAGAGACTGTGGTATGAACCATGCCAGATGTGTTATTTTGGGAGAGCTGATGCATTAGAGGTAGACAATGAAAAGCTCAGAGGTTATTTGGTCTGTGAGTTACCCCACCTCCATAGTTCCCAGGTATTCAGCTCTGGGGGTTTTGGCACAGGAAAAGCAGACTTGAAATTTAGATCCTGAGCTAGCTTCAAACTTTGCTGAGAGTCTGGAGGTGTTCAGATCTGGGATTTTGACTAGTAGCTCCCAAAAGAGGCTGGTAATTTCTCGAGGTTAGGCGGCAAAGAATGGAAGGAACCGGTGTTATTTCACTTTGCTCAAAATGCAGCACAACCATCTGTGCAGCCTCTACACCACGGGGCCTTGAAGGAGCTACAAAACAGTCTGACTGCAAAGCCAGTCCCTGAGGAACAGTACCTGCCGGCTGACACAGCTTGCTGGTACACCTCAAACCCCTGGAAGAAATGCCTCCTGGCAGCTGCTTTCTGTCGGCCCCATCATGTCCCCGCTAGAGCCTTTTAGTGCCGCGCTCGGCCGTACACCAATGACGCATCAGGATGAGTAACGGGCTACAAACAAAAGCACCGAGCGATCAGGAGCTCCACAAAGCTGCTTGTAAATCTACTAAAAGTGGTGTGTTTCCATAATAAACAATCCGTTATCACATTGCTCTGTTCCCACTTAGCGGGCTGCTGGGAGAAGGGAAGAAAGAGGCCGGTTTGCGGGGCGCTGCATCTGAGAAGACCAGAGGAGCAGGCAGCCTGCGATGGTCTGCTCCCTCTGCCGGCTGCAGCCCCTGCGCCCAGCGCCGTGCGGGTGCTGCTGGAGGCGATGCTGCTCGCTCTGCTGGAGGCCAGGCACGAGTAATTCCTCCGTGCGCTGCTGCGCTGCAACAGCTGTGCAGGCACCGCTTGCGAAGTGAGACCCGTTCTGCTGGGATTTACACGGATAAAGAATAAAGGAGACAGCCCGAAGTGAGAGATGCGGTCTCCGTGGCACGGCACAGAGCTGTGAAGAAACAGCCTCCAGCTGGGACAGAGAGGACCCTGCCGCCACCTCCGTGAGATGTGGGGATGGGAAGCACTCCAGGAACAAAAAGGGTTGCAATTCTGTTACACGTAACACTTTCATTTCCCTTGCTCTGACAACCTCTTTTGCCAGCATCTGGACATGCAGAGCTCTGTAACTGCACAAAGCCACCCAAAAGGTCTGCTGGTGACGTATTCAGCTCAATATGCTTGATGGTGCCACAGCAAAAGTGGCAATGCATGACAATGCAAACCTGTATGAATATATCCAGCAGGCAGAACCAGCAGTGGAGAAGCACGTATGTATGTCCAAGTATTTCATGCTTGTAAAATTGGCATTTCCAAAGCGTAGTCTTGATGGCATTAGTCCATCACCAGTAGTACTTTGGGAAGTCTGCAGGAGAAAGCCCAGACTCGCTGTGTTGCCCATCAGCCACAGGCATCTTCCACAGGGAGCTGGGCTGAGAGCTGAGTCAGCCATGCACAAAGACAAAGCAGCTCAGAAAAAAAAAAAAAAAACAAAACAGTAATGTCACTCTGAACCCCTTTCTCCACCTCACCCCAGAACTGTGGCCTCATCCAGCGAGGCTCCTGCTGAGCTGCCTGCACCGAGACCCTGCCCTCTAATGGCAATGGCAGGCACGGTTCACACCTCCGATGAACAGCCTGCTTCCTGCTAATTAAATCCTGAAGGCTAATGAGCTCCAAAAGTCTAATTCCGGGCTTATTCTTCCTATGTCACTTTCGATACAATGGGGGCAAAGCAGCCCACATATCTTTGAAATTATCAGGCAATTTAATTTCTTGCTTCTCTGCTGATGTCTAGCTAGGCATAACCCTTTTGATGTCTTGCCTTGTGTTTTGAAAGGATGTGGCAATCATGACAGTTTAGAAATGTGCATACAATTATTAATGCTAATACAATTAGCAGTGAAAGGCTCACACTTGGATCACAGACCCAGCCCTTTCCCAACCCCAGCCCTCCTCACAGGCTTCCAAGTAAATAGGTCAGATAGCAGCACAGAACCCCAGATAAAGAAAACTGATGTTTATACAGAAAAACAGACTGAGAGAATTCCTCAGAAAGCACTGAGGGTTGGATTTCATGTAGGGTAACTCGAGGCAAAGTTGGCCCGGGGATGAAGGATCAAACGCCTTGGAAGGAAAAAGCCAACCTCCAGGGACCAGCACCTTATGCAGATGGCTGTTATTGCAAAGGAAAGGGGTTTGTCAGCACTCTGCAAATACCATGGGCACAAAAAAAGCACAGTTTCCCAGAAGAGAGGGAAAAGCCCACTTGGCCAAACCCAGAAACAATTAGGCCAGGCACATCCCAGTCAAAGCTGGCACCGCAACAAGGGGAGCCCGTGCCACTAGCGGTGGAGGAGCTGGGAATGCTCAGCACTTCTGGGAACAAACCAGTGGACACAGATTTAATGGATTCAAGTAACTGGACTGAGACTGATGCCTCTTCTCAGAAGCTTCAAAGAAATTTCTCTGCCCAGGCCCAAGAGACCAAAGGCAGCTGGCTCAAACCAGAGCCCGGTCAGCCCACAGCACCTCAGGCTGGGTCAGCGTTTCTATCGCCGGAGGCTGCTCCCAGCTTCTTTCCCTTCCAGGTCCCGAGGTGCAGGTATGGGAAGGAGGCACCTTGCCCAGGACTCACAGCCCCAGCTCCTGCCCTGCGAGGAGCCACGCAGGGCACAAGCAGCTGCTGCCCGAGGGGGCTCAGTGGGATCTGCTCCAGACCTGCTGAGCGGTGGGAGGCTGTGGAAAGGGCACAGACCCTGAGCCCCCAACAGCAGCTGGACAAGGCTCTAAAACCACAAGAGCTGTCCTTCAGGTTTTCAGTTCCTAACTGCAAATGTATTTTCCCCTTACAGCTTTTTACCAGCAGTTCAGACTCTGTGGCTTGTGAATTGCCCAGCTCTGGGCTGGTCAGATGGCCTCGTGCAATTGCAGAACCTCCGAAGTCTCTTGATTCAATCAGGTTAAAGAGGTCCCGGGCCCCACTCCCCTTCCCCTGGGAGCTCCCATTCTTTCCTTTTCTTCAGTGCTTAAATCTTTATTCTGTAACTCTTCTGTTCTTGCACTGAGCCTTTCATTTCACCCACAAAGAGCAATTTTCCTTCAAAGCAGCATTTGGAGGGCTTTGATTGGAAATTTGTCCTTGTTCCATCATTTTTCAAAGGCTTTGCAGTTCCAATCTATTCCCCACTCTGGGTTAAAGAGAGCGACTTGCACAGCTGTTCATCTTACTCCAAGGCAAGGAGCAAGGTCTGGCAGGGAACAGCTCGGCCGGGCTAGGAACCGATCAGCTGCTGGCTGCCTGGTTCCTGCAGGGACTGTATGGGGTCTGCAAACACCACGGTGCTGAGGGTGGCTGGGTGGATGGATGGCGATCATACAGGACAAGCAGGTGCAGTCCCTGCACCCCTAGGGAAGAGCTGTGCCTGGGCAGCTCTGGAGAGAAATGCCTTCTCTGAGACTTGCTAAGGAGCATCAGTGTGAATGAGCAGCAGCACAAGAGAGCCCCAGCAGATGTGGCTGGGGTTACATCCTTCCTGGGTCAAACAAGCAGGCCAAAACCTGGATTAATAATAGTGTGTCAGGCTGCACAGGCAATGCACTGGCAATACTATCTGGATGACAGCAAACATCCAGATTAGGTGCTGACAACTCCCCTAACGGGATCACGCATGAAATCAGGATGTAGGGAGAGCTGTCACTCTGACTTTCACAGCCAAGAATGCAAGCGAGCCAGCGACACCTTCCACCCTGAAACTCAGCCGAGTGCCACAGCACAGCCAGTGCTGGGGACGAGAGTTTCCCTCTTCCAAGTCAGGTCTCTAGCTTAGTGACCTGGAGCAAGGAGAGCCTGGTGATCAGCACAGCTTCCCCAGCTTGGGGAGGTGATTCAGTCCAGCACTGACAGCTAAAGAGACAATTAGATAACCTTCAATCTCTTCCACATGCTTACAAATGTCTGATCCAGGCGTGGTTCTGGAGTCATTAGTGTTAATGTCCAAGACTGCAAGCCGGCTCCTTTCCTGCTGCCCCATCAACTCTGAGATGCAAAGTTGGTAAATACAATAAAATAAAATAAAATAAATAAGAAAAATGGAAAGAGATAGGGCTGTAACACCTAATAGGATGCCAGGTGGAAAGACTATTTTATATCTGTTCATAGCAACATGCTACAGCTTTCCCATGGCTGCCTAGAGGAATTCCTGCTCCCTGAGACAGGGAGCTGAGAACAAGCCAGCTTCGCCAGATGAGCATGGCGAGGGGCTGAGGCTGGGCACAACGCCACCGTGCCCAACATCTGCACAGCCCAAAGGCATTGCTTCCAGCTCGGCGTGTGCCTTCTGCTGCAGTCAGTGCCTGTAAGGCACCCTCTCCCCACACCGTGGCAGCAGCTGCCTGCAGAGCCCACAGAGCAGGGCCATCCCAGCGCTGTGTGCAGCTATTCACACAGCCTGCGACAAGCTGTGCAGCCAGCACGGCTTTGCAAAAGGGCACCAGAGCTCTGCAAGAGCCACCAAGTGCAACCCTTAAAAATCACGAGTCTGTACGTCTCGTTTCTGGGGTGTTTTTTTTTTTTTTTTTATTCTTATTTTTTATTTATTTATTTTTTATTTTTTGGCCAGGCTGACGTGCAGATCACCTGTGAAATTCTAGCTCTGTGACTCATTTCTAACCAGAAAGTCAGACGTAAGGGTGGTGAGCTACGGCTGTGGTAACAAGCCTGTACACATTTACAGCACACCTATATGCGCACGAAGACCAAAACACTATTCCCTGCAACAAGCACCTTTTGACACGGACTTTCAGATAAGCTTTGTGGGAAAATCAGCCACAAATCTCTGCTCTCTGGATGGAGCTTTTCGTGGCCAGGCAGTGGACGTGCCTGCTCACTTCCCTGGCGGCCCTCCACTGAGAGGTCCCTCTCCCGGCTTTCTGGGAAGGAAGGACGCGGGCAGGTGAAGCCCGGCAGGTCCCGCTGGGAGCTCGGCCTGCTGTCCCAGCCACTGCTAGCCACTGCAGAGCGGGATGTTGGAACGAGATGGCCTCTCCAGGGGGAAGCTCTTTGTAAAACCTGACTTCGTGCTCTTCAACGTCACGCTGCCCTCCTCACGAGTCCTCCTCTGACGCTGCTGCTGGAGGACACCTCAGGCTGGGAAGCTGTGCCCTAGGCAGCCCTACATGGGATCTGCTGTGAGATCTTCTCCTTGGCTTCTGGACCTTGGAGGAGGGCGGGTTCCTCCACATGAAACAACCATGAGCCAGGCTCAGAGCAGGGGCATCTCCAGAAATACTGAGCACATGAGAGGCTCTCACCTGCTGCTGGCTCTGCCAAAACCTGGCCGGTGCATGGCAGATGGTGCCCAAGCCCGGAGGTGCAGCCGATCACCTCAGCCTATGCAGCCTGACGCGCTGCCCCGCGCCCAGGGCATGGCTCGGCTTTCCCAGCCCAACAACACGCACAACCCCGGGGCCTGCTCCATGGGAAAGGCAGCCAGGTGCTAACTTGCCTCTCTCCCTCTCATGTGGCTTGGACGGTGTTTCCCTCAGCGCTGCCAGCCCATGGGCTGGATGCTCAGGTGTCTGCAGGCAGAGCTGGCAGGGGGACAAGTCCGGCTCAAGCCGTGCTCGGTGAGGCCCCTGCGCCGGGGCAGGCTGCGGGGTGAGCAGGGCAGGAAAAGCGGGATCAGCTCCTCTCCGACTGCCCCCATCAGGGCTGTTTTCTTGTGATAAGAACCAGCCCCAACGCTCGGCTCCAGCGCAGGAAGTTTGTTGCCATCGCCTCATTTCCCACCTTCCTCCCCTCTCCCTGCAGGTTGGGGAGGTCACAGCCCGGGACGTGCACAGGAAGGAGGCACCCGGGAGCTCGCTGCCCCTGCCACTCTCTTGCTGGCAGCCCTCAATGCCTGTGGCTGGATCCACCAGCACAGCTTCTGCAGAGACGAAAGCCAAAGAGTGTGTTTGGTTTGCTTTGCGAGCACCACTCTGCAGCAGGCTGTTTGCAAACCAACCAACCAACCCCACCGTAAATCCTGTATTTGTTCCCGTTCCCTACCCTTCCCCCTGAGAGGCTGTCTCCTCCGCTGTGCGGGGCAGCCCAGACAGCCGATACAACTCCCAGCATGAGCACTGGGAGCCCTGGTGCTGGCGGCACTCGACACTGAATGTGCTGGCAAAACCTGCTCCTCTCCACTCCGCTCAGTGGAGCTGGTGGGTTACTCCAACAAAAAGCCCTCTCTGTGCCACTTCTCCGCCTAGTACCCCGCTCCCAGACGTGTCAAGACATAAGTTCCATGCCCTAAAACCTGTTTTTAAGTATCAGCTCCAGTGGCCAAATGTGCTGCAATCCCAAGTCCTGAGCCCATCTTAGATAAGTCATAGCCCATCAGATAACTCAGGTAACTGATGGCCCATCTCAGATCGTCAGTCTCTCTGCCTGTGGTCACCATTATTGTTTCCCCTCCAAAAGAAGAAAAAGAAGGGTCACCCATGTGTTTGGGAGCAGCTGCAGACAGAAGTGAAGTAGCATCATGGCTTTTGGTGGGACCAACGCACCGAGGAGTCACCAGGCTGAGCAAGGGGAGGGAGAAGTTTTCTGAGCTGCAACATCAGCATTTTGCTGTTCCTGTGAGCCCTGCACAGGCAGACTCAAACTATTCCTGCGGGTCAAAGCAGCAACAACAACAACCAAAGCACAGCAGCAGAAAACAGGACGCACACCACGGTGTGGCACAAAGTTGAGTAAGAAACCAGCCCCACCTCATACCTCCAAAAAAACCTCAGGACAAGTGTATCCCCAGGGTAACTCAGCTGACATCAGCAGCGTTACTGCATATGGTGCCTGCCCTGTAACGTTATACAACGCCTAAGAAGCTGCTCACTGTGCCAAACATCGCCCAGACACCCTTGGAGCAAGAGCCAAGAGCTCATTGCGGGATCGTCTCCCGGTGAGGCAGGTCACAGCCTGCCCGTTACAGCAGCCCTAGGTCAGCCCTCGCAGCATGGCATAGGAAGAATTTTAGGTGCACACTGGGTTTGGCAGGCCATTTGCCAGCAGGACCAGCATGCCAGAATTATTATTTTCCTATTATTTCCTGTTATTATTTCCTCTATTCAACCAGGCAGGGCAAAGTGAACTTGTTGGTATCATGCAAGCTGCAGCCCGTCTCGACCCGAGCAGCTGTGCTACCCAATGTTTACATTTGCTCTCCCCTGTCTCTGGTTGACCCAAGAGATGTCAATAACCTCGAGGCTGAAGAGAGAAGAGCACAGCAGAAGGGATTTCTTCCACAAATGACCTTGCACCAAATGCATTCATGTTTTAGAGGCTGTAGGAAAAACCTCCATCTGGAGAAAACCCAGTTAAAAGATTCAGTCAGCCCAACACGCCCTCTTTCCTTCCCCTGCTTCTTTCAAGTGCCAAAACATTGTCCTGTCATTCAATGTCCCCATGCTCCTGAGGATCAGGGTGTGAAAATTTAACGCTTCCACATCCAAGTGAGTTGCAATACGTGCTGTCAGTCCTTCCTCCCACGTGCGGCACCCAGCATCGGGTACCCAGCCTTCTCTACCACAGCAACAGCAGTTAGCTGAGGTTTGACTCCTATCTTAGCAGAGCCAGCGGTAACCCACATTTTAATCCTAAGCCTGAAGCAATGGGGAAGGAAGAGAAAAGCACCCACTTTTACAGCCACGAGCACGCCAACTCTGATTGCAAATGCATATTTTCTTCCTTCTTTCTTTTTTTTTAGCTGTTTTCCCACTGGTGCAACATTTGAGCTGATACAGAGAGCAGATCTGAATTCCAGTCTCGATAAAAAGCAAGCTCCCTCTTAGCAGTTACAGAAGTGTGCAGCAAACTAAGAAACAAATACCGATCAGCACAGGCTTTGCAGTGTTAGATGCAGCTCTCCAGAGGCAAAGAACCAGCAGATTCCCAGTGCTTCTGGTGCTTGCCTCCCTCCCTCCCAGTCCCATCTCCACCTGCTGCCTCCTTCCCTCTCCTGTGCCTCTGTGAAGTCCCCCAGCAGAGAGCAGTTCTTGACGGTGTATGTTACACCAGCCCTAATGGCCAGCCCCACAGGGTCCTGTACGTCTGCTGCAGAAACACAGAATTGGACGTTTCTGCCTTACAGCAAGTCCGTGTTCTCACCAGGCTGAGAGGGGTTGGTGGGGAAAGTGAAGCGACCATGCCAGGAGACACTGGAGGAAAAGGACGTCTGGCCAAGCAAAGGAAAGCCAAGGGCTGAACTGCAGGAAGTTCTCTGAAGGTCTCAAGGTCTCGGCCTGGCTGCTTTTCCAGCTGTTAGCGCTGGCTAGAGCCTGCCCAGGACTCTCTGCAGTTTCTCTCCTCAGGCTGGCTGGGACAGAAGAGAGCAAGGACACCGAGCAGCAGGTCTGTGGCACTCCGCCAGCCGCACACACGCTCCCTGCACGCTGCCGGGGCTACGAATGAGACGAGAGGGAGAAGAGGCCCGGGCTGGGCACCGCTCTCACACAGCCACCCCTCGAACAGGAGTCCCGCACGTGCCTGTTTCTGCCTCAGCTCCCAGCAGCTGGAGTCGGGCTGGCTCAGTCGGGCTGGCTCATGTTTGATCTCCGAGATCAAAGAGGAGCCGGAGGCTCGGAGGGGCAGGGAGGATCCTTTTTGCCATTTGTCTGAAAGAGCAGCAGAGCCTTGGCTCTTGGCTGGAGCCTGTAGGTGTTTCCTCTGCGGGGGACTTCTGCCCCGCTATACATCCCGTGACTCCTTAACAGATTCCTGAATCCCACGGGCATTGGAGCAGATCTTACCACAGCAGCAGTGCAGAGGAAATAGAGCCCATGCAAAATCTGTCCCTTTTTACTAGAGTTTCAGAAAGGGGAGGTTTGCTGCCAGAATCCTGGACTGAATCCAAGAGGTTGCAACTCTTGGCTTCTCAGTTCCACCCCTGTGACCTCGGATCAAGTGGCATTTAAAAGCCAACAGAACAGGGCTGAAGCCACCAGCCCTGACAAGATGAACCAAGAAACTCATCTCCAAATGCTGGCAATGGCTGCCTCCGCTCTAATGATCCCCTCGGAGGCTCTTCTGCATCTCAGCTAAGCACAGTAATACTGCGTTACATTTATTCAGACCATATGTAATACACACAAGAGCCCATAAAAGCTTAAACAGCACAATAAACATTTGGAAAAGCACAGTGACCAGATTTACGGGGCTTGGACACCTGCCAGCATGACCCACCAGAATCAGATCCTTACGTTTTGTGTAAGCACAAGACGTACACACGACGCACACATGCACACATGAATGTGTTGTTATCCCTGAAAGAAAGATAAACAGCCCCCAAAGCCCATCCCCAGCACTGCAATATGACAACCTTGCGCTGTTTCTGATTGGAATTAGTTTAAGTCGAGGCCATAAAACAGGTCTTGTCAAGGAGGAATTAATGTAGCATGACAAAACTTCATCCCAAAGCACACTGTAAAACTGAGAAAGAGGGAGACAAAAAGATTTAGACACTTAATTTCCATTAAAGGGAAGATGAGCCCTGCTGCAGAACGAGAGCTGTGCTTTGCCAAACTCCAAGACACTTCCATGCTAATTTTCCTCCAGCAGGATGATGTGAGATCTCCAGATCTCCTGTGCCACCTACCAGGCTGGGGGGCGGGGAGGTGATAGCTCGACAGAAGGGAAGAGGTGTGAAGTGATGATGGATCCCAGCAAACCAGGAGCTTTTTGTCCCAAGAATCTCCCCAGACCTTGAATAATCATTTGTACAAAGCATTTGGGGCTAGCGGGAGAGTGATGCACTGGTGGGACATAAAAGCTCCCCTAACTCTCAAGGTGAAGAACAGTTTGCAAGAATGTCAGTTGCCTTACATCTTGAGCATTTTGTGACTCATTTTTTTTCCTCTTCTATGTTTAATAACATTTATGGCTAAACCCAGCATTTTGCACACCTACAGTCCCTTCCAGCTCACAAAGACACTACACACGCAGGAGTCGGCACAAAGGCGAGCATCCAGTGCTGAAGACAGAAGCCAGGAGTCCTGGCTCCGGTGTTTTGTGCTGTAAAACACATCCAGGGCAGAACCTCATCTCCAGCCTTACAGCAAAAGGAAAGAGATAAAAGAAGAGCACAAGATGCTGCTGTTGAGAAACTCGACTCATTTGTTATGATAAAGGAGAGCATTAAGGATTAGTTGGCAATACATGGAAGGAGTTGCCCACCTCCCACGCGTAACTTCCCAGAAAATGCTTTTACAAGTTGAAGACGAGCTGCTACATAAAGTCATACAAAAGCAAGAGCGAAGCGTGACGACAGATTTACTTACATGAGGCTCAGGACGCAAAGATGCCCGTGCTGTTGGAGAACCAGCTCAGAAGCACTGCTGTGCCGTGCATATTGAAGCACACAACGAGGCTGTTTGTGTTTAGCTGCCGCGCGGGGAGGTGGGCTGCGCGTCGCAGCCGAGAACAAAGGCTACATGCAAGGGCACATTCTCTCACCCACTGGCACGGGCACGCTCAGGGACGGCTTTGCGTAGGACAAGGTCCATCGTCTGCACCAGCGGAGAACAGAGCTGGGGGCTCTGGTCAAACCGCTGCACGGTATGAACCGCTGCAAAGACCACACACCCGGTGACCGCAAAATCTAGTGAGGAGCCATAGAGCAGCAAAGGGTCCTGCGGGAGGAAAAGATGCGTTGAAGCGAGGGCCAGGACTGCGTGGGTAATGTAGCGCACGCCAATGGAAAGCCGTAGTAGCTCCCTGAGGGGGAGGTCAGGCAGTTTAAGATCTAGCCGAGGCAGATGTGCTCGTTAGCTCTCCAGTCAACAGCCATCACAAGAGTTCTGGCTGGGAAACACAGGACAGAGGGACAGGCAGGGACAGAACAACACCAGCAGGAAGGGCAACGCACGTTCGACACGTCCCTCTTCCACCTGCTTGGGACGACAGCTCAGACCAGGAAAGCTCTGCTCAAGCTCCAAACTCCCAGCTGCTCCGATGGCTGCAGAGAAACCTCCCACAAACAGCCCCACGGCTGGGAAACGCCTGCAGCATTGCCAACACAGCGAGCAAACACGGGGACACGGGGACAAACGGAGGAGTGGGCAGCCAACACAGAGGGCAGAGGGCATCAGGAGGCACCTAGGACTGACTCTGGATGAGGATCTGCAGATGGAATAATCTGCCCCAAAGGCAGGAATTTGGGATCAAGGAGCACAGCTTTCTCTCTGGGTAACACCTGATGTCCTCACAGCAAGCACGGGAGATCCTCGAGAGCCACAGGGAGGGAGCTGGGTCTGCAGCACCAAACGCGTTGTCCTGCAGCCGGGAGCTGCAGTTCATGGCATCCTGCCTGCTGGTCCCCTTGTAACCTAGGGCAAACTGCTTCAATGTCTCTTCAGCCCACTTTCCGCAAACACAGCATTTTCACAAAATTCAGATGGAAGTTGACCCAATCCTACAGAGCTGAGGATGCAGATCTGTGTATCAGTCAACCAGCCGGCGTGCTGGTGGTGCGAGCAAAGGCGAGGAGCAGCAAGTTTGCTGTCAGTCACAACACAAAACTAAAAGTCAGACCTCCTGGCTCCCGTTCCAACCTTGGTGACCTTTACAAACCTCTTCAGTGCTTTTGCTTCCCCAGTTCTAAAATAAAACCAGTGTTTTACAGCCTGACTGAGAGAGCTGAGAGTGTTTGGGCTGTACCTCGAGGTCAATGTGAGTAGCTGTGGCAGAGCAGGGCAGTGCAGCAGTAATGTCGTTGTTACTACTGCATGGCTCACAAGATGCTTTCTTTTCAGTATTACTCTTAGGAGCAATCTCTGGGAAGATTTTGGTTTGACTAAAAAAAGAAAAAGGATAGATTATAGGCAGCCAGGAACAAAAATAATCCCATTCCCAAGGGTTTTGTGCTATTTAAAGGGACACGATATCTATTTTTAAGAAGTCCAGCTCTCTCCAGTTTCAGAAGACAAACAACTGACATCTGTCAGAACAAAGAAATTTGGAAAAACAGACATAATAACATTTTCCAAAAGCTTTAGGTGTGCCTGAAGTGAGCTAAAGTATGGGAGCAGGAGCTGGAAGCACACCCTGTGCGACAGAGCACAGCGATGGCTCCAGCAGAGCACGAGCAGCGAGTAGTTTTTCTAACCAATTTTTAGAGGAGGATCTTGGCTTTAAGCCATGGGGTTGAAGGGTGAGCACAGCAGCACAGTGCTGGCTGCACAGGGGCAGTATTTTGTCTCAAATCCTAATTTCTGGTTACTGTCCTGGCTATGGTCAGGTGGGAAGAAAGCTGATGCCATGTATTGGGGATGAATTGCAGTTCCACGCAATAGACTGAGGTCCCCTCTATGAAGTGGCGGGACAGAAGCCATGGAGCTAATGAGATCTGTGTTTCACAACTAACAGCAATTTGAGGCACCAAAGAACCAGCAGCTGGTGGGAATTTGCCCCAGACAGCACATGATAAAGCGATAAGGTTTTCCTCCTGCAGCCCCACTGCGTCCTCCACGGCCGTCTGCTGGGGTCTGCCGTCTGCGGGGATGCATGGGGCGAGAGTACTGGAGTCGAAGGACGTGAGCAGAGAGGGCAGGGACTGCAGGAGGAGCAGGAGAAAGCAGATGGGGTACACACGCTGCATCCTCAGAGGGAGTTGCTGAGCAAGTCATCCACTGCTGCCTCATTTATTCTAAAGGCTTAAATGAAAGGCTTGGGGACAACTGCAGACAGGACAAAGCCGAACGCAGAAGAGTAAGCTTGCTTTTGTTTGTCTATAATATTAATAGGCGCATTATGTAATTTCCTTGGCTTACTGATGCAGCAACTCTGGTTACAAGATGGGATGGGATTTCCTTGAGGTCATTCCCCCAACTGTGTGAGTTGCTATTTTCCTGGCTCACCCACAAACAGAGCGGTTCGCTCTTCTGAAACACGAATGTCCGACTGTTGAAAGCTTTTGCCAATCAAAACATTGTGGCCTTACCCCGTTTTAATAATCTGAGGCATCAATCTCCCCCTTAGTATTTGTTTGATGTGTTCTGCACCCTGCTGAAATATCCCCTCCAGACCTCCCTGAGCTCACGCTCTGATTGAAGAGAGATGCCCCGCATCGGGCCTGCAGCTTTCGCTCTGAAACTTTTAGCAGGGGACGGTGGTAAAATGTATTTATTTTCATGTATTGAGGAAAGACCACATATTCCAGCCTCTTTTTTTTCCATCACTCAGAGATGGGCCCGAGGCCAAAACGGTGCTGCTAAGCTTGTTTTCTATTTAAAACCTTCATTTTTATTAATAACCCTTTACAGCCTACACACCAGCACTGCGGGAGTTGCATTTCCGTGTTATGTCATCGTGAACCGTTATGTATTTAATTCCTGTACCCACAAACCCATATGGACATCATTAAACACGCACCGTACAGCATTAAAACTGTGTTCCATAAAGTGTGATTTAAAAAAAAAAAAGACCTATGAAGTGCAGATTTTTTTTTTCCTAAGGTCATGGGAAAATGAAGAAGTAGGGGAGAGAGAAAAGGTTCAGTGGTGCTGCGGGTTAGCTCATAGCAGTCCATGCCTGCAGACTGAAAATCCAGCCCGCCTTATCCGCCGTGGATGATTAATTACCCAGTAACTTCAGGCCAGATATGACAAATTTCTGTTTGGCAGACCGCAGAGACAACTTCTACAAAAAATTACAGGTTACAAACCGGTGTGGGACCTTGATGCTTTTATTTCCCCCCAAATTAGGTCTCCATCACTTCTCCCGAAAGAAGCTGCCTGCAGTGGGATGAAAGCGCAAGTCTCTCCGTATTGCTGGGGGCCAGTTACTGGAGCCACTAGCACAGACGAGGTAGACCCACGTCCTGACTGCAGTGCATGGCTGGCACAGGCTTTACCCCCAGTTTCTGATATGGCCCCGGGCTGGCTTGGCATGGCTGTAGTCTGTTAGCAGCTAATCCAGCACTCAGACAACTTCTGCAAATCAGCAAGGACACACTTACCCTCAGCCTCAGGATCTTGTCTGTGTCCAGCACACTCCTTTCATTCCTCTACTATATATTATACAGGTTTGGGTATGAAAAGGTATGGTAGAGAGAAAGTGATGGAAGAACTACATTAGGCAGGAAATACGCCCAGCATATAGATAGAGTACCACTGGAAGAAACAGAAATGAGTATAAAAGTTCTGACATAAGCAGGGCAGAATACATTGAGAGGGAAGAAAACAACATCCAAGGGATGTAAGGAGGATGAAAAACCTCAGGGACAGTTAAAAACAGCACAAAAAAAAATATGTCAGTATAAGGCAGAGAAGCTGATGCAGTCAGGGATGATAAGAAAGCAAAAAGAAAGCAAGAAATAATGAAGTACAATTTTTAAAAAGTCTGGTAAAATAAGAGATGTAACTATTTATGTAAAATAGGAGAGAAGAAATCATTTGCCTACAACACAAACTAGAAGCCTCAGGATGACCCAGTCCTTTATACCAGACAGAGACCTGCCAAGCCCTACAGCTACAAGAGGGCAGCCCACAGATTTTTCCCCATGCCAGTAAGTGAATCATGGTGGCTGAGACAGGGATAAGTATATATATATATAAATATATATAAATAAAAGGGATAAGCATATATAAAGTGAAGATTATTCTGGTTTCCCTTCATCTAAAAACCTCCAGAAACTCTTTCACCCAGCAGGGGCTGCTTCATCTTTCCTTCTGCAGCCTCTAAAGCGCAGCCCTGTCTGACTGCTGAATTCCCCCTGAACACGAAGCAAGCACAGGCTGAAGCAAATGAACCACAGTGAAAATAGCACCTGATGGCACCCAGCAGCAAATACCGCCACAGAAAGGTACTGTGCGGAGCTTTCTTAAAGGAAAGGGTCACAGGGAGACTGTATTGGTGCTCCCTTGATTTTACAGATACACAACTAAAAGGTCCTCACAAAGATACAGATACAAATACACACCTAATTGCTTTCGGTATCTTTTTGGTTTTCTTTATATTAGTAAAAACAAATTATTATAAAAAGAGCATTTAGTGTGCACCCAAATTGTCTGATACACAAAACCTGCTTTGTTTGGGACAGTTGAGTTTCTTTGCTGTTTTTTTTTCTGTTTAGGAGCTTCCAAGAATAGGTGTCACCTACCCTCAGCCCTTGAAAACTAGTGACTTAATTAAAGTTACGTTTGTTGTGATGGCTCCCAAGCCCATGTGCGTGTAATCACACACATCAGTCTCCAGCCAAGAGAGGAGAGAAGAGTTAATATTATTTGCAGAGGGGGATACTGAAGAATGAACCTCCTTTATATCCCAGCCCTCTCCAGAATGTCTCATTCCCATCAAACAAACATACAGATGAATACACAAACACACAAATAACTGTGGGTGCACGTGTACTCCTGTTGAATTCAACACAGTTACTCACTGTGTAGAAAGCCATGCACGTGGATAAACGTCTGGAGGGGCACGGCTGCTCTCTGGATGAGTTTGACAGCAAGTTTAATGTTATCTAGCTGCGTTACTCTGGAGGTGAAATGTTTTTGACATGTGTCTCTATAGGGCTGTGTCCTACTTTCAAAATCTGGAATTTGCTTTGGTGTTTCAAAAATAAAGCCTTAGAAGAAGCAATAGACATGACTGGCAAAACTTCTTCAAGGAACTTGCAAAGGACTCTTACAGCCCCAAGCTGATCAATTATTTATTTGGGGTCAGTTCCTTCTTAAAATGAGAGTCACGTCTTCTACTTGTACAGCTCCCTAGCATTTGAGTGTATCCGAACAGAACATATCTCAAATGGAAATAAGACTGGAGATTTTCTGAGCACATATTAGGACAGATAAGATCATGTCAGAAAGCAACATTGGTTTGTTGAAGCCTGAAATTCTCTGCTCACTGATATTAATTCTATCTTCTCTCACAAACATTATTTATCCTGCCAGGGACCAGGACTTATTGGGCAGTAAACCAGGGCTCAGTAGTTTATATGCCTGTCAACAAAAAAAATTAAATAAGAAACACTTGTTATAAATCTGCACAGCCAAAAATTCCTAATTTATGAGAATGCTGAATGATCGAGGCAGGAGTGTGTAACAAAAGCCTTAAGAGAAAGCAGATAAAAAAGGAAGAAAAAAGGTAGCAGTGACATAATGCGCTGGGAAGCGGCTTCCCAAAAAGAGGGGGGGCAGGGATTCGTTTTACAATGCTTGTTCCGTCCCTCGCCGAATAATCAGAAAGCACCTCTATTTCCAAGTATTGCATGTTTCATATGCTGGAAGCATCACAAAGCATCCTTCATCAGCCTGGCCTTTTGGCAGTTCTCCTTCTCCAAATGCAAATGCTACATCTGGAAGAGGCAGGAATCCTCTCTCCTGCCTGAAAGCCTCCTTTTATCTCCCGTCCTCTGCAGAACTCCTACTTCTTGCAACCGCTCGCTCCGACATACTACTTTATTGAAGGGATTCAAGGCTTTCTCCTCGGCTGCTGAACGCCTGCCTCTGCTTCAAGTCCCAACTCACCTCGAGAGCCCTGCTCCGGAGCGGGGCAGCCTGCCAGCCTTCAGCCGAGCAGCTGCGGGACACCCCCCTCCCCAGCACGCGGACGGCAGATACAGATGAGCACCAAAACGATAACAATGACGATTAACAGAAGCTTATTTGTCAGGCCTGGCAAGAAGAGCAGCTCATTAGCTGGTGTGGCCTGTGCAGTTCAGCCGCCGGGGGTTCCTCCTCCCCCCAGGGGATGACACTGATGCATCAGGAACATTACTAACGTTGTTAGTGCATGTCCAACAGAGCCGTGCTTTGTGCATTGAGGCAGCCCGGGAAACAATAAGATACTTTTCCACTGACCTCTCGCTGGAAGAGTTTAAAGCTGTTCGCAGGGATGTGAACGATTCTTGCAGCTTTCCCTAGCTGCCCCCGGCCCCTCGCTTCCCTATAAAGATGTGTGTGGAGGTGAGGAATGAACCCAGGCACAGCAGGATGCCCAGCACCGCGGTTACTGGCTGTGTGGACTGAAGAGGTTAGGTACAAGAAGAACTTTATTAATGGGACAGCAGAAAGGAAAGCCCTCAGTTCCACTACCCACGTGCTTCCCCAAATTTGGGAGATACATTGCTAAAAAGTCCTGTGACATAAAAAGCAATGCAAACCACTGGTGCCATGTACTGGTCCCTGCTACAGAGTAAAAGCTCCCCCCGTTGCTGCAGCCTGGGTGCCTGCCTTGTGGCTGCCCCTGTCTTCAGGGGGTAGGTGACAGCCCTACACCCTGCTTTCTGTTCCTAAATTCAGAATATCTGAAATCACTCACACCTGGGGTGAAAATTCCACTGTGCCATCCCTGGTGTCACAGAGCTGTGTCTGGGCTTTTTCGCTGTGAACCCCTCCCTGCTCTTCTTCTATTAAGCAAATATTCACAATGCCTACGTGAGCTTTGCACCCGGGGTTGCTCATTAAGGCATCCACGAGCCCTTTGTTGCTTGCCAGATGTGGGGAGGTGAGGAAGGGATCTGCCACGTGACGGATGCTGTCCCAGAGCTGCTCAATGGAAGAGCAGGCAAGGGAGGGACACCGCAGCACCATGTGCAGCAGGTCCGGCCCCAGCCACGCTGGGGACCCCACGCAGAGACCTGAGCACCTCTGCAGAAGGGGTCACCTGCAAAGCCAGCTGGCACACGCCTCCGTACACATCTGTCCAGTCTCCAGCCATCCTGCTGCTCAGCAGAGCTGATGAAAATTATCCACATTTTGGGACCGCATTTCAACAGGAACCCAGAGAATCATTTTTAGTAAAACACTTTAATGAAAACGACACTTCCAGCCAGATTTAGAGAATAGTCAACATCTCCACTAAATCCTGCATCCTGATGAAAATGAGACTAATTTCATCTCAACTTCCTCACAAACTCGAATCAAGTACCCTAGCAAGAGAGGACAACGCTGGTGAGGATCTGCTCCTTAGAAAAAGGACCGAGCAACCTACCCAAAGGGGAGCAGCAGAGATGGCAACCCTGCTAATTCACCAGCACACCTCGACAGATTCAAGTCTCCGACAAACTCTGTCTCTGGTATAAGTCATTCACACTTCATTCCCAGCACACTTGGATGGGAAAGGAAGAGGTTTATCTGTTAGATGCGGCGCCCCTTCAGCCCTGCTGCCCTAACCGGGCCGTTGTTGCACTGGGTCTCCCTTCATAAAGCGAAACACAGATATTTTGGCCCCCAGCATCCAACATCTTCTTTTATACTCTCAAGCTCTAGGTATCTCAGGTTACTGGTGATTTTTTGCGGTGGTTCCCAAATGAGCCTGAACTGCTCTGATTTTTCAAACCCACAAGACTGTAATTGAAAGCAAATGTAATCAGACATATACAATGTTCTGAGGTTCACCGCAGTGCATTGCAGTCAGCATTACTGGAGTGGCTATTAAAACTTCTTGGAGCTGGGAAGCCAATACAGCTTGCAAGAATCCAGCAAATAACCAGCATTTATTAGATTAGGCTAAAGTATTGCAAAGCCACAGTCAATCCTCTATTCAGAATATATCTGAGGGCTGTTTAAACGAACATCTTTCCTAGCTTAGGCCAATTGTTTTAAGAGCTGTGAATGGAAAGAAGGGAAGAATTCTGCTTTTAACACACAAAAAAATCTGCAATCCTTACATCAGTGTAAATCTCCAATAGTCCATTACTGTCAGCAGGGTCATTCCAATCAAATTCTGGTGTAACTGGAAAAAGAAGGTTGCCCAAACAGAAAGGGTATCTTTGAAGCCAGATACACTGCTCTCACTGGAGATAAGCAGTAGCAAATCCCTTCCATAAACCTCCTAACCGAAAATGCAAGCATTAAAAGGGGTGGGGGGAGGCTTTTAATTGAATTCCCACCGGCTCTCGAGTCTACACTTAAAAGCAAGTCTAGGGTTATCTGTGAAATTTCAATTAAATCAAAAGCTTTGATAACATGATAAGTCACTCCGGAGTTTGGAGTCAAAACATGTTGTTATTTGATCCTCTGCTTGTGTTTCTGGGAACAGCACGCCTGAAAGACAGTCAGCTGCAGACAAGTCAAGAAGATGGAAAGGGTGGAAATGAATCTACCGATAGATCATCGTGTCTGCTCCAGCCACAGCCACTTGAGGTCTGGTATTTTGTATGCAAACTCAGGCCTAAGGAAAGAACTCTATCACCTAAAGAAACTGAAGGACAGGGCAAATCACATCATCTTGGGTGTGTGCAGCTCTCCAGGGCAGGGTTCCCTACTGCCAGAAAGGTCTTTTCTTTCCAGGCTTGCGACAAACAAGATTTTGAACAGCAACAGCATTTGACAGCTGAAGGCAATACTCTGTGGACGTGATACCCCAGCACCTGTCTATGCAACTAAACGGACTTCCAGCTCAAATCCTTCTGGTGGCAAGGGGTGAATGGGTGAAGCACAGTGCCAAGAGCTAACATGCTGTTATGGTATGGCTAAGCCAGAAAGACAGCCTAGGCCTACTGCTGCCTCAAAGCATGAGGAGGGGGCTCTCCAGAGAGACCTGCCTGGCTTTACCTCTTGCTCTGTGCTCTCTGGTTCCTAACATTTCTTCCTCTCTCTTCAATAGCAACTGCTGGATACTAAGGGCAGTACCAGAGACACCCAGAGTTTAAAGTCCTGCTTACCAAGGAACGTCACCTCTACTTGATATGCTCCACCTTAAATAAATTTGAACTGTGACATCCATCCGCCCTGTATTACACAGCATTACAACACATTTTAAGCAACACCTTCCCCTGGTATATAGCACAGTGTGCACAGCCCGATAAAGCCCTATCACATTTAGTGGGATGTCTTACATCGCCCCCAGCCAGTTCAGGATTGCATATATGGTTACACTAGGCACGTGGACAAGAGAAAAACACTCTTTTTATTACCAGTGAGGCTACTCATTTGCAGCAGTGTTGAAAATAAAGGGAGTCTCCAGATAAGCAGTGTCAAAATTACACAGCAATCAACAATAGGAAGCGCAAAGCAGTGAAAAGTCTCATCCGACCCCAAGCGCCACTGGGGGATAATTCGTCACCCTGGCAGCAAACACCCCATTGAGCACGTCTGTCCCTACTGCTCTCCTCCTCAGAGTGGAAAAAGATCTTCATTAAACAATAGCCCAACAACATTAAATATAGACATGGCAATGACAAGCTGGATTCTTCTCTATTCTATAATTATATTTATAACACAAGCTGCCCATTCTTGTATTGTAGAGACGTGACACACAGAGAACAAGATTGGTTATATTCAGTTCTGTTATGTTAGTGGAAAGAAATCTCCACCCCATCTCCTCCTGCTTGGCAGCTCATGAGTCAACAGTGACAGATACCCAGTGCGTGCAATTAACCTGCTAGCAGGGGCTCACTGCGCAACAACAAATGGAGATAAGACGAGGAAGTACCCATCCCTCTTCCTCTCCTCAGTTCTAGACCCATCCCCAAAGCACAGCAGCACCAGATGCTTCTCTCCTGCATGGACCTAAATGTCTCTTGTGTGCTTATCAACATCGGCAAACCAAGCCTTTGGGCTGCCCCTGTTCTGGGGTGTCAAACCAAGCACCACCAGCCCTTAAGCAGAGGCTTTCAGAAGATCTTGTTTCACTGGGTCAAACATTTCCAGAAGTGAGGGCCCAAGGATAACAGGTATCCAGATTCCCTCACAATGAGCTCAATAACCTCTGAAACCAGTTATTTTGGTTCTGCTCCAATCCTGCTTCATTCTGCATTGCCAGATGAATAAATTTGTTCTTTTGCCTCCCCAGCTGGTTTTGAACATAGAAGCACCAGCAGAACAGGCTTTCCTGACAGGTTTTGGAAGTCATGTTTCTTCCAAATGGTCTAAAATCAAAATATTTTTGTAACTGATCATGTCTAGAATTATACTGCAAGAGGAACAGGGTTTATTTACCAGAATCAAATCCTCTTAGCAAATCTCTGAAAGTGTACATCTGCAATCATGCTGTAGATACAGCCAGGAGATGTAAGAGGCCTTTCCAATGTCACCAAATAAATAAATGAGACAAAAAGAAGCAGACTTCCAAAACCCTGCAATTAACCACTGCACTTCATTTCTCTGGACGGAAGGAATTTTATGGGTTAAGTTAAACATTAAGTAAACTACTACTTTCTAATCTACAAAATAGGCATTGGCAAATTGTCAGCAGTGATTGTTCCTTTAGGATATGAGGAAAAATTACTGGACAGGAAAAAGGCACTTGAGCCAACAGGCCTGGCATTTAGTTTTTCTAAAGGCAATGTCTGCTTTCCAAAATACCTCTTCAGTCCCAACAATTTTATAGAGAAAGAAAAAAAAAGCCTCAATTTTTGTGTTGATAAACTGTAAGCCCTTGCTAATCCTGACACTACTGCTGTTCTTGAGCCCAGCAAGCCCGTTCCCGGTACCACCAGTGAAGTAGGAGCCTGGTGGCAACACTCCCACCTCAGTCACATTCTGAAGCATCCAGAGTTAAGTCTGGTTATTCTAAATCCATCCTGTGCCCATGACAGCACGGCACTTTTAAACCCTGCAGCGTGGTCATAACCAATCCAGGCGAAAGCTATTTATGTACGCTTGGCCACCACTGCATTAAACTATCTTCGCTCCTCTCAGCCCTGTGTCCTTTCACAGTCGGATCTACAAAGCATGAGCAAATCCAAGTGTGATATTCATGGCAAGGAATAAAATTCTTGCTGTACAGTAAAGCAATCGTGTATGCTGTTCCAACTACCATTCTTCTACATTTTTCTTTTTTTGTGGTTGCTGAATCTATTTCACTTAACATGCATTATGCTTTCCCCCAGGTTTATTGTTTGATATTTATCTACATATAACCTCTCTTTTCATTTTTTTGGCCAGGTAGCAAAAAGATTCAAATCACGTCTCAGAAAGGCTGCATTATTTGCTGGTATCACTGACACTGCTGCCAGTAGCGAATTTCAATACCCTCCATTTCAAATTCCAGCCCAGATCATTCATATGTTGTCAACAAAAGGGGAATTTCCCATGTGAAAGAGGATGTGTAATGCATCTGTTAGGATGTGTAATGCATCTGTTGGTTCTTTTTTTTTTTTTTTTTTTTTTTTTCCATACCTAGAGACTACTCCATCCCTGCGTTGGCGTAGTTTATTTGAGACAGAAATCTCCAAGTGGGACCTTCTCATAGGCCCTGGAAGCAGGCAGTACAAAAGCCAGCGTGCACTCTCTGGGCATCTGACAATAACCAGGTCCCAGAGTCGGAGCTCCTGCTCTCCAGGACAGAGGGACATGCCAGGAATCAGCCACACGTCACTGTGGTGCTTCTGGGGCACCAGACTGCCTCCCCTCTCAACCCCAGACTTTTACAACCCCACGCTATGGGCAGCCTATTGTAGAGCACTTCTGTGACTTAGAAACCCAAGAAACATTTTCACAACAAATTTAGGGGCTGAGGCCAAATATTTCGAGATAAACACAACTCTAAAACAAGCACCTTTGAAAAAGTAAACACAGGTGCTCTACTAAACTGATACTCAAAGAGCTCTGGTGCCTTGTTCCTACTGAAACCAGTGAGAGTTAGACGACTAATTGGGAGTAGCCAGCAAGGCTCTTGGCAAACTCAGCCTAACAGGTTATTACATCCTTAGCTACTTAAATCTCAGTGAAGGTGATTAAGTCATTTTTTGAAAATGCGAAACTTTTCTTCCCTTCAGAACAATGGGTCTTAACTGCCTTATCTTCATATAAACCTTTCTCAGAAAAATATCAGATAATTTTTTAAATCTTTTTTCCTGTTCTGTGTAATGTGATTTACTTCCCAGATGATAAATCATACTAAGTACTATTTCCATCATGTTCTGATTTTGCATTTCTTAGGGAAATTAATTTCCATTCTGCATCTCTCAAGTGGAATCAATTTTCCTAACAAAATGCGTTCATTGAGCAGTCACAATACCATCGCCAAGTGCGCACTGTAATACTGATTGTCACAAAACGGTGCTGACTACATTCCTAAATGATGTGAAAATCATCCCTGTAAGCCCTGTAAGAAAGATCAATTGCTAACAAATCAGAATAGATATTCCCCAGATGAAAGAGCTGCCTCCTCTACCTATTTCTACCAATAGGTATTACAGAGCACATCAGAGGACATTTGGGAAACAGGAATAGTCGTCCGTAAACACAATCAAAATAATGAAATAATGGGTAGAAAATAGTCTGGCAGGGAACTGTGCTTTAGCACTAATCGACTCACAAACTAAAACTTGGTTAATGTACTACCCTGGCAATTTCCTTCCAGAGTCCTTACCAGTAGTTTGTAACATGTGAAGAATAAAGGGAGAATCCAGCTTGCATTTCCCAGTTACTGCCTAGCATCTGGGTATCTGAATGTTATAGCAGTATTTGTGTGATGGACAAAGGATCAGTAAGGCCCATCATACAGACCACAACAAAGCATTTCTGTACTTCAGTAAAGGGACCATCATCATGGTCTACATGCATTCTCTACATCAACCCTACGTAATAATATGTCGTGTACTTCAGAAGTTCCCTGCTTTGCCTGGATTTGCATATTGTTTGAAAATCACTTCATGATTCTTACAGGAAAATATTCTCAGATAATAAGCACTGCTTTAAATTCGGTTGTTAATATTATTATTGGTGGTTTAAAAAGAAATCTCTTTTGAGCCTGCATAATTTCTGCAGGGGGAGTACTGGGGAACTAAGCCTTCGGATCTTGGTCTGCTTTTTATACTGGATGAAGACCCAGAAAGGAAAAGTGAACTCTCACATGGACAGCCTGGCTGTGATATTTTGAACCAAACAGCAAAAATACCCTATGAGCAGTAAACCATATGCAATGTCTATTTGATTAATACTACTCTTCGGGTATTTATGTTATTTTTAGTAAAAAAGAATCATTTAAAAAATGGTTTCTGAGATTTTGTTTGTTGACTGTGAGCCCTGGCCTGACCTCAGCCTTGAATCCCAATCCCCAGTAGAAGTCTGAAATTAATCCACCTCTGGCTTAGTTATTAGTAATTATAATTATTAACAGAAGCGTCCAGTAAATGAATGGCTTTCAGTGATATGGTGTTTTAATGTAGATTACTGGAAAAAATAAAAACAAAAAAAAGTCACTTCTTACTTTACAATAACTTTTCCTATAGCAATACAGGATCTGGTCTTCACATGGGCATGGTAAAAGACACAAGCCCAGCCATTTGCCTTTATGCACACATTTGATCAAACATTAACATTTCATGTCACAAATCTAAGCAGTTGAAAACTTCTCCTCCTGTACCAGAGCTCTTGATTCGAGGTTTCTGCTCCTAATCCCTGGAGCAGAGCAAGAGCAGAAGCAGCAAATCCTTTCAGGTGCCCTGAGTTCCAAACCCCTCTGTGCACATCCACACTCCCAACACGTGCCAGCTGCCTTACAAAAGGTAGGTTTTCACCACGTGAAATGGTCTGGGAGAGCTCCCAGACTATCCCATGGAGGGATTTAGTGTCCTCCGATGGTCTCCCCCCTGCTGCATGAAGGGAACCTGCTGGCATGAGCTACCTGGCCCAGCTGTAGCACCGCTGTAGGCACAGCCCAGCTTCACCAGCAGGAGCAGACTCAGCAGACCATCAGCTGGGTCATACGTTGTGATCTCCTGTGACATCTCTCCAGCGATCTGCCTGCTAGCTGCTGTACAAGGAAGAGGTTTAATGGTGTTGAATGGCATACCTTCTGCCTATTGTCACAGGGCTCGAAAGCCTGGAGCATCACCAGAACAGGAAACAGATAACCTAAGCAGCAAAGCCAACCGAACAAACTGGCTACATCCTAACAGTGTTGGGAAACCCCATCTTTTATTATAGCTGGATTGCTGCTCAGCACTGTGGGAGGTTGGAGCACAGCAGTAGTAGGAAATGACCCTGCAGGGAGCAGCCTGCAAGCCAAACGAGGCGCGACGCGGAGAGCACCGAACGCAGAAGCAGCGAGGCCCAGCAGGGCTGGCGAGGAGTTATAAGGAACAACTTAGGAACTCATTTGTAAAAGTGCTGCAGACGTTACAGGGAAATGGCAGTTTCTTTTAGGACAGCAGGAACAGAAGCGAAGGGCACAAATTCATGACTGAATTACTGCAGGAACACATAAGTTACTGTATGTGCATCATCATGAGTCATGGCTCAGCAACTAAGGGCACGGAGACCTCTCAGCAATCCCAGCTGTGAGGTAAACCAGGGGGTTTGCCTCCTCCCTTGAAGTTTAAGCTTCCACGTTTTTCTGACTGGAAGCACATGCTCAGTCCCTGCCCTGCTGACATGCAATATCCCAATTGACTCTCGAGGCTCATCAACCCAAATGCCCACGGGATTAAGGTCGCACTCCTGAAAATTAGCTAACAGAACTCCAGGTCAGGCTTTGTCTTAGGAGGCTGAGATTCGGTAGAAAAACAGAGCAGGTAATCACAAAACTAAAGACCACTTCATGGTGAGCAGAGGGAAGACGTGAAGGCACAAGCATTCCTTGGTGGCTGAGCCCCTCACTTGACGGTATTTGTTCTCCTTTAACACAGGCAGCTGAATGCCGTGTCTCTGCTGACTCATCACTACCCGAACAATCCCTGCACTGAGGGCTAAAAGAAGCAGCTGAAGAAAGATAAAATAATCACAGTAGTCTAGATGCTGCCTCCAGGCTACCTTGCTCCCCCCGCAGTGAGATGAATGGGGCCATGAATGAGGTCCAGGACAGACCAATTTCACAGGGCTCAGGCAGCGTTGGCTCACTCCTCCTGGAGGGGCTTGGCAGAGGAGAAACCGAGGGAATGAAGCAGGGATTTCTCTTGGTTGACCGCACTCCTTCGTGCAGTGGCTGCTGGGGCTGCGAATCTCCCTGGAAGTGTCCTTCTCCCAGACCCTACACAGAGGTCCAGCAAGCCCCATACCCCTTCCCTCCCCCCTCAGTTCACAGAAGAAAAACACTAAGATGTTTCCATTGGCTTTTACATCATCTTTTTGTAGAGACTAATCTTCAGTTTCAACAATACATCTTTTGTGAAGCGCTCCCAGCAGAAACCTTAGACACCTTCCCTAAGATCTGTTTGCTTACAGAGGACGAGGTAGGATTTGTTTAAACCCAGCTAGATTAATGTCTTGCAGACATTAGTGAAGTGAGATTTAATCAGGTTATTGCTCTACATTTTCCAGGGAAATAAATCACAGTTATTACTAGGCTGGAATAAGATGCAAGGCTCGGGCTGAGAAAATTTAGTCTTTTTTGTTTTTCCTGAGGGGAGCAAATTGGTAACTTGAAAATTGCTGCAAGGCTATTGAACAGGGTGCTCAGCAAAAGGCTCTCAACAACATGTAGGAAGGAGAAGAGAAAGAAAGCCATCATGGTAGAGCTAGCATGGGGGTGGGCCTTGATCCCCATTCCCTGCCTTACAGATGTCCAATCCTGACACTGTTTTACTCAGGCCTAACTCTGTAAGCCCTGTATCAGCACAGAAAGCAGGCAGGAGTGTTAGAAAGCATTTAATACAGATTTCTGAGGTCTACTTGGGTTCCTCTAGGTGACCTCTACCATAACCCTGGAAATCTTACTCCTCTTCTGGGGGTCTGTTGCTGCCCAGGACATACAGATGTCTCCTTGCATGAGATGATTGCTGTGGGATCAAGCAACCTTTGCAAACCTTACAAACCTTAAATGGGAACGCTGACAGTCAGTAGGTCCCAGAGTGTAGGCATATCCTGCTGCAATACTTTCTAAGTTTGCAGTAGGTGTTTAGCAATGAACATGCAACTTCACTTGCTCTGCTTGCCCCAGAAATGTCTCTAAAGTAAGCCCAGCTAGAAAAAAAAAAAAAAAAGTTCTTTTTTCAGACCTTTGATTTTAAAGCTGCTCCTTTTATCATTCACAAGCAAAAAGGATGCTCTCAGCTGTGCTAGCAGCGCTTTCTTCAGTACAAATGCCAATATGTGGCGTTATACAAAACCACAAACATGCAGGAGACAAAGTTTGGGAATTCAAACTGTAAATGTCCTCTCCTCTACAGGAGCTACAGGTCTGACCCAAACACAACAGAAGACAATACTAATCCTTCTGCAAACTATAGGTTCTGCTGAAGCAGCCAAACCCCCCAGAAAACTTTATATCCATTTCTCATTACGAAGGGGCTGTGCTAACAGTGGCGAAACCAAATTATGGAAACACAGCCTGCAATGAACTTTCAAATTATGCAACAAAGCAGCGCAAAACACAATGGGACCGAGTAAAACATTAGAGGAGCACAACAAAATATATCCTGTTCCGTATACAGGAGAAATGGAAATATTAGGGAAGGCAGCGCAGTTGCTTGTAAATACCCTGTTGCCAACGCTTTCCCTCAATTAATTAGCCCTCTGAACCCTGACACTATCAGCATGAATCAGCCTGTCCATTTCAAGGTAAAGGCTAAGATTCTGTTTTGTGTTCAATGGAAACTCTTTTCCCAGCCTTTTCTTAGTTTCCTGCTCAGAAAGAATGGACTCTCCAGAGACAATTCTGGATCGGGACCACAATCTTGCTCCCTTCAGATAACTAAGTATCTCTGGGCAGGAGTACATTTAAAGAAGCAGCTGGTAATTATTAGCGGTGTGCTTACTGGCAGGATTTCCCCCTGCTGCTGAGCCAATGCTTTTGGGAACTAAATGAGTCTTTGGTGGTAATTATCAGGCAAAACCCGCAAGCCAGGGGAGGTTCCCTCATTAGAACTATCAACAAGAAACAATGCAAAAGTGGGCAGAGGATGGCGGAACAATGTGTCTGAGTGTTGCTTGACTCCTCTGTCCTCCACACACCTGACGTGGTTGTATGTAATTGCCTAATTGTGGGGCATTTTCTAAGGCAGTGCTTGAAAGCTGTTCCCACACCTACAGCAGCAATAAAAGCAAATGACCTTCAGCTTCTTTAGCTAATCAAAAAGAACTGAGCACCATTGGAAATCCCTGAGGCACTTACTCTTTTGGAGGGTTAAGGTCTTCTGGGCGAGCCTCAAAGAACCTGAAGACTTCATCGCACTGTGAAATGTGAGGGGGAAGCCGAACCAGCGCCTGCAAAGGAAAGGAAGAGGGAGAAAAACTCAGAAAATCAAGTTAAAAACATGTCCTCAAACATCTAAACTACCAAGCAAGAGGAGGCAAGACATTCTTGGCAGGAGGAAGGAAATAGAAAAGGAAAGCATTGTGCCCAGCTACTTAACTGAGAAGAAAGGAAAGAGCATGTCTTGAATGTAAATGTCAAGTAGGGTGTGATGAATTTACATAAGTGATGGCACCTAGAGCTGGCCGATGTCATTTTTTGCCATGTGTACAAGAACAGAACTTGTTCCACATGTGCAAAACCATTATACTGAAAAGATAAGCGCTCCGTGGCAGGGCTGTTCTGTGACAGGTTTGCACAGAACCTCAGACAATGTGGCTGGGGCTTACAGGCTCAGTGTCAATGCACACAAATTCAAGCAGTGAAAATCTGCAGACTCAACATGCACTACAACAATGGATTAATGTTCCCCATAAAGCTTTCTGTCAACAGAAAAAGCAGAGTTTGCTTAAAAAAATAATCATCAAATAAAACACAATAATTTGCTCCAAGAGTGAGAGGAAAGGAATTTGATTGTCTGTGGAAAAAAATAAATAAATCAAGCATGAAGGCTACTTCTGCACAAAGAAGGCTTCACTGCAGTGCATCCTGGCTAACAATGCCCATGTGCTCTGCAAGGTACAGAGATAGGCAGCGTTTGTCACACTCAGCAGTGCTGAGCGTAATCTGGGAGGGCACCACATTATGTAGAAGTGTGTTGGAAACAAGCAAGGCAAGCACACAAGGCAGAAACATGCTATGAATTTGTTGCTCAGGCTCTAGAGCCTGCCAGTGCCAAAAGAAGCCACGTAGCTGCTCACAAAGACACAGGAGAGCAGCTTTAAGTGTCATGATTCTGAGATTTACTCCAGAGGTGGCCAGCAGGAGAGGAGAAAAGGCTGGAGTTAACCTCCTCCTGTGCTAAATTATGTTGAAAATAGGCCATGGGCTAAATATAGACCGAGCTTCTTAGAGGTCCTGTAAACCTGTTTGACAAAATGAGACCGTCTGGCTCATCTGCCACTTGAAAGTAGGACAAACAATCTTGGAAGATGGATGAAGAACTACACCAGAGCTAAATGAAGGTGCATTAGGGCAAACTGGTTATACTAACCCATGAGACATCGGATTTATCTTGGTCAGACACCCAAGAAGGCCCAGCCAAAGCACAAAGGCAGGACAGGGCAGTCTGTTAACCTCATGTCTGATTTTAACCAAGCTTAAGAAGTGAAGAAATTTGTTCCCAAGACTACTCCTGCTTAGGGACATCAAGGAAAATAGCTAAAAAAAATAATAATCCTGCTCTGAAACCGTGTCTCCAGTATTAAGTGACCTGGTCCTGTTTTTAGGTGGTCTGAAATTGCAAGCCAAGTGCTTCCAGGCCTCCAGGTCACTTTTCTTGGCTGAGGGGCGTTATAAAAATGCAGGGAAAATTCATCTAGTATCAGCAAGAGGGTGAAGAATGAGACACTGGCCTTTGGTCATGTGCAATTGTGCTATTGAGTGGAAAAAAAAATACCCTGTAACGAGGAAGCAGCATCAGCTGCAGAAGCTTGGAAGTACCTGGAGGGTCCAAGTGCTGGGGCATGCTTACAGAGCACTGCTGGTGCCTGCACTAACGCATGATGAAATATAACAGATGGAAAACTAAAGTCCTTTATTTTGAATGAAGGGCGCCTTAGTTCGCACTGCTATCCACTCAGTCTTGCTGTCTTGCCTAAAAACATAACAAAGGTGTGAGCTCTCTGCCCTTATTCCCAGTGTGTATAAACACAGGCATCCTGCTGGCAAAGGAAGACTAACACTTGGAAGTCAGTAGCTGCCCGGGAATAGTAACAACCATGGCATGTTGAAAGAGAAACGCCTCACCAGCACAGCCACAACAAGGGCACAAACATTAAAGCGTGTTTTCTTCAGCTGCACCACAAGCAGGAGAGACTTACAGAGGAATAATGCTACTAACAAACAGCGTAAGGGGGCTGAGATTTAGCGATGGCTCGATTCCTAACACCCTTCTCGGTTTGGGCAGGTTACTTAACCTCCTTCCATGAAATTCAGCGGGGATTTATCTCCTGTTACCCATTTACAATGCTGAGCAATAACACTTACCTAATCTGCTGAAAGGTTACGAGGCTCAGATATTTAATATCTACAGTGTGTTTTGAAATCTCTAAGGGCTTGATCTTGTGCAGTCAATGGGGCAACGGCAAGCGCTGTAAATGATATGTATCATTACTAGGGAAACATAAATACCCAAGTTATACCCATCGCAGGGGTTCTGCACATCAGGCACCTTCTCAAATAGTTGTCACTTCCCTACATGTTGCAGGTGTTTGCCCTTCCCAAAAAACAGGCTGCAGATGTCAATACTGAACTGGAGCACAGTGGGTTAGTGGGTTTTCTTTGACGCAGGAGCTTGGTAAGCTGCTGTGTAGATTTGGGTTTCTAAAACAACAGAAGCTTTAGGGAATGTGCCCCCCCTCTTGAACTGGTGGTCCCGTTTGGAACTCTCCAGGAGCACTAAGGGGAGCACTGTGGTCCTGCTGGGCCAGAGGAGGACAACTAGAAAGCCCCTCCGTGACTCCTGGCTTTCCCAGGCAGGTAGCAGAGGACACAAATCAAACAGGTGAAGCTGTTTCCAAACCCAGCCATCCTGCTCACCCACCCCAGCGACACGGTGGCCCTGGGGCAGGGCTGGCTCTCCCACTGCTGAATCACCTCCCAGAGTGCTGCAATCTTCAGCCCAGTGCACTGAGGTGAAATGAAAACCACCTGATAATAACTTGCCATTGCATGCTTTTGGGAGATCTCAGGTATAAAGTCTGCAGCCAATCAATTTTTATTTGTTTTTAAAGAGCAAAACCCTAAGGAAGAGTAAGAAATGCTGAGAAAATGCAAATGAGGGTGTAAAACCAACTACAGTAGGTCTGTTTTGGGTGGCAGGGAGCAGCAATACTGTTTTGAGAAACAAACCTCTTCAGCAAACACACAACATCACCTGTGATCAAGCCAAGCACAATGCAATTTCAGAGAGTGAACAAAAAGTGCACTGAGGAGATGAGCAACACCACTGTTCCTCTGCAAGGGGAAAATACAAGTTTGGGCATTTCCAGCAAACTGCCTTCAGGACAGAGGTGCAGCAGGCTGAAGGCAAGACTGTGGGGTCAAGGGAAAAAGGAAAAAGAGAAAGAGGAAAACAGATAGTGAAAAGAGGAAAAGGATAGGGATGTGACATTCTTCCCGGGACGTGGAAAATAGGGGTAAATGCACACAGCTACATATAGCAAACATCCAGAAACAGCAAGGAATTTGCACAGGAAAGGTGAAAGATAAAAAGTGCTAGTGAGCAGAATTCATCCTTGCAGTGCTGCTGAGTATTATCAGTAACAGCAAGTTTCCTTGTTCAACAGGCAAAGGCAGACGTGCACTGCCTAGACCTCACATACTCCTTAGGAGATAGGCTTTTATGTGTTATTTCAGCCTGTAATGATGTCTGTCTCTCTATATTACAGGTTTCAGACAGTCTCGCAGAGCAGTGGATGATTCAAAAAGCCATTAGAAAAGCTTCCACGTCAGGCGGGGCATTAGCAATCAGCCCTCTGCATCGGGCACAACCAATTCACGCTGCTCAGCTGCTGGCAGGCTGCTGCACGCCGCACACACACGGCGTGCAAAGCGAAGCACAGCACCGACTGCAGGCAGGGTTGGCTGCTTCAGGTTCCATGCCAGCAAACAGCTCGGTGGGAATACGTTGCAGGTGGACGGCTTCACGAAATGCATGCACACGGGTGAGAAAACACAGAATATGTAGATGTGCCTTGAATGCTGCATGTTGCATGTATGCATATACAATTATAAAAAAAAGAGATGCACAGACATGACTATAGAGGTATACAGCACACGTGTAGGTGTGTGTGTGTATGCATACAATGATATTCACCCCACTGAACTTTACGTATCTAAAACTGGGGACTGGTGTAACCGGTATCATCGTTAGTGGAAGACCAGCACCTTCAGGGGGTGATTTGTCTGCCCCATCGTAGACATCTAGCTTTGGGTGGGGTGATCTCTCCCCACACACAGCCTGCTGAGGGAGTTCAGACACGTAGCTTCCCTAATGTTCTGCGGGGTTAAGCCCAGCTCACAGATACCCAGAGACAGCTGACTACTGAATGCTTATGACTCCCTGACTTTTCATATTAAGGATCCTGTTCTCAATTGCTTATCATTCTAATTAACGGTAATTGTTTGTGGCAGATGCTTAGGAATGGCCACGAGTTCAGCAAGAGGGAAAATGCAATTACAATAGTTCACTTCTCAGAACAGAGAAATAAGTTCTTTCACCTTTCTGTATCTGTTTTGTTGAGAGCTTCAAGTAACCCCAAGCTTGAACCCCAAGAAATGAGGTGAGGAGGTTGCATGGCAAACACTGACAGTCAGAGACTAGTGCATGCTGGTGGCTCAGGCAAGAGAAGTAGGGGGATGCAGGAATAAATAAAATTGCTGAGGAAGAAAAGAGGGTGTGATTTTGGAAGTAACTGGGACATAGAAGAGCCTCTGACATAAAAGGGCCATAAGGCACCAGAAAGCAAGGCACTATACCAGGTACTGAGAAGGGCAAGTTATTTATTAACTCTCATTACTGCAGCTGGTCTAAACACATGGGCATTCTGAAATGCAGATAAAAATGATAGATGAAGTTTAAAAGTTTTTCACTTAAACCCCTTCATTCTTGAATAAGAGTAACTACTATTCCATTTTAATTCTGCACTAGCTTAGCTGTATGATAGAGACAGAAACGTCTGTGCATCTGTCTTGACAAGTTCAAGGATTAAACCTTGAAAGAGAGGCTGGACTGAGAGACTGAGAGGGAGGTAATTATGTTTTTTCCTTTTTGAAGTGTGGTTTCTCAAACTGTGAACTTTAATAAAAGAATGACCAATATTTCCTGGCACTGACGCAACTTGCTCGTATAATTTTTATTTAGGTGGCGTGCATATGGGTACTTAAACCTCCCTTCGGAAAAGCCCATAAGCTTCTACAGAAATACACCTCCTGTCAGGACAGCATAAATGCGTGTGACAAATTCAAGCATCTAGGACAATGGGACTTCACATCTTGAAAGCTCTCCTGCACAAAGATGCTCCCCTCACTTAGGACCAACATGCACAATGACGCAAGTCTGCAAATGCTGGCCTGAGTCTTCCCCGAGGGCTGAGGAAGGAGAGCGTGGTGGTTTGGTGACCCACTGACCTGAGAGGCCTTTCGTGAACACAGGGTGATGCACACTGGACATGCACACACTAGAGGTGTGTATGGGAGATGAAAAGCTTACTAAATAAAATGCTCCTAGCAAGGTGAGCCTATGAAGTTCCTCTTTTTTCACATTGGCAAAAACTTATTAAAAATTTAAGAAAACCAGGCACAAGGAGCCCAGAAGACCTTAAATCTCACTAAACTAAATCCAAGCCTAGAGTTAAGAAGGAAATCATCCAGAGATAGTAAGTCCAGTGGGCAGCACACGTTTACAAGCAAAATTCAGTTTGTTTGCTAAGTTGCTCGGGTTACCACAAAGGACATCCAGACCCTGCACTTTCATGTTTATGGATGAGAAAAGCCCTGGAAATCTTCCCTGTATGTCCCAGTCTGTTGTTCATTGCAACTTCAAAGCTTCTTGTGGCCTTAGCACAGACACTGGCCTAATTACCCCTGTGAAGCCATTTCTCTAGTGAAGAACCAGACAGGCCCGAGGGGTCAGGAGGCCCATGCTTCAGGGAGCAGAGGTCTCAAGCCCTTGATGACCGATGCTTTCTGCAGAACTCCCCATTCTGCCCAGTCTCCTCTCAAAACCTCGGGCAGCCTTTGCCTGCCGGTCATTGCTTCCATGCCTAGTGAAGGAACAAAACATCAAAACAGCCCAAGTCAGAGCTGCTTCTCAGCCATGCCAATCATCACGCTCTGTCAGAGACAGTCTGCAACAACAACATAACAAATGGTCAAGCATTTGCACCGCTCATTTGGCAGGGCCCATCTGTGCTTCACTTCTGCAGGGCAGGCTGGATGGAGAGTCCTCATCTGGCAAAAAAATCACCAAATTTTGCGTCTGGCTCTGCCTCCCTCCTCTGCTTCCTCACAGACTCCAGCAGACAAAGCTCTACTTTGTCTACATTTTACTATCCCACATCAGATTTTCTCCACCAACTGCACCTACATCATTCCAGCATCATTCTCCACATTTTTCAAAATTGAACACGTCGTCTGCCTACTCATTTTCAGACTAGCATGGGATGTAAGCTTTGCACCCATATATGAGCAAGAATGAATCTCAAAATGATGTTCTTGCTCTACAGTTCTGAACGATTCAAGAGTCACAACATCTGCTGGACTGGGGAAAAAGGGCAGAAAACAGGTAATGCTGCCAAAGAGGTGGGCATGATCCTACTTGCAGGCCATGCACCAGCTTGAGGCGGGGGAGCCAGACATCTTGAGGAGAGAAAAACCCAGCGAGGAGGAAGGCAGCATGGGAAGTCCTGCAGTATCAGCAATCATGTCAGCAGCTGACTCCAAGACATTCCTCAGAGGTGAGCGGCGGGGCACCGCTAGGCCAGCCAGGCCAGGGCTGTCTGGGCACAGACAATGGGGTCCCAGATAAGCAGCTTCCAGCGCGGGCAGCCCGGGGCAGGGGCTCCCCCCCAAGTAAATCGCTGCTTTCTCCTGCACGCATCTGCTGGGTGAACCCTGACATTCGTCCTCGCCACTCACGTCGCGGGCAGTTCCTGTCTGAAGGAAGGAGGCTGGGGGTGCAGCGGGACCGCGCATATTTTAAAGCGAGACTTTTGGCCGTCGGCAGGAAGACAGCATGGTAATTGTCACACAGAGAGCCTGATCTCATGAGATAAGACTTTAATCGCAGCTTCCTTGCCCGGGTGATGCAGATGGCAGGGGTTTTGCTGGGCCCTGTCACCACTGCCCCCTGCACGCCTCAGGCGCTGCTGTGACCTCCTCCCAGTTGTGGATGAGCAAATGTCTGACTGGAGCAGTTCTCGGGAATGGTGGTTTTCCCCTCCACCTGCTCCTCTGGCTTTCTAAAAACGGAAAGAAAACCCCACGGGAAAGAAAAGAGGAAGTCTAGGGTTTAAATTACACGCTGACGTGCTCAATACCCCTGCACAAGCTGGGTATTGGTCTTGTGTAGAAATGACTTTTAATCTACTGTCAGAGGATTAATTATCATCAAATCATAAAGTCTAAGCTGGAAAGGAAAGATTAGGTCACTTAACCCTCTTCTCCACACAGCTTGCTTTTCTGTCCTGCCATAAATTTCCAGACTTTCACTCATTATGAGAAACACCCCTGAAAGCTGCCAGCCCATCTCCAGTTCTGCACAAACCCAAATTTTCCCTCCTGCAGCCCAGACGGGCAGGGAAAAGAAGAAAATGCCATCTTTGTTGGGCCTCTCTGCCTGCTGAACTCTTGCATTCATGGAGACTGAAGCAGAAATAAAATCTGCATTTAAGTGAAGAGCCCTAGCAGGGCAGACTATGCTTATGGCCTTTTCTGATTAAACAAGGCACCGACGCAGTGTATACATTATGCTCAGCTGCGGATTGGCACAACAGCCACCACAGCAGTGCTGGCTATGGGAGCAAAGAGTGGCCTCTGTTTTCACCTGCCCTTACAGAAGACTCTCCTTGTGATGGGCTCAGCATAGATGAAGCTCTTAGTAGTATCCATCGAGAGTGGTGCCGCACAGCTGGTGTCTGTGAGCCCCCCCAGCAGGGCTGCCAGCTGTCCCCCTGCTCTTACCCTGCAGTACTCGTCGATGGGCTTCAGCCTCTTCACAGCTACATCTCGGACGTGGCTCCTCCGGAACAGGATCTTACCTGCAGAGGGAACAGAGGACAGGGGAGGTTTAGGGGCATCACCGACCACTGGGGATAGTGCAATAGCAGAGAGCAGACTTTGGCCACAGCCATCAGTGCCCTAGGCATGCAGTTGGGAGATGGGGTCTCATCCCTAGACCCAGCTTCAGTCATCTGCAGTGCTGGTGGCCAGGCTTTGCAACTCCCTTGCACCCCTTGAAGGAGAAATGTCAGCTCTGGAGAGGTTTGTACAGCAGCAGCTTCACGTGGCTGCAGCCCCGACCATACAAAACATCACAGCACACTCGGTGTGAGCAGCAGATCCACTTCTGGTCATGGAAGCAAACTGCAGAGACACTGCAGGGGCAGGTCACAGAAGGGCAGGGGACAATAGCTATTACAGCAAAGGGACTTTTTCTAATTTTAGCCTGTAGATAAAGTATAAAAAAAAAAAAAAAAAAAAAAAAAAAAAAGGTTCCCATTCAGTACTGGCATTAACCTGGAACAGACCAACACTAAGCTGTGACTCACTTCCACTTTGGTGCCGCTTTGGCACATTGGTGTTGGAGCTCCATCTACGCCCCGTCCATGCCCACCCAGCCTCCTCCCACCGCAGATGCTCCTGCCCCTGCACACAGGGGAACCACGCAGCCAGCAGACAAGGAAACATTTGGCTGTTGGTGACAGAGACCTTATAAATCTACAGAGGGAAACCAAATAATAGAAGAAAAATAAACAAACTTTTTTTTACATGAAAAAATAATAACCTCAGTGTCCTTAATGGATGACATTTCTGCAAGTCAGCTAAGATTAAATAAATAGCTGGGTTTTGTGTTAAACTGATTGTAACAAAGTTTATCAAAATAATCTAGGAGCTGAGTTTCCCCACACACAAGGATGTCATAGAGCTGGTATTTTTTTGGCTTGAAGGGATTTTATCTTCGTATCCTTTTTTGGTGGTTTTCTTCCCTTTTTCTTTTGTGCTGTATTTCTTTTAATGTATTGAGACAAGAATAAATTATATGTTCTCCTTGTGGTGGAAGAAAACAGTATCTGCCAGCATTATTTAATCCATGAAATGTCTATGTAAAAAAAATGCTGACATATATACCACCTCCTGCTCCAAACTTATTCTGCCAACAGGCAAATGAAATACTAATCCAGAGATCATGGGATAAGAAAATGGACTAGGAGATGAAATCAGACCCAAAATCCGAATATATGGCTTTGATTTTGTCATGATTGCAGTAGTTGAGAGGTTAATGAAACCATAGCCTTTAACAACCCAGTAGCAGAGGCTCTAAACCCTCCCAGACTCTGGCCCTTTTGGTTGCCTTTTCTCTTCACAACAGATAATCTGTAAAGCGTTAAAGCCTTTTGTTTCAGATGGGAGAAAGTAGTTTATCACAGTCCCTGAGATTTCGGGAGCAAAAGTGGTCAAGTGGCTTGTTCTGTGAAGTAAGGTCATCATTTCAAAGATGCCATAAATTTCTCTCTCTGGTTCCACGTGGTTATCTCATTACAAAGCCGGTGCTGAGCCATGCCTGTAGGATGTGATGCCTGGTGGTAACAGAGCGCGGAGGATGTGGGAAATCTGCAATAGGTGTCTGATTTAACCACGGCTGTGACATGTCCATCACCCTGAGCTGCCTGTCTTTGGACACATCAAAACCTTGCTGCTTTCTTGCTTCCAGCCCCAGTAAATGGGGGGAATTATCTGTACTTCCAAAACATTTCTTACTGTTTCTCCAGGATCACCCTGTATTTGTAACGCATAACTGCAGTGAGCCTCTGTCTTTTTTCTGGGAGGGAGCATGGGGTATCTGTAGCGAACAGACTGCTTCCCAAATCAGTGCTCCACAAATGCTGCTGTGGGAGAGCCTTGCATTTCTCTGCAACTTTTATAAATACACTGCAAAGAAAAAGGGACATTTTGGAAATGTTCTAACTGTCTGGCTTTCCTGTTTTCAGTTCAAGCCATGAGTCAAAAGTCGAACCGGTGACCATATAAAAACAAAAAGCAACCAAAGGCTTAAACACATTAAAGATCCCCTGCAAATGCAATTCAGCTTTCCTAAAAAGACAGTTTACAGGGAGGCCCAGTCTTCAAAGTAACATCATAAATGAAAGACTCAGACTTAAGAAACAAGATAAATATAATAAAGAACGTTATATTAAACACAGAGTACAAAAAAGACCCCAGGATATGATGAGTTCTCCTTCAGCCCTTAAATGGAGATGGAAAATATCAGGATGACTGTAGTGTTCGTACGGAGCAAAGCCCAGGAGGTGCTTCCATTTTTATCCCTTCACCAAAAAAAAAGGAGACTTTCACTCTGCTATTGGAAGCTAGAGAGGGGTAGATGAGTATTGTGGGGTAGATCTGCCCAGTCCATGGCATGAAGAGCTGAGATCTGGAGAAGGCCAAATAGCTCAGACCTGCGTTGCCAAGAAAAAAGGCAAGAAGAAAAACCAGGAAAGTCCGCAGCACACCCCGCGCTGGTGGACGGCGAGGAGGGACCCTGACCATGCACATCCAAGGTAATTAGGATCTTCCCGTTAGCGAGATAAAAACAGGAGGCAGACAGCAGAGCGGGGCACATGAAAGCCCCCAGCACGGAAACCTCAGGGGGCAGGGGAAGGGTTCACCTCACGCAGCACCGAGGTGAAGCGGGAAGTCCTGGGGCGGCTGGTAAATGGAGGCCGGCCCGGGCAACTTCCTCGTGAGGGTGGAGTGCTGGTTTACACACCGCTTGGCTTTTCCTCTGGGCAGTTTCCACATCTCTAAGGAAGGGACCTGATTCTGTGCGAGTACATTCAGCGCTGCTTCCTTTCTCAGTGACCAAGTGAATTTTACGGCAGCTCTTTTAAACCTCCTCCGGCAGCACACCCCCGTTTTACAGAAGGCCTAGCGGCTTGTTCACCAGGCTGTAGCCCGGCGAGGAAGTGAATGGGAAGCCTCAGTCTCGGATGGGAAGCTACAGGCCGTGTGGGATGGCACTGCCGCATGCACGTATTTCATTCACTGAGGTGCCAGCCTTGGACCAGGCCAAGGGAGGTTGGGCACATGCCTTGGGAAGGACTCGAAGGAGAGCAGCACTGCGAAAGAGAGACACGGGGAAGAAACAGGGCTCCAGTCCTGCTGCTAATGCAGGATGACAATATTTATTTTTATCCTTTTTTCTTTAAAGAAAATATTATTCCTAGGAAATTAATGTGGATAAGAGGCAAAGTATCAGGTTTAGCGTTGCAGGGGATATCTTAAGTCATCCCTTCATCTCTCTGTGTGTATATAGATGTAGCCTTTAATTCCATGGCCACACACCTCTTCTCCCACAGGACCCCAGTTTCATCCTGTGTACAGAGTGGGAAGGATAAAGCTGTTCAGGAGACCATCTATCTGGCAGCTGCCGATTCTGCAAGCTTAAAGGTATCCTCTGAATATCACTTTATTGCTGCAGGACAGCACCAGGCAGGCCTAGACAGAGAAGCACCAGAGGTCTCCAAAGGGATGCCTAGCAGGGGAGTCTGGGTTTTCCTCTTCAAGGAAGGGGGACAAATGCCATGCGGCTCCTACAGTCACAGCAGAGGCCCGCTGTCATAGCAGCCACTGCTCAAGACAGGTGGTTTGTTAGCTCTGAGACAGCCATGAAAACAAATCTCCTAATTACAACTTTCACTGCAAAGGAAAGGTACTGGCCTTGAGACCTTCTATAGATGTCCTTCATGACCTTCCCAGCACTGCATCACTGAGTGGCTCAGCCCCAGGCTGCCAGCATCACTGCCCTTTGGAGCCGGGCAGGTGGGGGGAGCTTCAGCAGGGGCAGCAGAGAGGTAGAGAAGTTGATATTTATCTCCTTTCCAAATCTACCAGGGAATGAATCCACCTCTTTCTCTTACTCTCCGATTGCTGAGCTTGATTCTCCTTTCAAGGGATGTCTGGGTGATGGATTGACCAAAGGTTGTTTCATGCAAGGACAGCCTCTCTTGGAGGTTAGGAAGAACCCAAACACACTGCAGAAGGGATGATGAACAAGTGCATATTAACATTTAATCTTCTACCTCAAGTACAGACAATCTACTTCAGAGGGCTCTACTTGAAGCAAACCGTATGATAAATATTCAATGGACAGCCTGAATACTAATGGGTATGCTAAAAATACTGTAATGTCTCATCTGATTCACATTTAAAAAGACATGTGCTGCCTCCAACTATAGAAGCTACAGCTGTGGGAGCTCCATCAGTCAGTCAGCTGTCTCCTAAAAGCAGGAAAGAGCTCTTGCTTTTGTGCCTTCATGCTGTTACTGTTATTGTGCTCTTAATTCTCTCCTCGTTTTACCCGAGAACATGAGTGATACCAGGCCTGCATGAGTACTGCCAAGCAACCTGTTCAACTTAAAGATCAAATTCTCAAAGACGGTCTGCTTACACGATGAGGTCAGACTCTTTTTGCAGTTACACTGGGGTTGCACCACAGAAAGAGAGAAAAGAATTTAGTCCTAGTACAGTTATAGCTTCTCCTTTTGGGCTAAGCAGCTTCCTCCACTGTGACTAACACCATTTCATGGCTAAAGTATTTTTACGAAGGCTTTTACTCCTTGCACATAGCTGCTCTTACTATTTTTACTCACTGAAGAAGCGTAAATGTGCAATCAGATATGACTCCTCAACCCATTTACACTGTGAAATCCATCCCAGAGTCCTGCAAGAAAGCTCTCAGGTACCTGTCATGCAATGTAATTCCCAAATGGAGCACTTAAATATGCACTGTACCTTGCAATGTAAAATACATAACCCAACAGAATGAGACTATGGGATAGAAGAACAATCTGACACTTGTCATGGATGTAAGTGTGGTTATCATCCAGATGGCAATCTGACAATAGCCAAAAAAGAGGTGTGTTCCTTACAAAATAATTTCACATGGGGATCCCGGTTTCCATGGATTGTTTCATCCATGATTTCCTGGAGTCAGGGAACCAGTGCCGAACAGTGATGGCATTCACTCCTGACAAAGAAAGGGTAGGGAAATGATTCATACTGTTTCCACCGGTGGGAGGGGGAAGGACTTTCTTAATAAGTAGAAACTCGTGACAGAGTCAGAACTGTTGGCTGAACTTGGCTGCCAAAGAGCCTCAGTTGATAACAGCCTTTGCTAATCAGCAGGAATTACTATGGAAGGTGACAAGAGGTGATGGAGACAGATGGAGTAACCAGGAAAGCCAACATAAGCAATAATAATATTGCTCTGAGATATGGGGGGTACAGAGGGTTTTCTTCTGTACTTGGATCCTGTTTTTAATGTGCAAAAGCTGCAATGTGTAAGAAAATCACTGAGAAGCAATATAGGATGGAAAATAGCATGGCTTGATTATAAAAGAGTATCACCAGGACAAGAATTTTTCTTCCATTAGAACTGATACAGCAGAATATGTCCCTACATGAATAATTACAAGGAGAAACCAAAGACAGGCAAGAGACGAGGCTGGACTGCCCACCAGCAAAGAGTTCCGACCTCTGAACCTGGCTGTTTTCAGCTGTCTGTAGGGTTGGCTACTTATCCCCTGGGATAACAGCACCAGCTCTAGAGCAACTTAGCTACTACAGCCTATGGGAGCTCAAGCACCAGGCACAGCTGGAAGAAGGAAAAAAGCTGTGAGCACTGATGCTGAAATTCAGCAGTGACAGATGGGGGCCACAGGGTGCAAATCTCAAGCTAACAGCTCTGTTACTGTTTGTAGAGCGTTCTGCATAAGCCAAGAGCTACTTCATGTTGCTCTGTGTCCTGCTGCTATCACCCAAACAACCTGCTGCTCCTGTAATCTCTTCAGCTGCCCCAGCTGCACGGCTCCCACCTCTCTAAAGTAACGCAGAAATCATGATGCAGGCAAATTGTCCATCATTTGGTCTGGTATGGGCAGGCAAAAGTGCTGTGAAGTTATCCTTTCACTTTTCATACTGTGGGATGGTTTCTTATACATTGTTGGTCTGCACACACCAGCAAACCCACAAAGACCCACCACATGCTAAAAGCAATTTCACTGCCAGAGTACAACCAACCAAAGCATCTGCCTCACACAGAGGATCTCAACTTGATCAAAAGTCCCCAGATTCCTTAAAAGTGAACTTCCCAGTCTGGAAATTGTTGCAAAGGGCTGGGCTGTTCATTCAGGGAGTGAAGTCTTCAGTTTCTGCAGTGAAATTGGTGCCTCCTCGAACTGCACAGCTCAGCTTCTCCAACATGGAAAGTGAACTCTTCTGTAATTATTGGCTGTCAGTGTTACAATGCAAAGAGCATGCATGTACAATGCAAAGAGAATGCAAAGAGCTAAGTGCTTTTAATTGCAGAAAGCAGTCAGTTTGTCACAAGGGAGGAGAATGGTGTTTACACCTGCAGCCAGCAAACACCAGCAACTCCTTCACCCGGAGGAACCAACCTGATGATAATTCAGAGTCCCACAAAGACAAGGATCCAAAAGAGGGTCACATTCAAAACATCTGAGAAACACTGCCTTAGGAAACAGAAGGGTTTCCTCACACCGAGAATGCGGGAGTATCCCCCTTTTTGCATACAGGCTTTGCTACACCACAAAAAAAGAGGCACAGAAAAACAGGAAAGCTTATGCAGATCCAGAGCATCTCCCTTGCCTATATGCATACTTCTTCCCTAAGATAAGAATCTGAACATTTACACATCCACTGCACCCTGGGTTTCTTTGAACATCCTCTAAAAAGATCTGTTTATACATCTTCAGGACCAAATCGTCTGACATATGGAAGCATCAGGGATTAAGTAACAAAATTCCAAGACCTTATACCAAACTAATGAGAAATGTGCCAATCACATATTATCACTTGTGCTGAAACACTTGATTTATCTTCTGTATCAGCTGACACCAGCATCCTGCTTTCACCCAGGTACTTAGTGGTTCTTAGCCTTGATCTCCAGCTCATCAGTGGTCCACAGACAGTCTGCACGGCTATTTTCAAGAGTTACGTTTCTCCCTGGACAGTGTGGGAATGATGTGGATCATTGTTCGTTGGTCCAACAGGTTTGGGAACCAGCAGCCCCTGTTTGTGTTATGTATTTGCTGGTCAACATGCCCATATCATCCAAGCTACTCCAGCTCCTGTCCTGCAGAGTCGAAAAAGGCAAGAGCCTCTCACATGCCTCTGTACCAGGTTTTTCACCAAAAAGCTCTTCCTGAATGGCTAGACCATGTCCCTGGTGTTGCAGTAACTAAACTCTTCCTCTGCTCTTTCAAAATCCACACTCAGTACCATCTGGCTCACTGGGGTCTGTTGAAGCCAGTAGGAGTCTTTCTGACACTGGTGGTATGGACCATCAGGAGAGGACCATATGGTCCCAGCTCAATCTTCTAAATCACAGGCCTTAATGAGTTCAGCCAATTAAGCCAGAGCCACGACCTCACAGACACTGGGCCAGTGCCAGCCTCACCAACAGGGAGCTTCTGAGCTACATCCACCTCTCACATTCTCGTGCAAGGTCAAAGACCTCGTAGCGAGGTCATTGGAGGGAGGTGGATTTGCACCGCACCCTTGACAAACTACACTGGAAAAGCAGAGTAAGGTCCTAGCCACATCCTTTGGCGTGAGTGGCAGTAACACCGCCTGGGAGACTCCACCCTTGTGCTAGCTGAGAACCGGAGCTGTGAATAAAATAATATTTGCACTCACACCATGTAGATCAAGGTCTCTCATTATTATTATTAGGAGGTAGGTCTTGCAATAACTTGGTGCTATGGCATATACGGCATAGGAATGTGGCAGGTAGAAATTGAGGGGTAGGGAAATGAAGGTTACTTCACAAGATCACAAAATGAGCACATGCTAATGACAGCAATAAAGTCAGTCCATAGATCCCTCTGCTTTAGGGGGATGTAGAATGAAACCGTAGGATGTAGAGATGTAGGGTAAAAATACATCTAAGTTAACATTCAGGGGCAGAAAATCCTTTGTAAACATTTATTCTAATCAAAAACAAATCCTCAATCTCTGCCATAAAAGAGGCAAAATTCTCTCCTGTGGAAGACCTCGATTAAGTCAGCTGCCAGGTACACATGTACCACATTACAGGAGGTGAAATTCAGCACTCAGGCTGGCAGGGACACTGCTCCTTAGAGCAGTTGTGGTATTTGGAAGGCACCAATTAACACAGAAATTAAACAAACAAACAACTCAGCGGCAAACATAACTAGGTGTCTGTGCTTGTCAGAGACTGGAAATCAACAGCCAGGGTTTCAGAGAGCAGTATTCAGAAACAAAATCCCCTGTGCTTTGCAAAACAGAGCACCGTTCTTTCTTTCCAAAGTGAAGTGCTCTCCCAGAGCCTCCACGCTAAACCTCAGACTAGATTTAAGCTGAATTTTCAGCAGGCTAAGACACGGAGGCAAGCCATCAAACAACAACCAGACCAAAGGCAGCCTCTGAGATGGAAAGCTCATCTGCAACCCACAACACCATCTCAAACCGAGGGCATCGTTCTCTGGTTCCAGACACACCTTTTTAATATGCCTTACAAAATAGCTTCTGGGTCAGTCCCATGGCCAGTCCATCCAGCAGCACCTTCTCTTTAACTCCTGACCACGAAGCCACCCCACATTACCTCCCTGGGTGCCAGATGCACGGCTGGCCCTATGCTCGGGGCCTGCGTGAGCCCCACGTTAGGCGGTGGCCATGGTGACCCCATGGATGTGTGTGGCCTGCACTGACAGGAGCCAGCCTGCGTTCTCTCAGCCTCCCAGGGACAGCAAAGCTCCCCCCAGTTGCTCCGTATCGGCTGCCTGACTGAGAGCACTCACACAGCTACCATGGCTCAGCCGCCACACAGGAATAGGGAAATAATTTTGTAATTATTTGTCAGATAAGCAGCCTCCTTCACAGCCAGCTCTCCCACGCACGAGCACTTCAGGCATTTCCAGCTCAGGCCATCTAACCCAAAATATGTTCATGTGCAACTCGGCACCAGCAGTGCCTACTAAGGCCGTGTGAGAGCCGAGATTCATCTCCCTGAAAAATCAGGCCATTCTTCTGGGCCCTGCCACATCCCAGCAAGTTCACTGCTTATGGGTGCGAGAGCACTGGTGGGAGACAGAGCTGCTGCCCCAGAGCTTCTCCTGGGTTCAGCGAGGAGCCTATGTCCAAACACAGTAGAAGGCAGCCCTGTCAGGTATTGGCAGCTTTTCCCATCGAAAGCTGCAGAATCAAAAGCCTCTTTCAGGGGTTAATGTTCTCACCAATTACTCGCCCCTTGAAAGGAAAAGTGCCGTCAGCCAAGGTGACAGCAGGACCCCAGGCCTATGCACGCTGTCATTTCTCTTTCACGGTTACTCTGTCCTTTTTACTGCCCAGGAAGAAGAAAAAAAGGCAGACTGGAAACTAATGTTTTGTTATTTTTTTTTAATTTTTAATAAGGATCACTGGGCCAGAAGCATAAAAACATAAAAATAACCCCAACTTTATTGCTAAATTAAAGAAAAAACAGTAAAATGAATAGGCACAGAAATCTGAATTAGGAATGTGAGCTGATAATTACCCTTTCGGGCCCTGATTAATTGCATTTGAAGCCACGGAGACATGGAGCAGCCAAACGGGACTGACTGCTAACAAAATACACACCACCAAACAAACTGGTCTTTCTCCCTCTGCGCCACCGCACTGGAATGGCAGCTCCCCAGATGCTGTTTGCCTTTGTGTCCTGGTGTGCAGTGCTGTGCAGGTCTGGCCAGAGATATAAAGTCCCACTGTTGGGTACCTCAGATAACCCCTCTGGGGTGGTCCAGCCTGCAGACTTGTGGTCTCCAGGTACAAGGCTGAGAATGGACAGATGCCATCTCCTCCATTTCTAGGTGGTGAATAACCTTCCATATGTCTAGCTGCTGCAGTTCAAGAAAGCAGTTTCACTCGTTGTTATAGCTCACTAACAAGTGACAGAAGATTTAGTTCACTTTGTTGCAGTGATGTCAGTGTCACATTTGGTTGGGGTGAAGGTCTAGCTGCAGTCCAGCTCCCTGTCTACAAGAGTGGCCAGTAAAAGATGAAGAAATTCAAGGAACAAGATGTGTAATGGGATCCATCTCTTGATATATACTCTCTGTTACTGCACATCACTTGTTAGACTTCTTCCGAATTAGAAAATATTTCTCAGAAAATATCCTACAAAAATTGTTCTAGTACTTTTTTGAACCCACAGATATTGCAGTCCCTATGGAGATGTCTGGAAATGAATTTCCTAATTTAATCACATGGCATATGATTACATACTCCTTTTTGTTCACTTTAAGCTTGTTTTCCAAATTTCACAGGCAACACCTGGTTTTTGCATTCCGAGAAATAATAATAATAAAAAAAATCACGTCTCTCAAATCCTTCATGATTTCACGAACTTCTACACTAACCCACCCATCACCTCTGTTCCAGACTGAAGATTTCTCATCTATTTACTCTCCTCACACAGAAGCCAATTCAACTCTGTCATCCTTCTCAGCACCTTAGTTTATTACACCTTCCTTGAGAGGCAGTGACCAGAGCTGCACATGGTATTCACCGTGTGGGGAAATTGTGGATTTCCGCAGCTGAAGCTCTGTGTTTTGTTCTCCATTCGTTGCCTAATTCTTTACAACACCACATTTGGCTTTCTGACTGCTGCTGACTATTGACGTGGAGTTTTTGTGGAATCATCCTTAGACCTACTGAAATCTCATCCCTGGATTGCAACAACCTTTTTTTCCTTCACAGCATTGCTTTGTAGTCACTAACTGAACTGCCTTTCTGCCATCGATATCATGAGATCCTCCTCCAGCTTTTTGCAGTCAGCTCCAAATTTGAATATCCTAAGTAACTGTGTGACCAACTAGGTTAGTCATATCACTTACACCTTCTTTTGCAGATCCTGGGTTGAACAGCACAGAACCTGGAACAGCTCCTTCAAGAAACCTGGCTGGTAAAACTGAGTTTCTTTTTAGATATGAAGTTCTTAAGTCTTTATCCCCAGAGGAGACATCATTTTAAACTCTGGGCTCATTTGCACCTATTGGCTTTCAATCATCCATTTAAATACTTTCCTGTAATAATTTTTATTTCAAGTGTCAGAAACCAAGGATTATTGTTCATGTCTACAAACATCAAACATCCATTCTCAAATGGAGGCTCCAATCTGGCAGAAAATAAGCTTACAGCCCATGTCAGCCATACATCAAATAACAACAAAGGCTGTTAATATAATTATCTTCTTATTGCTATTTCTGGAGGCACAGTAGGTTTTGATGGAGCTTGCAGTAATAGGATCTCTTATGCCATAATTTACGAGCACGTCTGTCTTGAACAATTTTCCACATGGGAAATTAATCACATTCTGCCTAATGGGAGGAAAAATATCTCTTTGCAGTTTGAATTGGATTTGCCATGGTCAATTGGACGTGGGATTCTTCTTTATCCCTAGTGATAATCTGAGGTGTAGTGTTGCTGTTCAAAATGCACTGTGTTAGACTCCGAAGATGGAGATACTTCACTGCCTGGTGATACTTCTATGCAGTGCCCACCTGGCCACAATGAAACAGGTCAAACCAACACAGCACAGCCCAAAAATTGGACTGTAGCATACATCAGGTTTTGTAGATAGATATTTCAGAGTACTTCCCCCCACCAGTGGACCTACACAGAACACCTGGAGCCAGGCCAGGATGAACCACCTGAGTGCAGGCTTTGCTTGGGTCTGCACCCAGTGACAGAGCTCAAGCCACCATTTCATAGCCCCACATTCTGATCTGAAGGTGCAAAACTAGTTCCTGGGTTGCACAACCACCTAAACCATTCATGGTCTTCCCTCTGATGTGCACCTGTATCCTGGTGGCACAACAGAAGCAGATTCAGCTAAGGCAGTAGGTCAGATACTTGAATTCAGAACTCTGGCAGCTCCAGTTGGTACACGAGTGCAGACATCTCAGCAAAGCCACTGCCCACCTGAATGTGCTCCGTCTGGGCACAAGGTCCCTGGAGATGTGGGGCCTGGGCCAGGCTGCAATTCTGAATGATACGTGACAAGGTACGAATGACAGATCAAAGACTCACAGGTCCCATTCACGTACATAAGGCAGGTGCTTATTCCTGCAGGCAAGCTCCTGCAAGGCAGCACAAGGAACTGAATGTCGTAGAGTCCCCCATGTGCCAGGCTAATGACAAATCTGGAGGCTGGTTGGTATTTATTTCTTCCATGGGGACTCAAGACTGAACTGGCTAGAAATTATGGCTGACCTTCCCTTCACTGAGATCACTTGCAAAACGTCAGTTCAGGTTCAGTTCAGGTTTAAATTTTAATCCCTTCCTCTCTTCCCATCAAATGCAGGGTGCAGAGCAAATGTCTTGGTGCTGATTCATCTCTACTGTGTAGAAATTAAAAGAAGTTACAAGAAATCTCAACTCAGAGAAACACTTCTGCTTGGAAAACCCCAATTCTCTTTTTAGTTCCAGTGGAAAAGGGGCAAGAAAAAGAGTCATAAAGGGTGATGGAAAATAAGCCAGAAAACTAATGCCTCAACTGGCACCACAGATAAAGGTGTCTGCAGGTAGCAGGAATGGAAGCCAACAAGATCGGTGTCTCTGGGATCCCTTGCCTTTGCCGTTAAGAAGCAGAACACAAAGTTACCCAATGTTCCTTTAAGGCTGAAAGACTGAAGGAAAACAGGATGGCTTAAAGTAAGAAGGAGTAAACGTATGACTGGAAACTATGAGTGCCCCTAGCCAAGCACCCAAAGGAACTGAGTAATGTTCATTAGTCAGGGACTTTATTGGTACTTGGGACTTTCGACTGCTGAGCAGGATTTAGACTGAAAAGATATTCTGGGGTATGCTACTCTATTTATGTTTGAACGGAATTCAGCCTCACCCCACGTAGCATTTTTCCATGGAGGTCTGAGCAGAAAAGACCCGCACTTTTTTTTCCTGGGCAGGGTGAGAGCGGGTCCCTTCTTGGGATCAGCTCAGCAGAAGGGCAGAGGGGAAATGCCACACTTCCCAACCAGCGGTGTGAGGGCAGAAGGAACGGGGTGGAGAGGAGCAGGTCTTCTGCAAGGAACCTGAAGGTACTTTCCAAAATATTTATTCCCAGAGCAGAAACCTACCATCCCACTGTACAAACACAGGACAGCACCTGAATTAACACTTGGCACCTGGCAAAAATAAAACCCAGGTCATAGACCGAAACTACCCGATAGCAAGACATACAAGAAATACTCAACATTAAAGGCTGCCAATTCTATCAGTCACTGATGCTGTGTCAAGCCTCAGCTTATGCACATATCTTGAGCATTTCCTAATTATGCACTTTCCAGCATACTCCCCTTATTTTACGTTCTCTTCCAGGAGAACCGTTCGAATCCCAAGCAGATCCTTAAATCACTCTGAGTTAATACAGCAGTCTTCTTTCCCGTACCTTCTTTTTCATCTTATTTACCCAGGAGAAGTGCTAGACTACTCTTTTCCACAGGTGTATCTTTTGTACTGCAGTGTCATCCAAAGAAAAATAAATAAAGTTTGCTATTTTCCACGTAGTTAATTTTAACTCAGTTTATTAATTTGTGTTCACGGGCCAGCAGGACAAGACGGGTGCATTTCAGCTTTTGCGTTGGATTTTCATTATATGTTTCTTGAAAACGAGGGCACTGAAACGGCCGCTTTAAAAATATACACCATACGAAGAGTCTAATTGATTTCTGATACTTTTGAACATTGTCTTTAAGGACACGCAGGCTGATCCCCTGCACTTAACTCTTCAGACAGCTCAGCTGCCTGGGAGTGGTTGAGGAGGGTCACTCCTGAGTCAGCCCAACAAGTCAGATTTGCTTTAGGTCATCTCCTAGTCCCCAGGAAACCTACCCAACGCGTCACAGACTACGCCCACAGCACCTGAAATTCCCCGACGAATCACAGGCATCACGAAAGCTGCACACAAAAAGTCCTTCCTGGCCCTTCAAGTTATTGCAATAGAAGAACGCTGCAGAAAGGGAAGTGCACATTTCCAAAAGAAAAAGGCATCAATGAGGGCTGAGTCTGGCCCCAGCACTAGCACGAATGAAAAGCAAACTGACTGACATCAGAGATGGTGTCTCGTTGCTGGGAGTGAGAACATAGCTTGGATACGCCACACGGAGATTAGAAACATATGCAGCATCCGTGGTCCTCTGGGGAACGCCAGCCAGCTTCAGGCTACAGAGGAGGGAAAACAGAGAGGAGCCTGGAGGGGACGGCCCCCTGTTCAAGTGCTGGCATTGACGTGGACCCAAAGGACTTCAAAAAGGGAGGCAAGCTCCCACACTGGCTGCTTTGCAGCACCACAAGGCCCTACATGTGGCTTATGGGGTGAGGAAGCCAAGAGGAGCTGTGTCCCTGAGCAGGAAACCAGCACAGGCAAGAACAACAGAAGCAAGAGACAGAAGTTAGTGAGACTGAAAATGATTAACCCCCCTTCCCAAGGAGCCACTACAAGACAGGCTTTCCTGCAAGAGTACTGATGCTCTTGACGCTCAGGATAATAGCTTTCCTTCCACTGTATTAAAATGGCTAACAAATCTGAAACAAAAGTCAGATTTCCAAACACACACACACACAAACACGCACTGGGAACACACCGACACTTCAGAAAACAGGAGCCGGGGTCAGATGACGCTTGGGCTCTTCTGAAAATTTCCTGCTGGAGTCTGTCACTCTGTAAAACTATCCTGAAATAATTCAGACACCCTGGGCAGAAAAGCCAGCTGCTTCCCTGGGTCAGCCTGAGACCTGCTCTTGAGATCGCTCACTTGCCCACCCAAAAGAATTGCGCCTTGGGCAGGAGGCTTTCGCTGGCTGCCCCAGCAGCTGTAGCCCAGAAAAAAAAAAAAAACAACAATCTGGGATCCCCGTATGCCAAAGGGAGGTTCCTCCACCCTGCCTGTAGCAGCCTTTGCTTGCATGAGGCTGTGTTTTATGGAGAAAGACAAAAAGTGAGTAGTTTGCTCTGCCATGCATCCGTGCTGTCCTGTACCACGCGCTTTTATTGCGGTCCCGACATCACACGAAACCGTGCTTCGTGCAGCCTCCTGTAAAGCAAGCTCTTGTGGGAAAAAGGCCGGGACTGGGTTCCCCTGGTCTCCCCCCATGCTGTCCTGCAAAAGCCACAGATCCCACTGCGTCCCCATGCCAACCCTCAGCCCTTTGATGCCCTCGCTCCCACTCCCTCCTCGTCCCGGCCACCCTCTTGTCCCCTGGAGGATGAAGCAGCACACCCTCCTCTCTTACTTGTGCCATTGCACACAGCAGCAGCCAGGAACATTTTTTCCCTTGCAAAGGAATCAATTCACCATAACGCAGTAATTTAACTCTCCAGTAATTAAAAAGCCTAAGCTCAAACTCTCACTTCCACACAGTTACTCAGAAGGGAGGAAAACCAACAAAAACACTCGTAGCCATCACCAGAACCACCCCTGTGAAAGTCCTAATTCCCTATATTGCCTTAATTAAAAGCGGATGAATAGCAGCCCAGAAAGTTTTCAGAGAAATAAAGTCGATCTATAGGCTTAGGAAAATAAAGCAGGAGGAGGGAAACAAACACGAAAATCCTGCCAATTTTAGGGCTTACCAGAGGATTACAACATCTGGCCTCTCTTTTCAAGGGGAGGTGAACCAGGGAAGGGACGACACTGAACAGGACAAAGGCGCCGCACGGGGTGAGCATCGTGTGCAGGGAGCTGGTGGCAGGAGAAGAGGAGCAGAGAGAGGAGCAGGAGCAGAGCTCGGAGACATCGCCCTCGCCAGCACGGCTTTTCTTCGCAGCTGCCCCAAGTAACGTCCCTCCAGCTGACACCACAGAACAAAGGATCTGGGCTAATTGCGAAAGAAAGGGGCCCAGGGGGGAGAAAAGCCTGCCAGATGATGACTATAGCTGACCTCCAGCGAAACGGAGTGCGACTTGATGAGGAATAATCTAATCCATAAGAGCAAAGTATTTATCGGAGCTGCTACAGCAACACACCGCCCTGCTCCAGGGGACATCTGCAGGCAGAGGGGAACACGGAGCAGGACAGGCACCGGTCTGTCCTAGGCAATCAAAGGTCTTTCCTGCTACAGTACTTGAGTGCTACACAGTGTTTTACGGATTTAGTCTTTTAACACCCTAGGGAGATGTGGCAAATCTCATTTGTCTTTTTTTCTTTTTCCCCAGTAAAGAAGCACAACGAGACCAGGGGTAGACGCGAGCCTCCTCCATCCAACCTGCATCCCCAGATCTTCCGTTCCCTCCTTCTAAAACACCTGCAGCAGAGGAAAAACTGGGCAGGATTAACGACTACACAGGGCCTTACCCGATGATTTCCCAGATCACACCCTAGGGCTGAGGGAAGGAGAGAAGGCAAACGCGAGCCCCCGGCGTGGGCTCCAGCCCCAGGCAGCCTTCCCCTCGCTCCCACGCCCGCACACGGTGAAGTTGTCTCTGGGGCTTCGTGGGAGCAGCATCCACACACACCCAACGTGCACGCACAGAGTGAACCCAAACGGATTGTTTTTCCACTTGGGTGAGAGAAAATTAAAACCTCGTGAAAGTCATTTTTTTTTCCCTCGGAAAGAAAGCAAATTGACTTTGCTGAGCTTTACTGCATCTTAGCCTCCTTATCAGTTCAATTTCATTCTTAAGTCTTTTTAAAACCTAGTGTCATACAATCTGGCAGCCACAGTGATGGGCTTTATATAGAAAAACACAGGGAAAGGGTTTTCCAAAGCCCTCAGACCTGCTGTAACCGCTCCTGCCGAAATCAACAGTAAATCCAAGGATACTGCTGGGAGCAGAGGTCAAGGCTGAGTAGGCTCGAAGCTACAGAAACTTATGGGTGGGATTTTCAATCTCTTCAGAAGTGATTACTAATAACAAAGTATATTAAAAATAAAGAGCTGAGTTGTGACCCTGAAAATATTGACATATGTGCCTAGCTCACAGCTTGACAGTAATTATGGGGGGCTGATTTCTCTCACTTTCTCTAATGTAAACCAGGAATAAGAGTCCAGATGCTCGTGAAAAGCCTTGGCTCATAGAGAGTCAACTACAGCGATTTGGTGGAAGTGCTCGAGGTCTGCAGAGCTTTCAAACGTCCACATGCACACAGCAAGACTCTTTTGGTGCACCAGAACCCCCCTAAATCCACGGTCACACCAACATGTAAGGGCACCAAACGTGAGACTGGACTCTTCTGGCTGTGATGGTGCTGGATATCTGGAGAAACAGCACTAAAATCCACTCGCTTCTAATTGACCACAGTGGAAGTCAGATAAGGAAATGAGGGCTAGTAAAAAAAAATAAAAATAAAAATAAAAAAATAAAAAAATGTATTTTATTATATTTGTGCAGATCTGACTCTGTGACATGAATTAATCTAACTTCAAAGGATCCAACGTCGCAATTACAAAGCGTTGCATCAAGTATAAGCGTTTCCAGGCTATTATGCAAACCCAACTGAAATAATATTATGGGTACAGGATTACTCTAGTTCCCTAATCCCAAGAGGAAGAAGGATGTGACTTATTTTCTCATCCTGACAAATCATCTTAAGACATTGCTGAATCAGGCATGCCAGCAGCTCAAGAGGAAATAAGTAAAAATGTTTAACTTTTATTACCGAGTTTGAGGACTCGTTAATGAGAATGTAAAAATAATCTTATTTAAATCCCCTCATTGTTCACGATGTAAACCCTCAGACTGTGTAGTTACTTTGGAACGGACAATGAAAAGGGGTAGGAAAGGTCACTTCCACTGTTATTCATTTCCATGCTGTTTCACCTTCGGGTTCCTGCACAATGCAGCAGTCTTCACAGCAAACATGTCAGGGGAAAATGTTATAGTTGCATAAAGGCTACAACTGTTCCCACTACGCTAAAGCCATAAAACTATTGCAATTGAACCAAAACTTGATAACAGCTTAATGGCATAAAGCAGTATTTGGACTAAATCGAACCCAATCATATCACTCTAAAGTCCCTTTCCAAGTTAAAAAGCTTTTATTTACAGTCTTTACTTACAGCCAAGAGACTTTGACATATTTTAACTAACCTGCCTTCCTTGTCTTCTTAACCTTGGTCCCATTCCAAGAAAAAAAGATGTCATCTGACCACAGATGGGGTACAATTTCCAGCAGCAGAACTAACCCGCAACACAAAATCGCTGCTGTTTGTTCACTGAGTGATGGGGCACATCCTGGGGAGCCAGCTTAGCCAGTATATCCTTGATGAAACAGGTGGGGACAAACAGGCTCGAGGTATCTCTGATACCACATCAACCACTTACACAAAACAAATCTCTAAATCCTGCCTGTTTTAACCCTTCTGGTGCCACAGACACCACCGGGGAAGCAGGATGTGCCGAGACCAGCCAGTAGGTCAGTGTCATCGTTACGGGCACTCACTCCATCTCCTCGCAGCTTACACCACGTTGACACAACCATCACAGCCTGCTGCCCTGCAGAAACATGGCTGAGACTCTGTGGTCCTGCACCATTTAAGACCGTGGAGGGGGAAGAAGCCCAGGCAGGTGGACCAAGCAGCTCTGGTGGGCCATGGGATGCTGCAAGGAGAAGGGGTGCCACGTGGGGCAGCATCCCAGCTCCAGCTGGGAAGCTTTTGCTTGGCAGCTTGCGTGCTCACTCCAGCTGCTGGCTGCCCGCTGATGGCTCTCATGTCCCCTGTCACCACCTACCAGACCCAGCAGCAAGCAACCCCTTCTTCTCCCAGCCCCTGGGAGAAGGGGGTGGCTAGGACACTGTGCAAAAGTAAATATTTACATAGCCGGGGCCTTCCTTCCCCTGCCCTGTCTTTTCTCCCCCTTCTTAAAATGTCACAGATCAGCTGTTTTCATAATTGGGCAGGAAATGAGTTCCCTGCTGGCTGGCAGCTTAACACCCTTGTGCACCGTGGCTCCAACATCTGCCTCTGCTGCCTGCTCCCACATCCACCCGGCATCTTCAGGGGATGGATCTGGCTAGGAAGGAGAAGGAAGCAGGCATGGAGCAGCACAACTACTCAGCAGTCCTTGAACTACTGTGAAACCCCATCCCCTGGTCCACAGGTCAGCTCAGGATCCCGGGAGGCCCAGTGCTCTGTTTATGTCACTTCAGAGCAAACATCCAAACCAGAATAACACAGCTTCCTGCCTGTACGCAGCAGCGAGTGCACTCAGGAAATTCAGGCATATTTCAAGCTTGCGACTTTTTCTTTGTTCTTTGGACAAAGCCTTGTTCGCTGGAGATGTTGCTAAAAGGATTATTATCTATAGGAGACTTCTCCTCCCGAGAGGAAATGTGTTAAACACAATTTGGCATTTTCTGTGTGTTGCAGGAGCTGGGACTAGGCTAGAAATATTCTCCCTTCTCCTCTCTGCATCTTGGAAGCTGATGACTTAAATAGAGCAGCGGTGACGACACTGCCTGGTGGGAACAGGCAGCAAATGCTTTTTCCTTGTACTCTGATCTGATGGTTTTACTGCTTGCCCAAGAGGATACCAGGCTTGCACTTGATGGGAAGAGAGACATCCACTTGCATCTTTCACGCCGACAGTGCACGCAGTGAAGAAGTGAAGCCTGCCTGCCAGCCCCAGCACCTGCACTAAAAAGCCGAGTGCCAAAGCAGGTTGCGATGTTGTGCTTATTCCAGGTCAGCCCATGCTGCTCACAGCCCTGACCACGAGAAGGAACCTGCGAGTCGGAACCTGCCAGTGGTTAGGGTGTAAAATCAGAAGGAATGCCATTTTCTGCTCTTTATTTAGAGGTGGCAAAACCCTGGTAGAAAATGACATGGTGAAAGTGCTTAGCTTCAGACCCAAGGAAATCTGAGAGCAAACATTAATTACCTCCATCCCAAGCACAAGCCTGGGGCCTGTATTAGCACCTCTGTGAATGGGAGAAGCTCAAAAGGATTGAGTTTCCCACTTCTAGGACTCACTTTCTTTTCCTCATCTACCTGCCCTCACTTTCCTCTTTCTAATTCCCCTGTTATTCCCTCTCTCCGCTTCAGTTTTCCCTTTAAACAGGACAAAAAAAGTCATAGGGCTTAGACGCTGCCATAGGTTATTTCACTCGAATGGAAGTACATTCAGTCTGGCAAATCCCTGCCTGCAGTATCGCCTCGCTCTGCTCCTAAGTGTAAAGATCCCCTTATGTGTAAGAACAAACGCGTTCATAAGAGCCTTAAAATAGCCACACTGTGGAGCAGGAAGGTCTGCAAACATAGCACACTTAAGAACATCAGCGCCCAAAAAGCTTCATAAATAGAGAAAATAGAGTAGGAGAAATCACTTGTGATCAGGCAGCAAATTCCCAGGTTCATTGTTTCCAAATCCTCAGGAAAAAAATAATCCCAACTTATTTTAAGCATGTGAGTGTATAAATAAATCAGCTGGCCCAGCCAAAAGGCAAAGGGGGATGAAAACAGATGCAAACAGAGTTCTGGGCTATTACTTAGCCGTGAATATCAGCAGGGCTCTGCTCTCCTATATTGCCTAGGCAGCTTAAATACAAATACAACAGAGACAAGATCTGGCAAAGAAACATCCAGAGGGAATCTCTAGAGCCTGTGGGACTGCAAAGCCATCATAGTCCCTGGCAAGCCTGACTCCCGTGTTAAAAAGCACTTCCATTATATGGGTCATTTGTTGATGGATTGTGGGAAAAAGTCAGATCTCAACCGAGAGATGAAGACAAGCAAACCCTTATATAAAGCCACCTTTTCCCCAGCCTGTGGGTTGAATGCAGAATGCTCTCAGACTTGCTACATACCAGCCACTTTAGATTACAGACTTGCAGAGTTATTTTTAAAAAGTAATTATAGTAGTAGAGGGCACACTCATCTGGAACAGCTGCCTGAGGAAACGACGAGCCCAGTGCAGCTCAAACTGCTTTTCAAGTCTATAATCGTGTTTATTTATTGCCTTTAAAAACAAGAATCGAAATCCAACTAATTTCTGGGCAAAAACGTCTGTATATTTCCCCAAGGAATCCAGGCAGCTCTACTGCACTGAAAAGTTGCCCTGGTTGCAGGCAGCTGTACTGCACTGAAAACCTTTTTGGTTGAGCATCAAGCATTGAAAAAAAATCTCATTAGCTCTGGCTTCAAGCAAACCCAAAACAAAAACTTTTCCATTCTTTGTTTTCCCTTGAAACTGTGGCTTGGTAATTACAAAACCCTCATCAGGAGACTGATGGTCTAAGAGAGGCACATCATCTTCTGCGTATGCTGATTGCTGCCCAAAGGTGGTTTCTGTTTGCACTCTTTACGTGTAAGGGAGGAGAAAAATATTCTGTAGGTTTTTGCTACTCCAAAATGGGTATTGTTCTTCATTTCAGTTGCTGTATTGTAGATATGGGATCTATACACTGAAAAAGAACTCAGGGTTGAAAGAGACAGGAAAGGACCAGGTACTGGGGCAGAAGTCACCATCATCTCCCTTCTCAGGTATCTTTCAGAAAGTGGGACTGCCTACAGAAATCAAACCCGAATCCATCAAACATGCTGCATGTTAGGCTCACTCGTGCTTTGCCTCCACACGAGTGGACAGCTGAACCTACAGAGGACCTCGGGTAGAAAAGTACTGACAGCAAATAACTGCAGCAAGCAACGGGGTCAGTGCCCGGCTTTATTCAAAAATAGAATAGAAGAACCCCACTCACCCACTCCATCATGTTTTTGATCCCTTTTATAATGAAATTGGGCCTTTGGCTCAAGCCCCGTTAATGCCCAAAGGCCTCCAGGTTGCCTGATGTTGCCTTTGAAACAGGCTCAGTACACAAAGCCCAAGGCCCCCCGCACCCAATTACGTGGGGCTCATTACAACTCCGGTAGCTCCATTCTCGGAGGGAAGCAAGTGCTCTGAAAGCCGGCGGTTGTTGGCAGCTGGCTCTTTTTTTGCAGGTTCTTCAATCCAAAGCAGCCTAAGGGCATCCTATGACCTCATGCTTGACGACTGTAAAGACTCAAACCCTAAAAATATCTCCATGGGATCTGAAGAAAATAATCCTCCTGCTTGCCCCCCTGAAAATCATCAATCCTCCCGCCGCTCGGCCCAGGAACTGCCACTTCCTCCCGGCACTTCTCGCTTTCCCTTCAAGCCTGGAGCCGACAGGAAATACATTCCCCTCTTGTAAGAGACAGGAGATGAATTTTCCGCAATAGCTCTCCTAGCAAAGCAGAAAATAGAAAGAAACAATAGCGACTGCTTTCTTGAACAATAGGAGCTTCTGAAGAGTAACTCACCAGAGGCACAGCATCACCCACTTATCAGCCGGTCCCAAATAAGCCTGAGTGGAAACCAGCCAAGGACCTGTTAGCTGTCTCGCTAACACACTGCCTCAGCCCAAATAGAAGTTTTAAAGCTGGAGGCATCCTCCCTTTTCAACGAAGGGGAATGAAAATTGACATAATCTATATTAAGAGGAAATTATACTGCATTATGGCATGGCCCCCAAAAGGCTTTCCCACCGACTTCAAGCCCGCAGCATCCTACACCGTGAGATACCTCGTGATCCCCTGGCAGATCCTCTGAGGTAGGGACAGGGGACCACAACACTGATTTACTGCAGGTGGGTGGAAGGGGATGGAGTGACAAGAGCCGCCCCTTCACCCTCCAACCTGCTCACAGCCTGCGAGGAGCCCCCTGTCCCACGGCCCCATGGGCTGCGAGGGGCTGGATCCATGCAGCAGGCTGTGTCCAGAACCTGTTCGCTCGGTGAACCTGTTCCTGCTTTGCAGATCTTCTTTTCTGGGGGAAATGCTTGTTGCCTCCTATTCAGGAGACCATGGCAGAGTGCCTCTGGTTACCTACGCCGGTTACGTGTTATTTGTAGCACTCCGGCATTACTCAGCAAAGCAGTCAGCTGAGACGTGTCTGGGTGCATGCCTATCGAACCTGCAGAGACTACTCCTGCGTACAAAGGCACACTGTTTAGGATGATTTAATTCATACTTTAATCCAAAAAGTCAGATATGATTGGTCTAAGAAAACTTTATCTGATCTCTTTTTTTTTTTTTTTTTTTTTTAACCTTTAAGCTATTTTTGACTGGCTCTGAGCTGCTGCAGTACTGATCCCTTCAATGTGGGTCAGGGATTCAACACGATGCTAAAGAAAAGTTAAACTAGCTTGCTAATACCTTGCTGCTCAGGCTCAGAGAGCTGCAGGAGAGGATAATCAAAAGCGAAAAACAAGCCTGAAATTAAATATATTTCTGCTCATAAAATCCCTCTAAGAATTAGGACGAGGAATGCATTTCCTTTTAAATGCCACCCAGCAACAACCTCTTCAAAGGAAAAAGAAGCCAATAATTGGAACATCCCTGTGATTTCTACGGGTCCTTCTTACCACCGGGAAGGAGTGCTCTTTGAAATCCCCGTGTGTTCTGCCTCCATGAGGTGGGGAGAGTAAATGCAGAAAATGCCCTAACTACGGCTGGAATTCAGTCCCTTTGACAGAATTATACGCAGCCACGTCTTAATTTTGCTGATCCTGGTCTTGATTTACACAGGTGGAATGGGAACAGCAGGATCCAAAGGTCACCACAGCCTCAGTGACTGGGGTAAGCCCATCCTCTCTGCTTCAGCACAAGAGCAGCCTCCCAAGATCTCCGAACAAATGCTGCTTCTCCTGCAGCCCGGGGAAAAGCAGACGGAGCCAAGCTGGAGCACACACAGCTGAGCAGAAAAGCAGCCACTCAGCACCACCGAGAAAATCCTGCTGCAAACCTGCTCGAGCCTTTCTCCTCAGTTTCCTCTTCCCCAGAGAAAAGACAGCATTTGAAAGGGAAAAAAAACAACAACAAAAAAAAGCCAAAAAAAAAACCACAACACCGAACCAAACCGGAGAAGCAGACATAGCCACCTGGGATGCAGTTCATCGGCAGGAGCTCTACCTCCCCGCTGTAGCCTGCGAGCGGCCAGGATCGGGGGCGAGGACGGTCCCGGCCGGCGTTCTCTGGAGGTTACTCCCCGTCCTCCCGCATTGTGCAGCACGGCGAGGGAGGCTCCCGCCCGCGCTCCCCGGCCGGCCCCAGGTGCCTGGGCGGCGCTGCCATCGCCTCCCGTGCCCGAGGCCACCGCCGCGCCCTTCCCACCACCCTCCTGGCGCACGCAAGGCTGCAGCCGCCCTCGGCCGGGACTCGCGCCCCCAGAACCTGCTTTGTTCCTTGCCGGGCCGGGGTGCAAAGCCCCAGCGTGTTCTTGCTGCCTCAGGGCCCAGGCAGGAGGAAGCCCCAGGGACCCCTTCCAGATGGTGCTGGGGTGTTTCTTCTCTCGGGGAGAAAGCACAGCTCTTCCTCAACAGCACTGTCTGGAGCCTCGCCTCCGCCAAGGAGAGGAGCAGCAGCGCCGTGGTTTCCTCCCTCATAGCAGTTCAGGTGCAAAATCAGGAGGAGAAAATAGTAACGAGGCCAAAATGCAGCAGAGGAGAGGAACAGACCTTGCCTGCTCCGGCCCACCAGCTGCCTTCGTCTTCTCCCCGTGTGTCCCCAGGGAACCCCATCACGTCATCGGGCCGGTGCCATCTCATCCACCACACTGGCATCCCTCCCGGTGCCCCAAGATGGGGCCACCAAGCTCCACAGGGAGCACACACCCCAAAAAGCCTGTCCTCTTTCTTCTTTGACCCAGCTTCCCAGGGGTAAGGAAAATCAGGCAAATGAAGCAGAAAGCCCAAGCCCCTCTCCCTCGCAGTGATCCGCAGCCCAGTAGCCAGCGCCATGGGATGATTTCATGCTGTGCAGCATCTTCCCCAAGGCCGTGCTTTGGAAGACACTGTGGGACAAGAGGAGCTGACATCCCTCTAGCTTCAGCTTTGTCTCCAGATGCCTCTTCTATTTAGTGCCAAAAGAAATAAAATAATGCAAGCCACGGAGTCTCAGGGTCAGCCGTTGCAGAAGCGTTAATCCTGGGGTTGTGTTGCCCAGGCTCTGTCATTTGTGTTTGCCACTGTGCTCTCCAGAAGCACAACAGACCAGTCTTGTCAGCTGAAGTTCCTTCATTAATTACCTCAAGATCCCCGAAAGAAGGGAGGACAAACCCATAACCTCTTCTCCCTGCTGATGCAGATATAAAAGTATTTGATGGGGAAGGTGCAAAGCTCCATGTCCACCCTCTAAAGATTGCCCTTCAGATACGGCAGCAGAAGAGGTGAGGGAGAAATCAGTGCCTTTTGCGCGGGCTCAGCCAACAGTCCCACTGGTACAGCCAGACAGTGCTTTTCATCTCTGCCTTTTCACAAATTGTCTTTGGTCTAAAATGGGTTTTTGTGGCAAATTTTTATTCTAACTCTTCCACAAACTCCTTTCATCCTCCCTAACAAAAATCTCATATTGCCATCTTAGAAAATACGTCATGCTCTCTGGTCTCTCCACAAAGGTCTTCTTATGTGTTTCTTTTCTGCCTCCTCTGCCCTGATGGAGACTTTCCCAACAGTAAAAGGGAAATCAGAGAGAAGAAAGGAAGAACTGATAAGAAGATATAATGGGGAGAGGGGAATAAAAATGTAAATTTTTCCCTCTCAATACGATAAAGAAAAAAAAAAAAAGAGATCAAGAAAAATGAGGGTAGCGGGGTGAGCCTCAAGAAGTAAAATCAAACTACAAAACAGCCCACAGGACTTCTTTTTCCTTTCCTTCGTGGCATTGAGGCTGTACAGTCCTTATTTACATAGAAGGGAAGAGGGGGAAAACATTTGAAGATACAAACTGATAGAAAGACAATACAAAAAAAAGATGTCTGAAGGACAAGAAAACTGCCCTTTTCTGCTGTGGCCTCTCCTTGGAGGGCAAGGCTCTGAACTCTGTTACACTTTTCTTGTTCCTACAGGTAAAAGAGTTTCAGCACAGTCAAACAATAAAGCCTGATTACCCCAACGGGGAGGCAGCCTTGCCTAGTAATTTGCAGCAGTATAACCACAGCAAAACAGCAGCAGTGAGAGCAAAGGGGGCTGTCAGCTGTGCGTAAAGCAAAACCCACAGGCACAACGTACCAGGTCAGCGAAGCAGCGGGCAGCTGCCAGCACTCCGTCACGCCCCAGTGGGGACGAAACCTGCAGCAAAACGCCTCCCAGGACCGAGGGGTTTGAAGGCTGCACTCCTACTTTGGGGCCCACAACAGGGTTAGGGGGCCCTCGGGCCCTACCTGCTGCAGCCATTCCCTTTTTCTTCCTTTCCAGCCCATTGCTGCAGCAGGAGATTCGGGTTTTGCCACCACGCTTCTGAACACCCACCACATCTGCACGGGCTGCTGCGGCTCCACCGCCCTACGAGTGACCAGTCAGCCAGACCCACGCACACCTTCTGCTTCGGCAAAGCGACCTTAATTCTCCAAGCTCGGAGCACGCCTTTATTTCAGGACAGCACACTGCGGACATGCCGGAGTGCTGGTACCCAGCAGCCTCGGGCTGGTGTGTGTCAGCTTTGTAAAACAGACCCGATGGAGGGAAGCCACCAAAGCCTGCAAGCTGCACTCAGCACCTGGCAGTCACTCCAGCTTGGCTGAATCAGGCCAACAATAAGCAAGCAAGATCATAATATCTTCACAACAGTAAGATTTAAGCACAAACATCTGCCCTGCTGTTTTTTAATGAAGACAGTTGATAGCTAGGTATTTGTTTCAGCGATCCACAGCTCCGGCAGCAGAAATGCCATGCATATTCTAATTACGGCAGCTAGTTTATTTAACAGTTTGACATTGTTTGACATGTCGCTGAGTCACCTTGTTGCTGGATAAAGCAACAAGGGCTTTTCAGCAATTCGACAAGAAAGAGGCAAAGAATCAGTATCAAAAGTAGAATGTATATCACAGATATTTTAAATTAAATACAGATGAGGTCTATTCTCTTCTGGCAGCTCCTCTCTTTCGGACACTGAGTCAACCCACATGTTTCCCAGATACAACTCTTCCCTCAAGGACACACAGCAATACCATCTCCCTCATGTTCTTGGAGGGTGGGAAGCGTTATAATGGGCATATGGGATGTGTCTCATCCTCCGCAAATATCACCTACCCATGTACCGGGATATCCATCACCAAGAACTGCAGGCAGACAGAGCAGCAGCGACCTGCAGTCAGCCAGCATTTTTCTAAGAAAAAGTAAAAGAAAATGGCCAGTAGCAGTCAATAGAGGAGGAACAACCGTTACCTGCAGACAGAGATTTTCCTACAGCACCTCACCTAACGTCATTTCAACACCTGTGTAGTGCTTTTTAGGGATCGCAAAATGCTTAGCAGCAAGGAAAGCAGGCAAGCAGTACCCATCCTCACTGTACAAATGTTTCACAAAGTGACTCATCTACAAGTTTGCTGGTGACACAGCTGAAAATAGAGCCTGACCTTGGGCTCCTCTCATTCCAGGTTAGAAATTGAGGGCAACACCACCTCCCCCTGGCTGCAAAGGATCCGGATGCTGCACAGAGAGCTGCAGAGAGCAAACCCTGATCCCTGGGGCTGCTTTCCAGAAGGCCCGTGGAGGCTGCCAGGCTGCCGTGCTGCCCTATTGTGGCTCCAACGCTTGCGTCACGTATTTGTGCTGCTGGCTTCCAAGTCCCTGCTCCCTGCTAGCCCCGGAGCTGTGCTCGCCACACATCTGGAGCAGATGTTCTGCCTACAAACAGTGTCAGGGACCGCAGCACACTCCTGGGAAGGACTAAGCCCTCCCATCACCGCTTGTCTTTACAGACCTTTGGGGAAGAGTTGGGATCTCCTTTTTATGGTTAAAGGCAGAATAGACCTTTTAATAGGCTGCAAATACTCCATTTATCTTAACACTCAGTGCAGCGAGCCAAACTTGAAGCCAACAGCCAGAATCGTGCAGTCAGACAATAGGGAGCTGGCCTGAGCCAGCATTTCCAAGAGCACGCTGCAGTCTGGCTCAACGCACTGTGCCATCCCTGCAGTCGCTGCTGGAAGTGTGTGCAGTTACCCCAAGGAGAGGATATCTATCATGTCTAGCCCCTCTCTGAAATCTGTCAGAGGGACAGCAGCTCAGGCCAAAAAGACATTTATTTAACTTTTTGGCCAGTATTGCAGAAACCCCTGTTTGCATTTAATCTTCTCCCAGTTTCCTTTATATCCCAGTAGCAACACTAACTATTCATCCCTTACTATGCAGGAACAGCGTCTGCAGAAGCATGGCACCCAGAAATGGAGACAATGGAGTCTCTGGTCTCCAGAGGCTCCCGAGCCCAGGCTCAGGCAATATAGTTGCACCCAGGGGGAACAGCCCCCTGGATGCCATCAAATCCTGTTGTGCAGCAGCACATGAAGCAGCCTGAACCTGAACAGCTGATGTAAGGTCCCCAGGGAGCCCTAAAGGCCATGACAGGTATTGAAGGAGGAAGTGGAGGCCTGCTATCACAAGCAGCACGTACGAGCTCCCAGGGAAAAGGCATGTGTAAGACCAGTCACAAAAAGCACTGGAGACAGTGGCTGTGCAGCCCCAGGTGCTCTCACCCATCTTGTTTAAGGCCTTTGCCTTAGCATTACCTGGTAGAAAAGGGATGATTCTTTGCTTGGGGTCTTTCTGGCCTCCTTCGATAGGGAACTTGTCCAGAAGCTGCATCTGCAGAGGAAACAGAAGAAATGTCTTAGGGGGAAAACACAGACTGGCTACTTAGGGACGGGATTTCTTGGCCTGTGAATGGTTTGAGAGAGAACTAGCAAAGCAAAGCAACTGCAGGAATCCCTCTGCCCAGTTGCAGAGGAGACTGTACATGAAGATACGATACTGCTCACTCCAAGAAAGGGAGGGCAAGTTTCTGGCAGCGCACAGGAGCTGGGATGGGGCCCGGGCAGACATCTGAGCCTGGCCTTGCCACACTTCTAAAATTAGGCTCTCATCCTTCATCACAAATGTGCCTTGTCTCTACTGCACAGTCTGCCCGGGTTGGTAGAGACAGTTTTTACCTGTCCCTATGACAGACCACCTGCCAAGCTAAAAATGCTGTTCAGACAAGCAGATTAAGGGCTGTTCAACAAACTCCCCTATCCGTCTACTGGCTGGCAAGGCACTGCCCGCTGCCCTGGCCCATTAGGAGCATTTCTGTTTTCCCAGGGACCAACAGAAGGGTGCCAAGCACCCTTGAGCACATGGTTATGGACCACCTGAGCCAGCATTTTCTTAAAACCTCCAAAAGCTACCTTCTGGGGACTCACCCAAGCTCCCACTAGCCCAGTCACCCATTCCCAGCAGACCGGGAGAGACGTCTTTCAGCCCACAGTAGGCCCTGCAGCCCCTGAGGAAGGAAGCCAAGCCCTCCCGCTACCTGGCCTCACAAGACCCCTGTCTTCTCACCTGAACTCCATCCCCACGCAGCCCAAAACAAACACCTAAACTGGCAGCGGAAGCTCACCGGGGGGGCTGTTCAGCCAGCGCCGAACTGAAGCAGTGCTGTGTCCAACAGCGAGGCCGTTTGAGCTAACCACCCTTTTGCTACCTCAGTAGATTTCCTTTAAGAAATATTTTTTTTGCTATAACAGGAAAAAAACTGATTTTTTTTTCTTTACTGTTTTTGTTTTAAGCACACAGAGCCCTTCTCCTCTTCCACGGCACACAACATCCCCGGCGTTTTCCCCATATGGAACGGCAAACCAGAGATCAAGAGGAACCTCGGGAGTAGAGGGAACATCTGTGCAGGAGAAAAACTTAAAAGATCCCACATGTTTCCCCGTCAGGGAGTCAGCCTGGTAAATAAATAGACCGTAGCTTTGCGGATTGTTCGCTAACTCACTTTTCTACCTACAGAGCCATGATTTTTATTGAAAAAGGGAAATTTTGTTTTCTTCTGGATGGAGCTCCGGGTGTCTGAGGACAGCCATGGGCAGGAGTTTTGTTCAAAGAAACAAAGGGGAGGGGGAAAAGCCCCACCGATTCACTTGAAACTTCCCTGCTCCTGCACTTTCAGCCAGGATTCTCACTTTACTATACAGTGACTTACTCAGGCTGGAACCGATACAGTCAAATTCTCATGGTTATTCTTGGAGTTAGATTAGCTTGGCTAATAGAAGCCTTGTTAACCACATCAAGAGCATCGCAATGTGTACAACAGCTCTATTTATCTAAAGGGTGGATATCAGCAAAATAGATACAACAAGCTACAGCTGGAAGAGTTTGGCTACACTTTCCTAGACGACACTGCCCCGGCTCTCGCTTCCGCTGGGAGGGTCTGGGTGGCAGAGAGCTGGGGGTGGCACAGGTTCTCCGGAGGCCATCGGTGTGATTCACAGGGCCACAGCCTGTCCTAAAGGTGAAATCCCCTGGAAACGTGGCAGATTTCTCATCTTCTTTGATATATCAGGCAATATCCCAATGGGCAACAGAGAAAATTAAAGGCAAGGAGTGAAGCTGCTGCTTCAACCCTTCAGGACGTCAAAGCCAAACAAAATGAAGCACAGATCCTTCCTCAGCACTTCCCTGATGAGTTCTGCTATGCAAAACCAGTGCAAATTAGATCTAAAACCCTAGAAAAGCAGGGCCCTGTACCTTTACACCCATGGACAAGGACACAAAACAGAAGACAAGGAGAAAGGGGCTTAAGGAGGAAAAAACACACAGCAACAGGCCTGAATGAAACATCCCAAACTTGCCAGAGGTGATGGGGTGCCCTACGCCAAAGCCTAACAGCCTCAGCCCATCTCTAGTCCGAAGAGATGCTACCAGTGGAGATAAATGGAGCGGCCCGAAATGCAGGGAGCTATGGGCTGCACCACAGAAGCTCCTCCTGCTAGTCGCAGCACTTTCCCCATAGGGGTAATTAACAGCAGAAGACCAATACAGAGATTTTCGGTTCACTTAGATGTCTGCAGAGCATCCAGAAGTTGAAAACTCTTTAGTATATGACAAATTGTTTTCTGTGAAAGGAAATCATTCTGCTTATTGCAAATATACGCATAACTGATAAATATCATTCACTTATTGCCCCTGGCTGTTCTGTTCAGCCATGGGCAGCCTCCGCAAACTGTTTGAGACACAACATTCAACTTAGGGACAAGATTCACTGCATGAAGGAGTCACCTCCTGTTGCCTAGAGTAAAACCACCCTGGGGGAAAAGAAAGGAAAGGAAAGAAGGGCAGTCTGGATGTGGAGGCTTCCCAAAGGATGGAGTCAGGGCAGACAAGAAAACCAAGTGGGCAATGCATTTTCAGCAAACCTGCAGGAGCTCACACTCATTTTTTTCTGATTACAAACACTCGCACATAAATCCCACCGCAGGGAGGCTCCGACTGCATGACCAGTGGGATGAGCAGAAAGAAATCTGTCACCGTGGCACGGGGTGGGGGATCCGTTTGGGAACTGGGAGGGTATATGGAAACCGGGAAACGGGCTTCCCACCCAGACAGGCAGCCCGTCTGGAGGCAGGCTGAACAAACACACCCCGTTCCTGCTTCTGGCACAACAGATGTGCATCCACAAATAATTCGCCACCAAAACCACCTCCCCAGGCTTTGTCTCCCCAAATTACTCCGGGTTTGCCAACAGCTTTCCTACATAAGTCCTCCACAGAGTCCTGCCCTGGGCTCTGAGCAGCTTTGTTCTCACTTCTGCACTAAGCTCCTTTAGAAGACCTGCTGTAAACCTTGTGGTCCACATTAGGACTTTCTAACAGCAGTCAGTGAATGATAATGTAATTAATCAACATAAAAATCAAGGGAACTACTTGTGTGAGGCGCTGCTCGTTAAGATGAGCTCAGTCCCGGAGCACCATCCTACTCCGCTCCTTACTACCTGCACATCACCGTGAAACCACTTGACTGGCAAGGATAGAAGAGGAAAAGGATTTCAGTGGTATCACCTCTCATAATAACTGGCCCCTTTTTTGAAGTCCCAGCTCCTGGAGGCTGGGACTGGTTGTTTGAGAACCAGTATCCACTGTTAAAAAGCAATCAAAAACCACTCTAGCTTTTACAGTTCAAAAGATAAACTTTCAAACATCATCCAAATTCATCCTGAAAGGCCACGAAAATGAAAGACAAATAGCACAGTCTCTACGCTTTTGGCATAACTGTGGAGAGCTCTTGAAGCCACCTCGCACATTTAAGTTGCATGGGAAATGAGGGAAGGCCGCCTGTTAGGCCGTTACCTCCTTTCCATCTGTTCTGCTTCAGACCACCTCTACCCAAGAAGGTGAATATGCAGTGAAGAAAGAGATGCTCCTGCCAATAAGGGTCGTGTCTGGTTCAGCAGTCACCTGCTGAAGGCCTCTGCGACCACATCACATCAGTTCTGCTGTGAGAATTAGATTCGGCTCCCCATGCCTTGTGATGGCACCACCTGATTAAAAATCAAATGAGTTAAAACAAGCATCCTTTGAGACGCTCCAAGTACCATCTCTGAAGATGAGAAGCCAGGCAGTTTCCTGGTAATTATTTACTTACTGCCTGTTATTTACCGTGGTTAAACTTCCACAAAACAACATTTCCCTCTCTTTTAGGTGTAAGGACTAAAAGCACCTGAGACTAAGGGGTGACTTGTCTTTTGCAAGAGATCAGACTTTTACTCTGCCGTAAGCCAACCAGTGAGGGGAACACGAACATAAACTGCTTAATGAACTGATCCTGCAGCATTTGTCAGTGAAAATTTGTTCCTGATTTGGTCTCGAGGTTTTGGAAGCGTGACCAAATCTGACTCTGAAACTAACCCACAGACGGTACCTGATCACCGTTTATGCCTTACTCTATGGACTGAAGCTGGAGTTTCCTGCTGGGCTGTTAATTCCTGCCCTTCCTTCCCTGCAGCAGTTTTAACTCTCCCCCAGTTACAAGAGTGAAGTTCTCCACACCTCTTAAAATGAGCAAATTAGGACACCCACAGAACGGCTTATCAGAGCGCATATCTCGCTGGGTCCTTTCAAGCGGATGTAGGTTTGCCTTGTGCACAGATAAAATCAAAGTCCCCCAGGAGGTCAGTGCTGCAGTCACAGGAGATTTATTTTAACAAACAGAGACCCTGAGAATGACTTTCATCCAAACCCATTACTTTGGCAAGCGAAACAACATCCAGAGCTGCAAACGGATGCAGGACTCCGACCTTTTGCAAGGAGAGATGGGGCCTCTCTCTCTCTCTGCAGTGTCTGATTTACTCTTGTCCCAGCAAAATAGCCAGCTGATGAAAAGCAAATCACGACCACGAGACTGAGAACAGCATATTTCTAGCAAGGTGCCCCCCAGAAACTCCAGCGAGTTTGCCACCTTACGCTCCGGCACTCGAGTGGTCCCAAGGCTACCACTCATCCTACACTGAACGCAAAGAGGCAGATCGGCTTCTCTCTTCCCAGGTGCTCATCAGAAAATGTGCTTTTCGTTAAAAAACAGGCAAGCCAACAATAGCATGAACCTAGCCACTGCTGGACTTGAAAAGTAACGTACATGAGGATGAAGGGCAAAGTACACGAGGAGAGGTAGGCACCAGGCACAGAGGGCGAGCTCTCGGTGACCCCTTCTCACATGGTTTATCCGAGCTCAGAGTCCCAAGAAGCGACGAGGAGCTAAAGCCAGCTTGTGGGGCAGAGGAGAAAAGGCATCGGTACAAGTGTGGTGTTGTGTGCGCCCTTCTGCGAGAAGGCTGCAAAAGAAACTGAAATAAAAAAGCAGTGCTGCTACCAGGGATCTACACAGGAGAAAATGAAACTCACACCCTCACCAGGAAGGGTTTAGAGCATCTGCCACGCAAAAAAGCTTGAAAGAACCTGATGTGGCTAATGAAAGCTTAGATGAGAAGGGGGGGTAAGATATCAGAATAGAAAATGTTATTAATTAAACCCGGAGAAGCAGCAGCAATTTCCTTTCTTGCTGAAGATGAAAACCAGCTGTGCTGCTTGCTGACATGACCAACGGTTCCAGCATCATCAGCCACATTTTGAGTTACATATGGTGTGATTTGTATGGAAGGGCGAAGCCAGAATCAGGTTGAATCCTGCCATCTGCCAGAGCTTTCCCACGGATAAACCTCTCTGTGGCTCTGCCTCTGCTTTTGCAGCTGCAAAATGGGAGAGATCTCAGGAAGGTGACGTGAGAGCTAATCAAGAGCCATCAAATGCTCTGAGCCTTATTCTGCAGAGCAGGAGTCAGAGGCCAAATTTAAAGGAATTGTACTTCAAAATTAGCAGAACAGAAGCAAATGGAAGAAGTACCAGTGGCTTTCAGAAATGCTTATCCTCCCACTTGTGGGCTTGTCCATCTGTAGCGTATTGCACATCCTGGTTAACCAGAGCATCCAGGGTGGTCTTTGACAAGCCCCCAGTTCCAGCAAATGGCTCTCATCCTGTTCAGTACCACAGCAACATTTCAGTGGATTTCTAGCTCTGTCAGCAGGTGAAAACAAGCAGGAGTGGGGGTGACATGAGAGCCAGTCACCCCACGTTCACCTTGGATCATCCTGGTCAGAGAAGATCCCTTCCTCAGTGTGTTGATTCCAGGGCAGCTCTTCTGCTAGAGGGCATCGGTGGAGCATCCATGACATAAATGGGAAGACCTGACTTACCCCAGCTCAGGGCATGCTTGTGTTTACTCCTCCTCTGCTTTACGCTCTCCCAGGAACAAGAAGCCGCTTTGCTCCCCCAGACACAAACCTGCGGGAGGTCTGCCTAGCTCCCACCCCTTCAGAAAGTGACAGAGCTGAAACAGAGCTGCTCCTGAGCACAGCATCCATTAGGGAAAGTTCGCAGAGGACTTGGAGATCTTTGGGTGAGGTTGTGAAACAGACCGAGCCCATCTGTTAGCCACTCACATGGATAACCGATAGCCTCAGCAGCAGGAGGAGGTGAAAGTCCATCGCTTCCTAACGCAGTAACCAGTTCCCCAGTGCAGCAGGAATAATTACATCAGGCAGTCAGTGACACTGGCTGTCCCCTGGTGTTACACGGTGCCACAGCATGCAAGAGAAGCGCATTCATTCAATCACTAGGCAGCAGCAGTAACTGGCTTCCCTTTTATTTTGAAAGCAAAAGACAAGAAAGAATTAAAGCAAAAACCTTCCGGATAACCGGCTAACGTGCCTGACAGTTACAGCATTATAGGATGTGTTCTGAATTAAATATAGTGCAGTCCATGAGAAAGTCAAACAAAAGCAGGAAAACACATATAAAGTAAAGAGAACAGACATTTAAAGCATGGTGTCATCCCCAAAGGGAAAATGCCTCTCTCAGGTCTGAAAATTTCCACCAGAAACCTTGGAAATCTTACAAGCCCTTCAGTATCCAACTCAAACAGCCAGGAGAGGAGAAGGGGGGGAAGCAGGGAGTAGGGGTGTTTCCCCAACATAATCCATCAAAAGAGGGAACGCTGCTTCCCAGCTGACAGTTGGTATTTTTCTTAGAGAAATGCAGCTTTCTCCAAAAGCTCCGCAAAATGAGCCCGGCATTTGTAGCTAACACAGAGTAGCAAAACATTCAGAGGTGCTGGTTTGGGATGACAGAGCCACTCGGTGCATCTCTGAAGAGCTTCTCAGAAAGCCTACCCTGTCCCTCCACAGAGCAGCTATTGATATGTCCTGCCAGAAGCATTTTGTTTCCCCAGAGCTAAATTAGACTGGCCTCATCTGACTTAACCGCACTGGAAGATGCTGGGACAAAGGCTACTTCATGCTCTTCCATCTCTCCGTGGTGGTTTTACGTCCCTTGTTACTCTGCTATCTGCAGTGCGTTTGCCCCAGCAACATCCCTGGGAAGCGAGGCCACGCATTAATGCCTGTGGAAAGAGAGAAAAGAGACGAATGCTGCGGTTATATGGCATGGCAAGGTCGTGCAGAGATGACAGAGATGTGCTGATGCTATGCCCCGCTGGGTCAATTAGCTGAGCTTCTGAGGAAGGCTCCTAATTTTAGGAGGGGATGCAAACACTTTCCCTTTCTTCTGGAGCTAGAGCATCAAGAGCTGGCCCAGCTATTCAGGCTGCACAGTCCGGGCATGTCCTTAAAGGCTCGCTGCAGGGCACAGTGACAGTCTGGGCTGGAGCGAGGAGCTGACCTAACAGTGGAGCAACAGAAATGTGTCTGACGGCACCATCAGAGCACAAGTCCCATTTTTAAGTATGGTGGCAAGCGCAGGAGCTTCGCTGTAAGCAGAGGGAGCAGAGCACCAAGGTCGCCCCTGTTAATCGCCGCTTCCTCCATCGCCTGAGAACTCCATAAACATTTACCTTCTGTCCTGCTCTCAGCTGCAGCCCTTCCAAGCCAACCGCTGAGACACAGCGCAGCACCACGGACCTCTGGGGGTTTATTAGTGCATTAACCTTACTGAGCCACGGCAAAGGCCTCTCAGCACAAAGGCGGCCAGCTCCTAAATCCTACCGAGAGATCTTTGTCCTAGCAGGAGCAGCTCAGCCCAGCGGTGGGTCCGACACAAAGGCTGGACAGGTCAATGGGAGGCTGCAGGGTCCCAAAGCTTCCTGCCCTTGCAGCTGAAAGCAAGGTGCTGCAGGCTCTATCCGAGCACAGAGCCATCAGCAGAGCGCTGCTCTTAATTAAACACTTGCTGTTAGCACTAATTACACGCCATGTATTCAGGTCAGCACGATCTGCAGGCTGCTTTGGTTTTGCCCCAGCCTGTTTTGTCCAGCACGGTCCTTCTGTCAAATTATTCTTACAAGCCTCCTGACCTGCTCTGCAATGTCACAGGCTAAGGGCAGCACCTCACGGGCAGGGAACTGATTTATCGTGTAAGGGGTCTGCTCGTGTGCCAGCGTGACTCCCCCTGCGTCCAGCCAGTCCTGCGGGGCAGCTGAGGTGTCAAGTGCTGGAGAATCACATCTATCGTGCACAGCAGTACCCTGTTTGCCTTATTCCTCCCTTATAAAGAGGTAACAGCTGATGTCATCGGCGTTTTAAGCCAGGGCTCCTCAGACAGACAGAACCCATCTACATGAACAGATTTTGTTTGAAGCAGTGCAAAGGCTGCTGTGGGAGCGCTCTCAGACGCCATTTACACGCCGGAGGGCAGCTCATGGCGCACCCAGAGTCCATCCTTGGTGAGACTTCTGCTGCCCACACAGCAATGACCACTGCTTCGACTAACCCTGCTTAAACACACACTCTTGGCTAATTTGGTAGCGTTTCGTGACCCGCAAGGCTACTCCCCTGCTTGCACTACTACGAGAGAGATGAGGCTTTAGCTCCAAACGTATGAAATTTAATCCCCGTGTTTTCATAATCTACATCTTCTCTACAGCCTGTTAGCTCTGCTTGATATATTGTCCCCTGGAAACCACAAGTAACTTTAATATTGAAAGCAGAAACAATAGCTCCGAACGCAATGGCACATTTTCCTTTAGCAGCTCCATCTGCAATAGTATCTAGTCATCTCCGTGGGATGCTGGTTGTAGCTCTGGGGAGACGGGGAGAGCGGCCGCTCGGCTCAGCACAATGCAGAAACCGTGCCAAACAAAACACAACCACAGGTTTTAACTATGAGCTGGGAGGAGACTCCTTTGTCTTCTTTCTCCCTCTCTCCCTACCTCCAACAGTCGAGATGTTTTGCCTGTGGATCTGGTTCCAAGCACATGCGTCTCCCGTCCCTGGGGTAATTTAGAAAGGAGCACAGACGACGAATCCCATCAGCCGAGCGGGCAGACGGAGCTGCATGTAACAGATATCTTGCTCCGGGCCTCAAGGGAGGCAAGCAGGCAGCCAGCAGGACGAGCGTTTTCAAACAGCTCAGAGCCAGCTGCAAGCCTCCCTGTTCCAGCCCCAGCCCGTGCCCTGCGGCTCAGATCCTGCCCGGTCCCAGGTGTGGGGATCTGCTGAGGTTCCTCATCTTGCACCTACGGGCAGAAAACCTGTCCAGTGCCCAGGAAGGACTGACTCCAAGTCACGGTTGCTCTCTTGGGCTTGCAATGAAGGGAGGAAGGAGTTATGCCCCAGAACATAAGAGCAGGGGCACAGGAGCATCTCACAGGTGTGTTTCTATCTACACATTGACCATATCTGGTGAAAACCATGAGCAACGTTCACCAAAACCACTTTCAGAACAACGGCAGCACAAGCACACAGCATGGGCGCTTTAGCTGGGCACCCAAACCCACGTCAGCTCCTTCCAGTGGCTGCCCTAAAACACTGCATGGGCTCTCTTAAAAATAAAGAGGGATTTGGGGTGACATCTGAATCCTAACAGCCCGTACCCAGAAGGAGGACCCCAGGGGACACACGCAGCCACCCTGCTGTGACAAAGGACCTCACAGAGGGACCAGGCTGTGCCCAAGGCTGCACTGGAAGGAGGGACACCACATCCTGCAGGACGAGCCCAACCCAGCCCCCTGAGAAGGGAGCCTGAGACTGAAACCTTATTTTTGTACATACAAGCCCGCCTTAGGAGCTTCGTTAATTTAATTGAGAACGAAAGCAAACCCTGGGAAAGTAGAGGGGTTTGGATGGTGGCCATCAGGGCTGCGTGTGCGGCGCGGAGCAGGGTGGGCACGGCGGCTGCTCACGGGGTCCCTGCATTACACTGCACTGCGTTTGCTCCTGCGGGGCCTTTCATTCAGATAACCCTCCATCCCAGGACACGCTGCTCGGGGACCAGCTGATATTCTGTATATTATACCAACTAATCACATGTAACGTTTGGCAGAGTATTAAAAGCAGCGGCGGGGGTCTTTGACAAGGCTGCTTTTTTTTGTTTGGTTTGGTCTTTTTTAATCACGGTAGCTTTTAAGCGGCGCGGGCACGCTGTCAAGAAACGCTGTCGGGGCTGTGACTTTCCCAAAGCTGCAGATGACAAAACTGCTGCGAGTCGTGAGGGACGCAGAGCACACGGAGGCTGACGGCCGCATCCGGGAGGAGAGGGACTGCTTCCAGCCCCGTCCTCGCAGCGGGACGCTTCCAGCCCGGCGGGGTCCGCGAGAGCCGCGGGCTGGGCCGTGGCCAGAGGGATCAGCCTGGGAGGTGGCGGCACGCTGCTACCTGCCCCGTGGAGAACAAGGCTGCCTTCAGAGCCGGAGCTGCTCTGCCCGCAGCAGAGCCGCCTCTCCCATCCCAACCAGGGCAGCGGCTTCCTGAGCTTTCAGCCGAGGGTGGCCACGGAAGCACGGGGGCTGCCCACCGGCACCGTGTGTGTCGCAGGCAGCCGGGTGAACGCGCACCATGCAGCCCTGCCATCTCACAGCCCCCCTGCCAAAATTTCTTGATGATGCTTCGTTAAAGAAAGCGTCCAGGAACACGGTAACTTGCATCAAGGAGGTTCAACACTCAGGGCCGTGACCATGCCCTCCAACTCCCTGAGCAGCAGCCACCGAGCTGTCTGATGGCAGGGTGGTTTTTAGAACTGGCTGCTGGTTTTCTGAGCCCCCCCTGCTCCAGTAGGAGCTGTAGGGCTATTTATTTGAAATCCAAAGGCCTGATTTGAAGCTTAGGAAAACTTTTGCAAAATTTCTTCTTATCTTCAGTGTATTTTAGATCAGCCTTTAGCACCTCAGCGTCAGAGTGGTAAGGGAGCAGGGTACAGCCTGTCTAGGGAATTCACAGCCATCTGCAGAACCCAGCCGTAAAATTTCCACCTAAGAACAAAACAGATCCCCAAAAAGAAGTGAGAAGTGAGGAGGAGGTGGAAGCAGGAATGTCACATCAACTGCTTTCTACCAGGACACAAGCAACTTTGAAAATTAAGTACCACATACGGATCCTGCTGAGGGCAAGACTCACTACTGCAAGCACAGGTTGAGCGGGTTGCCACGGTACAGCAAGACGTCAGCCTCTCTGAACCCTGATACTGCTGATCTCCCTTCATCTCCCTTCATTATCAAACACAGAGAGAAAAGAGCATGGGAGGGCAGCAGCTACACACCTGTGGGCAGCCCTGCACGCAGAGCCCGTGAGCTGCTCGTTGCCAGCAACCCAGATGCAAAGTTATCTCGCTTAATTAGGGCTTCCTTTGGGGGGAAACCTTGGCTGGAGTAACTGCACAAATAAATGACGCTACCCGACACACAGGCGTACACACAAATAACCTATTTTGCTAGGCCAGGTGCAGACAATTGTTTCGAGCCCTTCATCCGAGGCTGCTGCACTTCTCTCCGTGAGCTCAGGTGCAGGAGAACATCGCGCTGGCCGCAAGTGGAGGAAAACCTGAGAGAGGCTTAAGCAAAACAGAAACGAAACTCAGAAGAAATGCTCCCTGCTCCAACAGGTGCGGAGACGCGATTCGGCGTACTTCGACACACGAGCTTTCAGCACAGCCTGAAAGTCACACTGCAGATCTAACGTGGTTAAGGAGGCTTTGAAATCTCACCCCTGCTTTGAACCTTGAAGATTAGCATCAGCGTGGAGAAGGATTTGAAGCTGGAGGAAGATGCTCATGTTTCGAAAGCAAGCAGCAGCAGGTGAAGGGGCAAGCAAAGGGGCTGCTCTCCATTACAGGCAGCAGGAGCAGCCCGGGCAGGTGATCCCCTTCCCTCGACGTGGGACTGAACAGGATTAAACTGTGCAAATACAACAGAGGCTTGAAAAGGAGAACTAATTTCCCTTCTTAGCGATACTGAGGCGTGTAACAAGGCAAACTGCCAGACAGCTTCTCTAGCCTTTCTGTTGAAATTGAGCTGAAGAATATGATTTGAGCATCAAGGCGTTCAATGACAGACAGGCTGTCACTGTAATAGTATCTCATCTACTTAAAAGCATCTCTCAAATGTCAAAGAAGGTGGGAAAAGAACTTCAGGCTTTATATCCTGAGTCTGGATGTGTCCCTCGAGGTGCTGCTTTCACATTGACACAGCAAGAACCCATTTCTAACATCAGAGCAGAGTATGGAGAGAGGAGGTAAGACTAACAGGAGGAAGAGATACTGCTGTGGTGTCGGTTCATGGCGTAACACTGACCTGCAGGAGTCCACCAGGTCCAGGAGATGTGCAGACAACACCAACAAAGAGAGAGGACAAGATACTGTGTAGGTAATAAACACAAACTAGCTTGTTCTAGAAGAACGTTGCATGTCCATCCTCCAGGCCTGCAGTAAGAAAGCTATTACAATATTTCTGATATTCAGGATGATGGCAGTCTCACTACATGAGATTTTCTGTGACCTTTTACCATCCTTGGACCAGAACCCAATGCCCAGGACTGAATTTAAAATCCTGCATGAGAACAAACTGATCAGCCTCGAGTTTTCACCAGAGCCCCAGTCACTACTGCATCCGAGTGCCTCGTGGTCACAAGTTAATTTATCCTTTCAAAATCCGTGAGAGATGAAAGCTCTTACAGAAAGGGCAATCCAAAATCCAAATCTCTAAAAGCCAGCTTTTCTGCTTTCATCAGGACAGGACAAAAAATAAAAACAACACATAGTGTTCTTCCTTGTAGCACTTTAATTGTGCTAAGAAAATAAGGCAGAAGGACAATACACCTTCTGTCTATAGACTGTGAATTATAGCTTGCACCAGGTGTAGAAGCACTAGAGATCATTGCTAAAATTGCCTCCCCATGGAGAAAAATTGACCCAGTGCTTGTGGGCTGGAGCACATGGAAGCTGAGTGTGACCCTTCCTGCATGAGGCTCTCATTGCTCATCTCTGAAGGCAGGAGCACAGCGAGCATCCAGCACCCGTGGCTCAGTCCTGCAGCGTTACCCCACTGGCCCATCCCCATTCCCTTCATCAGTAAGATGGGGCTAGCCACACAATGCTTTTATCTCAACAGAGAGCACCTGGGCTCAGCTAATAACGATGAACAAAGGGATTATTTCTTTCAATTTGTATTCATCGGGGCTTGCGGCCTCTCATGCATTTTCCGTCCTCAGACACCAAGGAGACCGACGTCTGCTCAGAGCTGGTCTGTGCTGCTGCAATACAAATAAATTAACGGGTCACCACGAGGGAAGGAAAGAGTTAGTTTTCCACCCCAAAGACTGACTTATTTGAGAGCCTGACGTATCTGAAATCAATTTTTTAGAATATATTGAAAGGGCTCTCTTTTATAGAGGGACTTTGTTATGACGTGGAAAATTCACAGCTCCTAACATCAAGCCACGGGCGGAGGCAGCCTGGAGTATGAATTAAAAATAATGTGGTTGTTTTCAGAAATCAGCAGCAGCGATTTAAATCCACACCCTCCTCCCTCCTCAAATAATCACCCTGTGAACGGAGGTGGTTTATGGAGCCTTTTGGAAAATGTTCCTCATGGCCTGCCTCCCGAACCCAAAATAAAATACATCACATCGCAGCAAATACTTCACCAGGGTGCTGCTCTCTCTTCCCCCAACCCACGCCTCTCATTTGTTGCTAATTAAATGAACCAGCAGGTGCTTGGAGCACAAGCTCGGCCCGGCTGCAGCGAGCGCAGTGATCAAACCCCCCTGGAATGTCTTCTTGGAGAGCGGCGACCTTCCAGGGACCGGACTTGAGGAGGAAAGAGCAGATTAGAGGCGAGGGATGGGTCAGCCTTTGGCTGCGAGCTCCACTGTCAGAGAGCACTTTCGAAGGATGGGTCACTAGAAACGGCTGGTTTGGGGGGAAGATGTTGGCTCCTCTCTACTTTTCAAACCCCCTTCCATGACATCCCTGCTCTGGGTTGGACAAACCCCAGTCTCCTTCTCATCCTCTTCAGACCCAGTGTGGCTGCTCCGCCTAATCCCACCACAGAGCATCCTCCCCCACACAAAGGCAAGCGAGGACACCTGAAACGTTCAGGCAGTGACCAGCAGTGCCATAGCTGAGGCAGGAGATGTCCCAGCCTAGCCCTGGGCGAGGCCAGGAAAAGGATGCACAGTGAGTCGGTGTCGGACCGGCCGGGAAGGTTATCGGCTGTGTCTGTGACACATCAGGCCACGCCAGTGACACGTTCCTGGCTGCCACCCAGAGCAAATGGGGACACGCCTGGAGAGCAGTTTTGTGACAGCAGCTGAAGCTCTGGGACGTGTCCTTGCACCACGGCTGCTGGTGCACCCACTTACCTGCTGGCCTCCACGCTGTGAGACCATTTAGGGGTACTCAGGGGATACGGCACGGACCAAACCCACCCCATGTCCTTCACGGGGAAGCAAATGGCCTCACTGCCAGCAACACCGAGCCTCACCCCCTGACACCAGCAATCAGGCATATCCAACTGCAAACGCTATTCTGCTCCGGACAGGGGATAGGGGATAGGCAGTTCTGTAGGATGGATAGCACGGAGCGAGGGGCACTTACGGGCAGCCAGAGCTGAGCGCCCCGTCAGACCAGCTCGTCAGGCCACGCTCATTTCTGCTGCTCAACAGCTGCAAGAAATCAGAGAGCCCTGCCCTGAGGCAGCTCTAGGACCAGGCTGAGATCAGCACAGGGGCTTCGTGACTGGGCATCCTAAACCAGTTACCCGGGGGGATAACATGGAACAGGCCTGGAAGGAAACCCTTCATCCCTTCTACAACTTCTCCTCCTGGCAGCAGAAGTCCACGGGACCAGGACAAAATCCCAAGAAAGAAAAGCACTATTTATATTTCTGCTGAGCACTTCGCTTTTCTTTGGTCACTCTGCTGACTTTTCACTTCTTCACCAAACCCTGTTAGAAACGGCTGGGGGTTTGGGGGGAGGAGAGGGAACGTGGTCATTAGGGTCTGGCTTAGCTACTGTCATACAACTAACATTTGGCTCTGTTGAAAAGACTCCCAGCCAAAGACTTCAAAGCACTTTACAAACATTAATGAACAAACTTTCTCCAGGCGGCTGATTATAGCCCCCATTTTATGGGTAGATATTTCCAGATAACTTCCCTGCCACACCAGCAGTTCCCCGTTCCTCGTTCCACACCGCAGACTCCCGGCTCGTAATTGCACAGAAAACATCCCTGTACTGAGGCAATGAAACTACTTTGACCTAGGAGTGGGACAGGACTTGAGATGAGGTTTCTTAACTGCAAAAGGCACGACCCTACTGCGCCGATGCTCCCGCAGCCCACAGCTCCCCCTGCTCAGCCTCATACTCCAGGGCTGTCCCCAGACGAACCTGACGTTTTGTAGGGCTTCCTCCAACTTGGAAATGCTTTCTGCCAACTTCTTCCTTTGCATAAGGACAGCTAGGGACTACCTTCGTGGAGCACACCACCCTGTAACGCTCCATCTTCCTTATTCCCAGATCCCAACAGTAACCGACCCTCTCTGCCAGCTCCTGAAACACCAAATCCCACATCCCACCTGCATCTGCAAACGAGATGTGTCAGAGACCAGCACCCTCAGCACGGCAACACAACGAGTGCCACATACAACTGCAGAAGTTTGGGCAAAGCTGCGCAAGCAGTCACCAACACACCAGAAGCCCTGCATTTGTAACAGGGACGCAGGCGTTCCTCACGTGCCACCCCACAACGTATTTTCCTCCCAGACATTTTGCCTGGAAGACCCACGCCCCAGTTTTGCTCAGGCAGCAGCAGCATGGCAGCGACCAGGACGAGCCGGGGCTTGGATTTCAAGGCTCCCCAGACCACACAAGGGCCAAGACTCTCTGGGTTGTCAGAAGCCAGAGATTAGACAGAAAAAAAATGAACAGCTTGTAAAGTAATCTGCTCCAGGTGAATAAGATCCATTCCCTGTAAGACAAAACTTCAATCATTAAGCTCACCTTAGCTCTCCCACAGCATTTTTTCCTCTTAGCATTTTACTTAATCCTTTTCTGTATTACTTTCTAATTCCTTCTCATTTGGCATTTTCCTCTCTCACAGGGTTTTTGTGGTTTGTCCGACACCTCTCTCAAAACACCTGGCTGAAGGTAGCAGCTCAGCAAGTTGCGCTGGTTTCCTTAGCACACCCTTAAAATAAACAAATGCAGCAAGACCCAGGTGCGGGGCTCTTGTGCTAACTCAGTTTGCAAAAATGCTGCTAAATTGATTACTACCTGTCCTTAAAATATCTAGGACCTGTACCATGAAACATCTAGCACCAGCAAGCACTTCAGAAACTGAACCAAGCCCACACGTGCTCCTGCAGGTTTGTGCTTCCCTTCCTAGCCTCTCTCTTGGGCCCGGCTGCATTTTAATGCCTCGTCCAACCCCAACCACCAGCACTGCGGCTTCCTCTTTCCTTGGGAAACTGCATGGAAAACAAACAGGAACACGAGAACCCGAGAGATCCTCCTCCAAACCTAGCACTCCTCAGGGTCCATCCCATCACAAACAACAAGGGACCCTTGACCCTGTCACGCTTCCCTTGGGAACAGGCAGGGAAGAGCAAATGCTGACCCAACAGCTCAGTGGGGTGGCTTCAGAGAGCTAAGGATGGAGACGCTTCTTGCACAGCTGAAGCCTCAGCTAAAGGAGGGCAGGAGGCAGGTTACCGCCCCAGGCACTGCCGAAGGATCTGGCAAGCCGTAGGAGTTCAAGCCTTCCCTTTCCTGCTCAGATCCTATAGAACAGCTCTCTGCTTTTAAATAAAAGCCAAAGGCAGGGAGCAAAGCCAGGGGTGTGCAGGCTGTTCTTCAAACGCGCTTGCTCCTGGGTACCCTGTGAAAAGCTGTGGTTTCGCAGATCACTGATGTTCTTGCTTTCTGCAACACTTTGCCACTCATCCTCTCCGCAGCATGGCTCCTCCGCGCGTTTTGCTGCCCTGACTGCTCCGCTGAAGACTCCTTGATGCTTCCCCTGAGGAAGGGAAAGGGGAAATTACAAGAGACAGCTCTGCAGTGGGAATACTTGTGCTTGCATAAGAAACGAAACTGCTCTGGCTGCAGAAAAGGAGAAACGTGTTGCGACTGCAGGCAGGCAGGCAGGCAATAAGGTGGGAAGTAAACTCCCAGCTTCCCACTCCACACGCCGCCCCTGCAGAATTATTCAGGTACTACGGGGAAGAAGCAAAAAGCCCCCAGTGCTCACAAATCAGGCTGAAGCGAGCCTCTCCTATGGCAGGCAGGGCTATGGGCAGTCTGTGGTGGAAGAAACGCTGGCTGATGAGTTTGTTTGTCCTGTAAGCAAAGCCCGGCACGCCAGCACCACGAGCTGTGGTCCCTTCCAGACGCAGCCTGCCCACATCAGAGCCTGCAGGAGCAGAAAGCCAGGAGGGGCAAGGTGGCAGGGAAAGGAGCCCTGACAGAGCCCCGCGTAACCTTTCCATCCTGGCTGGGCGATTTTCTCTTTGCACTTAAAGGCATTAATGTAAATAAACTCCCCGTAACCCTTGCAGGGCTATTTCAGACGTTTGTGAAAACAACCGACCCCTCTCATCGCGAGCCAAGGGATGCGAACACAACAGGCACTTCTCATCTCGGTCCCCGCACACTTAATGAAAGTGAAGGATTGTGTTCCCCGCACAAAAGCGGAATTGTGTTTGGGGGCCGGGGGTGTGAACTCCACGCGATTTTCCGACAGCATAAATAATGGAAAAGCCGAAGGCGAGTACGAGCGGCGAAGCAGCAGAGGGGGAGAACTGTCATTGCCTCAACTCTTTGGACTTGGGTGCTTCAGGGAAGAAAGGGCAGGGAGAAATCCCACCAAGGAATGCAGTTTTCAGACAGATTCCAGAAAAAATATCTTGGTCTTTGGTTATTAAAAAAAAAAAAAGGAAATACAGTGCTCTCCTGTGTTTTATTGTTCCAGCAAACAAAACCTGGAACCAGGTTAACAAACCAGGGGGCTCCTCCCACGGCTGAGCTTTAAATCCTGCTGGGGAGACCGAACGGGCTGCAGTGGGACCTGCCAACACCAGAATAAAGGAGACAGAGATGGGACATCACAGGAGACGTGCTAAGCCTTGACACGCTCTGGTGAAGAAAGGCATTCAGCCCGGTTTTACCACCACTCTGTGTTATCCCTTGTATGAGACATGGGCCAGGGACAAAACCAGCATCCATAGGCCCAACACCAACATTTTGACAGCATCGTTCAGAAATTTTGGCAATTTTAGGCAGGTTTTTACATTGCCGTTAGCAGCAGAACCTTGCAGGGTCTCATGTTTCTAATGCATCTAAATTTTTCATGTGAAAAGCAACCAACAGCTAGGAGTTGAATCCTCCTCCAGCTAGGGGCCTCCTCCAGCTAGGGGCCTGAATCCTCCTCAGCTGATTTGGGAAAACCTGCTACGTTTCCTCCCTGTGGATGCATCCAGACGAGCCCCACCATCCTCAGGTGTCAGCAGGAGGTATGGGATGGAGGCACTGATAACAAGAACTTACACAAACCAAACCTCAAAAAAAAAATATCAAATAATCCTTTTGACTGATTTCACTGCTTTCTTCGCTTGCTGGAGGCCCATAAATGAAGCTTGATATTATTCAATTATTCCTAAGGACTTTTACTGGAAGCAAGCTTGTGTAGCCCAAGTGGTGGATGTTGAGTGAGCATCTGACACCAGCGCACAAGCTAACCTTTCTGTTCCCCAGCAGAATGCCTTCAGTCCTTTATAAAGCAGGTTCCCACTCCAGACAATGAGAATTCATACTGTGGGCTATGTGCTATCCATTACAATTCTGCAGCACTCCCTTGGGCTTCTTGGTTTGGAAAAATCTGCCCATGTTAAACTCTTTCTAGATAATTGATAAAAACCACATACATGGCAAAACGGCCCAGCAAGCAGGTAAAGCAATCTGTTTAAAGCTTCCAAATAATATTCCCAGACACTTCTTCAGTCCTTGCCCAGTTCCAAAAATACTATCCCATGAATATGAGAGCATCTGGTAATGTGGCATCACCTCACAGCTGTCAGATCCAAACTGGAGAGGGAAGCTGGCACATGAACTCGCATCGCAGCTGTGTTTCCTCCAATATTTCCCAATGCTTACGAAGCTTTGGGCCAAGAGCCTTCAGCGCAGGTCTCTCTCATTCTCATTAAGACAATACACCTTCTAAAAACCACATCCCACTGGGCTCTTAGTAAGTGAGAGTTCATCACCGCTGAGCTCTGTCACTCTTCTCATTTCTGACGTTTCCTCAAGCGTGACAGCTGCCAGAGGAAGCTGCCTCAGCCCTCAGCACTTGCTGGGGCTCCTAACCCCGGCTCTTCCCACAGCCGCTGGCTACTGCAGAGATGGGGGCTCCCGGGGGAGCTCTGCTTTATGAGCTCTCACTCTCCACCTGAAACGTGAGCCAGTTTGTAACTCCACACCCTGATGCACCCTCCCCTCCGAAGCTCCCAGGCTGTCCGCCGTCAAGCAGAGCTGGCAGCCATCGCCGTGATCACACACCTTGGAGAGAGACTTCACGCTCTCCTCGGGCTGATGACATTTACAGGGCACTGAATGCGGGATCCAGGCCTTGTGAAACCATGCGGAGCCAAACACAAGCCTTAGCGTCACGAGAGGCAGTAATTTCGAAACCATTTCCCACCTCAGAGCACGCCCTGTCCACGTGCACGCTGCAGCTGCACGGCGTGTCGGAGCAGCAGCAGGCTGAAAACCCACAGCCCTGTCAGCCCTGGGGGGACAAGCTCTTCTCTTGACAAGCAAAGTCAACCTGCTGACCACAAGCACACGGTTGAGCAACTCTGGTTTATTCCAGTAGGAATCAGCGATTACTACACACTCCGTTCTGCAATCCCGCACTCTGCCCCTCGCATTTTTACAGCTCATGTTTTCCCTTAAGAGACCACCAGGCTTGATGAAGCGTTTAGCTGCCACGCCAGGAACACACGCTACACACGGGACAACTGAAAGATATCCCCTCTGAAAGGGGAGGCACATCAGCAGGAGACCGTGTGTATTTAAAAGGACACAGTACAGACGTCAACCACCTCTTTGTGACACCCCCAACCCCATGTGAATGACGACCTGCCTTCCGCAGCCGAGGCAGGGCTTCACCCGCAGCGCCCAGAGCCCCTCGCTGGTTGTGCTGCCCCTCGGAGGGCCTCGGACTGTCAGAGTGCTGCATGTGAGGAGACCGCAAGGATGGAGGGAAAAACTCAGCCTCAGAGCTGCCACTTGATGTCATGCTCCTGCAAGGCCTTAGAAGTGAATTAGCATTTAATTGGGGGTGGATGAGGCAAAAGCTTCTTGATGGTACAATGAAATGGTTCAGTATCACTGATCCTACGCACAGGATAAAACCACCAGGGAAATAAGTTCTTGTCAACTCTAGGGGACTAGCAGCATTTTATGGAGCAATGCCCACCTGCTGCAAGGACCCCCAGCAGCAACCAGCAGTCGCCGATGCCACGATGGGATCCAGAATCCTGGTTCTGTACAGCAAAGATTCCCAGTGCTGCAGAGGATGGGTGATATCAGTGGCAGCTTTATATTGTAACAGCACCCAAGTGCATTAGCACAAGGGGAGGGTCCCCGTAGGCCAGGTCTCTTCCACAACTGCAGGTTATTTGCCGTGCATTTTGAGCGTGGCCGCTATTGTAGCTGGGCAGGCGCTTTGCCATTTCCCCATCACGGCCCTCAGCTCTGTCTGACGTGTACCGTCTCTTTAGAAACAAATACTGGAAACTGAACAGATTGCTTTGCCAAGCAAACATTTAAATAATGATGGAAATAAGAATTATAAACAATTCCACTTATTCACTGAAGACAAAGATACTGCCCCAAGCCAGCTGGTATCCTAAGGCACTGACTAAGCCCCAGAAGGAAAAAAAATGGCATTTAAATAGCCTTTAATCATCTAAGACAATCATTCCCAGCTCAATAACCACATCAGCTACTATTTTTTTTTCCAAGGGAATTTCAATTCCCCTGTTACCGGCAGGCTTGCCACTGGGCTGTGTTTCTGAGGGGAGAAGGCAGGGTTCTCTGCTAAGAGCTGAATCGGGCCCGGCTGCTCCGGGAGCTCCAGCACAGCTGCCAAAATGCAAGCAGCACGGCCAGCGCTCCCGACTGGTGGCTCACGGCTTCTCCTGGAAATCTGCTTTGCTGTATCACCTGCAGACCTCACCACTGCCGGCCTCTCCACGTGCTGCCTGGGACAGCAGACAAATGGCCCGTGTTTACTCAGAGGAAAGGACGTGCCATTTCTCCCCAGGGAGCCGGTGCTGACCTTTGGGAGCAGACATGTTGACAGAGCCACGCTCTGATTTCCTCTGAATTTTCCCAGGCTAGGGTCAGTTTTGATGCTGTTCTTAAGGAAGCTGTCGTCAAACCAAACCATACATCCCAACTGCTGGAGTAGCTACCTCCCTACAACCAAGGATGGCCTTGAAGCCAAGCCCTGGGGCTGAACCTTGAAGGTCAGCTATGGAGCCAGCTGCCTGGTCCAGAGGAGGATTTCATAGCAGCTCTCAATGCCTGCAGCGGGGCCAAGATGCTGAGGCCCAGCATCCCACACCAAGAGAGTGGGAGCAGAAAAAATGCCATCCTTGAGACCAGACAGACCATCCCAGCCAACGCCAGCGTAGCCCAGAGTGGAGGGAGGCCCATGCCTTGACTGCAGAGCCCCACTGCATTCACACCTCAGATCGGCCCACCCCTATACCACGCTGTTTCTCCCATCTCCTCCCCTGCCGACCCCACCTTCTCTTCCAGCTTCTCTGCCTGCTTCCATATGCACCCTCAGACGTACACACGTAGCCCACAGAAACACTCCCCGAGCTCGTCAGAGGCTGGGAATCTCTCAAACGCGAGCCTCCCACGCGGCGAGAGGGGCAAGCTGCATCACGCATGGGGCCTCGCCAGCAGCCCTCCTTCCCTTCCCCAGCACCCAGAGCTGCCCGTGGGGTGGCACCTCTGGAAGGGAGCACCCTCAGGCACGGCGGGGTGAGCCTGCTGCTCCGGGTGCCTGGGAAGCCCTGGCAGTGGCTGCGAGCCCTCTGCAAACTCGAGAACGTGCTTGTCCCATTGCATTCTTACCTACTGTCTTCATCACTGATAAACTCAGCGCATGCTTGAGCTTGTTGATCCGCCGCTCCTACAGAGCTAAAAGCAGGAACGTTGTAATACCCAGCACCGTATGTCCCACAAAAACAGTCGGTACTGAGTTAGACTGTGCTGGACCACCAGATTTAGTGATTGGGTGTCTCCACTTGGGCAATTAACCCTAATTAACTAACGCTGAGAACGTAAGCATTTTCATCAGGGCTACATCAGGCAGCAAGCCCACAAGCACCCCGTGCTGATTACCCCTCTGCTCTGCCCCAGGACGCCAATACCCCGAGGCTGCAGGTCATGTCAAATCCCAGTAACCCTGTAAGATACCAAGTGCTCAGGCACGCGGTGAAGTTCCGCTGGAAATGAGAGTGGATGTTACAGTATTCGATACAGCTTGGGTAACAGAAGAAGGGACGTTGGTACGGAAGAGCACATTACAGGAGAAGGATCGATAGCAGCAGCATTCAGATGAATTCCAGTCTGAACAAGCGGAGTTACAGACCGCGAGGACTTTTTTATAGTACCGTTTTTGTTTAATGTGCTCTTCAGCGCTCAGTTACTTCATTATAGCACTATAAACAATCAGGATGGCCCTAGCAATAACAAATGAAGCTCTTGATGTTTTATCGTCAGGCTGGAAACAACTTGCATCTCTTTCCGCTCCCTAATAAAATTCTTGATATTCTTTATTTTTTTTTTAATGTTCTAATTGGCTGCTAGTGAGTTCCTCTTTCTGCATCACTTTGAAGAAAACCTGCTTAGATCAGCAGACTGCATCAGCCAGATAATTTTTTGCTAACTGATACACAAAGCAAATGCTTGAACAGCGCCTTGTTTATTTGCCTTTTCAAAATTGTGACATTTCATATGTCTCCTTGTGGCCAAAACGTCTGTGTGGGTCATTGTGTGCAGACACTGCGATCTGCCTACCTTACATTCCTGCTGCGGCTCTGGCGGGGATGTTGTTCGCCTCTCATACCATCAGAAACACAATGTGGGATTACTGCATGCCACCAAAGGCAGCTGCTGTGCCTTGTCTCAGAGAAAGCTGCACTTTGTAATGGAAGGGAAAGCTTTGTACCAGGCACTGAAGCAGGGCCACATCTGCCCTGCCTGCTTTGCTGGGGGACAGCGTTTCTCAGCAGAGAGGGGCAGCACCCAGTACAGCATCTGTAAAATCCCAAAGTGTCACTGAGCAACTGGCAGGGTGAGCTGGGCAGGAGGGAAAGAGCCACCCTCCACACCCACACTAGTTCCAAACCCCGTTGCTGCTTCCCATTCCAGCGTGGCCACTGGGAGGGTGAGCTGGCTGCATCCCCATCCTTCCTCACCTTATGCTTTAGGAAATTTCTGCACATGCTCGACTGCAAATCTCCGTCCTGCAAAAGCACTTTCCAGCAACAAAAACAGGGGCCTTACATCTGTAGATGTCTTTTACTGCAGAGTGGAAATGCCAGGCATGATCCCTGCTATCCCAATAAAAGTGTTCCTTTCTCAGCTCCTTTCTCAACAGGAGCACTGCCTACCGGGACGACCAGCTCGGAACAGGGTTCTGCTGCCACCACCAGCAAACCCACCGGTGATGGTGGGAAAACTCAGATGCATCCAGGTGAAGTGCCTGCATGAGCCCCCAGCCTGGCACGAGGCTCAGCACTTGCTGCAGGCAGATGCTCACATCGCTCTCCCCGTGATGGGCTCCCCCGTTCTGTACTGCAGGAAGAGCCAAGGACCCAGGTGCAGGGCACATCAGAAAGTGGCATTTAAAATATTACACTAAGAGGTGGCTATGACCCCACGGGGTGCTCAGGTGCAAATGCCTCTCCAGAGTGAAGGACAACAAATAATTGGACTTGACAAGCAATTTATCGTACTGCTTTCATCTACGCAGAGCTAACTCAATACTTACAATCCTATTTACTGAAACTCTGGCATCCACACGTAGTCTGCTGCCATGATTGGACCCACATGCAGCAGCAGATGTGACTTGGTTGCACAATTAAATCAGGGTGCTGCGGCACCATTCAAGCCCACATTTAGAGATCTCCAGACCTCACCGAAGCAGCACAGAACTGGTGCTTGGCTCTTTGCATTGGATCTGTTTTCTACTTACCACACATTCACGGGGAAAACTCTAGCTTCAAAATCCCACCAAGTGTCCAGATTCACTGCCCTATTACTTATCTTGAAAACCTCCCAACACACGATCCAAGCCCAGGCACTGGTGGAACAGCACAGCTACACACTTCCAGGAGCTGAATCCCTGGGACAGAGCAGCCTCTAACTGCCTTCAGTGCCTAACAGGATCTGCTAGGAAGTATTAAAAAAATAAAAACAGCAACACAACAGCATACAACAGTACGATATAAGGGCTCTTAAACCTCTGAGCCATTTGTCGCAGCGACAGCCATTCAGGGAAGGGCTGGCTCTTTTTTTTAAAAAAAAACCTGAAATTACAGTAGTGAAAATAATTATTTGTAGTCCTTTCTCTTTGCCCCTGGCAGCCCCCTGGGCTCCCCCATGGGTCCTATCCAGTGTCACTGTCAACATCAGGCATCGCAGCCCTGATTAAGCCGTTACAAGTCAGCCCTTGTTCCTCCACTTCAGTCAAGAGCAAAGGAGGCACGTGCAGCCTTCAGAAGCCCTGAAACGCAGCTCTGTCACGAGCACAGTGGGATGAGGGGAGCTGCAGACTGCAGCTGTTTTAGATACGAGTGGTGCCTGTGAACCAGCTGAGCATTACTCACTGGGTCTTGGCTTGGTTTTTGTGCTGGAAGGGCCGCATCACAAGAGTGACACTACCAAAGCAGATTGATTACACTAAGGCAACATTGCCGTGCCTGGTAGCAGGTTGCAAAAACCAGGTCCAGCCAGTCCCACTGTGCAAGGTCACAAGCTCAGGTTCCACCCAAAATCTAGAAATCACAGATTTCAGCCCCTTATCTGGAGCAAAGAGAGGGGGATCTGAGGAAACTGCCTTCATCATCAACAAGCTGGTGGCACCTCCAACCCCAACGGCATGGTCTGTGACCAAGAGCCAGGTTCAGCCCCTCAAGAGTTTGGGGAATGGGGCCTGGTATTTTCATGCTGGTCTCCAATTTTCATCGTGAAAAGCTCTGATCTGGCTTTTCCACTGCAAAAATCTCTCTTCTATTCAGGGTATCTTAATACAACTGGGAACTGCTGCTTGCAAGGCAAGATGTGGCCCAGCACAGATCCCCACTACAAGCCAGTCGCAGTTCAGACAGCAAACATGGGGAATCCTCCACTGCTACACCCTGACACTGCTGCTTTGCAACACCAGGAGGACTTTAACACTTAAACATGGGCAATTGCAAGCAGCTGCAGCAGGGGCTGCCCAGCTCCTACCTGAGGCTTTCGGTGCCTGCTTCCCCCCATGCTGTGGTAAAGCAGCATCTGCCGCTGAGCAACAATCACTGCACATCAAGCCAGGGGCTCCTCAAACTGCAAGGGTTTCCCAACGTGCCCTGATCCATCATTTATTTCTCTAACTCCCATTGCAGACTTGCAAATTAGAATCATGAATACAAGTTGCAATTCAAGATCCACAGCCCATTTTTTCCCTGCCTCACCTAGAAGATGCTCTGGCAGCATCAGGAGCCCAGAAAAAAATAACGAGCAAGAGAAAAAAAAAAGAATCACCACCTCTAGGAGCTTCAAAGCACTTTATGGCAGCGTGAGCACAAAGGGCCTTGCCCCCATATTGCATAGGAAACCGAGGCACAGCTAGACATGGTGACATGCTTACAGAGATAGGACAAGATCATGGAAACCCCAGGTGAGGGCCTTGGACTCAGTAACTTGCAGTGCCTCACAGCACGAGCTAAATAGGCTGTTGCAGACGGCTGGCGCTGCTCAGGCAGTGGTGGCCCTGACAGGGATCCCTGGGAGAGAAAAGGGTTAAGGGAGGGAATTCTGTTACTTTCTTGTCGTATTTTCTCGTGGGGGGAGAAGCGTTGTGCAAGCGGGAGTTTTCCACTGGCGCTAGGCCCCCTTGCACTTATCAATGGGACCTTTCAGGGCTCACTCCCTGATTGAGACATCATTTCCTGTCCAACACACTAACCCCATTGATAACTCCCCGCTTGATGGGAACTTTTCAAACCTACCAGGAAAGGCCAGGAGACCCAGAAGAACATACGCATGAAAACAGAACTGGGGCGAAAAGAAAAAGAGAGAAAGAAACAGTTTGGGGCACAAGCCATGCGGACAACAAATGTTTGTGATTACAGAGTGGAGCATCTTTAGGAAGCACATCAGAAACAGAGAAGCCATTGCACATATCATTCGTAGCAGTGGGACTGACAGGCGTGGTGCTTCAGGCTAGAAAGAAGTGGAAAGGGACTTAACATCCCTTTTTTGTCTTCCAGTCACACAGCAAACATGGACATCGAGACTGGCTATAAAAACTGTCCACTCTTCCAATGCAAAGCCAGACGAACGTAACCAGTATAGCTTTCAAAAGTGGACGGAGACTTCAGATGTCCAAGTACAACAAGCAGTGTGAAAAGGGGGAGCAATGATGAAACTTACTCTTCAAGGTATCTCCAACCAGGCACTGAAGGGAGGAACCATTTCTTTTCTAAGTTATCCCAGCAAATTGGCTCACTGTTACCTCCCAGGCCACAGCCCAGCCGGCTGTGCGTGTCCTTAACGCTGGGTATGAGGACTCATTTGATGTTCTGAACACAGCCCAGTTCCAACCACAAGCTGCAGCCCCAAATCAGCATTTTCCCCAAAGTTCAGGAGTCTGTTAAACCTCAGTTTTTGTTTTTGCTTGTTCCCAAGCAGAGGTTTTATAACCCCAGGCAATTATAGTCCTGCTGCCTGGAACGGTACAGACACAATGGATCTGGATTATGGCTAAAGAGGACAGCAGCCAGAAAGCTCTCCGGAGTTGTACAGGTGCTTGGCAGCAGCTCTAGAAACAAAGCAACTGATGCCCACACTGAAACTTTGTCATTTAGACTTTCTAGTTTCCTGGCTTCAGGCTTTACCCAGCATCACTCCAGCAAGAAAGCTTTCGATGAAACCTAAATACACAGGCATGGGATAAAGCAACAGAGCCACACTGGGTATTTAAAACAAATCAGCAGGAACCAGGACGCTGGCTGGCTGGGGAGGCGGTTAGAAGGAGGGACAGAAGGTTTCCACTGCTGTCCCCACTACTAAATTGCTATGGGAGTGTGCAAAAGCTCTGTTCTTTTCAGCAATTTAGGGAAGTAGTTTCTGGGGGCCCAAGATGTAGCTCCCTCTCTAAGTGCATCTCAAGTATTTAAAATTAGATTCCCTCTTCAATAGGAACCATTCATGAAAATGCCAGTTCTAAATGTCTTTACAGTGCAAGTTACTCATTGTGAGCATACCACCCACTTCTCTTATACCCTACAAGGACAGAGTCTGAAAAGTTTCAGGATCGTGACATGTAACAGGCCAAACAAGCACAAAGCCTTATTTAAACGTAGATCATCCCGGCTGGAGACATGCCTCGAAGTATGAGCAGAAATAACGTTCTGTGTAAGAAAAGACAGACTTACCTGCAGATCAAAGAACTTGCTGTATCTCCGGTAGATGATCTGGGAAGTCAGGTCGGACCATGTTACGTTGATTATATAGACCTGGTCGGGGAAAAGAAAACACAAGTCAACACGGGCTCTGAAGCACAGGGTATGTCCAAAGGCTGGACAGCCAGAACAGATGAATTCAGCATTTCTCTGGCTACTCCTGCTCACAAGGAGGAATATAACCCAAGGTGTGGGACTAGCTGAAATTAAAGGTGTTGCCCTGTCGCAGCTTTCAGCAGAGGTCTCAGGGGAACCCATGGTGGTTTCGCACCCCTCCTCATCACCAGCTCCCATGGATTTTGCTATCCCGGGGAAAAAGCTTTGACCAAGTGATAGAACATTTTCTGGTCTCTGGTTGCACACCCTGCCCTCTGCCTGTCTGGAGGAGCCCAGGACCTGCAGCCATAAGAGCTCTTCCTATCCTCAGGCAACAACCCCCTGCGGGCTGCTGGTCTCCTGCTCCATGCTCCAGGTTTTCCTTCTACGTGGAGATGTGACCTTGGCCCTTCCCCGGCAACACATGGCTCTCGTTCAACAAGTCTATTCAAAGGGAACTCAGCTTGGGGGCTGTGGGATTGCAGCCCTGTAAAACACAGCCAGTTCAGCCCAGCACCTCTGTTACCTATCAGACTGATTCAAAAGTGATGTGAAGCAGGTCAGTGAGGGCGAGATGGTTTTCTTACATTTGTGGAAACAACAGCACAAGCCCAGAACAAACACAAGGTTTCCCCTGCCCAGCCCTATTACACATCCTGAACAGTCACCTTACAGAAACACTTTTGCCAGAAGACATGATGAAAAATGATTCACAAGTGCACACACGTACACACACATATTGCACACAAGTATTTCCTTTTGACCCTAGTGCCTCCAAAACATTTTATAAAAAGGGGAAAAAAAAAAACAAGCCAAGTTCTGGTCTCAGGTACACCAGCCTTCAAGCCCAACGCTGGTCCTGCTGCCTTGTTGACAAACGCACGAGACACAACAAGACTTGAGCTAACACAGGTCACTAAAGGTGACCACACGACTCCAGAGTAATGGAAATCACAGTTAGGGCAGCTCCTGGGTCTTTAAAGCACTTTCCAGGTTTCGCATATGGAGCAAAATAAGGATCTGGCAGAGGAAACAGGAAAGCATCCCTCCTCCCTCAGCCCCTGCCTGCAGCAGGAGCTCTGCCCTTTGCCTGCAGGGATGGAGGATGGACAAGCATCACCCCCTTCTCCAGGACACCAGCCCATCTGCCAAGGTGCAGATGCTGGGTTATTGCTTTTAAAGATAAGAGCTATTGCATGAAAAGCCCTGGAGGGATGTTGAAGAGCAGGCTGAAAAACACTTTTCCAAGGACCACTGGGGGACTTTTCCCCCCTTCATTCCTGGTAAGATCAAGGTGTCATCTGATGCCCTGGGAGCACAGAGGTCCTGCAGCCTCACTTCCCTCCCTGCTTGTTAGGACCACGTTCAGTCCCCAGGGCCACGTGCTCCCTGTCTCCCACAGCCCACTTCCATCATATCTGAGAGCTGGACACGCTGTTAAGGAGACCTGGGGCCTTTTATAGAGCACTGATGGCAAGGAGCCTGAATTTGACTGAATTGTCTCATGCAACCTATCTGCTGCTCCCAAGAGAGCACAGCTCTCATAAATCCAGGCTATTCACCTGTTCTGCTTCAGATTTCTCCCAGAAAACCAGGCCAAGAGACCCGGCTCCCACAGTACCCACAGACACACCGCTGACAACTGTGCGGCTTCACGAGGGGCGATAAGACCGAGTGACATGAGCATTTCAGGCCCCCTTTAAAGATCTTACCCGTGCAGACATCCCGCAGGGGTCAGGCCCTGGGACGGAAGCTGCTGTTGCCAGTTTTCAGACCAGCCGCACTGCACTGCGGAATATTTTTCCATGTGTTTGTTGTGAAAAAAAAAAAAGTTTGTAGCTTCACTCTGGGCTAATTCACAACACAAATATTTCTGCTTGTTCGCTATCCAACAGCTACTTTCAGATGGAAAACCCATTCAATTAAAAACAGATCATGACAGATGGGAGCTGACTGGGATCCAAAAGCAACTTCAGATACTGTAATTCTGGCCCCGGGTTCTCACAAAGGGGATGAGACAGGGATAGGAGGAACACATTGCACATCTGAACAATGGTTATAGTTTTTAATTACGTGTTTTTTCTCCAGAACTTAGCAAGAAAAATACGCCACAGCCATGCAAACCTTTTGAGTTTCTCAGCACTTCGAGCTTCCCCACGCTGCTCTTCAGGAACCCCAAAAAAAGAAACACCCTCAGCATCGCTCAGGGCGCAGGAAGTGGCACAACACTTCCACCACGTGCGAGAGGGCTGCAGCCTGGCTGCGAGGGGATTTTGGGGCCAGCCAACGCAGCAGACAAGGCCGGATGCCTTCGGTGCAGGATCAGGGCCCCGTTGCACTGTGCAGATGTGGTGCCATCTCTGATATCCAGGCTCTGCAGGAAGGAAACCGCCACTGCCTTCAGCCAAGCCAGGATTTTGCGGCACGTTTAAAACAAGAATTAAATCTCTTTGAGCCCTAGGTCTCTTCACACTCAGCAAAAGATGAACTGGGCAGCGTACAGACGCATTGGCTTCTCTTTCATGGGAAGATCAGAGCAGCAGCAAGGAAAGCCTTTAATCGTAACGTGGAGCTCTGTTAAGCTAAAAATGCACGGGCTCAAAATCTGCGACAGGACACAGGTGCAAAAATCTGAAATGGCGATTGATTTTCATCCTTATTTGCATAAATCAAATTGCTTCTGGAAAGCCATTTGAAGTAACGGGGAGTAATAAATCTGCGTGAACTCAGAAAAGATCAGTAAAATGCCAGATTTTAAAAGCAAGGTCCAAAGGCTTCAGAAGCCTTAGATATCAGATTTCCCTCCTTCAGAGATCGGAGTTTGATGGTTATTCGCTTCTGCTGCCTTACCCAGACCCATAACCTTTTCACGAGCAGCAAACATTACATCAGCTTACCTCATCATATTTTTTTGCTCAGATCTTAAAACAGGTCGCTGTGAACGGGATTAACGGTATCCCGGGGGAGAAGGGGAAAAGCAGTCCTGTGGGAGCCCGAGGTCATGCAAATGCACGGGATGAGGAGGCAGAAGAAATATCAGGTAAATACCGAGAGCCGGCCCATGCTCGAATGCCCAGCATCTCCCCTGCTGCTGCCTGCAGAGCCAGGAGAGCTTTCTGTTGCATTTGGTGGCTCCCTAAAATGGAGCCACCCAAGCCACTGTTTTGGCACACATCCCAGCCACAGGGCAGAGAGCTGCAGAAGGGCCTGGAGGTGAGGTCTCCCTGATGGGAGGCACCTATGATGAAGCAGGGAGCTTCCCCAGCGCTGTCGGGTGTAATCCTGGTCCTTGGCACTTTGCTGCTACCCAGGGGAGAGCTAAGGGTAAGCTCCTCCAAGGAAATGCAGTGCACAGAGCTACGCTTTAATCAGGGTTGCAAATTGTGAATTACTACAATAAATAATTACTTAGGTTAAAAAGATCTGCTTTACACGTTTATGACCTGCAAGGGGTCAAAACACAGCCAATATTCAAATGTTTTGCCCCCAAAATCCTTTAAAAAAAGTCCTTAACAATAAATAATTGAAGTAGAAGTAGGAAACAACTCACTGCACAGTCACTGGACACCCAAGCTACAAAGACATTCTAATTTTCATTTCACACATCCAAGTCTTTTTTTCAGTCTATTTATTTTAAAACAAATCCTTCCTCAAGGAAACAAGCAGCAGGCCTGTACAAACCGGAGAATGTTAATCAGGAACTGTGCTTGATGAGCAGCTCTTAATATTCATGCTGCATGAAAGAAGGTGCAGGATGTCAAGGGGATTTTATCAGCTGCTAATTATTGTTTAATTCCAGCTCTGGGAAACTTCCATTTGATCCGCCACAGAGCAGAAATTTATTGCCAGCTGAAGTTATAGCTCTCCCTTTACTGCCTACACAAAGCAATGAGAAGAGATGACTTCCTACTACAAAAAAACATCAGTTCAACTGTCACTGGGCACGACTTTATCACTGAATGTCTCGTTTTCAATGGAAAATATCCAGTCCCAGCTGGCACAAACCCCAGAGGAACAGAATTCAGGTTGCTCTCATGTGACTGGTTTTTCAAGTGGCTTTTTAGAGGACAATGTTTTGTTTTCTACCGCTGATCTGGAGTGGAAGATAAATGCCTGAAACGAGCAGAATGATGAGCCCAGGATAAAAATCTCTACAAATACCCAAGCTGGTGGCAAAGACAAGATTCCAGAGCAGAGACTAGAAACATGCCTATACCCATAACAGAGGGCACTGTTAATCTTTAATAAGTAATTACAGTAAATACTAGCTTTTAAGAAAGTTTTATGAATGCAAAAAACAACAATATGGTGCAATTTGTACGCAGATATCACCAGGATAGCGCCTTTTATCCTGGAGAACATCAGCACCTTCAAAAGCCTTGTATTAAAGCGTTGGATGTTTGTCTTCCAGTGAGTCACGACCAAGCTGGAAGAGATACTCTTTTTCCCCCGTATTCAGCTGTTGTTGCTGCCTGTGAGCTGGAAATTTCCCACCGGCGGAGCTCAGCTGGCGGAGCACAGCATGTGAACACTCCCCAGTCTGCTTCGGCTCCAAGAGAGCTTTCTGTACCCACGAGGCTGAAGGAGCAAAGCTACTCGCCCCTCAGAGCATCGTGGCTGATTTTTAGCAATCTTCCTTCACCTCACAAGACACAGGCAATAGGGCGCTCAGGGTGGAGGTCCCCAGTTCCTGGTCCACCTTCCGGTACCTCACCGCGGTGTCACCTTTCAGCACTACGGCCTCCAGGGGACCACAACTCAGCCAGGCCAGAGCCGAGGAAGGGCTATTTTCAAACCCAGTCCAGGGCTGTTCTCACCCCAGGAATCTGAAGAGTGAGCTGAGAAACAGAGACACGGGACACAGCAGAAACATAAAACGCAGGCAGCTCCGAAGGGGAAGGCCTCTCCTGGGCTGGCTGTGCCAGTGGCAGGGCGCCGTGCAGCAGCCCCAAGCACGAGGGCCAGAACAGATCGCGCGCAGGTGCGGGGCGTCTGGCTGCCTCACGAAGCAGATGTGGTTTCACAGCCATCCCTCTGCAGGGCTCACGTTTCCATTACCAACGGGGGAAGTGTAACTGAGAACAAGCCAAAAATCAACCCACAGGTCTAGCGGACAAGTGTTGCACGTACCTAAGTTCTGGAAGCAAAGCAGAGCTGCAGGATGCTTGGAAGGAAGGGATTAGACAGCCCTGGCAATCACCAGGTCTTGTCTGCGGGCAGCCACCACAGAGGAAATTTATCCAGGATACAGCAATTGCAGTTTGAATCACAATTTGCAAGCTAATTTACAGTCTAATTAAACATATGGAGAGAGAGAAAAAAAAAGAAGGGGGATAGGAGCGTTTTCCTTCATCTGCTATCTTCTCCTCAGGGTCTTGTGAAAGGCAACACATCAGGATTAATGCTGCTTGCCTTTCTAGCCATAACACATCAAATCTATTCTATGTGCAAGGAAAATAAACTCACTGCTAGCTCTGAACCCAGCCAGACACCAAGAACCACGCTGGCTCCTTTCTAGTTCAGAAAACCCCACCACCACTGCGTTCACATACGTGGGCACAGACCTTCCTCCTGGCACAGCATTAAACCAGGATGAAATCCTGTTTTCTTTCCCAAATCCTCCTACCTAAACACTAATGAGAACAGCAAACAACTGCCTCAAGCCAGCCAGCAGACATCCCTGGGAAGGCAGGAAGAGGAGCTCATTTCAGTAGAGGCACCTGGCTAGAGTTTTTTGTTTGTTTTTTCCTAGCTTCACGTGTAGGGACCAGGAGAGTAACAGGGTTGTGTCTGAGCGACAAACCCAGCTCACTGCGTGCACACAGGCAGAGCAATACAATACTTAGTAGCTTCCCTATTTTTCTCAGGAATGGATGAGGTTTCAAAGTCCACGGTTCAAACTTCTCTTTACTCTCACCTTTACATTTCAAGGTGTTTTTTTTGTTGTTGTTGTTTTGTTTGTTTTTGTTTTGGCTTTTGCCAATTTGGATTCTTAAGCACCAACTTCCCCAGGCCTCCACAGCACCTTCCTGCTAACCAGATGGCAAACAAGCCCACACAATCAGAGCCCTAAGCCAAAGGGATAAAACTCTCCATCGTATTTCTTGGTCATTTGTACAGCCATAAGAGAAGGTAAGAAGGTAAAATGTGGAACTGGTGCCCACAACCAGCGACAACAACCTGACCATGGAGCTGCAGAACTGGAACAGCTCAGAGCTCTGAGGCTTGTTTGCAAGCCACTTCTGAGCCTCTTGCCGGGCTTGTCCGATTGCTCCATTTAACTTCACCCTCAGGTGTGTTACAGCAGAATATGATGCGTCTAGTTCTCACTGTCACGCACCTGTGTTGTGTTAGCAGGACTTTGTCTTTTAACTGATAGCCTGGATCACATCGAAGACTAGTCAAGGCTCCTGTCTTTTCTCGAATACATCCAAGTAACTGGAGTTTACGGAAGGAGAGTAAGAAATAGGACTAGTAAGACCCATTGCTTCCCTGGTTATAGCCTCCCAGCTTCAGGAAGCAGAACAGCAGCTTCCCTGCAAGGAAACGGCAGACAAGGGGAGAGGAAAACACCCACCCGTTAGACCTACACACTTGGATGAGGGAGACGGAGCATCTGTGCAGACTCATTTCTGCCTCCAATCCATTTCCGTCCACCTCCATTTACTTTCCATGTGTGGTGGAGCTATTTGTGAAGCAGAATAATCGCAGAACTGAGCTCCTGCCACTTAAAAGTTGATAGACCATCAGAAAACACAATACTAAACCTACAGAATAGTGGAGTGACAACCGTAAAATGGAAATAAGAGCATTCAGGCTCCCTGTGAAACCTGGGTTCCTTGTAGCCTTCTCAAATACCCTACCTGGGTCTGAAAGAGGCTCTCTAAGGCAAGCAAACAAAAACGTATCCAACTGCATTTGAAGGTAAAAAGTTTTCATTATATCTCAGATCTGGATCCCAGGAGAATTATAAACTACTTTAACTCAGTGCTTGGGTCTTTCTTCCCAGCAGGTGATCCCTGCTTCCTGAGGACCCCAAAACATGAGAGCTGTCTGGTAAAAGAAGAGAAACTCCTTTTCAAAAAAAGAAAGGATTTGGGAAAAGCAACAATCAGACAAAACGGACCCCCTTCCATTTGGATTTCAAGTCTTTGAAGTAAATGTAGCTGAAAGATTTTCCTTTCATCTCATTAAATTGGTCTTAGAAACTGACTGGTAGTTGAACTTGTTCTGAAAAGAAACACAGACTAACCCATTGGAGCCAAAACAACTGTCATTGAGTTTCCTGGGGCCAGGGGCACAGGAATAGCTTGGGCAAACAAGAACTAACAAGAACCTGCTTGCCATGGAGGTAAATGTATCAAGACCAAGGAGACAAATATAGAGAACATACGGCCTGGACATCATTATTTCCCAGATCTAACACATCTTTGCACGGAGTTATTTATCCCCATGGGAAACCTCTCCGGACACCCTTCCTTCTGCTCTGAGAACCAGGGCCCATTTGCCTTCTCCCAGCAGAACCGTACTGAAGCTTTTTCCCAACTCTGGAGCAGTGCTAGAGCATCTGCAGCTCGTGGCTGCCCAAGGACAGAGCACCCCATCACATTGCTGGCCCTGTTTCAACTCCGATCAGACTTGCAGGGTGTAAGTACACAACCTTAATTACTCAAATCACAAAAACTCCCTGCAGTCAGCCTTGTAATTGGAAAGAGGTTTTCCTAAAACCCAACCTTCCTTTTGGCCTGTCGCGTCAGGGATTCCTGCACTGCACCAACACTTGCATGTAGTTTATATTAGCATGCAAATCTTCCGGCTTTGATTTGTAACCTTACATATGACCCCCAGATGCAGTGCTGGAAAAGCAAAGCAAGGGCCTGGGAAAGGGAGCAAAACTGCTCCAGGCCCTTCCAGAACAATGACAAAGCTCTGGGACATTCTTAGTCCAAATAATGGAAATTCTCCTGGGATTTTGCCATAGAATACTGGGATTTTTTTTCCTCTCATTTTGAGTAGAGGGAAACAAGTTCATGTAAACCAAGAGACCCTCGGACTCGAGAAGCCAGAGCTGAGAGGAACAGTACTTGAAGTGTGACCTACACTCCATGAAAAAACAACTCTGAAAAGCTCTTCTCATTTCCATAATTTGCACAACTACAGTTTTTGTGCATGACTGGAGGATAAAACTTGAGGTCAAATCACCTGGACCAACCAGCAAAGCATCACTGAGCAGTCAGCACCATGCACTGAGAGAAGAGTACTTGCATTTTATTTGCAAAATGCTAAAAGAGTGAAAAATGGACTTATCCTCAAATTGTAAACACCATTCAACGAGCGTGCAATGCATGCACATCTTTGATTATACTGTCTGCATGACCACACATGTGCAGCACTGAATGCACTTTTCTGCAGGACACTACTGACAACGTGCAACAAAATCTAAAAGAAAGGAATAAAATTCAGCATTGCATCTATCTGCGCCTGTGGAAGTCACTGGGAAGAAATTATTTCATTGCAGCACCCTTTGATTTCAGGCTTCGGTGAAATCCAAGTTTCTTGCAGAGAGAACTGTGCAAGAAGATGGTTTTGTGTCCTAGTTTTGCAAACACCACCTGAATTTCACTGTGAAATACTACAGAAAAGGCAAAGGTGGAGAGCCATCCTTATTTTCCCCCATACTTTTGGCCAGGCCAGAAAAACTGATGCAAGAGTCCTGTGCAGGACAGATTCCCAACAGGGGGGGCACAGCACCAAATTAACCACAAAATTACCTTCTTCCTGTGGAACTTGAGGGTTGTCGGGAAGACGCTGCCAAATCCTCACACCCTCAGCCCTTCTGCCGTTTTGCTAAGTTGAACCATTGTCTCTGCCCTTTCCTTTCCCCCTCCTCTTCTCACAACCATCCTCGTTTTCCCTCCTTTTCCCACGCTTGGCTTCCTGCCTTCTGACTCTCCCGCCCCAGACGGGCAGGACAATCGCAGACAGCCCCAGCACATCCCACTCCAAGCCTGCAGTTTGCAGCTGGGCCACACACACGCAGACGCACCCAGCCTTCCCCACAGGTTTCCAGGTGGTGCTGATTCACCACTCCAGGCTGCAGGGTCCGTGGGTGCATAAACTTTGCACAGCAGGTCGGGGATACAGAGGATGCGTGAAGGCTTCCAGGCATCACCGCTCCATGGGGCACAACCCCTTGAAAACCTGCAGATATAGGAACCCTACAGCAGGAAAATACATTTCACTGAGGGGCACTGGGATAGTTGCTTGGCAGGACAGTCACGCTGCCTAACTCCGTGTCCCCAGATGAAGCATTCAGCAGATTTGTCTGCCCCTGGGCTGGGATTTGCCCCTCGCTCGGTTTCCCTCCTGCTCTGAGGCATGCTGCCGGTTAGTAACGCGCTCTATGTCAGGGGTGCTGGTGACAGCAGCCACACAAATTCCTTCTCATTTACCTATCACAACCCAGCCACAAGCCACACATACCCTGGGAGTTACTCATTTTTGGAAGGAGAGAGTGCGGCTGCAAGTCAGCATGTGTCACCTTCAAAATAAGCCTTTTAGAGCCATGCCTGTATTACATGTTCTACTGAAACCGGTAATAAAATGTGAATCAGCAAACTGACTGCACACGTTTACATTTCTGTCAAATTCAGGGTTTACAGTGCCTTGGAACAATAAATAAACCTCTTCCTTTCAATCCCCAAACATGAATATTCTCCCACTCCTAGCCACTTAAAGGGAATTATTAATGTTCCTCAGAGAGAAACTATTAAATCAGCTTAAGTGACCACCCAAAGCCTAGCAAAATTATTGTCTGTAACAGCAGGCTTTCACGAACTAATACAGCTGTACTCAACACACACAGCATCTGGAGACGGCAGGAATTTCCTAGGCAGGATTCTGGGGAAAAAAATGTATACATCCCAAATTCAGGTTCTCAAACTGGTCAGAGGCACTCGTCTCAGATCTTTCTCTAGGTAAATGGTTAAGGAGGATCCTAGGCCAGGCAGATGATGCCCAAATGGGAGCTGAACTGTGTCTCCTTGGGGCTGCAGCACCAGCAGCCGGCTAGGCCCCACCAACACTCAGAAGCCCCCATTTTTGTGGGGCATGGTACCACAGAACAGCACCACTCAGATTTGGCCGTTCTGCCTGGTGGGACCCCAGAATCCAGCCCACCACACACTTCAACCAACCCCACGAGGTCCAACTGCTGCTGGTGTAATGCCTCCAAGTGGCAGAGGCCTTTTCAAAATGAGGATTCGGCTCCAATTGCCATTCGGAGGATTCAGAGTTTTTAACCTGGGTCCCCAGAGCAATTTTAAATTCCAATTTATGAAGTGCTAACACAGGAAGGAGCTGGAGGCACCACTATAATTTAACACGAAGCAGATATGCAAAGATAATAATAAGAAACAGCGTCCTGACAGCAGGCCAGGCCTGACTGCCAGCGCACCCATGGCCTGCTCAGGCACGGTGTGGACCAAAGCCAGTGCCTCTGTTTCATGGCCTTGGACAGGCTGTAACCTGTGCTCCTGGAGGCTGGGAAGAAGGATAAAAAAAAAAAAAAAAAAAAAGGAGATGCTTCCACTTCAGTTTGGCTGGGCTGCCAGCTTCAGAGCAGCTCCCGAATTTGCAGCTGCTTTGCCAGCACATTGATGGGACTGGGGATCCCATCAAAGGGCACACAAAAGTTCTGCCACCTCACAGGTGTCCAGACACACAGACAAGCAAGCAACAATTTTTTGTCCCACCCCACGGCAGCAAATGGGTTACTGCATCCCTGAAGTGAGCTGCAGCACGAAGGCAGCGCCTGCCAAGCATTTCATTAACAACGATACAATCTGAAAATCCTTTCCCCAAGTGTGTGCTCTTACAGAGGAGATTTGAAGCAGAGATCCATCTAAAAGATAGATACGCTCAACAACCTCTTAATCTATTTCAGGCTTCAAACTTTGCTTCTGCTCCTAGGCACCAACCCCTATTGCCCTAAACGTCCCCAGCAGGTACCAGGAGCAATACAAACACAATAGGGAAGCACACAACTTCCATTTCATGTAACACATCCTTGAGTTTTGCTAGGACCAGGGCTATGCTCATCAAAGGATACACCAGAGTTTGAGCTGATTAGGGTGACACCAGGCCTGACCCGAGCAGCCACAACTTTGGCTGCCAAAGGGAAAGATGGAGTAGAAGGCGGCGGATGGAGAGCCAAGCCCTGCAGCCACCTTCACCTGAGGCAAAATCACTCACGCCGCGTGTGAAGGGCATGAAGCAGTCGGCCGAGTGCCACAAAACACACGAGGTGTGAATTACAGCATCACAGCTCACACCCCAAAGAGTCCTATTGCAAAATGGCTCAGGGCAGAGCTAGGATTTTTTTCCACTGTTGTAATTCCCCTGCAACCATCTTTTGAGTAGAGATAGGTCCAAAGAGGATCAAATCTCACCCTCCTCTGCCCTGTGAAATGGGAGTAACACCAGCAGGGCTTGGCCCAGAGCACCTTTTCTGAAGGCGTCAATACTATTCAAATATAAGCCACTCAGAACAACACTACGACAGACATAAGTCCAGGTGCTACCAGACGGGTGCATCAGGCACCCTGGAAGACTGCTTCCCTGCCCATCCACCTCCATGTCTCGCCGTGCGTCAGGAGCGGGTGGGCTGCCCTGAAAGCCAGCTGCAAGGGAAGATCTCCAGCTTCCAGCCCCACAGCTTCCACGGGCCCATCTCTGCCTGCAGCCCACTGACGTGAGCTGGCTTCTCCATCTGGAGTCCCTGAGTACAAAAATAAACCCTTGCCCACACACCAGCAGATGCAGATGGTTGTAAGGGAGGGCTGCCCTCAGCACTACCACCATTTGCTTCAGGGTTTGTCTGGTTTGCCTCAGGGACAAGGAACGAACACCTCCCAGTGCAGTGCTGGGGCGATTCATCCCTCTGAAGGCCAGTGGGTTGGCATCCAAGGCAAAAAAATAAAAATAAATATTAAAAAAAGGATCTGTTTGTAGGTCAACCAAATTGCACTGGAAGCAGAAAACACTGAGGAAATCTCCCACAAGACACACCAAACCCGCTCTGTCACAGCCACTGTGGCTGTTGCCATCTGAGGGAAAAGACAAATTCAGACCAAGTGAAGGCAGGAGCTCTTCCAGCTGGGAAAGCCGCAGACTTGGGTGCCAGTGAGACACCATCAGGCTCCCATAGACTCTCCTCCCCGTTAAGCAGCCAAATTGCTCCTGAAGGTAAGCAAAGGAAGCCAGCTGGAAAACCGGCCGGTAGTTTTAGCAGAGGATAACCACCCGCCCTGAGACACAGCTGACCACAGGGCAAAACCACCGAACCACCGCTCCCGTCAGCGCTCTCTGTGGGGCTTCTTCCCCAGCAACAGAAACACAGCTAAAAAGTTCTCCTCAGCTTGTAAGCACAAGGCAAGTCTTACAGAAAAACCTAAAAAAAAATTAAAAAAAAGCATTTTGATTTCCTTGTGGTTACAAAAAGATCTCCTCAGCAGATCTCCCTTCTCCCAACACTGAGATGATGAGAGCTTTGCTTTGGTTCCACAGATAAATGTTGTCTCCTCAAGACAGGGAGTTCTTGGAAAGCACAGGGCAGAGACTGAGCAGTCTGTGGAGAACAAAACACCGATCCCTTTGGAGGCTCGGACCGCCAAGGCAAGGAAGGGCAGGCCACTCTTCAAGAAAGGGCCTAAGTTCCAGAGATTGCAATGGAATTGAAGCCTGCACTTCACTCCACTGCTGAATTGCAGCCCCTGACCACCAAGGTCTTCCTCTTTGACACTACATCCAAGGAAGTGACAGTTACTGTCCCTGGACTCGTATAACTGTTGACTTGCGGGCTCTGCTGAAAATCCAAATTATTGGCGACTATCATCCTTCCACCAAAATTTTGGACTTTCCCCAAAACAGGCCCGTGTGCTTGGCCTACGGCCTGACCAAGCACGTTGGCGCTCCTCCAGCCTCGCAGAGAAGAGCAGGTACCCCCCGGCCCCTCTTCGCCCCAGTTCCACAGAAACCGCTCCGGTACCCTCACCACATCCCTTACACCCCACTTCCCATTTCAGCTGGAGGTGGCTGAATCTTCTCCAGATTGGCTCGCTTCTTGCCACAGCTGCAGCAGCCTACACAATTTCCAGCCCTTGTTAAGCCTCCTTCGCTGTGGATGCCACATTTCCAGTAACGCAGCCCCTCCACGATGGCAAAAGCCAGGTCATGACTGCAGTCACTCAGCAGCCAGGAGTCCTTAAGAGGCTGCCGCATGGCTTCAGTCTCTTAACTGCACCACATCTTAACTCGCAACAGCAAGCGAGAGTGCCACTGGCTCTCCAAGTTGACAAATCACTACCACAGGGAGAAATTGCTCTAAGAAAAACAGAGAAAATGAAAAAAAAAAAAAAAAAAAAAAAATCACATCTTCCAGCTGCCTAGCCCCATTTCTGTCCAAAGATTTAAGGAGAAGGATGGGACAAAACGCTATTTGTAAGAGGCTAAAGGGTTTCTCAGGAGGTCAGAGAAATTCCATCTATGGGACAGAGGCACAAATTCCTGTCTGCAGGCTTGACACCCAGCAAGCCCACCGCCTCCTTGCAAACACCCGCCAGGCCTCTTAGAGGCCTTCTCATGAACACGGGAGCCCTTCTGAACTCCAAACTGACTCCAGCACACTGCTGAACTGCAAATCTGCCTGGCAGGGTGAATGATCCAAGTATGATTTAAAAGTGAGCTCTGAAGGTAGGGAGCTCAGCCAGCTGCCGCATCTGGCCACAATATCGAGAGTCAATCCCCCAGTTAATAACCTCAGACTCCATCGAGGTGTGACATTAAAAAGCAATCCCAATAATATCCCAGCCGTGTCACAATTTTCCCCTTGATAGGGCATCTGGCATGCAAGGCTTGGGTTTTCCCTCATCCCATGGAAACCAGCAGCAACATTTTCCAAGGATCTCTGTTTCTTAAGCAGGGAGTGGGAAGGGATGCAGTCAGTCCATGCGTGGCTCCAAACATTTTTCCAACCAGTTGGATTCCCATCCCCTTTTCTTCTCCCTTCTTTTATGCAGAAACTCAGTTACTGCGACCAGCCTGGAGCTGGAGAAGGAAATAAATGCCGCTCCCACTGCTGCTGTTCCAAAATCAGCAGCCAACAGTGGCTGACTACCAGGCACCTACGACCTCCTTCAGGAAGGTAAAAGCATCTCTCCCACCTCACATACAAAAACGCCCCAGGAACAGAGATAGAGATCTCTAGCTATGGAAACAGCCTGGAGATCTGCTCCTAAACCCAACTCAAGTAGAGCTTCCTCCACGTCAACGCTCTCGCACATACCTTAGTGACCCCTTTTGAAGGACAATGTCAAGACTCTTTTAGTGAAGCAAATGCTGACTTCAGTTGCATGGTACCAAGAAGACAGTTCTTATTCTCCCCTCCTTTGCTGTGTGCTATTGGGCAACAAACACAGTAACGTCCAAAAGTATGTGTGCACCCTTCCTTGTTTCTAGGTTGGCATTAGATGAGATTCCTCTCCCAGTTTTGTGTTCATGTGATTCTGACAGCTGACAAGAAAACATCTTCCCCCAGAAGGAACTGTGGAAATGGGCTTGGCTATCTATCACGAGTCCAACAACCTTACCAAACTCCTCACCACAAAACCAGGCAGGACTCAGATCAACCCAAACACCATCTAGACTTGAGCTCCAATCTTTTTTTTTTTTTTTAAAAAAAAGGGCATTTTCATATCAGGTTTAATTTGAGCCTTGGGCCGCAGGCAGTGCTCTCCTAACTGCCAAACTGGCTACTGTGTTCCTCTTTGCTCCACAGTACTTATTTGATTGGCAAAGTATTATTTCAGAGCTATAAAACCACTCTGGAACATGCTCCCAATAAACTGAATTCCTTTTCTAACTAATCATTTTATTCGTCTAATTATTAGCAGTGTTTGGAACAAATTAGCCACCCCAGACAGAATCCAGCAAGGTTTGGTCCCTGCCCAGCAGCCATTTACACACTGCCCTGTGAGGGACCAGGACTGAGGTCCCTGCTGGGCTCCTCGTGCTGAGGCTGGGCAGCAGGACAAGCAGAAGGTAACTGGCAGCGTGCTGCGGAACTGCCTGCCACAGGGCATGATGCACAGCCAAGGTTGATAATGTCCAGCTCAACTGTCCTACACCCTACCTTGGCCTAGAAAAGGTGCCTTCTTTGGGGACTTGCCTTCACGGAGCAGCACGTGCTGTCTATCCACTTCGACACAGGCAAGTACACTCTTCATGTCTACAATACCCCTCTGTAAGGAAGGGGTTTGGCAGGAACGAGGCAAGACAGCAGCTCTATTTCCCTGCACAAAGCAAACAAAGTACGCTCCCTGCATTTCTCTAGCACTAACTGGAGGCACAATCTGGATGCAGCACCCATGAAACCAAACTGCTCTCCAGCCCATGTGGAAGCAGCACCAGAAGGGCAGGTGTAGTTACACCAGACATAACCAATTCCAGGGTCACCTCAAAGCAGAGATTAAAATGCAAGAGCCACAGGACAGCTATTCATAAAAGTGAAGGATGAACAGGTTTGTGAAGCAAGTAGCAAGGACGCATTTATAGTTAAACTAACAACTTGTCGGGTAATACTGAAATAAAACCAATGCAGACCAACACTGAGTGTCTGCTGCTAAAATGCAGCAGAAGAGCAAGCAGTGCGCCCCACTCAGCAGAAGCCGCCCCTCCAAGCAGCAGAATTTCACCTGCCAGAGCCTCTCAGTGGCACACACAAATCCTCGGGGATATAAAAAGCCTGTTGACTCGCCTGGCATGGGGAGACAGCAGCTCAGTCACGCACAAGGATTTGCTCCTCAGACACTTGCAGTCTCCCCCCCATGCAGGCACACAGACGGTCCTGGCCCGGCAGGGATGCGATATCCCAGTATCGGATGCTTCAGAAAGTTCAAACGCCAGTCACGTCTGACGGGGTAAGCAGCACAGGATTAGATCTACCACAGGAAGAGGGCTTCCAGGTCCCAATCCACCTCCTGCTTGATCTCTCCTCTCTCATGCTGCTTCAACACAGCATTTCCACAAAAACCCTGTGTTTCCATATTCCCCGGTTTGATGTCCAGGGCAAAGCCAAACCTGGGCAGAACCTGCTCTGCACAACAAGCAGATGACAACAAAGATGTCCCCAGAACAGCAAATGTGAGCTGTAAAATAGTCCTGAGGGGGAAAAAAATAATAATAATAATAATAAAAAAAAAAGACAATATCCTGAAGCATAAAAGCACTTTAAACACATTCATTTCACAGTTGCTAGAATATAAAGCAAAGCCCTGGAGCTCTGCCAGCCAGTCACTATTTTTACGACCATATCAAAGCACATGATAAAAACAAAAAGCTCGAGGGTCAAACTCAGTGCTGGGATTAGTAACCAGGCTGAGGTGAATAGCGTGATACCACATCTGAACAGGATCCTCTGATCACAGGCCCTTAAAACACATTTGTTTTTTTCCACAGACAGCAGTCACGCCTGAAACCCGTGTGCCAGATTCCCCCTTCAGCCCATTAGGGTGGGAAGGGCTCCGTGCAAAACCTATAAACCAGCACCAAGCGCCAGCAGAGCCTGGAGCTGTCTCGAGTCACGTACATCGCCCAGAGGAGCACAGCACCCGAGACCCAGCTGCTCAGCCCTTCCCTCATCCCTATTTGCTGCCGACGGTGTCCCTGCCGGGGCTGCTTCCCCTGGAGCAGAATATATCTGAGCATCCCTGCGTTACGCACAGCCCCGCGTGTGCCACGTTCGCAGGCTGGAGCACCAGGGAAAAGAGGAGGGAAATGCCTCTGGGGCTGCCAGCAGCAGAGGCACCGACCAGGGTGCCCACTGCAGATTTTACTTTAAGCTAAACTTCTCTTTTATCCGGGGGATGGGAGGCTTCCCTGCCCAATAGTCTGCAAGAGTGAATTTTAATGGAAGAGATCAGAGAGAAGCTTAAAGCTCGGGCTGTTTGTTTTAAACACTGGATGTTCCCTCTGCTTGGTTATTTTGGCCTTTGGTTAAGCTCCCTTTTATGTTACACATAAAGATAATTTCTTCTTTTGTGTGTCAAGGTTGATCAAAACTCAGAGTGATTTCCTTCCAAAATATTTTTTCAACTAAATAAAATGACTTATTTGTTGTATGCAGGGTTTTTCAGTAGTGCCTTTTCCAGTTTCTGCACAAAATGCAGGATTTTATTCCAGAGGGTGTGCTTCAAATTAAAAAAAAAAAAAAAAAAAAAAAAAAAAAAAAAAACTTTTTATACCTGGTTTTCCCAGTGAAGGTCATTTTTAAGGTAAGACACTTGATTATACATAACTGGCAATGACAATTATTTGGTTTGCATCATTTCACCAAAACTGAAGCTAAAAACGCACATTTCTCAGCCACGGTGGTTTTAACTACAGGCAGGAGCTCTCCCACAACAGGAGCCACATATAATTTGGGGACCACGTTACGCGCAACAGGGGCTTTTGATAAATAGATGCTGCTGTGACTCATGGAGCTGTAACAGGACCCCGAGCCTTTGCAACCAGCACGGCCCGGTACGAAGCCACAGGCTCCAGGGACTGATCTTTACTGGTACTGCTGGGGGCACCAGCGGGTACCCCAGGTGCCTGCATCCTGCCACGTAACAGCACAAGCAAAGACGGGAATATGCAGTGAGGGAGGGAGACTGCGAATAAAAAGGAAAGAGCCTGTCTCCCCTTGCTAGACCCAGCACTCGTGTCTCTGAGCTCTGACCTGATTGCACATGAGCTGACCAAAAAGGCAGCCCCCTGCAAAGCGCTGAGCGTGCCCTGCTCCTGCTCTCCTCTCTCCATCGTGAAGGCTCGGTGGATTTGAGGCAGCAGCTTAGCCCCCGAAACACACAGCGAGATGGCATCACACATCACTGCTGGATTCTGCCCCTGGCAAGCTGTAATTTTTGATTAAAGGAGCAAAATTTTTAGCTCCCCTGAGCAGCCGCATCTCCCATTGAATTTTTCTTTTGATCCATCTTCTTCCCTCAGTCAGAATTTTAAGTAGCTAATGGTGTTTTCTGCTCTCCTTCCTGACATCTTTCAAGCCACCAGCCTTGCAGCACATCACTTACATTACACGATGCAACGTGTCTCTGCGAGAGAGGGAGCTCTACCATGCATCTACACTAAAACAGAAAGTAATTTTAGGGAAGAAAACACAAAGAGGAACTTTTCCAGGAATAAATTAACGACCTGCCAAGAACAGCATATGCAATAGTTTCTCTACTACTTCCAGCTACAGATTGTCTGATGGAGCAATTTAAAAAAGTACTTTTAATGGGGTAATTGCCTTACCTGAAACTTCAGCTGCTATCAGCAGGAAGAGCACAGGTCTGACCACCAGATTTGAAAGCACGCTACACCAGGGAGATTCAGTCTGGCCCCAGGACATACTCTGTATCTACGAAATCCCAACACTTCTTTAACATGAGACTCCAGAAACCCAGAGTCACCCCTGTTACATGGCCACTCAAGGAAAATAGGTAAGGATCAAACCTGAACCTACAAGTACTGCCTCGTTGTGACCACACACATCACTTGCACGACCTGTGAAGGCACCTTCCATTTGCTAAGCTGAAAGCATCTGGCAAGGAATGGAAAAACACCAACATATCCCCCAGAATGATTTGTTTACATTCTGCATTCATGAAGCCTGATATCCAACAGTCCAGAGAACCACTTCAGGTGACCCCAGATGCGTGCCAAGACAGGTGCTCCCAAATCTGGGCGATGCAGAATTACTGCCCCTGTGGGGTTTGCATTTACTTTCCTATCTTGTCTCTGGACCTCAGCTCTGCAGCGTGTAGCAGCAGCAACAGAGAAGATGCCAATTCATAAAGAAGCGACTCCCAAACCGAGCACACCCATCAGCTTGTCACCTCTTCCAGTCCAAAACAGGGGAGAAAATTGCACTCATCCTTTAAAGCGTTCTTGGGACTAATGAGCTGTGTTACGGCACGGTGCTCGGGCTCACCGCTGCCTCTTGCTAAGCCTTGTTATGACTGTAAAATTAAGCAGCTCTTTTAAAAAGTGTTAAAATGACTCCTACTTCAGAACATCGCTCTCAGGGGAAGGAAGAAAGTTTGCAATTTCAGCAGGCAAATGCATGAGATTGTCTCTTAATTACCAAAGGAGAGGCAGCTGGTTCAGTTCACGCTATCTTAATTTTCCTCTCTTTGATGTCTTGATCACATCTTTTGAACAACATGCTTGAAGCTTAGCACTGCAGAGAACACTTATTTTCATAATGAAAGGGAAATATTTTGCTCCATGCATAATATTTAGTTATCCTGATAGGCCGCATTGATAGGGCTTTCTGTATTGTGTTTTCAAGCTAACGCTGACTTGAGAAGAGGCCTGCGGGGCAGTGCAAGACTTATATCTGAATGATAAATATGTAATCAGTGTACGTGTTTAGCATCCTTTAAAGTGGTATCAAATGGTTTCTAATAAGACAGATACAAGCACCCAAAACTTTCTTGTCCTGAAGGCACAAGAAGGAAGATGACTTGTTTCCCATTTCAGCTTTAAAAGTTAAAATTTCTAGGCCATATGAAAATGATGTTAAACATTTGCATAGCTGACAGCATATCCAATGTTGTACAACACACAAAATCCAAAATTCTGCTTTCCACAGACACTGGAGACAGCCAAAAATCTGGAGAAAGCACGCAGTTTTGGAAGCTGCAGATAACAGCATGGAGTTTCAGGCGAGTCGCAGTGATGTGCAGAAACCTACCTGTGGCTCCTCTGCACTGGCCTACGGGGACAGAAAAAGCAAGAGAGCTCCGCACGTGGCACCAAATTCCTCAAGAGGCAGCTGCCCATCAGTGCTGGAAAGCCAACTCCGTTCAGCTGTCTGCAGTCTGGAGCTGTTTCTTGATCAACAGGCCTCATGTGAGGCGGGCAGTGATGCAATTATCCTAACGGTGTAAATCACTGCGGAGCCTAACCCGAAGTCAATCAGGATATCCCGACTGGGCTGCACATGAGAATAGAAAAAAAGGGGTAGTGAATCTTGGAGGAGAACTTGCTAAATAGGTCGTTCAGAGACAGGAAAAATGCCTCCAAAATGCTTTTGACTAGGGCTATTGCAAACACAACCTTTACTCCAATTCTCCACGCACAAGCTGAGCCTCGATCCAGCAGGTTACATTCAATCTATCCAAACAAAACCTGGCTGCGGAGGAGTGACTCCAGGATGCAGGCTCTATTCTAAGCATAACACCCATTTCCTCACCCTTTTCGCTTTAAACCAGATGTTGTTATACTTGTGTGCGTGACGTTTATGCTTCACGATGCAGACACTGGTCAGATTTGCTGAAACAGGGAACAGCACCGTGGTTAACTACTTCCTATACGCGAAGGCGCTTTGAACATCGTGTGTGTCACGGAGCCCGGCGGGTCGGAGCCGTGAGTGCTGCCCGTTTGAGGTCTCAGGCTGCAGCTGAGCAGACGTGGGAGGCAGCTGGCCGCAGCTCACTGTCGCTCCTCGCTGCCCCTTCCCCTCCAGCGGTTGCTGCCACCTCACATCTGCCAGGAGGACCAGGTGTGCTGTCCCTCGAAGATCCGGATGAGGAAAAGAGGCTCTAGTTAATCCCTGTTGTTTGGGGAGAAGGGAGGGCTCCAGGGGTTGGAGCTGTGGGAGGATGTGACCCCTGGCCAGGAGTAGCTGGAAGTGATGACATCTTACCCCAGGCACAGGATAGCATCCCTGACCACAGCCTCAGGCTACCAGAACCAACAGAAGAGCTTTTCTTCCAAAAAAGGAAATAATTGGGGACTTTTTTGCTCCCTGAATTGTCTAACCACAGTCTCAGAGAGACGCCAAGACAAAGAGAGAGCAGGGAAGAGGACCAGTGCCACCAGGAGCCCGACTGGCTCTGGGAGCCAGCCCCCAGTGCCTGCAAATCCCAAAGGGGGTCCCTCACAGCCCTCACTTTGATGCATCAATGCGAGGAGCCCTCTACATGTGCACTGCAGCCCTACAGAGGCAGGGCAGACATGGCCTTGTGGCTCAGATCAAGATCCTCCCTCCTGCACCCTGTTCACCAGCCCCCTGAGCTCTGTTAGCAAGCTTTAGCCAAGCCCAGGGACAGCTATGACTGTAGCTGTCTCTAGCTCTCCTAGCATAATTTTGGACCCTTCCCGCATCCATTTGACATCACCTTCCTTGCCCTGCTATTTGCCTCACTGCTGAGCAGCTTCCAAAACGTGCCCGCTTTCATCTTCCAAAAAACATGCCATCCCAAGCAGGATGCTGCAGAGCGGGACCCAGATGAGGGGCAGCCCAAGAGCCAGGTTCCTTCCCTGATGACTCCATGCTCTACTCATCCCTTCTCCAGTGAGCTCCAAAGAGCAGAGAGAGGCTGGGAGCAGCCTTAGCACAGGCAGGGGAAGGCACAGCCTGGCTGTAAGCAGCACTCACCTGCCCTCAGAGGAAGGGGGGGAAGCAAAGGCCACTGCCACCCGTCGTCCTCCTTGCGGGGAGCTGAGGACACACATGCTCACACCCCTGGGTGCAGTTCCTTCCTCTAATTTAGCACTGCATGGAGCAAAGCTCTACCCAGCCAGCCTCTAAAAATAAAAATAAACTGCATTTTGTCACTGGGGCAGCCTGGCTTAGCTCCTCTGCCTCTTGCACGCAGAAGCAGCACGGGGCTTTGCTGTGCCCCGTCCTGTCCCTGACAGCTGAGCTGGGATGTGCCGAAGGAGCTGCCGCAGCTGCAGGGCCAGCTGAGAGCCCAGTGAAACCGAGCCGCTGGCTTCTGCGAGACTTTGGGGAACAGTTGCTCCAGCAACTTCAGTTTCGTGTCCCCTGCACACACACGTCTCTCCCCCACGCTGGAAACATTTGCCACGAGAGCCCAGTCATTTTTATCAGCATCAGTTTGTTCTACCTGGGGAATGCTCAACATGCAGCTCAATTCTGATCAAAAATAAATCATGTTTATTTATCAGAAAAGTTCTAGTGAGAAGCTAACGATAAACTTCACTAGGTGGAAAGAGTTTTAGGGCATCCTTTGGAATACTACCCTATCTCCAAATAAAACAAAGAAAAAAACACCACGCATCTGAAGGTTGGCTGATTTTCAGCAGCACTAATGATAACAGTATTTATATCCTGTTCCACCTTCTTCCAGCACAAAGGAATGCTCGTACAGCCTAAGAAGACAGCAACAAACACAGGATTATAAAGCCACAGACTGTACAAACACAAACACATTAAGTCAAATTAGGAGTTGTAATTTCAGAGAGGGAGGCACCCCGAGTTGTGATAACACGCTCTTCTGCTGGCAAACTCATAGCACTCCATGGCCAGAACCATTATTAGCACGTTTCTCTATGAAGACCAATTAAACCAGGGCAGAAATTAAGAGATGTTCCCAAGGAAACTCAGTGAAGCAGCGGTGATTAATTGCAAGAGAGACCCCAGCTTCACCCTCAGCTCACCAGATGAATCATTTCATGTTTCCAAACCCTAAACCACACTTGGGAGACAAAACCAAAAGCCCCCGCTCCCCGAAGCCATTTCCGACTGCTTACTAAACCACGCAACGGGCTGAGCAGACACGTTACTAAAGCGCTATGATTAACGTTACTACACGTATTAGTTAATCCACGGGAATTGTGCATAAAGCCAATTTGTACATAAAAGTAATTGTGCAAGGCTTGCTACTTGCTACCACAGCTCACTGCTCAAGCACGAGGAACCTCGATGCCTCTGCCCAGCAAAGCCCTACGGACACGAGCAGGGATCCAGATGCAGCAGAGTTCATTGGCAGAGGTCGATTGGTTTTTCCCCTCAGTTGCACGCTCCCAGTGCAAGAGAACTAACCGATTACTGAAAAACCACCTGGAAGAAAAGGCTGCAGAGGGAACAGTTTTGCAATGAATGGTCTTAATTTTAACCCCCCTTTGAATATGCTATTTTTTTTAGTAGTACAGTAACAACAAGCCCACTAAGTATTTTACAGTTGGAATTACACTGCTGAACATTAGCCTCTCGTTTTCTAAAAATAAATGACAGCTGTTGGCAACCCCTCCAACTCCTCCTGCTAATCTCCATCTGCCAAGGAGGTAACACGGCCTCAGGAAATGGGCCCAGTACCTCAAGCATGTTATCACGAACCCTGTCCTGCCTTCCAGCTTTCTGCTTTGTTTCCATGCCTTTGTGGGCACAACATCCCTGGGGTGGCTGGAGGGGCATCAGCTGCTTGACCTTCGTGCTTGGAACTGCATCTGATACCAGGAGGCTCGTTTTACACTGCCAGGTCCCGCTGCGTGCTGGCCCAGGAGGTAACGTTTCGTGCCTCCTGCCTGCTCAGCTGGGAGCTCCATCTCCGGCCCCTCAGGCTAGCAGCTAGGGTGAGCTGCTCCTTACCGTGTTCAACAGTAAGCTAAGCAAGAGCTGAAGGGTCATCCTCGGCCTCAGCAGGTTGAGTGGGGATGGACAACGGGGTCACCAGATCCTGGCCTAGATGAGCGGAAGGGATTTGGGGGTGGGCAGCTCAAGGACTCCCAGGATCAGTTGGGTTTCCAACATGATTGCACTCAGCACCTCCTGCAAAAATAGTCTTGGACAGACTTCCCAAATTCTACCACCCCCCAGCTCCAAACCCCTTCTCTCAGGGCCATTGTTCCTTAAATTCCCCCCTACCTGCTCAGTGACAACAGACAAGTCAGGCCAGGTCTCCCATCTTGCAGACAAAAAACCTTCAGACAGATCTGGAGCACTTTCCTTGCAGAGCTGCCCTGAGGTTTAACCAGCTGTGCAAGAGGCCTTCGCAAACGTTGGCAAAGCAGTTAGCAGCATCCCCGCGTGCTCGCTGGCAGCCAGCCCCAGTCCCCCACCACACATTTTTCAGCCTCTCCCCATTGGTATCTTTTATAGCGAAGCTTCACAAAGAAGCTGCCACCAAGCAATTATCACTATCCCAGCACAAATCTCTCTCTCCAGTTTCATTGTCGCTTGTGGAAAAGCACAAATGCACCGAAGATACCAAATATAATTTTAGCAAGTGGTCTCTGCTCATTTTTGATCAACAGAACAGTGAACTTAAGCCCAATAAAGACAAAATTACTGCCAGTTGTTAGTTTTACCAATGCTTTTGAAACAGGCTGCAAGTCTTAGTGTAAAACCTAATGCCTTAAAATATAAGGCATGGTGTTCCCCTCTGGGTTCCCCCAAAGAAATGAGCCTCAGCGTCTTTGACAGAGTTAAACAATTGAAGAATACTTGAGTCTCTCAGATGGCTTTGATGAAAACAAGTTGCAGCCATCATAAAGCTGCCTTATTTCACTGATAAGAAATTGGATGGTAACAAAAAATGTGTAAAAACCAGCACTGAGTGTAACAGTGAGGACACTGCAAAATGCTCATGTCAGGTCCTGGGAACATTCCCCAGCAAAGGAAGATGGAGAAGCCAGCCAGCAAGAAGGCTGGCCAGGGCCAAGGGCAGCTCTGGGAGAGGACAACTCGATACAGCTTTGCTGGAGTACAGTCAGCACCCAGCTTTGTCAAGGGGACAACGGCAAGCGATGCTGATTTTAATGGCAGCAGATCTGTAACTGCAAAATTTGGCCTCGATGGGACTGACGTCCCAGGGGTTGCTGTGGCCTCTCCCTTACCCCAGTGACAAATGCCAAAAACATTCAAAAAGAGCAGATATGGAAGCTGAAAAGAGAGCGCATTCATCTGAAACATCCCAGCATCAGTTTCAGATCATCAGCATCCCCAAACAACCTAGGGAGCAGCTTGCTGATAATCGGCCCAGTTATCTCTGCCAGTACACCAGTGACACGGCACGTCATCCCCGCGCCTGCCAACGCTACAAGCTCCAAACGTGACCCTGGCTCTCTTCCCCAAGCACCGAGAAGCTCTTGTTGTGTTTGGCTCCCGCCTTGTCCTCCCTTCACAAAAGCAGCACGCTTCCACAGCGTCAATCTGGAATTATTTACTGCTGGTGAAGCTCAGGCAGAAACCACAGGCCACCTCGCCTCTCACCCCAGCGGGACACCCTGGGGACACGTCCTGCTGGGAGCAGAGGGTGCCCAAACGCCAGGACTCACCCAAGGGCTCCGCCAGCTCTGCCGAGCGCCTCACCGGGCGAGCTGCTGCCCCAACGCCCTTCATCTCGCCTGCTCCGCTCCCGAGGCTCACTGAAAACCACTTGATCTGTGTTTTCAGAACATTAAATAGACGCCATCTGCTTAAGATTACCCTCATTAAAGCTAACGTGGGAACATAATCAGCCGTGTTCTCTCTTCGCTGCTTTTGCAAGTGGAGTGTCACTTGGAAGGCTTTGGAACTAGTTTCTCCAAGATTCCCTGAAGGGAAGAAAATGAAACCATGAGGGAAGGTGCTCCCCAACAATTATCCTCCTCCATGCTGACCCAACGCACAGCTCAGGGCCAGGACAGTCCTGAGAGCCCGTCTCCTCCACATCACATCTGCCTACAGCCGGCAAACCACCCCTTGAGGTCAACCTCTTCTAGGGGCTGCATCTGGCTGCCGCCAGCACAGGCGAGGCCGTGTCCGCAGTGCAAATTCTCCCTCCACATGCTTGAAGTTGCCCAGACTGAACTGTTAATCCATGCCCGAGCTCAACAGTTCACTTGTATTCAGCCTGCTACGGCTGAGAAGTGTGGGGCAGGGAAGTCTGTTTGCCTTTGAGAGTGGCCTCCTCTACAGGAGGGTGTTAGAGCAGCTCAGCAGAACGAAGGCCCAGAAGGGATTGGTCACTCTACAAAATAGAGAAGTAGGACAGGAGGTCAAAGCAAACTAGAAGTGACCTGTTTATGCAAAAATACAATACAGGAATCAGGGTGGTCATGAATAAAAAGCTTCTACACTGGAACTGAGGTTTTGAGTCAAGCCAACCCAGCCACCTTGAAGGGTCATATGCAGGAATGCAACACGCTCACATTCCTGCATGGGCTAGGTCTGTCCGAGGTCCATGTTCTGCAGTCCCATGACCCACTTCACAGCACTTTTAGCCATAAAAGAAAACTTCTTCCATCAGCCCAAATTATCCACCAATCTTAGGAGGGCTCTGAAAAGGGACTTCTGCCAGAAGATCTGTTACTGTGCGCACACTGCTCTCCGTGCCTCTTCTGCCTACCTTGCAAAGAGATGCCGATGCATCGAGTGTTTGGGGACGCTCTGATGAAAGGCAGTAGATAAGTTCAAAGTCCGTATATATATTAATAGTAATACCAGACGCGATACCTCTACAGAAATAAATTGCCACTTGACCCAGGGCTGGAAAGCAGAAACTGATCTGTCAAGGCCCAGATGAGTGACACCAGCCCAGAAAAGCACAATGGGATCCACAGAAAAGCATGCGAAGCACAGGAGGGAGCTGCGAGCGATGACGAGAGGCTCACTTCCTTAATGCATGCACGGCTCTTCCTAACTTCAGCTGGCCACGGCTCAACAGCTTTCACTAACATTAGCAACATGCAGTGAGCCTCAGAAGATCGAGCTGGTGCCATACAGCTGAGTGACCTCCAGGAAAACAGCAGAAGACCCAGGCTTGGCCAAAGTGAAGTTGAATGTAAGCTCAACACCCTGTTTTCAATGAAGCTAGTTGCTAACTGCATAAGTGCTAAAGAGAGGACACTGTGCTAACTTAGCCTTCAGCAGTCAGCAGATTACCGGCTTTCTTACCCAACCACACATCTCAGCGTAGCTCGGGTTTAATAGGTGTCAGCCCTGTCCCCAGAAATTTGGGAACGTGTACTTTCAGCCTTCATATCAACTTTCAGCAAGGTGCTCCACAGCTTTTAATTACACAGTGTGGAAAAAAAAAAAAAAAAAAAAAAAACAACACACATTTAATTTAATCCCACCTCCTACCCAAGAATGCCCTAATTCCTGCACCATTGCCGAGAGGCCGAACCTGTTTCTCTCCATCATCTGTTTGTCCCTGTACCACAAAAACCTAGGATCTGCATACAAACAAGCATCTCTTTCTCTCCCTTTCCTCTGCTTCTAGAGTACTTCAGCTGATTCAGGATATCATTTCGGACAGATCTTACTATGAGAAGGACTGGACCACTGCCAACCTCAGAAAAACAAACTAGAGCTAGAGATGGAAGACTTGTTTGGTTTAAGCAGATTAGCTCCCAGCCACTGAAGGTAACTTTATAAATCTTTACTTTCAAATCCTTTGCAGAGACAGATGAAATAAGTCTAGAAGCAAAACAAGGAACAACAGTTACAAGAATGGTATGAATGGCTTTATTTCATCTCTGGTGAGTGTTGTTTCTGAAAACTAAGGAAGTTAATTTATAACGTTAGCAATTTGACAACCACTTTATTTAACAGGAACTCGGCTATTGTGTTTGAAACAAACGGGAGCTACCATGAGAAGAAGGATTGCCACTGGCTATGACTTGGCTATTATTTTATCACTAAGGCTGCAAAACCCCTCAGCTTGTCTTGCATGAGGAAAGTCATGAATTTAAGAATTTGTTACGGCTAAAGTGACTGGAAAACGAAGCTTTACAAACAGGCATCTGCTAAACAGATACAGGAGCCCCATCTCAGACAAATAGGCCTGAAAGTGTTAGCCGCAACTTCTAGGCCCTACACATTTCCCACAAAGCTCCTGTGGGCTTTTGATGGGCACAGGGACCAGAACACAGCCAACAGTGGGAAGAAAGAGCCTGGGAACTCGGCTAACGACCCAAAGTGAATGGACATTCGCTGACGACAGCACTGTGAAGTTGGCTTTGGTGCTTGGCTTCTGGTACAACAATGACATAATGCTGTGTTTACTAGCAGGGAAATCTGAGGGTTGGAAATAGGTCTGTGAAAAAACCACTAACACGGTTTTCTGACAAGCCAACAGATTAACATCTATTGTCACTGGGGCAAGGCCAAACTCGCCTGGAAAAGGTCCAGGAGTTTGATGTCACTGAGAGGCTCGCAAGGACGTCAGCTGAAGAGCGTTCCCATGTCACCTCAGCACTCACTGCCGCATTACTGCCGAAAGCAAGCCATCAGCCAACATCACCACTCGTTTAACCCTTCCTATCACAACATGCAGCAAAAACCATGTGTTGGCCTTTCAGCAATAGAGCTTTGACTCAAATTTGCTACTGCTCACATTAACCAGATGCAAAAGATTGATAAAGGACCAAGCAGGAGAGGGTGCTGGCAGAAGAATGACACATTCGATCACGCTTGGACTGTCAGTCCTGAGTTAGAACTAACTATCATCTCTGCCCTTCTGTGAACGGAAGCAGTGGGCATCATTTCTTCATTTCACTCCTTAGGATGTTTTCAAGTCCCCTGTGACCCAAATCACATGGCCAGTTGCATCCTTCACTTGGTCTGAGTCAAAATCTTCATCATAACCCAGCCAACACCTCTTACGCATGCAGCAAGACAAAAGCCAAGAAGTTTCAGCTCCTCACCAAGATCAAACCCAAAGACACTCAAACTCCCACAGATGCCAGGGCCTGGAGACAAGCGATCACACTCTACTCACCAGATGAGTTAGAGCCCTGATGGCTTAGCATCATCATACGACAACTCAGTGGGCAGAGCCCTATAAAGCCCTTAACACACGGGGAAAGCTTGGAGCCACCTTTGTTCAGGTGCAAAGGCTGTTGGAAGCCCATCAATGCTATATTCTGTCCTTCTACAGACCCTCAAACACAGTGGAAGCTTTCAATGCTTGCTCACGAGATGCTCTTCAGTCCAGTTCTACTGTACCAGAAGGTCACCCAGAACTCCAGAGTTAAGATAAAAGGAAACAACACCATGGCAAGATTGGTCCTTCTTGGAAGAAGGAGGAAAAAAATAAAGTAAAAGAGTATTCTTAGGGTCTGTCCAGGACTCTGGCATCAGCTCCAGCAGGACCTAGAGATCCACTGCAAACATCTGTTTTCTATCCCATTTCTCTGGCCATGCCCTCTTCTTGCACAAAGACAGAGCCATGCAAACGTTAAAACAGAAGCACAACACACGCACACAAAACCTCACATCAAAACCCCAGTTCCTACCAAACAACTGCACACTTCCCCAACAAAAGAAGAGAAGAATTACGTAAACCAGTAATCCCAATGCTTATCGTGACCAACACCAGGGCACGCAGATGCACAGTGTTACCCACAGCTGGGCAGACCAGTAGAAACCACCCCCAGGGCTGCCCCAGACAAGCAATCTGGCTGACACCTTCAGCAGTGAGGCCACCGCTCCAAGTGGCAGTGCCCTGCTCCCATCCCCAGGAGTACAACCTCTGATCCTGCTCACTTGAGCTGGAATCTCAAGTTCTTCGAGAAAAAAAAAAAAAAAAAAGAGGCTTCATGTGAGAGGGAAGCACCTCTCGCATGCCACATCGCTCTGCAGTGCCACTAGCAAATTGCCAGTGCCATACAAAAAGCCACTGATCCTCAGGCAAAGAGAAGAGCAAGACGTTTAAAGACACAATGATTGACTTTTTTTCCCTGAACATGGGTACTGCATCCTCCAAGGGTTGTGACCCAGGACAAATTCACTTAAAATATTTTCAGTTAAAAACTATTGATACTTACCTCCCTTTACAAATCAGGGATGTCTACGTTCAAGGATGAAATGCAAGCTCCAGCTGCCCAGCACAGAAGCAGGTGGAAAGCTGCTTCCCCTAAACAGCCCTGAGTTTTGACACAGACTGTTACAATCACAGAGACAGCAGCAAAAGATTAAACAGAAAATTTCTTCTAGAGCAGTAACAGCTGAGAGATGAGACTCCTCCATATGCCTCACGTGAGAGTATGTTAGAGGCTGGTTACTGCTCTACATATGAGCAAAACAACCTGCGTTGTCTTTATAAAAGATCACCTGCCAAAGCATTAGGGGAAAATATATTTGGATTTGGGGAAAGGAAAGAACTTATAAAGATTGTCCGGGGTTTGTACAATACCGAAGATACAGGATTGCTACCTTTCAGTATGTGGAAAAGCAGCATGCATGTTCCTCTGGTAATATTCACTTCTTATTCTTCTCTACTTCAGAAAATGGCTCTGATCTCCCATTAGTAAAAGAAAACAAGCAGCCCTTTCATTAATAAAGAGACATATTAGTACCGATGTTCAATGTTGGTTCAGGGATTCTGATAGTTTTGCCCGAGATATATATACACACATACATACACACACAAATACATACATATATACACACACATACACGCACAGTTTCCCTGCTACTCCTGCCTTTACTATCCCACAAACCAGACCCAGAGCTTGTTTTAATCCCACTTAGGAAAACGCTGAACTCCAGGCTTTCCTCCTGTGACACGCTCGGGAGAAGGGAGGGAGGGAGATGCACTTAATCGGCTCTCTGTGGCTTTCTTCCAGGAAAATACTTCACATATCCTTGTTTGTTTTTAAATTCTAAGTGATTTTAATGCCGGTGAAAGTTGCTGGAGTGACAGCCCTGGGAAACTGCAGGCCTCCAAACTGAGGCGGTAGCAGGGGCTGTGCCAGCTGCCCTGCTCCTGCTGGAGGCTGGGAGCTCCGCTGGCTCTCGCAGCATCCATCCCACGAAGAGCTGTTCCCCTGCTCAAGAGGAAGCAGGTGTCAGAGTGCCAAACTTCCAGGCCAAGGAAACGCGCTGAGCTCAGCGGCAGTGCAACAAAGTACTCGCAGGGCAGGGGAATGGAAGATAACAAAATTGTTTCTCAGAGTATTTTGTTTGAGGTGACAGAGCTCTACATGTCCATCCACTGGAACAGCCCATCATGACCATATAGGTAGGTGAAGTTATAAGCAATAATAGAACAGCTTGAGCTAAGGAGATGGAAAATCTCATGTTGAGGAAGCAGTTAGAAATTCTTATCTTCGTGGAGTAGGGAAAATGGTAATTCAGGTGCTCTCTGCTGCAAGGGGTGCCTGCCCAGAGGACTTCACCTGGGCTGCTGAGCTTCACTGACAGGGAATACAGACACTGCAGACAGCGTCTCCCTGTCTCCTGCCAAGCCAGCTCCCCAGAAAGACCATCCTCCTCACATCACTCCAAATACTTCCACAGACCCTGGGATTGCAAGACGAGGGAATGCCCTAGAGGAACAGGCTGACAGCCAAGAAGCATGCCCGGCATCCTCAATGTGCATTTCCTCAGAGAGGAACGTGGCTTTTGTATCAGCCCATTCATTACCATGCCTGCCAAGCGCTGGTAGGGAAGCAGCGGTCTGACCCCTTTTCCGCACAGCAACACGACCCTGCCAGTGTGCAGCCACCGCTCCAAGGGGTGGAACGGCTGGGAGAGGTGATCAGTCAGCCCCTAGGTACCACATCCATCCTCACGCTTTTCAAAAGGTAAATCCTATCTGCCTTGCAGCAGAGCACGCTGAGATGCAGAGGTTAAACAAACAGCCCAAGGCACAACACGGCTAAAGACCAGCGAGCTCTCCTACAACACTGCAAGGTGTCTTGTCTGTACCACATTGGGTGTTAGTTGCAAACTTTAATGCATGAAGTTGATAAATCATCCAGGAAGGCTTGATTTGTAGGCATGCTTCCAGTATTTCAGGAGCAGCTGTGGAGGACTTCTGTAAAGGAGACAGAACAGAACAGCAGCGTGGAGCTCCTGCTTACACAGGAGCTATGGTTAACACTGGTTTTACACGTTTCTCCTGATGAATGTAAGCCTGGATGTTTTTCTTACATACAAGCTAGTATCAAGCCTATAAAAATGTTCTACTGAGTGCTGAGAGCCTAGGAGCCCAGTGCATCACTGCGTTTGGCTGGTGTGGTTTACAGGAAAAATAAAACACAGCCCACTGGTCAGAGAAACCATAAGAGCAACATTTCAAAACATAGTTATTGCTAGTTACGTTTCAAACACAGTATATCCAGGACTGTACACACATTTATGGACACTTAAAGTCTGTCAACATTTTGTTCCATCCAACGAGTCAGCCACCACAAACTGAAGAAGTTCATGATGATAACAAATATGACTACGCAGCATTACAGCCTTATTGGGAAACCACGGTACGCCCTGACCCTCTGCTCGCTGTCAGTGACTACTGAGACCACTAAGAACACGCTGAAGCTTTATGAAGCTAAGAACACGCTGAGCAGTATGTGAAGTTGTGACGAAGGCACAGATTTGGGGATGTATGTTCTGCCCACACAAGTAGAAAGTTCCCAGTCTGGCAGTTGGTTGGTTAGCCACACACTCTCCAAACAGCTGGAACATGGAATAGCTTGGCAAAAATCAGCAGCTAAATAAAACCAAGAGAAGAACATTTTACAAGTGTCACAAAGGTCATTCCACGCATGACAGCACCAGGTAACACCACCACATTCAGGCACTTACAGGTATTACAATGAACAGGATCTTTCTGCTCTGCCTTCACTCCGGAGTAATTTGATGTCTTATTACATTATCCTTCCTTATGTTATCCTTCTTCACCTTTGCAATTCAGTGTCCACTGCTTAATCAAGAGTCAAGACAAACATTCAGGTTTGACTGCATGCTTCTTAGAACAAAACTATCCCTGCTTTGTACTAAAGGCTTTTATACATTCAAAAAAAATATAAATACATACAGTAAGTACACCACATTACTGAATGTGACTCGGAAAGACTGACTGGGTTGTTATTATTCAAAGGGAAGGCAGTACAAAGGAAAAGTAAGCAGGGGGAAGGTTCTAATTAGGTTGAGACGTTCCTCTTCAGAATCCTTTCAGGTAAAGAAATCCACCCTGTTTTCTTTTGCCTTTCCCCTTCCCACTCCCCCAAAAAGTGATGATGCCCCCACCCAGAAGAGAGTATCAAAGATCCTGGAGAGCCGTTTATGCTTTTATAGTCAAGAGAAAAGGAGATGCATTATGCTTAAAAACCAAGCAAATAAAAATAATTAAAAAAACACATGGTATTTACTGACTTCTGAGTAAAATGTTCAATAAAGCCTCTCTAAAAAGGTGTGAGCCAAAGCCCAGGGAAGCTACTGGGAGTTTTTTCCGTTGACATGCCTATATTTTGGTCTCGACTCAACCTGATTAAGCAGCAGACACCTCCAATTTCAAACAGTATGCTACTGTGTAGCTCTCTGCCTTTTTCATGCAATATTTATAAAGCATGCTCCAGGCCAGAAGGTGCCACTTGGAGCTACAAGAAAGCATTCAGCTTCACAATGCCAAGCCAGGTACGGCGCTGCCAGCCCCCTCTAATAATTCTGCTCTTTTCCGTGGTATCTGGGAACCAATTCCCTTTGTGCGAGCAGGCTCCAATTAAGAGGACACAACATAAAAAAGGAAAATAAAAAAAACAACATCTCACATTAGAAGGTCCAGCTGTTTCCTCCCAGTTGACTAAATTAGAGAGCTTGTACGTCACCTCCTGCCTCAGGTAGGGTCACATTGAATCCCTCTTCCTGTTTAATCCACATAAAATGGGAAATGGTTTTTGAGGAAGACAATGGCAGAATATGAGGGTATTTTTTCAGGCTGTGTACTTTTATCAGATAAAGTGCAAGACTGCTTTAACAGCCAAAGAAAAAAATAGAAAACGCTTCCACACGCTTTATGGGTGGCTGTGGGCCCCATCACCTAACTTCTCTTTGCCACATCTTCCCAAATGAGCCCAATACCAGCACACACCCTACCTGGCAGGGACGGGAGGAGGGCAGTGCATTGAGATGCTCATGAACAGGGCAGGATCAGTGCACAGGACCACAGACAGGCTGCTGTGGGATGCAGGAAGCCTTGGCTCCATTCCCTATTTCATCATTTGCTTCCTTCGGATGTCTGCTCATTTCTCTCTTCAGTCTCCTCCTCTGGGAGAAGGGCACGATTTCAGTCCCTCAATTCCTCTCCCTTCTAGCTCAAAGCTGCCAAACTGGAGTAATTCTGACCAGCAAACCCTGAAAGTTGTGTTGCACAAGTGGGCCCTGGCACCCGTCCACCCACCCACATACTCGGGGCTCTCCAGAAGCCACAGAGGCCACCCTGCAGCTCGCAGCGGCTGAAAGTGTTTCTGCTGTCCCTTAGGCCTACACTGCCCTGGTAACCAAGTCCCGGTTATAGTCAGCAGGGGCATCCCAGTCACTTTTAAAATGGAACTCGGAGGCTTTTGGAGCCGTTACCCCCAGCTCACAGGCTTGCTAAAAGCTTTCCAGTGACTTTCCTTTTGGCCGCCCTCCCGACGCGCCACAGGCCTAACTCCAGGAGAGGCAACGCAGACGGCCTGCTGGGGCTCAGAGCCTCCTGCAGTATCTCATCCTGTCCTATGCACGACAAACCAGGACAACTACCTCGTGTTTCTATTGGTTTTAATCTACTTCTAAGGCTGGGGGCAGCCATTCACTTGGCAAACTGGTGAATTTAGATATCCCTGCCTCTTGGCTTAGCGTTACCCACCCACAGCTCCAGTGGAGGGAAGGCCTGTGAGCACTCCTTAACCTGGTGGGTCACCCCGCTGCCTTCTGAGGAAGCTTTCAGTTTTAGAGGTAATAACTGCCAGACAGGGCATGATGAAAAGCAGGTAGATGCCTAAAGTATCTCAGCTGCTTTGCAAGTATGCCTTGAACAAACTCAAAGGGCTGTGCATCTCTTGGGTGCTTCCTAAGGTAAGGTAACATAGAAAAGGCCTCAAAGGCAGATTCACTTCCAGATATGACACTGGGAGAGCAAGAGGGTGCTGAGAGAGGGCAGAAAGTCAATCTTCCGTGGCACTGAACAGAAAAAAAATGGATGTCACACCGGCATTATAAAACAGTGGTGCATGAATAATAATAATGATAATAAAAAGCAACAGGATGCAACATCTGATGTTAGAGAATAATTTTGCTTCCATGAGCAACACTTCCACCAACAACTGGTTACAGTGCTAAGGAAGTGAGCAGTACTCTGAGCACTTGTGGGTGCAGGCAGCTTTGGACTAGAGAGGATTGATCTCTCCCTCTTGCTACTTCAGCCATTAGGGAGCAGGGACAAAGAGTTGAACTAACCTGCAGAGAGCTGTCTAGCCACAGCTTCCAGATCTGTTTTAGAAATACTGACTTTTTATCTTCCCATCATCCTACCAGACCTAAAAACAGTGTAAGATTTACACTTCAAACAGGCAGAGCAGTGGAAGTCATCCTTGAAAGACACAGGTCTGCCCCAGCAGGGTGGTGGTCCTGATACAGAGAAAGGCAGAGCAAGGGAGAGGGAATTCTACCTGGCTGGCCTTCTCCTGAGCTCTCCTTTGCTCCAGGCACAGGGATCACAGCCATTTTTGACATAACCCTTGCCAGTACTCAGAAGTTCAGTTCTGAGGAATGATGAAGTCACAGAGAAGCCTACTAATTTTCTGGCTTCCTCCCAGCACCCCAAGCAAAGATAATAGTAATAATAATAATAATTCAGACCAGTGAGTCAAGCTGGATCGTGGGCCCTTGAAAGAAAGCCACAGACAGCTTCCTGTTGGGGGGAAAAGGAGAGGGCAGAAAATGGAACAGAAGTCCTAAATAGGTAATCCATCTGCTCATGTAACATCTCCTTTTGCTTCACATCAAGTCCCTCACAGCGTCCACCTGCAGGACGCCAGCTCCAGGCGCATCATATCCTCATGTCCAGCTCACCTCACACTGGAAGAGATGTGGCTCACAATCTCTAGCTCTGCTAATTAAAAGAGTAAAAATAATAATAATTAAAAAAAAAAAGCCAGGCTGAGTTCATCTTCTTACTCTGAGCTACTGACACTCCGAGAACAAGAATCAGGGCTGCACTGGATGACCCCTGTAGGGGGAAATTCAACTCCTTCTGCCACGGTGCTGTGAAGAACCAACAAATACCCTTGCCACTAAACCCATGACTACACTCATGTGGCAGAGAGCCTCCTATGAAGAGTCCATCACAAGTCATTCAGAGGTGGCATTAGGAAAAGATTACCGTGCAAAAGGTCTGGGACAGTATGCAGGCACCTTATGACTAAAATCAGCAATGCACCTCGCTCATTTGACTGGAAAGAGATGGAGAAGCCAATTCTAAAGCAAGAACATTTTACTTTCCCTCTGTGCTAAACAAAGCTGAAACCACACAAAGCCCCACTACAAGAGGAGCAGAGCAGTGCTGGAAGAGGAAATCTACTGATGTGCATATCCCTACCCTCAGAATAACACAGGCACACTTAGAGACCTCAGAAATGACCTCAGGCATATAAATGTCTGCTGAGATAATGCACATCACTAATCAGCCCTTTGTGGAAAAGCAAGTGGTCAGGAAGGGCTGGGGAGGAGCCTGTTAATTTGGCTTCTAATGAATGTTTGCCATTACCCAGCTTGCCGTGAAGCTGGGAACAGGTGAAGGTGCTAACCCCTCCTCACCTTCCTGAGTGCAGGATCAAGCACATCTGGTAGGCAGAGGCACCCTGCAGGGCTCCTAAAGGAGGCAGACAGGCGGTAACTAAGCTATCTGTCTGAAAATAGCCTGGAAGCAGAGAGGGGAGGGGAGCCTGGCTTGTTTAAGCCCCTCTAGGAAGGGTTAAGGGAGGCAAGCATCAACAGTGGGTCTTTTTAAATAGAGAAACCATTTCTGGTTTGGGATCGTTAATTCACACAATCACACTTTTAGATTAAAAGTGAGAGAAGCAACCCCAAAACTGACCAAATTTCCATGCAACTGAGAGAGAGACTTTAGGAGCATTTAAAATTTAGGAGAGGGTAGAAAAGGGATTTGGATTTTGTTACCAGTTTTTTTGCTTTAGAATGATTAACTGACACCATTAACCATTAAAAGAAGTGTCCTAATTCACCCAGCTTCATCACAGCATTGCTCAGCCAAAGCACAACCCCCATTGTGCCAAGGGTCTTTGCATCAAACCCAGACTTGACCTTCCTGACATTGTTCTTGTTTTTTAGAAAAAAGGGAGAAAGCAATGAGATTTAGCATTTTCACAGTATCATCAAGTGCAAATTAATTTTAAAAAGACCACCTGTATGGAGAAAGAATAGGAAATAAATTCAGAAAATCAGAAGTTGTAGGAACAGTAGTAGCTTATATTAGCAACACACCATACAAGAGGTATGTGGCTACTAGTCCAGCCTCCTGTTTATCCTTCCACATGCTGCTGTCCAGGCAAGCCAAGCGGGATGCAGAGGGAGGCACTGCAGACCCCTTCCCTAGCTGTGGTCCCCTAGGGAGGACAGCTGCCTGGGTTCCTATCAAACAGCACTGGATCTAGGATTTGCGTCTCTACCCATGCGCAGAGCCCTACAAGTCTTCCAGTGAGGTATTAATCTCTTTTGAAGTGTCACGCACAGGGCTCACAGCAGATGATATGCAAAGCCATCTTCTTACTTTTACTTTCTTGAGTCAAGGCCACAAAAGCTATGCTCGTATCATCAAAGACATCTGCTCCAGAGAATGATCCTTGGCATCTAGGCCAAGCAGTGCAGGCGATTACGTGCTACTCACATTTAGCCCTCTCCACGTGCCTACACTGCCTAAGATCTGCCTCCATCTCTCCAGACTCCACCATGGCCCCGAAAGATCGCAATTAAAAAGGAAAGGGGCTCAGGTCACACCACCTCAAATACCCACATCACCATCCTCTAGAGAAAAACATCATTAATCTGATGCCACGAAGTGTCGCGTGGCCTTAAGGGCTGTATGGTATTACAGAGCCAATATACGGCAGAACACACCGAGCTTCGCACTGTCCAAAGTATACACGGGCAACGGAAGGAACTAAATCCCAAGCCACCTTTATGTTCATCGTGGAAGAAAATAGTTGCATTGCGGTGTAAAAGAGGGCAGAAACTAGCAGCCAGTGGATCAGATCCAAGGAGTTAAATTCTTTGACAGCGTTGGTTCACCCTGAGTGAATTACTCAGCCAGAGCCAGATGAAAGCTGCAGCACATACATCTGCAGTAATCTAGGAAACAAAGAAGCAGCCAAGACTTCTGGACCCACGGGTTAAATTCACTCATCTAAAAGAAAGAGATTCACAAGGACATAGATCATTTTTAATTGAATTATGCCAATGCTTGTTTGTGAACCAAAATCCATTGTGCTGAACACTGTTCAGCCAGTCAGTCAGTTGGACAAAAGGCAGACACAACACCATTCACACAACAAACCGTTTAGTTTGCCATTTTTTGGCCAAGAACTAGACACACAGGGATATGGAACTGTTGTGCAGAAGACAATATTAGAATCAGCGTATGGAGAGTGGAGGGAAGGGGGAGAAATAGGTTTCTCACTAGAAGCCCTGTGGAAAGCTGCTTGTAGCAGCTCGGGTTACTGTTGGTAAAACACAGTAACAATAATCATTGAGGAAACACCTAAGCTTTTCTGCAGGAGAACAAGAGAAATATTTTGTTTCACACCTGACAATACAGGATTTAAATCCCCATTCTCTTATTTTCCAACAAATAAGAAATTAACTTCAATTTCTCTTGGTGATCAGGAAGCTATTGTTCCCAGGTCCTTTGCATAACTTGCTGCTTGGCAGACATACTTCTCTACAGAGGCTCCAGAGCCTCTTTTGCCAAATCGCAGCCACCTTTCAGGTGAGATAACAGCCTGCAGTGGTGTCAGCCACAACTCAGTGACAACTTCCAAAAGCAGTAGTAGTCTCTCCCGCCCGGAAGCGGTGAATGAATAATAGCCTGAGCGCCCAGGTCCAGCTGGCAAGCTGAGAGGACGAGACCTGGAGCTTCCACCCCTATGAATGGGGCACAAGATGTTTAGTTGCACAGCGGATCAGAGCTTCAGCTTCACAACTGCAAATCAGCATCTCTCAGCAACATAGTGCCCTCTAGCCTTAAAGTGGGTTACAGTTGATGCCTCAGAGGAAAAAGCTCAGCGATATGAAATGCTAATGCAAAGTTTCACGTCCAATCTTTGGTCTTACCTTTCAGGTAACCCATTCAAACACCAACCAGCTCCAAAGAAAGCTGGCAGATGTGCAGTGCCAGGACAAACAGTGTACTCAGAGGGGTTTCACACCAGATGCAGCACCCCTTGGGTTTTTGCTTACCGAAGCAGGGTGATTTACCTTCTGTATACACAAAACCTAACCTGTGTATCTAAACGCAGGTCGTATTTTGAGAAGTTAAGGACTATGTATAACTAAAACCCAGAAACAGAGCCAAGAAATTAAGAAAATGTCTTTTCTAATTATGTGGATGGGCAAAAGCTACTCCACCGTGAACTCCTGCAGGCAAAGAGCCTTCCACATGACACCCTGCAGCAGCAGGGTCTGGGAGGTTGTTAAACCTCGCCTGATGCCGCTCTGTTAGCGGCAAGGTGCGAAAAGAGGAAGGCAAACGCGAGATGAAAGCGAACCCACATGCTGAGGTGCCTTGATAACCAGCCAACCTTGTCCACCTCCCCCCCACCCCCAAAAAAACAAAAAAAAAAAAAAAGAAAGGTCTCGCTGTAACTTTCTGGGAGAAAAGAAGCAAAGCCTCGTTCAGCACCTCTGGCTCGGTGACCCTACAGTAGGTGCTGGGCAGTGCCTGGGATGGAGGCAGCGCGGAGGACAGCGTCCCGTCCTGTGCTGGCAGGGCACACACACACCCCGCAGCCCCCCCCGGGCGCTGCCCCCCGCCACTCACGTAGTGCTTCGAGGGGTTCCTCCGCTTCTCCACGTCCACCACGTTGGCGTCCAGCACGCTGTAGGACAGCATCGCGGCGCTCCTCCCGGCGGGGCTCCCGCCGGCTCCCTGCACCCTCCGGCCGCGCTGCCCGCCGCCGCGATGCCGGCCGGCGGGGCGGGCGGGCAGGAGGGAGGAGGAGGATGCCCCGCTCCCGGCTCCGACTCCGCCCCGCGCCGCGGCGGCTCCTCTCCTTTCCCCTTCTCTCCCCTTCCCTCCCCTCCCTCCGGTCAGGCTCCGCGCCCTGCCCGCAGCCTCCGGCTCGGCGGCGGCTCCGGCGGGAGGAGCAGGGCTCGGCCGCCGTCCCCGCCCCAGGGCGGCCCCCGGCGGGACGGGGCCTGAGGGGAGCGGGAGCCGCCGCCCCCGGGTGCTGGTGGCGGTGGGGAGCGGGGGGCGCGGCCTGCCCTGAGATGGCGGCCGCCCGCTGCCTGCCGGCGGGGGTCTCCTCACGCGTCCCCTCACGGATCCCTCGCACATCTCTCCCCAGCCCGCTGCCTCAGCCCGCCCTTCAGGAGGTCCCCAGGGGCTGAGGAGGGCTCGAGAAGGGTGGGGTCCCTCAGGGCATTCCGTCGTTGCAAAAAGTGTCTAAAATACAACCGGCCAAGGTCACACCAGAAACACAAGGGTCTGAGCCAAGCCCTCAGCCCACAAGGCCCAAGGTTTACAACTGCTGAGGGAGGTTGGCAATGCCCTGGCCCCCTACCCAGTGATGAAAGGTGGAGGGAGGTTGCACAGGCTATCACCGGGGCTTTTAGAGTGATAACCCTATTTCATCTCTTTGTATATACATACATTGTGAAACAACCCTTATCCTCTCCTGGTCACACTTCAAGAAGAGCTTGCCCTAGAAATTTCAGGGTGTTCTTATTCAGTAACGTGTCATTACTTTGCATATGATTATTCTGGAGGCAGTTACCTCAGAAAAGGTAACTTGCATGTGATCTCCCAGCCAGCAGCTCGCTTTATGAAGTTCATTAGCCATTCACCCAATGAACTGAAGTCACTAAGATCTTGATTTCCTCCGCAGACTGAAGTGTCTTCAATCGCAGCCTGAACAGATTTTCCAGTAAGCTCCCTAAGCACTGCTGACAGCTGCAGACCTGCAAGTCTGGGAGTATGGAAAGGTCCCAGCTCGTGGCAAAGGAAAGTCCCCTATTTACAGTGACAGAACGGTCAATCTCAATGGGATTTCACTATGTGCTCTCTAAGTGCATTACCTGAATCACAATTTTTGTACTGCATTATTAGCCCTTCAGCAACGATCATAAATAAGATACAGACTGGAATCACAAAGTTGCAGATATCTAAGCCTGAAGGCTGATGTTTCAAAGTGAGGAAGTCCATAGCTGGTTTCCACAAGCAGCTTAAAAAAGCAAGGAAAAATATGAGCAACGCCACCAGCATACAGGTATGTGCCTTCCTTCCAGCCTGCAGAGAGGAGGATGCTTGGACCCAGCCTTCTCCTCCCTCCTCAGCTGCTACACCCAGTCCACCAAAACTAGTGAGCTGATAGAACAAGTTAAATTTGTGATGTCCCCTTCCAGGCATGGAGCATATGCTAGACCAACTCTTGGTGATGGGATAGGAGAGGAGACGTGCCCACCTCTATTGTCACTTTTTCCTTCCAGTGCACTCCCTTCTCTCCTCTTTGAGGGACATCCCACCTCTAACCCTCATGCATGACACAAGGCAGTATAGCAATTATTTACATTAGAAACCTTTACTGTTTAGACTGGCCAAGAAGTCCCTGGTGTGCAGCGCAAACAAAGAAAATTCTTTCCCGACAATGTAAATACTCAAATAACCCATTGATAAAAATATGCCCAGCATGATAAGTCTCCTGGGTCTCAGATGCCTCTTTCCTGTGAGCCATTATCAATATACATTACACATTTCATCCCCTTCTCCTATTATCCTATCCAAAAAAGAATAAAGGTTCCCCCCATCATTAAAAACACTCAGGGTTTGTTTAAAATCAGCTTTCAAAACATTTCATTGTGAGGGAAAAAGAAAAAAATACATCATTCTCCAAACACTTTGCCCCATCCTTCCTGACATTCTTACTAATCTGCATCTTCTTATGGGTATTCTCATTTGTTCTTGCGAGGAAGGAGCTGCTATTTTCAGGCAAACCTTAATGATGCTTTGGGGTTTGTGCTCCCTTAGTGACTACCCTGTACTTTCACAGCATCTGGTCCCGTTCACCTTTCCTCTGTTCAAGGCAACTTAATTCCCCCCTGTTCCAGACAACCTTCTCCAGCTGCAAAGCCTACCCAGCCCTTGTCAGATCTGGCTCCCCTCCTCCTGTTGTCTGCTGATTTTGCTCTCATTGTCACCTTCTGCTCTCCTTGTTTGCTTGCTGCATCCAACCATCTACATAGGAAAAAAAAAAAATGTATGTTGCTAGGGGCATGGATTGTTCTTCTAAAATATGTACAACACCCAGTCTAGTGGGAGTCTGATCCCAGGCTATTGCAAGACTGGCAGAAAATAACCAAAACCCCTTATTATGCTGCAGGCTTGGGAAAATCGGCTCCTCTCTTAGGCAGCAGCTGGGAAAATGGAGCTGACACTGCCTGCCTGGCCCTTGTGCTGGAGAGCCAGGCTTGGGCTGCTGGGTCTCAAGGAAAAGCACAGCAGGCTCGCTGGATGACTGGGCTCATGTGCTGAAGAGCTTGTACCTGACTGGGACCATGAAAACACAGACCAATGCACAGCCAGTTTGTAGAAAAATTACTAACTCTAGGTGTTTTAATCTTAAATCTCCTCGTTTTTATATTTCTTTCTTAAAGTCTCTCTTACTGAAGTCCTGTCACTCATGGGAGTATCACTACTAACAATCACTTTATTTTTAATGTGTATATTAATGTCAATATTAACAGCTGAGTTAATAATTCACCTTTACACATTCATGATTCCAGTAAAATCCACCTCAAGAGCTCCCCAGGAAATTCAGACTTCTGAAGACTGAGATAAAAGAGCTATTTGAAAAGCATTTTTCTACTGATTTGCTAGGTGAGTGCTGGGGCAAAGGATTTTTTTTTTTTTTGACTGAACAGGTAATAGCCTCACAGACCTAATACAGCCACAGCCCAGCAACCTCAATTTCGCTCCAATTACAGAAGAAACTGGTGCATGACAGAATGTGCGTGTGACGGTCTCAGAGCTGGAGCATGACTTGGGTTTTTATATTGCAAGAGAACTTTGTCATGCTGGCAAATCTTTTGTAAATAAGCATTAAAGTTGTAAATTGAAAACACTTGGATCATAAAAACAGTGAGAAAATAAAACAAGGGACGGACTCTTCTGTGCTCCATTAAGGCCATTTTTAATGCTTCTTATTAATTCGTGGCATATCGCTGTAGATAAGTAACCACCCCCACCCTCCCAAATATCATCCAGCACACTGTAGCCTAACAACCTTTTACGAGTGTCTCGAGTCACTGTTCAAAGACATTTCCTTCCTGCTTCTGCCTTTCTATTTGTCAGGGCTGGACAGCCAGGTCTGCCCTTGCGACAATCAAATGTTTTCCTGTCCCATTAAGAATGAGAAGCTCTAACGGTGCTCAGCACCTTGGGCGGAAGAAAAATGCCCTGTGAGCTCAGCCTCCTGGGGGAAGGGGAGTGAGTCGGTGCTGTGCATGACAGATTAGCCACACAACTCATTACTGGCAACTAGAGTTGCATGCATAATCTGCTAGACATGGTACTAGAGATGTGCCCCTTAGGGGTTTTTTGGCTCTGATGTGCAACAGCACAACACAGAGGCTTTGTTACACTCCCATCTCAGCTTCTGTACTCACAAAACCTCAGTTTCTTAAAAGGGTTGCTTGCCATGCAGTTCTTCCACTTCAGGTTTCCAACATACATGCCTTTTGATACAAGTGACAAGAATAGTAGAGCCTGTCTGGCATTCAAATCTCAAACTCTGAAAATACAAAGCATGATGCAATCTTTCTTCTTCTTTTTTTTTTTTTTTTCCTCCAAGTGAGCTGCATCTCATTTTCTTGGGAAATTACTGCTCTTGAAACGAAATTAACTCTTGAGATAAATATGCCCAGCTAATGTGGTAGAGGGAGCTGAAGTACCCAGCTGCAGTCCTGGCTGAGCAGCCCTGTAAACTCAGTCGCATGCCCCTTCCCCTCCCAGCCTCTGCACCAGAGCACACTGCTTTATCAGCCCATGTGCAACCCAGTATAACCAAGAAAACAAAATGATTATTCTCCCTGCTAGCTGTGTACGTGCTTTCCTAATGGCTAACAGCTTTTTCTTACACTGTAAGAGCTGCTTCACCCTCTCTACTTAAATTATAGATTATACTTTTCCTGAGGCAGCTTTCCTAGAATTTAACCTGTCCATTACTAATGTTATCTTTCAGTCCTCCCTTACTGGAGTTGTGGATGAAAGACTTCAACAGCAGTAAGTGCGTCACACGCTCTGCTTAGGGCAGTAGCAACAAACAGCAGACTGTTTTTCATCGACATACACCTTGTACTTTTCTGTTGTTATGAAGGTTTTGTAGATATCTGATGTCATGGTTAAAACAAATAAAAGAAAGCAAGCCCAAACCATGCTTTTCTTATGTCTTACATAAACATCAGGCTTACATTTGTGGCAGCTGAAGTTTTTCAAACTGATCACAGGTTTGGATTGGGATTCCCCAGGCTAATTCCCGGATGCTGTCCCAGACTTCAGTTGTGCTCACTGTTCTCAAGAGGACATTTCAAAGCCATTTTCTGCCTCAGTCTGCAAAAAAAAAATAAATGGCAATCTGTTGTTGAAAACGCAGGCTTGTTACAACCAAATTAGAACTAGGAAGAAGTATTCTTCATTTGCATTTTCTTCCCATGCAGCCTCTTAGCATACACATGGACACTGAGTCCTCTGTACTAATAGATTTAAAATTTCTACCAAGTCCTTTTAAACCTGAATTTCCTTGTTCACTGTTTTTACTCATGCAACCCCTTCTGAAGCGACAGTGATTTTATTACTTAGATCTTCTTGTGGAAGGCAAAGCTATGGTTTCTCCAGCAGGGGCTGGTGTAGGTGTGCTTTTCACCTGTGGAGTGTGGAGCAGTACCACTGGCTGGCATGCTATCCAGGTAATTCCAGTCATTTATTGGGATTTGGGCATGTATTAGGCTGTGTCCATGCAGCACAACAGACAAAACCCTAAAAATCATTTCACTATCAAGAACGTTTGTAAGCTGCTGGTGCAGCCGCTCTTTTCCTCTCCAGGCAGGTCTCTAAAAGGCAGCCAAACACACAGAGACTGCCTGTGGGACACGGGCGGGTTCTTCCTTCAGGACCATCTCCATCAAGCAGGAACAACATCTGGGTGACGTTGTCCTGAACATTAAAAGGCATTAAAATTATTAAAGATCAGGACATTGTCCTGATCTTTAAAGGCATTTTGGGGTGGCCAACTCTTACTTTAGCCTCTAACTTTGAGCAAAGGGATCAGTCTTTTCCGAAGAGACTAAGAACCCTGAAGAACGCAGGAACTGTAAAGGGACAGTGAAAGGAAGGCACAGAAAGAGCATTACTCCACTCTAGATAAGTATTACTCCACTCTAGATACATTTGTCCAGCTGTTTATGATAAATATTCTCTTACTCCGTATTTTTTCATGCCCTCATTTCCTTCCTTGCTTTCTATTTACAGAAAATAAAATAGTACAAGTCCTTGCTTTCATTACACGCAGCACCTGCTGCCTGGTCTGAAACAGATGTCTGAAGCATCATTAGGCAATTATTTCTTAGCCTTTTTCAACTGGACTAATTTCAAACATCTTTTTGCTAAATCCTCCTCCCTCTGCTTCCTCTCTAGTTCTCATCCTTTCCTACACTGGGGGTTCCAACAAAAACTCCTCTCTGTATCACTTTGCTCCTGTTATGTTTGTCCTGGATCACTGTACCCACAGAAGAACAAAGAGACAGACTACAACTACTTTGAACCAGGAATTAAGTTCAAGAGACATTCTTGGAGGGGAAAAGACAGACAAGGTATGGGAAGGAAACAATGAGAGAGTATTAGTCAGCAGTGGAGGCAGCAGCTTCAGAACCCCAGCTGGCTTGTCGTGGCTCAGTTCTTTGCGGACATTACAGCAAAGAAGAGTTTTACACACACGCAAGGCCAACTCCTACGCTCTCGCTGGGAATGACTTCGGATTTGGCAATAGGAGAAAAACCGAACTCTAAACACCCGTTTTCATCTCCCTACCACCTTCTATTTTGGCAAGAAAGCATGTTTTAAAATCAGGTAGGCCTGCAGGGCTTTGATGACTATTGCTGGGGAAGGCATTTGTGGGAACAGATTCCTCCCTCTTATTTCCAGGTATCACTGCAACATTTGGATGAGGTCTCCAGCACTGCGAGGAACTTCTCAGCTCGGTAACAGCCTTGGTGCATGCCATCAACTGTTAGGCAGTGACATACACTTGCAATTTATCTTGCCATGCTCCCAGCAGAGGTGGGACTACTCTCCTCTCTGCTTTACTTCTAATTTGGGGAAATTAAAAAGATGAATTAAGATTAAGGCTGAGACATCTAGTTCTTCTATCAAAGCAAGAGTTTAGCTGCAGCTATTCCTCCAGTTTTCAAGCAAGACAAGCAGATGTTTAGGCCCATACATGCTCGCACATTCACAGCTTGCTCATCCCAGGCGAAGCTGGCAGAGCGCTCCAGTTCGGGCTGGTAGGAAAGGAGCGTTCACTCTTCCAATCAATAACAAAAAGCAAGCTAAAACAAGAGTGCAGGAGATGTTGTGCCAGGTTAATTGGCACCACGCTGTTCAATGGTTCAACTCTTGCTGAAAATTGTTCCTTTAGGTTATTTCTTCCACTAGCAAATTCCAGGTTATGTTATGTTCAGGCAATCTTGTTAATCTGGGCTGGTTTCAACTTGTAAATTACTGTGACTGGATTAGTATAGTTGCCATAGCACATTAAAAAGGTATTAGCGGGAATGGGCTGGTGGCATCCCTAACAATCATAAATTCAACTCTCTACTCTGGCACAGATGCTGCACCTTTACCAGATTTTAAGTTCATTTGCAGTTCCCCATCATCAATGTCTGCCTTGGGGTGACCTCTGCTAGCCAACTTCAGGCAAAACAGCCTAGTCAGCTCTTAAAAAAGCACTGCGGAACAAATGGCTCTTGTGGCAGCAAAAGTTACAAAAAATGGGTTCTTTGAGATTGTTTTGTGCACGGTTTCTCTGGTGTTGTATGACTTTCTTCCTTCCCCCTTATTAGTAGCACTAATCTGAGCCTCCTTCTATCTGCGCATCCATTTTCTAGAAACGTGCAAGACCGTAATGTCATTGGGTCCTTCACTCTTCTTAGCTAGCCAACAGCTTACAAAATCACTTGAGGTGGTGGGGCAGAAGAGGTTGATAAATGCCCAAATGCACAGTATTACCACCTCCATCACACCACAGCATAACGACAGTTTCCCAGAGGGGAAAAAAAAAAAAAAAAGGCTAAACGGGGAGACACTAACTAGTAGATGCACAAACTAAAAGTCTCTGAAAGTCTGCCTCAACTTTACCAATCATGTCTGTGATGAAAGCTGCCTTGATTTGACACTTTAAAGTGTCAAGGAGAGGCGGATGGTTTCTGCCATCTGCAAGTACAGTGTGTACTTGCTCTAGTTTGGGCAAGATACAAGCATTTTAATTTTTAACTATGTTTATTTTCATGCTTGGATACAAGGAACCCACAATTAGAAACCTGGAGGGTGCTACTAGGTCGGGGGTCCTGGGAGGTAGGAGGAGGCTGTTTTCCTGAAATTGCAGCTCCTTCCTGCTGCACGCCATGTGGTGAAGGAGAGACCCCCTCCTGGGGCCTTGGGAAGAAGCAAGGAACAGCCTGCTGGAATCTGAAGGGGCTGCGAACCATGCCAGGTCAGTTAGGCAGAGGGATTATACCGGTGTCTGCAACTGTCAGAGGCTGACAAGGGTATCTGAGTTAGGAAAGAAAAAGGGAACCAAGCGGGGAGGAAGCAGGTTTGACCATGATCTGTGGTGCAGAGATGAACTGAGACTGTGAATGCAACGAAAGGCCTAATAAATGACAATTAGAGGAGAGAGTGGAGAGCAGAAACAGGTGACAGAAATTAGGAAGAAACCCTCTGTGCCTGATAGGGCATACAGCTGGGAATGAAACCCAAGATTCCTGACTCAGCATTTCCCTGCTGCCAACAAACATCCATAAAAATGTTTCCATAATGCTGGGGGCTCCTAGAGGATGGTATCCAATTATTATAACTACTCTTATCTCCCGTGGTGAACTTTTTTTTTTTGCTCACCAGCCTGCACTGTTGGGGCAGGAGGGATGGAGACTGTGCTCAAAGAGCAATAAAGAACACAGCACCACACCGAAAAAGGAAGTTTCAAAATTCAGGTTGCCTGTGGTGTCTGAACTTGCTCCCCTTCCATTTAGAGGTAAGTATAAAGATACGATCTTTGCTAGGCACATCTTTTCCCCAGTAAGCCACAGGATCGGCTCGCTCCCAAAGTAAACCAAACAGCATTTCTTTGACAAGCAGATTTTCAGTACTTTGTCTCCTAATTCTTCACATGGCTCCACACCTTACTGGCTGTTCATTAATGAATTGTTATTCTAGATAATGAAAAGCAACTTCTTCCGTGTATAGTGCTCTTCACTGAAATAAGCAAGTATGGACAGATCGACAGAAGTAAGAACTTGGGGTCATGTGGCCAATCTTTTTTTTTTTTTCCCTGCTTATTACTTTGAAAGAAAACCATTTCTCAGGTGGTTTGTGTAAAATACATACACCCATGAATACAAACTCATAATCCAAGGATTTGAGAACAAGAACACTCAGAAATCATTTTGGATTCCAGGAAAAAATATTCTATATGAATATAAACCAGGCGACCATAATTGCCTCATAGGACGTGGAGACTAAAAGACAAGACAGGCAAAGCAATATGCATTGAGAGAGAGAAAGATAAAGCAGTTAGTGAAAGTGGGGCTTGGATTAGAGCTAAGTCCCACTCCAGCATCTATCCATTCCCTCACTCCCACTCAGCAACAGTTCTTCTCTAACAGCTACCACTGACAGATCTCAAGAGCTTTTAATGACGAATGTTAACAAAAACTGGGGTTATGTGCTACAACCCAAGGAATTACACCATCCCCAATTTTCAAAAGAGGAAACTGAGGCGTGAAGCAACCTTATATTCTCTCTCACCTAAGCAGATAGCAGGAACTGAAGGTAGCCTCGTTCTGTTCTTTATTCTCTCTCCAGAAAAACAATCAGCTTATATTTAGCTAGAATAGAAAATTAAAATTCTTTGGCAATTTAAAACACTGCATTTCTATGGCAACATACCTTTTTAAGGTAATGTAAAAATGCTGACTGCTTTTTAAACCTGCATTTTACTTACCTGCCTTTTACAGCCATAACTGTTTCTATGGAAACTAGAACTGGCCATGAAGCAGTCCTACAACATGAATTCTCACTTGTCAGTTTTACCTTAAAGTGCCACCTTCAAAGTCCTTTAATAAACCAGTAGTGACTGCATTGCCTAAAGAGTTTTGACTGCATTGCCTAAAGAGTTTTCAAGTTAAACAAAACAAGAAAGCGTGCTTTCACTGAATGTTCCACACAATATTTTGTAGGTGTGGTCTAAATCTAAGAATTTTAACAGTGTGCGTGATACGACTCTCTTGGTTAAGGATACGATCTGTAAACAGAGAGACAGTTTATTAGCAGTAAAAGCCCTAGTGTGTGTAGTTAGACTTACATAAAGGTGACTTATACCAATATGGGTATGTCTAGACTGCTGTCACAGAAGCATACTGTAGAGATACTGACTAAATGGGTAAATCAGCCTACAGAGAGCTCTGTGCTCCCACGGCTAGCCACGGTTCTTCTGTGCAGACACATGCTTATGGTATTCCCCGTAGGTACAGGAGCGGGAATGCATTCAGAGTCAGCATTAGTCTGTGCTAGGTGGCTACCATGGAAAACAGAAAGTATGCAAGCTTAGGGCACAACTAGTCCATGCTGTTGTTCAGAATTAGAATCAGTATAACTTAAATCTAGACTCCTCCATTAACTTTTTACCTTGAACTTTCACTCTTGTAAAAACTGTAGGCTCTCTTGTGTACTTTCATATTATTTCCCTAACTTAAGGGGGAAAAAATATATTTTTTTCCTGTTCTTGGGGATCCATCTCCAACAGAACACACCCTCCATCACAGGAGTCCAGCACTGATAGCAAGGACCAACTTAAAAACTTCCAAGGACAGGTTCTTTCCAGAGTGACTTACCTGTTTTTCCCAAGAAGAGTTCCTCCCACCTCACCTCTAAGGCTTCACAGTTATCACTGCTTTTAAATCTCAACAGGCGCAGGACAAACAGGGTGGACACTTTATGTCTGCATCAACCACCGATGCTTAGAAAATAGGAGGCCAGACACTTCAGGCAGACTTTACACGTCTAAATACATCTAAACCACAGGAATTGCAGCATCAAAGCTGGAAGCAACAGAATACTTTAGATGCTGCATGTATGACTCTACAGGCTGCAAGGGATGAAGATACAATCCTATTTTGCTATGAACTTATTTTAAAGAGATCCTAAAGAGCAATACAATCTCTGCGCTCTCTTTTCCTTCAAGACTCAGCTACACAGAGCATCTCCCAAGAGATACCCAGCCCACTCACTTGGATGACACCCTCAGGAGATCCAGAGTCTCTCATTCTTCTAACCTAAGAGAAATGATCACCCTTCACACTGAGACAGCAGGATTCACTCAACCCTTTCCCCTGGCATTCCAAGGGGCGGGTCAGTTTAGTAAAATGAGATGCCACGCTCTTCCATGTGGTCCAAGACACCACATGCTCTCTTTTAAACTATCCTCAAACTCATGCCACATAGGCATCTTGTCCACAATCAAGCAGTAGTTAACTTCTGAAGCAAGCCCAAACCTTAAGCTGGGAACTGATACCTCAACCTACTCCTCCCGTTATCAGCCTTTGTTCTGAAGCATCACTTCCAACTGATCAGTATAAGAGAGCAGGAATCTGAAAAGCTCAACTCCCCCTTGACAATATGACCAAGCAGGCCTTTTAGTAGGCATCAATTGAACATGCACTTCCCCCCAGTACCACTTCCCTCAGTTTCTGGACTTATTTCCCTGCTTTCCAAAGATATCCATAGAAAATGAGTCTTCTACACTTCTTTCTTAATCCCTCTCTCCCTTATTTCCTTCTGCACAGGTACATCCTTTTGGCACCTGTCCAGGCCCATACCAAGATCTGCCTAGAAGGTACCTAACTCTTAACACAGCGGTAATGCTAAAATAGGCAGCCTGCAGGGAAGCCAGCTATTAAGCTCTGCAGCAAGTAGGGAAATTACAGTGAAATAATGACTCACGCATGGTTTTCCACTATGGACAAATGCACCATATCTTTAAGGCTGGAGTTTTCCACAGGCCTGTCAATGCAAATGCCAAATATTTCATCATGCTTTTCTCATAGCCTATATCTCACTGCAGCTATGGCTTGGAACGAGGCATATAATGTAACAGCAAACCAGAGACTTGGCACACATGGGGCTACTCACTGGCTTTCCTCATGCATATGGTTTATTTTTCCCTGCTATGTCAATCCTTATAGGGCTTTACCTCTACATCTGCCTCCTGGGAGCCTGCTAGTTCAACTGTTACAGGGAAGGTGCAGAGCAGCGAGCAAGGATACAGTTTTCCTTTTTATGCTTTTCAAATTGAAGGTATCACCTCCATACCATTAATTAGAGTACTTAGACAAGCCCCTGCTGCAGTAAACCCTCCAAGCAGATACTGAACAGCTCTAGGCTTTGAAACCTGTGGCACATACCAGAGTTTTGATTATTCCAGGTCAAATGCCTTGCATGGTAACCTTCTCCAGGCTGATCTTATTTCATTAATATCTTGTGTTCTACTGCAAGCATGGATATGTATAGTGTTTTTCCTGAAGGTGACAAGGAAGAAGATGCAAAAGGCAACAGGAAGCAAGAAGGTCACAGCAAGTCTTGCTGGTTTTCATATTTTCTTTTCCAAAGCACCTGATTTATGGTTTACCATTTGTGATGTAGAAAGCAATTTAAAAATAAACAGCAAAACAGTGGCTGATTTTGAGACTTCTTGTCTAAATAGAATCCACAATAACATGTGTCAGTAGTGCATGTGGTAGGCAGTAGAATCCAGACAAGCTTTACAAGCAGTGGAGAAGGCTGCAGGATGGGAAAGGGATGCTGGTCTTTATTCCTGGTCTTTATTCCTTTATTCCTGAATATGCTTTAGGAGTAGCATATCCATGCACGTTCAGGAATATACATATACATACATGGGGACACCAACAGGAAGGACAGGCAAACCTTTTGATTGTTTTCTTTCATGTGCTTTCTCTAGCTATTGGAAAGCATACATAAAAAGAACAGCTATTACCATATGGAAAGATCACAACATCAGTCTTTAAGCCAGAATGATGAGCCCTGACATGATCATTACTGTAAACAGTGCTCTTTAGCAGTGACTTCTCTTTAGGGCTCACCAGACGTAGATGCGAGAAGGCCATGTCACATCTTACTGTTTATCAGGGTAGGACATGCAGAGAAAATGTCCAGCTTCTTTTCCATCTCCCCTGCTGTGTTAGGACGTCCAGAATCAGTTTGATTCAACTTTCACTAGTAATAAGGAGGAAGTCAGCAAGAATATTAAAAAAAATATTTGGACAACTTCTCAGGAGCTGGACAAAAATAGCACTTGGAGAAGCAGAACGCTCTTCCCCCCCACCATCTAGACCACACTTGGTAATAGCAGTTTTTCAGTGTCAGAGTTCTGTCTCAACCATTCCTTATTCCTTACTTTATCCTGATTGGACCAGAACAAATATATCTTATCTTCCCTCTTCAAAATGCCATATAGTATCCTTCCATAGTGCTGACAACATCACTGTTACTCTCCAGCAGTTCCAAGACACGGTGCATCACCACTTCAGCCAGGCTGGGGTTGTAGTTCTGCCGAACACAACTCAGGACATGAAGAAAGTGGCAGCCTTTTTCAGCATCTGTAGGAAAAAGATTAAAAAATGAAAATGTAGCCAGGCACGGAGGACAGAACTCAGTCTAACTCCTTCTTTTTAACTATTATAGTCCAAATTAGTCGCAAGAATACAAACAGCTATCAGATGAAGGATGCCTTAAGTACTAAAGCAGAGATGCTCATGTTCAGAGGGAAGAGATCCAGTCTGTGCCTGCAGTTCTCCAATTACCAAATGTTCCCACTGACTTCGCTGGGAAGTGTCAGGGCTGTAACACTAATCATGAGTGTGAATGATAATCAGTCTTGCAAACAGTGCTCATACAGTACAACCTGATGAGGAGGATAACTTTAAGGCACCTCCACAGTCCACCTATACAAGCCATCCAGTTTCTGCAACTGCAGTTCATCGTGAACAGAAGACACCAAATGAAAAACCTTTTGCCTTTTGCCTGTATCCAGCATTACAACGGCTGGAACAGGAGGCAGGTCCGTGGCCAGATGTGACTACTTGCCCAACACTGTCATCTTGTGGAAAGAGTGTCACGGTGCAACTTTCGTTCAGCTAGCAATGCAATCCCATTCCTACACTTCAAACTTCTCCAACAATTATTGGAGTAGAAAGTCACAGAATTTCGGTATCAAGTTTTATCTCATTTTAAAGGGAACAAACCCTGAAAATGTACATGGGAGCAGAAATATAAAAACAATCTTCTTTCATAGAGAGCAAGTCAGAAACAGATGTCTTTAATGACTGCAGTACAGCATGCAGCAGCTACTATGTGCCTGATGGAGCCATTAATTGAAGCTCAGCTCCCTACCAACAATTTCTCCCCCACAGACCCTGCAAAGTCACTATCAGTGCTGCAGGATCCCAGTCTTTCCCTCAAGTTCTCAAAACAACAACAGAGACTGTTCTCCTCCATGGCTAACAATGGAAAACTGGCATAAATGAAGCACATTGACACAAGTGACTTTCCTCCACCTCAGCCCTCAGCTCAGATGACATAAGGTAAGTTTGATACAGCTAGTGAGAAATTTGCGTGCATTTCTGGGGCCAGGAAGATCCCTGTCCTATTTTGCTGCTGCTTTTGGTTTTATTTTAGCAAATCCCTAACTCTAGAATCAGCTAAGCCCCAGAACTGCCTTAGAAGCTGCTGAGAAAAGTCACAGGTAGATGTCACTGCCTTAGAAGCTGCTGAGAAAAGTCACAGGTAGATAGGATGTGGCACTGCGTACTGGTGTATACTTCAGCCTAACTCCTATCAGACGATAATTCAGGCAAGGATATTTCTTTAGAAGTCAGTGGCTCAATGTGATGAAAGACCTTTGTGGCTGGAAGAAAATACATTCACCACCCTAGGATGGATAAGTGCAGAGAACAGAACAAGGTGTCTACCTGCTCTTAGTGACTGCTGCTGCAAACAAAGTGGGTAGCTGCATTTTGGATTAGTCACAGCTTCGTTGTAAGACGGTCAGAGTGCCCATCCCTGATCCACAGTAAATTAGTTTAAGCCCCGATGACTTAGATTAGTGACTCAGGTATTACCCAACAGTACAATACATCTTTTGTTCTAGATGCTGGTAGAAGATGGCATTTTGGGGTAATCGCAGGTGTGTACAATAATTAAGTAGCCCAGATACATTCCTAGGCTACAACCCAAGTTGGAGGGAATACATGCTTTGCAGCGGTGTGCTGCTGTTCTTCTTTCATTGACACAATGGGCTTTAGCTTTTGTCTATGACCTCAGGTAAGCCAGGCTGCGATGAACTGCCTTGCCTACTGATATAAGAAGGGACAGGGTTAGAGAGCAACTATTCTTTGCCTGGTGTGGACACGTGGCACAGAGGTCCAGTTGGACGCATTAAATTTAACTTCAGGTAGTTTTGGCTTTATTCTCTCTATTATTAGCCTCATCTAAGCCTAAAACCAGAACAAATGCACCAGTAAAAGAAACAAGTCTGAATTAAGTCTACCATTTTGCACTTCAGTCTGGAGTCAAACTATCCTGTCACCCTTTTCTGGCTGTCTTAAGCTTCTAGATAGACCCAGAGAGGACTCTTATAAGGGCACTTCAGATCAGGCTGTTGGGAATTACAATTAGAACCAAGGACTAGGATTGTAGTGTTGACATATTACAGATCAGGGTTTGTGGAGCTCAGACTAGTCATGCTGAGGGTTTTTTTGTTTGTACAATAGTTCCAGGCAACTGGGTTGGGCCTGAGAGTGTGTCACAAGAAATGATTGGGGTGAGGCGTTGCCTTGAAAGCTAGCAGAGAAGTAGTTGATTTGGATAGAAGCGTTTAGTTTATCATAATAGTCTTACTGTCATGGAAGATAAACGTTGCTCTTGAAGGAAAATGGGTACAAATTTATTGCAATAACCAAGCAAAAGCCTTTGAGGTACTACCATGTTCCTTTTTTCTCACCAGGAGCCTGCTTGCTGATCAAGGCCAAGCGGGTGGCTGTACCTGCGCATCGACAGCAGAGGGGGCCGGACAGTTACATTGAGCTCTGTGCCATTGCATCATTCAGGGACAATAAAATATTCAAAAGTATCCTGCTGGTTTTGACCGAAGCTTTTTGGTTTTCCTTCTCAAAGTCTTCTATTACCAATGACCATAAAATTGGAACAGTCCTTCTGAAAACCATCAGAGGAAGAGAGACTTACCTGGAAATTGTGCTTTTTACAACAGGGAAGTAAAGAGATGGAAAGCTTCAAGGAGAACAAGAGGCTCTGTAAAGCAACTGCTATTTTTTCCCTGCTCAGTATGAAAAAAAATAGCTTTGAGAACTCAAGGCTCTGCAAAGTTTTCTCTGTGACTATCCACCAGTTTCTGTCTGCTGTTGACTGGAAGAACAAACTTAACCTCTGGTGGAGCAGGGAGAGTACTTCACCACTGTGACAATGCACACCAGGCCTGGTGTCCTGCAGCAACTACATACATACAAGTTCTGGTTTTATAGTGGCCCAGTTAGGAAACAAACTGTGTTTCCAAGAAAACTTGCTGATCTGTAAAATGGACAGAGGAATGATTTGCCTTTTACAGAGAAGGTGTTTGTATTTGTTAATGGATAAAAGACAATAGGAAACATATTGTATTTTGTTGCACTGAAACAGCCTCCAGCAGCTAAGCTCATCTTCAACTGCTTGCCCTGTAACAGCTACTCCCACCAACCCCCCAGAGATACAAAACTTTCATTTCCACACATGAACCATGTTAACAGCTGTGCTATTGCCTAAGACAGCCAGTTGGAAACTGAAAAATCATTCCACTTCGCTTGCCCTTTTTTTTTCTGCAGGATAACCATCACAGATCAGGTCCTACAAGCGCTATTGTAATTACGATGGTATAAGGAGGAAAGCAATTTAAGAGTATATGCCTTATATTCTAGTCAGTCATTTATTCTTTACTACATTTTACCCCACAAATAGCTGCACTCCAGCAGCACGTGATCCCTGTTAACATGTTCTGCCCAATGAATTGACAAACTCCGTATCAATGTACCTGTGTAATTAGCAGCCACTCAAGTCAAGCACTAGCCATTGCAATGGCAATAAGACACAATATGCTTCAGGAACAGGACAACTCGAAAGCCAGGCACGGTATGTTACATGAAAAGAAGAGCATTTTGTTAGATTGAAATCCCTACCTGTAAAGAACAGCCACTCGAACTCTGCACTTGCTTTAAACCTACAGAAAATATCCTACTGAATGTTATTGTTGGCTTAATGAAGTGAGGATTTCACTTTTCTGTACTACCTCTTTTGTGTCAACTCCCATGTAGAAACTGAACTAGCGAGATCTGCCACCTACCCGGAGCGCAAAGCAACTGCTATTAGTTACTGACCTAACCTCATTGCATTTGGTTCCTCACAAAATCTATGTACACTCAAAAGATACCCATCTTAGATAATGACTGCTCATTTCAGATCTGAGAGGTTGCTTCATTCTGGGCACATGTGCTCTCTCTCTCTGCTCATAGGAAGCTGCTCCTGCACTTCTGCTTTTAGCCACGCTGATGAGCTACACAAGCAACTTATCTTCAAATCTAAGGACAGGAAGTGTTCTTAATCCAGCAGCAGGAGGAGGCACTATCATCGGCATATCAGCACCAGCTCATAGCTCACCAGAAACCTGACCACACCAGTACTTACGCCTGGGTTTTCGGCAGTCCTCTTTAACCACATCGAGGGTCACTTTAAGCAGCTCCTTATCATGGTCAGTCACCTGGAGGTAACGGAAGAAATTGGCAATTTATAGTAGTCTATTTTACAGTAAATGGAATGGATATTAGAAAGGATGTATGGCCACCATACATCAAGGCCACGATGTATTCTAAACTTACATTGTCATAACTACAGTCAGCAAGATATGCTGCCTCCAAGATTAATAATGCATGTTAAATCTTCAGTTATCTTTTTGAGCAATGTTAGCAGAATTCGGGAGTTAAGAGAAGAACGTGAGATACCAGAATTCAACCCAAAAGAGGGCATCCAACTCAATAGAACACTGAGTTTTAACCTAAACCTGACAGAGACCTGTCCCAGTCTTCAGTGTGCTCTGCCACATCAGCATACAGTTAAGCAACCTATGTTGAACACAGACTGCACCTAGGATAACAGCAGTGCTGAAGACTGGCACTGAGTTACAAAAAGATCAGCTTGGTGGGTGACAGAAGTAAAAACAAGAGTAAATAAAGCCGTAGATAAGCCCTTGGAATAAACAGACAGCATTTGGAGGTCCAGCTTCCCTTCCTGAAATATTTCTACTCTGAAACTGTAAAATAGTCATACCATTGAATATGTTTGCAATCACAGCTCAATTCCTTACATGGTACAAGTCCTTGGAGCTACTGGGTTTCTGGAAAACCACTCCTTTTTCTTGTAGCATTCTTATTGCTTCCTTAAAAACACTGTGAATCCTTTTGGAGCTGGAGTCACTTTTTGAATTCACCTGGATGGGAAGAAATGTATACAGCAGATGGTGAGAAATCTCAGCCCAACTGAAGCTGATGGCAAAAGCTCCAGACAATTTCAAGAGCAAGAGAACTTCACATCATTTTTTTTCCACATTTTTCTTTATTTGGGAGGTCACAAATTTTATTTGTTACATATGAGCCAACCTGTTACAGGGAAAGGCAGGGTTTGTTTGGAAATAGAGCAGAGCTAAGACAGTGGAATGACAGCTGGGGAAGTGGAAGGAAATAAAGGAGTCAGCTGTGGAGAGGAGAATGTATGGGCAGATAAGAGCAAGACCATCACATTCTTTCCCATCTTTATCTGTCCCACTGTTTCAACCTTCCATTTATCTACAAAGGCCGCTTCAATTCCCCAATTGTTGTTTCCACATCTGTTGGGAACACTGTGCTCCCTGTGGTTTCCTTTGAGAACAGAGCTAAGCTGCTTCCCACAAGTGAACATGTGATGAATGGAACCAGACCACACCAGAGCAACCAAAGCAAGATTTGCCAAGCCATTTCTTCGACTGTCACCATAAACGCTCCCATCCCGTCCTGAGCAGAAGTATCAGGCTTCAAATATCCTACTTCATTCACCAGGGAGACTCACAGAAGTGCTGGGGGTGAAACAAGCAACCATCGTGCACCAGAGTCAATTCACATGGCCATGTGGTGACGGTCACCAGGTTAGTAATGGAAGAATGTCCCTTCGCAAAACATCACTTCCATCCATTTGTAAGGCTCAAGTCCAACTCAGACTAGCTCTAAGCCCGGGAATGAACATGCCTAACCAGAAATGGTTTAGCAGATCCAACGGAGATATTGGCATTAGCATGCTCCACAATTTTCTCCATGCCCTTCCCCTCCATGTTTCAGCAGGCCATAATCACAGCTCTCTCTCACTTTCTCTTTCTGTCCAACAACAGCAATCTTTTTTCTCTCAAATCGTTAGTCAAAAATAATTACCTTATAGTCCAAGACAAATACCACAGAAGAATAGCTATTATTCTGTCTTTATTTGGCTTCGAGTTTTCTCCTGTTACAGAAGGACTTTACTGTGTGAACGTTTGCTCGTCCCCCCGTCCACCACAGCTGTATCAGTATAACAACAGACACTACTTTTAACTACAAACCTGACCTTACGTCACCATTCCCATCACACCATTAATACCTCTATGATATTCCTCTTCATAGTGCTGCTTCTTATGAACTGAAGAAAGAAACAAAATATAGAAGAAAGGGATTTTGTTTGTTTGCTTTGCAAGTGAAGCGTGAATACTTTCTCTTAATTATTTTTTTTTTCTCCAGGACAAGAGGCAACGGGCACAAACTGAAATGCAGAATTTCCAGCTGAATATTGGAAAACACTTGTTTGCTGTGAGGGTGACAGAGCAGAGCATTGGAACAGGTTGCCTGTGGAGTCTCTTACCCTGGAGATATTCAAAACCCACCTGGATGTGATCCTGTGCAACGTGTTCTAGGTGATCCTGCTTGGCAGGAGACCTGGACTAGGTGATCTCCAGAGGCCCCTTCCAACCTCAACCATGCTGTGAAAAGCACGTTCTCATAGCTGTACCTAAACTGAAGAGGCTTTGCCTCTAACAAATGCAGGAATAAATCCTCAATAACATAAGAAACTGCTTGCAAAGCAACCACCTCAAGACTCTGATCAATTTTTAATGTGAAAGCAAACATTTGGCAAGGGGAAAAAAGATAAAAATATCTCCACAGAAGCAGGATAATTATTCAGTTTGGCTTAACACTGAGATCCCGTCAGAAAAGGGAGATAATTAAAAACAGACTCCGTGTGAACTGACACACAGCTCTGCCTGGATGGATGCTGAAGCAGAATCACTAAGAAAGTAAGTCAAGAGATTGACAGAGAGAAGGCAGAGAGGAAGACTTGGGAGTGAGAAAATAAGGAAGAAGCTGCTCCATATCAGCACCCTCTCATATGTGCTGCAGTCTGAAGGAAAGGGCTTTATGGGAGAATTACCTCTGAAAAACAGACGAGGGCTCTTGCCCTATCCAGGGACATTAATATTATCCTGAAACAATGGGAAAAGTTTTTGTGTTTTTGTTTTCTAGCATGCTCTAGAACATGCCTCTGCCTCTCTAGCCCTCTGCGTAAATCAACAATTTGACAAGTTCTTTGTGAACACCACCTAAAGTTATTTGATCTGTTCTCTTGGTCCACCCAAAACATTTCCAATTTCTCATCCTGCAAATCCAAAAGTCAATAGCCTCTCTCCCTAATACCTCACCTTTCTTTTACGCCAAACGAGACCCTCTTTTCTTCTGGACTTGCACAATCCCCCGAGAGCCAACATACACTGAAGCTTAGGATTTTGCCTACTTAGCAGAGATCTAGAGGAGGTTGAACACAGACAGAAGAAATTTGGGACTATAAAATCCTACCTGATTTCACATTCCTGCTTTTATTTCAGGAGGAGTTGGAGAAATGCTTGCATTTCAACAGTTAAAAAGATGTGTTTATAGCTGTTAACATAGTTCCTTCCAAATCCCAGCTTATTAATCATCACTTTACTTTTACTTATCATCCAAGAAATTCAAACATTTGCAGGTATTAGGTAGTTAAATGCTGATCCAAAGCACTAGTGAGATTTGAATCTGGATTTTCAATTTACCTCTCGCAACATTCACAAGTCATTTTTCAAAGTGTCTCCCTTCAAGCATGCCTTAAGTCTCAGGTTTCCTGAAGTGCTGACAGCAGGGGTTCTCCCTGTCCCTCTCAAATCAGATCCTTTTTAAATAAATGAAGCTGGACATCCAAACAGCAGACCACCCTAAAATCATTCATCACTTTTGCAAAGCGCACCCCCCCACACCCCGCTTGGAGAAGCGGCTATTGAATAATGATTTATCACTACCCCCCTGGTAGAGCCATGGACTCTAGCAAAGCCAACAGAATACACATCTCCAGAACTATGTCAATATTTTAACCAACGTATTCCAGCTGGTGAGCCTCACATAGTTCAGTGGGCTGGTGCTGTGCAACCAATTATTCTCAGGTCTTTAAAGCAAAATAAACCTCCTGTACAATCAATAATAGGTCAAAGAATGAAGTGGTACAGGAATTAGTTTGAACACTGAAAGTATGTAACCTTTGGCTCATTACAAATCACAACACACCCTGACGGTGTTAAAGTTTCCCGGTATAACCACACACGTGATACTACTCATGGAAATTGCCCTTTGCAATTTCTCACGCAACATTTAAGCCTTGGTTTAGACAGGTGATAATTTTAGTAATAGTGATTCTGGATGTGTCAGCCCTGGACTCCTATAATAAGCGTTGCAATATACATATTTAAAGTAGCAGTGAAGCTTCCTGAAGAGGCAGGAAGAGAAGAAAATAGCATCAAGAATGTGTAACACAAAGCACTGTGTTATAGCTACAGTACAACGTACATGGCCGGGGTAAGTAACACTGTAAAACTCCCCACTTTTTCTACTTGTCACTGCTGACCTTGAGATAATATTCAAATCAAGTGAAGTACAAACAGTAGAGTTTGGAAAGCATTACTAAGTCCAAGCTAGTGACGTGCACCGACTAGAATGACAGGAAAATAGCACACACTATAGCTAAGGCATGGAAGTAGTACATAAAAATGGTTGATCAAGACTGGCTGGCTGCAAGTCTAATTTATTCTAGATCAGAAACTGGATGGATCAAGTTCACATGAACATTTTTTTTTCTCTAAACAAACAACAACAAAAAGCCAAACCATTAATTGTCTAAGTCCAGTAAGTACACTCTGTTGGTTCTCTAATCACAAGACGACTTCCTTTCTTCTTGCTTGTAGTTTTCCTTGTGGTACCTACCCCTTCAGACTCAAAAGACATTTGTTTAAGGGAAAGGCTACCAATTAGAAATAGAAAGGACACTAGTTATGTGAAATAAAGCTTTTCTAGTTTTAAAAATCAAAACAGATTTGTTAATTTGTAATTATTTTAAAAAAACATCAAGTTCTGTCACACATCCTCTGTGACTATAAAACTAAAAGTTACCTAGTTTGAGCAGAGGACATGATTTAAGTTTTGCCATATGCACCTGCTGGAGGGAAATTTATTCTTCTGGAGTGCCAAAGGACTGTACTGCTGGGGAACCATTAGGACTGGAACTAGATCTTCTAGAACACGTGTGGGACATGGACAGGGTTTAGATACAGTAAACCTGAAAAGGAACAGAGAGATGCTGCCTACCTCGGCTACCTCCTTCCATCTTCACCCCCCTGTTCCACTCCACTGCCAGTGATTCCATAGCAGCTCACCACCACCCTGGAGGAAGTTTTCCATGAGAAGACACCCTCCCATGTTGCTAAACACTGTGTAAATACTTTAAAATACGGGAAAGAGATGAAGGGAGTGCACCACATCTCCTAGGAGCACAGAGAAAGGGAGAGAAAGTAAAGGAAAGAGTTTAAACAGCAACTGTGCTACAACACTGGAAACAGAAGAAAATTTAAAAGACCAATTATACATCAAAATATCCCATCACAGCCAGGAAAAGCGCAAGAAGTGAGCAAGTATGTGTATTGCACTGTGGCTTAAGGCTTACAGCTTGGTCCACTCACTTATCTCATGCCTTGATATATAGGCATGATATAAAATCATTATACACTGGTGGGACCTTTCATTCCTTTGGTTTGAGGGAGATGTAAAACAGAAGACTACACAGGGAAAAACGAAGGAAGAAGTAGATAAATCAGATCTATGATTTATTTTTGTGGATCAAATTGGGTACTCAACCCTTTGCCAATAATGGGAAGTGACATCTTCAAGGGACAGGGCAGAGTAACAACAAAATACATTTCCAGAGCACTACTGGGAGCACTCTCAAGGCATTCAGGTCACTTGACAACTGAATGTTCTTTCTTATGCAAAGAGATATAATCCTCTTTGCAAGGAATTAATACCAAAGGGCAATGGAGAGAACTGCAATTTCTAAATAAGCATCTGTGTGCCCAGATTCCTGGGACATATACTCACACCCTTGCATCAGGGTCAGGAGCAACAGCTACTAATTAAGATAGTTCCTCATGACTACTAGCAAGGCTGATGCTGTGGGTAGCAGGGGAGGAGGGATGGAGGTGCCTTTGTTTGCTCTGCACCAGTTCCTTCTTTAAATGGCTTTGCAAGTCACTCATCTTAATCTTTCTATAAATGCTGAAACTTCAGAGATGGACATTTCCAGTATTAGTCACAATGACCACTTCCTCTTATGTAAAGTGTCTCAGGACTTTTAATACTCTTCCAGCTGGTTCAGAAAAATACCCTGTTCCACGTTGGATTTTCTAGTATCAAACTTTTCAGTTACAAATCATAGTCGTTTTTGTCCTTGCTTATATCTATGATCATATTAAAGCAAACAACAAAAATGCCTTTAATAAAAATAAACCAAGAAGCGGTTATGAGAAGCAATTCACTGAGGCATGAATAGAGCTACTTCTTATTATTATTTGGCCTCATCCACAAGGGACTTTTTTTTAAGTAGTAAATTAATATTATCTACTAACATAACGTAGCACTTCTAACAGTGCATGTCTGGATCAGGCACTGAAAATGACCGCCATTAATTTATTTCTTTACGGAAAACCAAAAAGTAAACAAGTGAGTCATAATGCTCTGGATTCATGTTTCAGTTGCTGTTGGTAACATGCTAAAATCCATAACTCTTAGTTTTGCAGAAGTTTACCACTTCACACCTATTGAGAATCTGGCTTGTTATTTATCCAAATAACAATGTAATATAAAACCATTTTACAAAATGTTTTTTGTTCTATCCTTCTGTAGTAGGTCAAGAGCATACTGTCTCACTGGGAAGCTTCTTCACAATTTGGTAATGTGCAATTACACACAAACTGATTTCATCTAAACGCTGCCTTCTGACCCTTTCAATCATGACCATTCATAACTAGGGATGTCCAACAACAGAAGCGTTTAACGGAGCATTTTACATTCACTCATAATATAATCTCCTTTTGAAAGCCACATCTAGACTAACATATTTAACTTCAAATGAGAAATCAGACAAAGAATTGTCCTCCCTTCTCCTGAGCCAATTCGGAATCTCAAGCATCTGAACCAAACAGCTCGGGTGCCTTAAAGAGATCAGTGACATTTTTCACAGATCTAGGTAAGTCAGTGCACACTGCATACTGTAAGGTTACTCAGCCCTAATACAACAGAATTTTCTTGTGGCGTTCTTCAGTCCAGCTTCAAATATCCCAAGTGACAAGGCTTCTCAGGCTGTGTAAATAATTCATGCATAAAGCTAACCATGAGGAAAAAAGCACTTACAGTTTTTGAATCCTCTGAATGCATCGGTCTCTCATCTGATTGTTCAGAATTCATGGCATTATTTTCCCTACCAAAAACCTGGAACAGTTACAGTCACTCACCTGACAGCTGGGACCAGAGAGCGACCCACCAGCCAGGGACACCAGAGTATCAATCGTTTCCAGCTCCTGTTGGTAAAAGGTCTGAATTTTGTTTTCTAGTAGGAAGTCTTTCACTTTCTCATGCAGAATATAAATTGAGAAATCCAAACCCTCTGGGCCACTACAAGGACAGAGAGACCAGGTTAAAAGACAAGGAATATACTACTGATATTTTTAGATCAATTGCCTAATGTTAGCCTGGTAGACCGGTTTCCAAAGGTCAGGAGGTGTGTTATCATCCTTAAAGAATATGGATCTAAACCCTGAATTAAAACAGACCATTTTAAAACACACTGAACATCCAGCTGTTCCTCTTCAATCATTTATTGTAACAGTGTTGGGATTTTAAGATCCACATTCTCTAAAACCACACTACATGCATCAGACCTGCCAGTAAGTATCCAGCTACCCTTAACCTGAATACAGTAATGTGTGTCTGAATTAGTTTGAGGTTATACAAGCACGATTTGCAGACAAGGGCAGCAGATTCAGGAATATTTTGATTGATGAGCTCTTTATCCTTATATGTAAAACAAAATCAGCCAAGGTTGCTCATCCATTTAATTTGTTGATCTCACCTGCAAATCTTGCTCCAGACTCACTGTCTTTAAGAAATGCGAGAGGTCCATGCACGGTATTTTACTACCTTCCTAGTATTCACTTTAGTTCAGCTTTATACTTCTTTTCTCAGATTATGAACAAGTATCTCATCTGTATGGATCATCAATTATTTAGGAGAAAAGAAGACTGCTACTAAATGCTTGCGCAGAGTCTAAATCACAGTGGGGCCATTCTATCTTTCTCTGCAGATAAATAACAAATAAGCGATAATAAAATCCCATGATTTGCCTTGAGACCAGTCTGGATACCACATTTACCTCTGTCCCTCCCCTGGGCTTTGGAAAGGTTTATCGTAAACTTCTCTATAGAGACAAGGGAGCTCCAACATTCTTGAAATCTGAACATCACACACAGGATCATCCACTTTATCTGGAGTGGAAAAAAGAACACACAGACTCGTCTTTTAAACAAACATACCTGAGGGAGCACAATGGAGTTTCACACGCCAGCATTAAATCAGCAAATTTTGTTTGTTGTTGTTGTTATGAAAACAAAACCACACAGGTCACTCCCATTTCTACAGTTTACAAGGTGGTAAATGACCACAGTGTATCGCAGACTAGGCTTTTACCTGAAAACTTATTAAACTGGAATTTGTGACCTATATTTTACCTTTCAGCAGTCTTTACACATTAACTGAAGTTAGCATATAGTAAGGAGTTTTGTTGGTGCCAATCTGAAAGCAATTTAGAGGCCATTTGAACTGTGTGGTTCTCCTTTAATGAAACAATGGCATTGTTACCAAGCCTTGAATGGGTTATATATTCATACAGCTATCTGGAAAGGAGGGTTGACTTCCCTCTCAGATTTTAGCTACTGCTGAAAAAACTAGAAACTTTCTATCTGAGCTGCACAAGGCTTTTAAAAGACAGGCTTCTCCACTTACACAATAGCACAGGCACTGAGGAGAATAGATGTTATGCAACTGGAAGCTCCTGGGATACAAATAATGGACTACTGTCCAAAGAGCCGTCGGATATGTGCCAGAGTGACAATGAGGAATGCTTCTCAGTCATTCTGCAGAGCCAGATAGTTTAGGAAAACTTGGGCTTTAATGTAAAAATGTGACAATAAATGCCTGGCTGCCTGTGGAATGGATTATACGGGCTGCAACAAACAACTGTTTCTTCAAAACAGCAAACACTTGATGAAGTGTGACACAGAAGGTCATCAATTCCTTTCCTATGGGCCTTGGCTGTTCTACTTCAACATAAATAAAAATGAAGAGCAATTCACTATCACAGATACCCGAACAGAATATCTGGACAACCTTCTTGTATGCTTTCTGGTCATCTTTATACATTTTCCAGGAATGCCCCATTCACAGGCAGTCCGATCCCACACGTTAAGTAGTGTATTTTCTAACCTTACACTGCTAAAATTAAAATAAAGGCACACAGATGAAAATTTCTTTAGAAAATTGAGATGCCAGAAAACAAAATGAAAATTATTCAATGAATTACATATAGCTTCGGTCTTCTTATAAATACAGACAACTAAGTTAGATATGTCACAGATCCGTAACACTCACAAAAACACGAAGCCTGAATTTCTCTTTGCTGCCGGTAGGTTCGGATGTAACCTCTGACCCTGACAACATCCCCAATCACCAGCTTGGTTTTCTGGCTCACCATTTCCTGGAGTTTCTTCATCTGTTCAAGCACTTTAAGACTGCTGAGTGTGCTTGGACAGCCTGTAAGAAAAGGTGAGCAGATCAGGCATTGAATACATAAGCATCACAGCAGTCATATTGCTAACAAGGGGCAAGATCCCAGGCATCACGTGTTCTGGCCAGCAGAACTTTTGGATACCAAAGATAGTTGATAGTATTATATTTATTTAAATAGTTCACCTGGGGAAGATGTATAAGGCCAGAGATACTGATTTATCATTGAGTGTCACAAATAGGTTGAAATTTGAAACATTAATTTGAAAATGGCAAGAGTGATTTTGTCATACTAGAAGGGAGAGGGGAGGAAAAAAAGGTCAACTGAACTTTTTAGGTAGAAGCACGATTCATCTGAGGTGAGGCCAAAGGACTCGTGATGCAATTTGATGTCCACGCTGAGGTGAATGCAACTTGACAGAACTTCACGTTTACATAATGCACCTTTGCAGGAGGGTAATTTTTTCCTAACTGAAAACCTGACTAATGATCCAAGAAGCCCTGATCATGATTACAAAAGGCTAGAAGAAAATTTCCTGTGCCTTTGGGAGCTGTTTTCTTTAGCAGGCACAAATTATTTCCATCAATAAAATAGTGTTCATTCAGTCAGTATCGATGTACAAGTAAAATAAGAACACAAGGCTGAAACAAGCACTCTGGGTCCTCACTCTGTTAGCTAGTATTTCATGCAATTTCTTTCATGAATTTAAGTCCTTCACAAAAAACAAAAACAAACAAAAAAAAACTGATTTGATTGTGGGTCCCCAGTCCCCACTACTTTTCCGGAAAAATTCTCTAAAAGCAAGAAATGCCTTCTAAATTCAAGTGCCATAGGAACCTTTCATACCACTTGTCATATTATTGTTAAATGTAAGCTAGTATAAATCGTGTGTATAAACAGGCTTGTTCCACAAATATAAACAGTTTTTAACTCTGATATCAAGCTTTTCCCTCCCCATTTTATGTAGTATATATGTAAATGAATAGCAACATTTATTTGAGCAGGGTTTTATCAGCTCCAAACTACTACAGGGGCTTTCAGAAACATCCAAATTAGAAATTATCTTATAATTTGATCTACAAGGAGTACTGGAAAAAAAGGCAAATAGAAAGCTAGACACTACCGAGTTCTTCTGTTATGAATGCAAGATTAACTTCATTTCAAAAATAAGATTTTTTGCACATTTAGAAGTGTTCAAATCATAAAAAGACCAATGGTATTGCTCCTACTGTGTTTAAAGCTAATTTTGAGTTCATCACTAATATCATAGTGCATGAACAGGAGGAGAATATGAATTTGAACCAAAGAAAAGTGGAATCCTGAAACTACTGTATCACAAGGGTAGGGAACATAGACCAAGCTGCTTTGAGAACCATAAGAAGAGGATTCTCTAACAAATTTCACAGCACGGAATTGAAACATATTACTCAAAAGGAGAAGGCATGACAGGTCACAATGTAGTGTTTTTGTTTGCATCGCTATTGGCAACAGCACAAAAACTAACATGAAGCTCCCAAAATGGCCCAGGCTGTAGGATGCGGTGGCATAAAATAATAATAATTTTAAAAGTAAGTTCCATTTGCTCTTCTGCAAGTTTGATCATTTACTACATTATTTAAGACACAAGAAAACATAAAAAGTACAGACAAAAGAGGAATTCTTTATTTGATAAAATACCTGATAAAGATCTTTCTGCTACCATGGGATTTTTCCAGCAGACACAATTTATAACTCCGGTACTATCATCCACTAGAAAAAAAAATATTACAAAAATTACATGGAGCAAAAAAGCAGGTAGTGGAAAGCAGGTTCCAAGAAATGAAAATACATAGATATGCACAGACATAACTATTGAGTCTATCTCATTCCAACCAGTTTAAAAGGGAAAGCAGGTGCCCAGCTCCTACTTCTGCCTTTGAAATAATCGCCAGACTTGTTTGTGGCTGTAGCTCAGCACCAGATACAATGCCTATGCCCATGGCCAGCAAAATAACAGGCATCTCCTCAAAAAAATAAAGTAAAGCTTTTACTTAAATTATGATGATTCACTACATATACTGGGTATGAGAGGTTTCTAATTTAATTGATAAAGTCAGAAAACGGATCAGTCCTGAAAGCTGAAGCTAGACAAATTGAAGTAGGAAACCGGGCACAAAGCACATAAACTTTACTGCAGAAAACAGCACTTCACGCTCGGGGGGTACAGTAATGTGAACAGACTGAGTGTCCTCCCTCCAGCTGCAGTTTTCACGCTAATTAATATCGTACACAAAGTGTGCTGGCCTTTCCTGTATAGGAAGATGATCCATAGAGCAGAAAGGCAGCTCCTCCAGCCAGGGAGGACAGAGGACGTGCTTGTGGTTCTGCCCTAGGCCAGGGATTCCCAACTTAATGTACCACTAGTGGCATGCAAGCCACTTCCTTTCAGAAAAGGCCTAGCACCTCCTGAGCAGGGTAGCTATACAGCTTTTCCTGTTTTGCTAGAACCTAGGCAAAATAAACTGTGATTTCTGCCCTAGGCACTATATTGTTAAAGACAGCAGAAAAATAAATAAATAAATAGAAAAATCAAGAGACTATATGTATGTAGGCAGCGTGCTCAATAACCACCCTCTAAACCTCTGCCTGTCAAACCACGGCAAGGATCCCATTTCCAGTCCCGCTAGCACTCTGAGCACATTTTTCCTTGAGCATAACCATCTCCAACACTGAGCTTTTGCTCTTCACAAATTAGAACCCGCAGTTTTCTTCTGATCCCCAAACCAGGTCCATGACTACACAAGCATCGTTAACGTTTACCAGGAAGGTACTGATTGGTACCTGCAGTCGTTTCCTCTGGGAACCATAACATCAAAGCAAAATGCCTCTGCATTGTCTCATCTGTTTTGAAACCATCTCCCTATTTGGGGGTCCAATTTCAAGTCATTGTCTTGTCTTCCTGTTTCCCAGTGGGTTTGCTGACCTAGTCTGGAACAGGAACATTCCTAATAGCAAACACACAGCATTTATAAGATTCAAGCAATCCCAAATTCCATCACTGAAATTACGGTTGTCTTATTGCTTCTCCCCCTTTTTGAGCTCCTGTGTCTGGAGCAATTTCATCAGCTTTAATTCTGCACCAGTATAGATAACAATCTAGCTGGTAGGATTTCCTCTTCTTGGTACAGATAAAAACCAACTATTTTAGTAGGAGGAAGTACCTCCAAAAACCATGCCAAGCCCTCGAGGCCAGCCAGTGATGGCAATAAGAGGGCAGATGACATCTCACTGTTATAGGACTGCAGCATCCAGATGTTCCAGCTAGAGACCAGCTGCAACAGATATGCTTCCTAAGAAGCTTAGGAACAAACAAGACTGAAGGATTAGGAGGCCAGACTCCTCCTCATCAATGTAACAGTCAAACACTGAGTCCTAAAGGGATTGACCTAGTCTTGACCACAAAGAGAACGCTGGCAGCAGAGCCAGGCACTGAAACCAAGTTTTCCCAGTTCACAAATAAAAGCTTTGAGCAAAAAAGACAAATAACTCCCGAACAACAGATGAATGCGAACTATTGCAATTGTATTCTAATTAGACAGGAAAACGATAATCTATTCTAAATGCACTCAGGGGGTCTACAAGCTTTGGAAAACTTCCTGTGCTCCTTGCTTCCCTTCCTCATGCCCTTGGGTTTAAACTTTTTTTTTTGACTCTTACATTAGTTATTGTACCCATCTTGACACTTACACATTAACTATTTGAGAAGCAGTCTTCCCAAAGTTACCTGGAGAATTAGGAACTGTGTTTGCTTTTATATCTTTATAACAAAAAGGGTATGTTTCTTGTAGGGCCTATGTGAGCCTGCTGAGATCCCAGTGAGATTTTTGTTTGTTTTAAAGGCAAGTGTTAAACCTTTCAGAATGGCCCTGGAGTATAATGAAAATCACATCTGATATTGTTTGGTTTTATTAAAAAGGACAGAAAAAAAGGCCAGAAAGGTGCACTAACTAAAAATATGAGCCTTGGTTTAGGCTTTAATTAGATACCCTTTCCTTAACTGATGATAAAGTAACATAACAATAAAAAAAAATCAAAATGTCAAAATTAGGTTTTAAACAGCATATATTTATGTATTTATTGTCAGGAAAGAGAGCTAATTCACTCTTAGAATTATTATTTTGCCATCAATGCTGGCTGTATGGCTTTGCAGCACAGAGAGGACCCAATACCTATAAGATGTATACATATTCTGAATTAAACAGATAGGAAACGAGGGAGGGGAGATGGCAGCAGCCATACCAAGACATTTCAGATCTCTATCAGAGCAAAACTACAAAGGGGCAATTGCTTTGTAAGTCACTTCTAAGCAGATGGCAAGCAAGCAAATGCTGAGCACCTGCTCTGCGACACCAACCAGAGTCTGCTGAACTGAGAGATGCCCCAAGTTACAAGCAGGAAACTGTCTAAGAAGTTACAGTTTTATGTTGGTGGAGTCAGCCTGCCTGAAAGCAAGGACAGGCTGGGGAGAGGCACCCTGGCAGGTAGCCTGAAAGTTCAAACCAGGAACTGCTGGAACAAAGAGCAGAGGTAGATGTGGAAAGACAGCAGGAAGGCAGGCTCACTGAGAGCTGTACTTAAAGGTTGGTTGATCTGACACTAAGGCCTGAATTCTACTACTCTGCAGCTCCTTTTTTATTTCTATTCCTCCATTTTCTGCCTCCAATCAAACATTTCCAACAAGTTTAATGTCCAAACTAATGCTGAGGCTAGCATGGGAAAGCATTACCCCTGGAATTATTCTTGCCTTGATCATTTTGATTATCTTCCCCTGTTCTCATGAAGTGATAATTGTATTTGCATACTAGTGCAATAAAAGATTAATAGCTGGCATTCCATTTGTTTCAGCATTTCAGCACATCACCAGCTACATCTCCATCTCTTAACTTACGCTTCTGTTTAGCTTGCGATACTCCAAGTGTCAGAGGAACTCGTGCCTTAAAATAAGTAAACTTGATATTTGGCAAAATGGAAGACTGAAAAAAAAAAAATCTATAAAATATCCCCTCTAAGAAACTTGCAGGGACATTTCTGCAGAGCAGAGACAACTTTAAGCAGCCATGCCCAGTGTGGGGTATGCTACATGCACTAGCTGTCAGTGCATGTAGTATGTTGTGCATGTAGTATACAGTGCATGTCAGTATGATGCAACTGCAGGTGTTACAGAAGCTGGGACCTGGCTCTAAGCTGTCGATGATATCTTCACAACATTCCTCTTAGTCAAGGAATTACTGCTGCCTCCATTTTATAAGTAGCAGAACTGGGTACAAAGAGGCACTCGGAAACTTACCTCAGTCAGGTGGAAACCCGTGACTGTGGAGACACTGGACACAGGTCCTTCAAATGCTTGGATAGTGTCCGTGCATTTGGCTCCTCCTTCCTACTGTGAGATGGCCTCCCCTACCTTTTAAACTTGCCACATCACCACTACTCCACTCTGCTTTTTCTCCAGATGAACAAAATGACTCTCAGATGTTTCTGTGTTAATGAAATAGTCCAGATATTGGGAAAAGCAGCAGGGAGAAGTCAACTCTCAGCTGGTGTTGGTAAGGACTGGTAGGCACTGTGATGGTTGAGTCAGATTTGCTAAGGCACTTAGGCGTCTAAATATAAACAAACTCCTGCCTACTACTACAAAAACCTGGCTTAAAAATATGACAAAACATACAAAAAGTCAGAAGGGATTTCTAAGGTTCAAAAAAAGGGATAAGTGACTTCTCCCTTACAGACACCATTAAATCCATTTATGTGACTGAAGAAGCTGCATATATATGTGAAGGGAAGATAGTGGAGTCCAGTGGCAAAACAATAACCAAAAATTAAATTTTCTAGATGACCCCAAATCAGTTACTCGGCTTTAACCGCTTATTTCTCTATTTTTAAGAGAAGAGAAACAGTAACTTCCGTAAGTTTGCCAACTAATCTGGGCTGGGAATGCACTAGAGAATAAGAGCAGAGTTGTTCCAAGAAGCAAGAATGATCTAAAAGGCAGTTCTAACAGTAAGTTCTCACAGTAAGATTAGAGGGCTGATAAATGCAAGAACAAAGAAGGAAACTGATCTTACCTCCATAACTGTAAAAGGCATCTCGCTCTTTAGTATGAACCACTATCCCAACAACGTCCACCTGTCTTACTGGGCGCCTGTTATAGAAGAATATACCTAGAGACAAAACATTCTTGTTAAGCATAACTACTTATTTTTTTCCCCTTCAGCAGCCTACCCTACATAGTCACATTTGTCAGTAAAAAACTTTTCTTACATATTTAATGTATCTTAAACTCAACTAATGCCTCCTCATGTGAAAAATCCCCTTGATCAGTGAGTTCTGGGAACACAAGGAAGTATCAGTTCTACGTAGGAGACCAAAATCATGCTTTTGTAGTTTCAGAACTTTATTAACTGCTTGTTTTCTTGTACATTTGGATCTGCAAAACTGTTTGTTTGTTGCAGGCCTTAGGCTTTTTTAAAAAAAAAAAAAAAAAAAAAAAAAAAAAAAAAAACTTTTTTTAACATCTTCGGCAGTCTTCAAAATAAATAATAGAACACAATGGAAGCAGTTTGAGGTTCTCACAGTGCAGCTGTTCCTGGTTAAGGCAGAGCCACCCAAAAGAAGGAAAACCAACAATTCTACACAATTCTGTCTTTCATTTCTAAAAGGACAGGAGCCACAGCAAGGGGCAGGGGATGGGAGGGAGCATAACAGCCCTCTTAGATTGCAGAGTACAGTATGCAGTCACCACGGGCAGTATCCTGAGCTTCAGTTTCTGAAATAACATGTTCTAAAAACATCCATTCAAAGCTATTTTTGTTCATCTACAAAGACGAGTTGGATATTCTTGGATAAGAATAACACAAAGTTACATTCAGGAAACGGGAAGAAATCAGAGCCCAGTGGACTTTAACTTACTGAGGTTGCCACATGCTGTAATCTCTTGAAAGAGAGTGACAAATGTCTTTAACGAATGCTGATGTAAGCAAATACTGAAGCTTCATAGTGCACCAGCAGGAGGATAACAGGACAATAAGCTCCAGATATATCCCAGGGTAATCTTTAGTCAGTGTGTTTTCTCCAGCTTTGGAACACTGCTGTTGTACTGAAATATAATGCCATCCGGGATGTTCAGCGAGTGTCTACTAAAAACTAGGTAACTCAAGGGACGCAAAGGGAACATTTAGCTCTGTGGCAAATCTTACAAAGGGAAAGAGAAACACTGCAGCAAGGGAGTCACAAAATTGTTCTGCACTTAAAAAAAAATAAAAACTGAAATCCAAAAATAGCTTGTCCTACATAGCTGGCAGCCTTAAATGGGTCTGGAATTAGCTTTCTTTGCATAAGAGACAAAACCAGCAAAGTCTCAGAAAAAGTCAAAGGTGATCAGTCAATCAGGTCATAAACAAAAGCTTTGCTGGTAGAAGTCCACTGCCATGGTTTGAAGATGCATCTCTCGCTGTCATCTCAGCGCCGGTAACCTAACCGTGCAGTCACTGACCAGGCGTGGTACAGAGAATGTTTAGCAGGTTTGCCCACTTGTCTCATTGCATTTATCAGGACACAAACACTACTACAGAAACTTTCAATGAAGATGCTCCCAGTATACATAAACATTAATTAAAGCTTACAAAATGTCTATAAAAGAAGGTCTGGGTCAGTTTCAGGGCAAATCTGTGAGGCAGACTCCAAGCTCTTCATGTGCAAACAAGCAACATGTTATTATGTTCATTTCGCAGTTAGTAATCTGAGTTTTGGCAAAGGACAGCGACCAGATAAAACTGGTTCTCTCCATCCCCATAAACTTACACAGAACTCCACCCATACTCTCTGAGAAACTACCTGAATTCATTTAAAAGATGAAGTTATATTTACACTATCAATTAAAAGTTGTTGAACTTGATGACTTAAAAAGTCATCAAGTCATCAAGTGTAAAGGAGTTTTTCTCCTCCCAGATTATCTGTTCAAATTACGTTCATATCAGTAGCAATAAAAACATACTAAACATTTCAAGCCATGTGTGAGTGCATTCAATCAAGCTCTGATTAGCCCAGTAAACAACACGGATATTAACATGCTGTTACCACAACAGGAAGCCACAGCAGCGGTTTAGGGGGCTACAGAGCTCACTAGAGCAACTTCTGGTCATATCTTTACCAGCACTGAGGTGTTTGCCAGTGCTTTAATTCTTATTACCTCCTTTTATGTTATTTGGAGCTTCCCGTGCTTGTTGATAAGCTGTCACAATGCAATGGTGCGTGATATCTCTGAGAAAAGCTCATTTTCATGATGTGATTATGTGTTACAACCGAGTGTGACACCCACTCTCATTTCAAGGCCTCTAAGACAACACTGTTGCTGTTTTTATCTGAGTGGTTTTCCAGCCTTCTTGTCACCATTTATAGCAGGAGAGTAATTGGACAGATTTAATGCTTTCCTCTGCGTTCTTTTAAGGGATTAGTCATTGTTGCATCAAATCCTAATGCTTAAAAATGGAAAGAAAAAACTTATTAGGTCATCCAGTTCATTTCCTCAGGACCAATACAAGATTGTTCCGTACAGTAAATTCCTGGCAATTTGTACAGTCAGGATATAAATAATCCCAGTGAATGGGATCCCACCTTTTTCCTGGGGAGGCTGCTCTGCCATTTAGCAGATATCATTCTAAGGATGTTTTTCCTGACATTCAGCCTGTGTTTCTTCCCATTCCTCCTAGTTACAACTCTGTTTTGCACTTGTTCATTCTTAATTACCCTTACTTAGTGACTGATTTATAGTTAATCATAATTAGCTCCATCTGGCCTTTAACAAACCCATTAAAAACAGAGAACACTGGTGGCAAACACCTACCTTCTTCCTTCCCCCAGAAGTGTTTTCATTGTGCTATCATTTGTTGCCAATGAATGAGAAATGCTGAAAGATATCTCATTTGGTATGTACACAGTGCCAGGATGGTGAACAGAGTTCAGGATGTTTGTTCTATGAAATTCATTTTATTCTTTAAAGTTAGGTTTCTAAAATGTAACAGGACTGCAAGCAAACTTAGCTGTGCAGAACGCCAGATGCACAGGAAGCGGAGAAAGCTTGCATGCACCAATTTTAAAGGCTGATATCTTGACATGACAGATACCACTTCCTTAGGGCCATCTTAGAAAAAAAAAGTGTAACAACCAAACCGAAATAGTTCCTGAAGCACAGGACAACTCACTTAAGTAAAAGAAAGGTAAGGGAAGTGAGAAGGAAAATCCAAGTGAGGTGAACAAAAGAGCACAGGGTTATACTTCCTAGGGCTAGTCCTCTTTTGAAACATGGTTTTTGATGTTCATAGCTTTAATTCTTCTGAGTATGTGTGTGTATGAATCGCTTTGGTTTTTGTTCAAAAACAATTAAAATGTCTTTAATTAAAGCAGGAACAGTCTTTATCAGATGCATTTGCTATGCCAACACTTCAATAAGACTGCAGACTTTAAAAATCTTCTAGATACTGCTCATTCTAGCACAAATATCAAAAATAGACTGTAGTCCCATACTTGCAATGGCTTTAAGAAAAAAGTCTCCCATCATGTTAAATAACACCATCCTAATCAGTATTATGTAATAATAAAAAAAAGAGGTATAAAATCCTTCTCAACTGTTGTGGAGACAGTGGCAAGGTATAACACGTGGCAGAAAGGACCAGCATTTTTAGGACTAACTTTCAGAGTATACCACACAGTAGAAGCAAACATTACCTTAACGTAATACAGGTTGTCTGTATATACATACATGTATGTATACGTATACACATATATATACACACACAAGAAGAAAAGCCTTCAGAACTAACACATTTTATTCTTCCACCTATAATCTTTTGAATACAGTATACAACCTGTTCTTAGAACTGTTACAGGTACTACTGCCACTTAGCATCGAGGCATCAAAAACCAACTGCACTAGCATTCATGAAGCATTCCTAAATCCCTGCACAAGAAGCACAACACAAATCAATAATAATTCTACATGCATCATGACCAGCACATATAAGCACATACCTGGCACTTGTTTAGATTCTCTCATTTCTTTTATATCTTTAATGTAGAGTCTTGCAAATGCAGAAAATACAGGATCCAACCCCCAGAACAGAGAAGGCGTCTCTTCTTCATACTTCTTGAGCTCCGACTGCATTCAAAACCTGTGAACACAGGAAAAACTGTAGTTATTGTCCACACAGGTGAGGAGAGGTTGTTCTTCTATGTCCCAGCCAAATGAAAAAATAGCTTGTGATTTTACAAACAGCAACAAAATGGAGCTGATGAAGAGTCACAAGAACTTGTCTAATACAATGTTACCTTTGCATCACCAGAAGTGAATTGTCAGTATTGATATTTTGAATATTTCTTAAGTATTGAAGCTCAACAGTAACATTATTCTACCAAGCTCCTTAAAATGAAATAAAATTTCAGGGATTTCTCATCTGTGAACATAGAGAGAACCAAATACAATAATTCTTTAAGAGTGGGATAATAATTAGTTACTTTCTGTATACTTGATTTTTCTCCCCGTAATTCTCTTTCCCTTCCCTAAGACATTTTTCCCATTGTTCATCCTGTGCTTTACCACTGGAAGGAAGGCTTTTTTTTCTTTCTTTCTTTTAAGAAAACAAAAGCAGCCAGCCCTTCTTTATTTTGGACGTGCAGTCTCCAATAACTTCATAATGGTTCCTTTCCCCTTTTACCTCTTCAGTTTTCCTTGCTTCATGCCTATCTTCTGTCATTACCAGAGCTAATTCTCATTTTATCATAGTTGGTTTCAGAAAAAAGCAACTCTCAATTCAAGGTTTGTCCTGAACACTTTGTGTAGAGATTTTGAGGACGGATACACTTCTTAGTAGTTTCTCCTGCATGGGTAACTAAATTGTTCCTGTAAAGCTTTCCACGTTACCACTGAATGGACATTAGCCACTTGCAGGTGTAGAGCAAAGGTGAGAAGTGGACAGCTTTTGAGAACTGTGCATTATAACTGAGAGTTGGAAGCTGAAGTCTTCTGAGAGGGAAGAACTCCCTGCTACGGGCTGCCAGCGATCTCTGTACTCTGCAAGAGACACTTATAGCTACTGATAGAGAGCCAACATGCCACGAATATCAGGAGAGCATCTTGCTGCTTTGGGAAACAACACAGCTTGGATTCTGCTTCATTTCTGTTTTCACACTTAAGGTTTAATTTGTGGCAGAAAAACAGTGTAGCACAATATGCTAGAGTATTTGCTGACATCTCCTCTATAAGGTGAAAAGAACTGCAGATGATAATTATACTTATTTCCAAAATAAATACTTTTCAAAAAAAAAAAAAAAAAACAGTGATACTTGTTTTATGGGATGCTGAAAGTACTTGATTCTAAGTAATAACCTGAGTATTTTTGTTTACACTTGGATTTTTGTCTCTCCCCCACCTACAAGCAGGTTTTCCCAACCTACCCTTTTTGCACATGCAATGCCTTCCCGAAAACTTCTTACCATCCTTTTTTTCACTCAAATCTCCACAGGAAACACACTTTCTGCTGCTGAATTGCAGGCACTGCTCAGTAGAAATCGCTAAGCTAAGCTGTTAACCACATGAACTTAATAATGCAAGGCTGCTGTTCCTCCATATGGCAGTTCTCCAGTTGCTTGCTTTATAGCCTATATCAAATTTAGACCACAAACCTTCCCAAGCAAATACATGGTTTGAACCTGTATTTTACTTAGCATTTACTTAGCACATTCATTTTCATGACAAAATTAGTCTTCCCAGTGCCTCTCTGTTTGCTGCAGTCTCACGTACCCTGGTGCCTGCATTGTCCCTACATTACTGTAAATAGAAATATGAAAAAACAATTAGCCCAACAAAAGGTTATGGCACGTACAAAGAGTTCACAGATCAAACAATAAACATATATCCCACGGTCAAGCAGGGTTAGCACGTGGTAAGTTGGAACAAAGAGAAGCACTCCTGCTCAGTGTCCCGCTCTCAAACAGGCACTTCCAGGGTACCATTTTGTCTTTTATGGGCTACAGCCCCCCAGCTATTCACTTTCAGTGCCTCTACTCCCAGACAAGAAACGTGGACACAGTTACAGTCTTGCTGCCTGTCATTATCTTGCATACAAGGCAATATTCCTTTCTGCACCGCGTCCCCCAGTGTATTCCGCAGGATTACTGCAAACTGTCATAGCTCAGCATTAGCCTGTTCTCCTAGGCAGGTAGCAGACCTCAAAAACAAGCTAAAAAAAGAGAATCAGGTAAAAAGCCTAACTTTGTGTTTCACAAGAACAGTCACTCAATGGAGCAAAACACAGAAGACACCCCCACACATGTGCACAGCTGAGTGGAAAAATTGATGAAGCAGCACCACTAGAGATTAAAAATATCTGCAATCTATTATTTCACTATGCAATTAACATCTGGGCATCATAAACATGGTAGTAGTCCGAGCACTAGCCAGAAGGCTGAACATTTCTGCCTTACAGGAAACGAAAGCACTCTAGCCACTAACTTGTTTTCCGTGATGGCCAACAGGCTCTGCTTCTATAGAGCCATTTTCTCTTACCCCTTCATGGTCCCGTCAGCCTTCCCAAGCACGGCCACCACCCAAAGCCAAGCCCATTTTCTTTCTTCCTTCCCAAGAGGTGCACTCGGTAGCCTCATTTTAACAGTTACCTATTCAAAACCAAAGGCTTGTGGCCCTCTGGGAGGCAGAGACATCTACTGTCCCCTGTACTGCTTCCCTCCACACACTTGTTACAAGTCCATTCTGCTGCTAGGGTGCAAACTTGCTGATAATTCTGTATTGAGCTGTGCCCTTACAGCCAGCTCATGGCATTGACAGCCGTTGTCTTTTTGCTCCTGTAACAGAAGATGTTAAGTAACCCCTTTCAGTGCATGTTTTTCAGTTAGTTTACAAGCCTGATGCACACAGACTGATAGCGTTAGAAAACAAAATTCCTACAAGGCTGATAAAAATGCTTCTAATCCATTTCTCTTTAGCTACATAACAGTGTCTCCCCATAACTTCCAGTCAAATTGGCACAGGAAGCCTCTCTGTCCCGGGGGTTAATTAATCACGCAGTCATCCTGCCAAAAGCAGGGCTTTCCATTATTCCAGCAGTGCTTGCTGCTCCTCACGGGTACTTGGTGATACGCTATCAGCCCGGCAGATAACAGCTACCCTGCACAATCACGAACCAAGGGGCAAATAGCAGGCATTGTGGTGATGCGTGGCGCTGGAATCATTAACGACACAGATAGCCAAGAATAAACAATTCCGAACAGATACTGTACGGACAAATGTTTGGGAACTGAAGTGACTTCTGCTGAACCACGTGACGAGGTTTAGCAGCACAAACAGTAGAGTCCTAGTAAAATGTTATCTCTTTCTGCATTTTGTTTTGTAAGCAAGTAAGGACTTCCCAACTGTAGGAGTGCAAGGAACTCAGTCCTGCGAGGTGATGGAAAGGCAGAAGAGGCATCAGGTCCACATGCTTCATAGATATGAAATATCCTTTTTTGCCTTTCTGTAAAACATCTCTGAAGGCAACAAAGACACAGCAAACAAACAAACAACAACAACATAACAGGAACTAAATTTTATTATTGAACCACTTTTCTGGGAAACAGTTCTGTTCCAAAGTTTATATGGCAGTTCTTTAAGTACAAATAAATAAAAACACCCCAAATTGAGACCATTCTAGACACTATTCTATTCTAACAAGGCCATTTCCTTGACCTTCTGCTACCAATGTTAGCTTTTCTGACCTTAGTGAGAACTGAAACAAGTCTATAATCCTCAGACCTCTCTTGTGAGCTCAGCAAGGTACTATCCTACAAGGAGAAGAGAAACCAAAGAAAGTTGGCAGCCTTCCCAACAGATGCCACGTCCCAAAACCAAGCCCATTTTCTACCTTCCTTCCCATGTGGCCCACCTGGGAGGATGGCCAAGGCTTGTTCACATAGCACCCAATTAAACCACACAAAAGATTTGTTCAACAGAAGCAGCTCCGGACAATAAATATCACAGCTCCTAATTCTGTGTTCACCTTTTTCAAAAATGGTAAAAGATTAAGAACTGGACTTCTTCCAATCCCAGTGAAATGGGAACCACAAGGAAAAGAACCTTAGTTCATGTTTCTCATGGAGCCTTTTCTCCGGATGTGAGCCAGAGCTCTTGGAGATTTCTTTAGTTTGCGATGACTTAGATGATTGTTTGGAGCCATATGAAGCCACACAAAAAGTAGTTTGCCAGAGGTTGTCTGCAACTGGTCTGCAACTACCGGCGGAGCGCTGCAAAGACTCTCTCAAGCTAGCTTTGAGTCAGAAGCAGAAGATATTTACCCACCAACACACGCGGTATAAACATCCTGCCAGGCATTTGCTCCTCTCCAAAGCCCGCACACTGTACCAGCACCAACCATGCACAGAGGCAGCAGCTCCTAAACTGCTGCTGTTGGCAACCCAGTGCGTTAAAGCAACTTGCAGCCAGCCTTGGTTTACTTGAACGAACCAGGCTATAAACTGTGGCTGGCAAAGAATTGCTTTACGGGTCAGCCATCCCCACCACAGAGAAAGCAACTCGTGGAAAGTGGGGCAGAGCAAACAGCTGGGTTTTGTAACCACCCCAGTCATCTGAATTGAACTCATCTGTGGTTGAGTCAACACCCTACACGACAAAGGAGTATTATTCAATTCTTCATGAGCAGCAGAGGCAATTCCAGCTTGATACAGTTAAAAATGGTTTTAATTAGCCAAAGCCACATACAACATTTTAAGTTAAAAGCAAGCAAACAAACCCAACATTTTTTTATTCGAGTAGATCTAAGTGAGCTGGAAAGTAAAGCCTTTGGTTACAGACAACAAGGAATAAAGATTCTAAAACCGAAGTTCATCCATAGGCTTTTTTTAAAACTACATAATTAAAAGAACATTTTCAACACTAGTAACAAGAAAAAAAGCCACTGAGATCAGAATACATCACTCAGAGAAAGTTGGCTAAGCACTTTCAGCCTTTCCCAATAATCTACCATCCACTGCTCATGTGAACTCCCATTACTAGATGGTGCAACAGATGTTGGTAGGGAATACATCCTGTATGTCTTGTACACAAGGAAGGTATAGTTTCAATTTTTAACAACTATTTTTGAAGCAAACTTGGGAGCTCCTGAATTTCAAGACCTTTAGCAGTTCCTGAAGTTATTTGCGCAAGTGTTAACAACTGCAACCTCCTGAGATAACTCATCTACCAGAAGTGAACAAATCACAGAATTTCTGTTAAAGACACTGCTCGAAACTTTAAACATCTGTCTTTTAATCACATGAGATGATTTTACAGCACACTTCCCTGCCAAGGAAAGATGGTGCAAGACCAAAGACCCATCACCATGAACTTTAGCCAATAAGTAACATAGAAAGGTATTGCCCACGATGCCTAGGTAGGAGAAAAAATGCCTTATTTTGTCAGACTGACACAGTTACTGCACTGAATAGTCTTCCAAGGCAGTTAGTGTCTTCTGATGTAAACTGTCATGTATTTTTATCTGTTTTTCATTTCCAGAAGGGTTTTGAAACCCTTCTGGACAGACAGGTGTTTCTGCAAAAGACCAGATAGGTTGGTTTCTCCAGCATCAACAGTCTCAAAAAGAAGGACAGAACTTACAGTCCTAAAGCATCTTCTTTGGCATTGCAAATTGTTTGACACTCAAGTTAAACCTGGTGACAAGGTTACAGCACCCAATTTTCCAAAAGAATGATTCGGGACAACCAAAAAGGAAGTGTGCAATAAAAAAGTAGAGGCAGCTCCTTCCGATCCTCATCCCATGTGTTAGTCACAAGACGTTTTCGTATGTATCAAGAAACCAGCAAACCCCTCAACAGACAAACATACTGGCTCTGTAACAGACAAACATACTGGCTCTGCGTTTATTTGTCACAGCTGTAATCTCAACACAAACAAAGCAGTGGTAATCACTGCTGATAGTCATAAAGCTTCACTTGCTATTTGTATTTTAAAGCCATTAGATAATCGTGCTGAAGTACCCTCTTCAACTAATTCTCCTAACCTGTCTGGAGTGAGGGCAAGAGGAAGTCTATGAAGGTGATTAATTCCCTCTAAAAGCTCTTAATCTCCCACGGCGCTGTGAGAATGAGCTGAGCTGCTGAAAAGACATTCTTTCACTGGGAAAGACAGTTCCCAGTTGTTAGCGTAAAGTAAAAACAAACAAAAACTTTTTTTTTCTTAATAAATAATAAGTTTGCTGGTTGGAAAAACAGCAGGATGGAAGCTTTGAGAGAAAAGGGCTCCAAGCAGTCTGCAAAATCATTGGCAAATGAACATTTTTGGGACAGATACACGTATTTTACTGATCCACTCTAAAGGGATATTCAGGTTAACTAACAAAGCAAAGAGAATAAAACATAACTCATCACATTTTAAGGCAACACAGTCAGCTTTCCTGCTTTGGTACAGCAGCGTAAAATAGATTTAGTGCTACTTCTTGAAGGAGTATTTTCAAATTCCAGAAGTTTGTGTAGAAGTGGCAGAGTTAAATAGCTTTCTAAAGCTATTAGGCCTGTATTCCCCATGGCAAGGTTAATTCAAGTTCTAGAAGCAAGTTTTCCTGACTATTTTTTGCCCCTTTAAATTAGTTTATGCATCTGGTGTAAATTAAAACAGCCCCTGGATTACGATCAGAATTTATATGAACATTCATAGCACAACAGAGCATTCCACTACAACCAGAGACCTAGAAATGATTAACCTCGTGTTTGGTTGAGGTGCACAGATGTGTTAAAAAGTTTTCAAAATACTCACAGAGCACACCAAAAGCATTAGATTATGACAGACCTGTTTAAAATTCCGAATTCAATTCAAGTTTTTCTTTGCTGTACAAGTAAATCTTTTAACTATATCAGAACAAACCCTTGCAAACTGAGGCTGGGTTTGAAATGTGGTCTCCAACTAACACTGTTGTTGGCATATGCAAAATAATTCAAGGCAGAATAACTTTGAATACTCAGACACAAGTAGGATCATCACATAGTCTGTGAGAATAAAGAGAGGCTGAGATTACATCTGGAGCTCTTTTGGAAGACTGTTACAATGGTTAGAAGGATGATTAAATTAAATTGACGCTGAATTTCTAGACCGGCTATAGTTTTGTTTCGTTTTTTTCTCCATTTGTATGCAATTCCACAAAATTATTCGTTTTCTCCTCCAAATACAAACTCGTAATGCTTCCCGGTCTGAAGAAACTTCTTGTAGAAAAATGTTTAGATGCTACTAAAGATAACCTCATGCAAACTGAAAGGCAGCATGGAAAAAAAAAAGCATTGAGACTGTATTTATTATTACAGCATTTTATCTCTTACTGGGAGAATTTCAAACTATCAACACATTTAAAAACAGAGTTTGGTTATATTTTTCTAATGCTCCTTGTAGAGGTTATTTGTCCTCTCGGCCATTGTGTAGAAAAGAGTATCCAGAGTTGTTTTCAGCATCAAAGATGCTGCAATTCCCAGTCATCAAGCCTCTGAATTTCTTTTGCAACTGTGCCACATTTCTGAGGACTAGAACTTCTATACCTCAGTCAAGCACAGGATTTCTGAGTCACAACAGAGCTACAAAAAGTTTTATTAGGTAAATAAAATCAGTTTGATCTTCTCTTATTCTTTGGGTGCTCACACTAGAGAGACACAGAAATGCCAAATGTGTGCAGATACTTCCTGATTCCTTAAGACAAATTGTTCTGCACCATCTCTTACACTCTGTTCTATGAACTCTGAATGATTTGAAGAGTAGTTTATTCTCAGCTAAGAAATCTGGCTCATCATCCCTTATCTTCAGCTGCTAAATTCTGCTAGGAGCTGTTAAAAATCCAGAGACTTTGTCCTCTATCAAATTTTGGGTTAGCAATTTTTGCAGTTCTCAAAGGATGTTCTGAAATAATGACTATTTTACAGGTCCTCCCTCTGAGCTTTTTCTATATCTCGTCACTGACAGCTGACACAGGACACCAGTCCCATACAGAACAAACCAAAAACTGCACAGGAACTCCTTGCCTGCAATATGAACGTCTTCTTAGTAGCTTACCTCCCTATAGAGCAAAGAAGGCTAAACTGCTTTGCTAGGAACAATTTTTGCCTACCTTCAATAAAAACTTTTCCTGAATCCGGTAGGAAGTCACCAAATGGACAGAACACTACCAAGGATCCTGAAAGAAAATACCTGGCTGAATCCTGTGGCTGCAGCTCCTTATATTCCTTGCGTGAACCACTGTCACTGCTACCATCTGATGAAGTCGTTACTATTTCTGACTTCACGGTATGTGGGAAAAAAAAGACAGGCAAAACATCCTTTTATAAACAGATTAAAGTATTTCCTTAATTGTATTTCAATAGATTCCACACCCTACCTCAGGCTTCTGAAAGTTAGTTGCTCCTGTATACTGCATCCAGAACACTATATTTTAGCTCAGCCAGAAGCTCCAGGGATTCCGTGGGTAATTTTATGGGTCTCTGCTACCAAAAATTCAGTTCAAATTATGTAACTGGATTTTTGGTTTAATTCATTAATATCTCATGGTGTACTATACAATATAATTCTGTGGATGTGAGTTTAAAGGTCTATTCTGTCAAAAAAAGTGAGTTTTGGGGATATGGGGGAACTTGAGATACAAAGTGAATCCCGTCACAATGCTGTTTTCTCATAAGCAGGTCCCAGCATCCAAAGTTTGTGTACGCTATTGTCAAACACACAATAGCTGTTGTTTGCCTGAACAATCTACACATGACAGCAGCAGCGTGTGCAGCTGTAACACCAGCAGTGTGTGCAGCTGTAACACCAAGAAGCGATCCTACAGAAAACCAAATCATATTTTACAACTTGCAGTATTTTTTTGACTCACGAAACAGAATTACACTATAGTTTATAAAAATCTAAATAAAAATAGCAGAACATAATACATGCATAAACTGTTAAACATGGATGCAATGTAAAAATGACTTTTTCAATAAAAACCCTACACTTTTCTCACTAACAGTTTACATTTTAAAGTCTAGCTTTGCACTAATGAACAGTCAGTATCTCACATTTAAATGTTATTTGCCCTTTTTGATAATAGATATGTTTCCAGTGCTGGAATATAATGAAATTATATTCCATTAATGGAATTAAATTCCATTAATGGAATACTGGGATACTACTAAACAACCAGTGGCTTTCTGTCCTGCCCTTTTGTCAGATTGTCCTTTTTTTTTCTTCCCAAATGTTCCCTACTTCTCAGTAAGGTATGTTTTTATAGTATGTGTAGAAGGCATAATAGTGACCCTGCTAATGATTACTGCACAACCAGGAGTGGGTCGCTGGCCATAATAATAATTAAAAACCAAAACAAACAAACAACTTATTTCCATATTGCAGAACAAGTTATTCAGTCCTAAGATTCCAGAGCTGATCAGGATCACAGCAGAACATAATGTCCAGTCTGGAAAAAGGTTCCTGGGAAACAGAGGATGAAATTTGGGATTTGCAGAAAGAAAAGCAGTAATACATGTGGGTTTTTTATTCAGATATTTTGTGCCAGTATTGACTGAGATGCAAAGCTATCTTTATCCCTTAATAAATTTCTAATCCTAGCTGCTATGTGAACTAATGGAAATTTGAAAGCCACGAACAAAAAGAACAAATCAGCTCGTGACTCTATGCAAGAGGAAAAGGTCTAATTACCATCTGGAGGAAAGACAAACATGGTGAAGCATTTGCAGTGCATGCTTTCATGTGACTTAACTAAAGCTTCTAATATCCATCAGATGGAGGGGGCTCTACAAGTTTTAAATACTTTGCCTTGTGTTCATGTACAGTTTTGATCAAAGAAATGTCGCTTTAAGTATAATCTCTAGTGAATAAAATGCTTAGAAAGAAGACACTGATATTGCTAAGGCTAGCAGTATTTAATTTGATATTATTTTAAAAGAAATCTATACTCCACGTAGACTTATTCATGTGTGGTTCTATGACATTATTATAGTCATCAATACAGGGAGTAAAAGAATTTAGAATAGCTACTGTACTAAAAAAAATACAGCTATTCACAATGCAACAAAAAGTTTTAATACTAACCCAAAACTCATTTTATAAGAATTTTCAAATTAAATGTAAACTAAGAAGTGTTCAACCTTCTTCAAAATTTTATCATGAAAGAGAACTTGAAGTTTCTAACTACATTAGTCAATTAATCAATAACAACAATCAGCTACAGAATTTTAAAGCAGTGGACATTTCCCATTAAATCCGAGGCATAGTTTTGCTTGTCACCCAAGTAAGTGTAAAAGCACGACTTACCCCTCCAATTATATATGCAAGCCTGACTATGTTTCAGTGTATCAGTCTTGAAAACGGTTTTGAAGCAGACCAGCTGGAAACAGTAAGACAAATATTTTTTTCTTTTTTTTTTTTTGGCAAGAACTTCAATTAAGTTAACACATTAAAGCTTGAATACATTTGATCTGATGCGCCATGAAATATTCTTGTAATACTTACTGAGATATCTGATTCTTATTCAAGATTTCTAGACTTATACTATTGTTTATCTAACAGTTGATTTCAAATAAAGTCTATTATTCCATAAAACATCATTACTTGGGAACATTCATATTGGCTCTGTCATCAGTCCAGAGGTGTTGCCTGCTATCAGAAGATCAGAAGGTTTCCTGGGAGCGTTACCTCCACAGGTCAGAAGTAGAAGCCCCATCACGCATTTCTAGAACAACTCACCTTACACAATTAAGCACCGTGTAATAAATATAAGCATCTCAAGTGGATGTATAACCCTCTGAATTTACTTTCCTCCGCCAACTACTGAAAAAGCTAGGCCAATTTAGACTAAACACAGATTTTTCGAAGATCTTACTCCTATAAACAGGAGTAATAAACTTTTTATTACAAACAGCAAGTAGCAGCAATGTACGTTGAAGCTTCCAAATGCCATGTGTTTCTATGGCAATTCTTAGATTTCCCATGGATGCATCCTAGTGCATATTTCCCATGGAAGTGCATCAAAACCAAGAAGCTGTGGAATGCCTCGTTTCCAGGTTATTGACAGGAGCCTGAGGATTGATTGTGGCTCTAATCATACGGGCAAACTCTTAAAACTTTCTCGTTCAGTGTCTAACCTCTGCTATTATATACATTTTTCCTGTTGTACTAAACATGACTGAAATATTGCTGTTACTCAAATGAGAAAAGTTCATAAAATGCTGAGTCCAAAACCAAGTCTCTCCCTTTTCTGTTCCTTTATGAAGGAGGCTGCTTTTCAAATGCAGACAGAAATACCCATCTCTAAGCTACAGATCTATCCGTCCATGTAGCAGAAGGGTTTAAGGAGCACTGCACATGATGCAGTCACCACTTTCAGTGCTTCCAGCAAATGGGTACTGTGACTTGATGCTCTTTGGAGGAAAATGCATGGCCATTTAGGCTACCTTCTTAACACCCTAAAGGAATAAAAGACTTTTTTCAGTACTTATCTACCATCAAGTAGAGCATTAGGATAGGGGAGTCGGGTATGGTAGGAAGGGAAAATGCTGAAACGGGAGAAGAGAGAAAAAGGTCAGGTATGGGAGAGTCACCCAAACTCTCTCCTAAGCAGAAAGTTAGTAAAATTATGATGGTACAAGGCAAAGTATCTGAATTTCATCCCACAGAATCCAGAACTCCAAGGAAAAAGGTGTCAGATTCAGCAGGAAGCACAACAGACCTTGGGAATGACTTCAGAGACAGAGCAGAGTTTACAACTGAAACAAGAATCTTACACAAGAGACATTAACTCCAGGGACAGAAAAAAGGCAGAAAAAACAGTCTATGGAAAAACCACCTCCATACAACTGGAAAACATCAACAAAAATACCACATGCATCAAGCAAAGAAAACAGAAGAGCGAGCGTTCAGTGCCAATGGTGACAGACAGATCAAGGCAGACGAAACAAGAAGCACGTCTCAGATTTAGCCACCAACAAGTCACCCGTGACCTTATAGCAGTTCAATGAACTCAAACATCAGAAAGAAGATTGGAGGAGATCACTGAAAGCGTGGGTGGACAGAAAGTCAAGACAATATAAAAATATACAATTAATTATTTTTGAAAGAACTGAGGACAGGATGTAGGACTGCAGTTTAGGGCAATTTACGTAGTGAAGTACACATTTCTAATTAAATTTCTGAAGTGTGCGTTTACTTTGAATGAAGAGAAGCTGAAGAAAAGCAGTTTAAATGAAAAGGAGGTAGAACTTAAAGGGGGGGGGCAGGTAGGAACAGAAGCAAGCGTAAGCAATTAAGTCAATTGGAAAGGACAGTGACAGCAGCAGAAAGTAGGGAGGAGACTTCTAAATCTTTAAGAGAAGAAAAGGATTGCAGTAAAGAGTCACTGCTATTTCCAAGCTGGTTTATTCAACCCACAGCTAAGATAGTTCTTCACCATCAGCCTACTCAGGCATTTTAAGGAAGCACTGAATTTTCAAAACACATTGCATTAAATTCCTAAAGACAACACTTCTATATACTTATAATCCACTTTTATCTTTTTATCCCTACCATCTGAAAACACTTACAGTTGCTAAGAACTCCTGCTACCAGGAGAAAAGAAGGAAAAACAAAAATACCAACAGGCTTCGTACAGCCTCCTCCATACCAGGAAGTCAATGCAAAGAGGGAATGATTTGCTACTAGCACTTCGTCTTCACCTGAAAGAGTTTATTTTTAGGATTGAGTGGCAAGCTGTAACTCCATAGGAGAGGTATAAGAGAAAAATAGAAAACTGTGACTTATTTTCTGATGCTATGTTTAGACCTCAAATAATTGTTAAAAAGTAAGAAAGAAAAAAGTTTAAAATAAAACTTTATCACCAGCTTAATTGCTCATTTGTTGTGCCAACCTTTCCTCTTAGATTTTCAACCTTGTATGAATTAAAAGCTCCCTGGTACGTAGGCTATCTTTAAAACAGTCTAAAACAACACATCTGCAGTACCTTGCAACATTCAGTCAGCGTTAGGACAACGCTACTGTCCTTATTCTGCTCCAAGTGAATTTGGTTTCTCACTCACGTGTTAAAAGCAAACCAATATGTTATGCAGATGTTGTATGTGAACTGCTTGCACTCTTCATCAGTAGAACTGAGAAAGAACATGGCCCTGGTATGGTAGTTGCCTAACTGCCATCATTCTTAAGGGAGCAAACTCAATTACATTTATTCACTTGTAGCTCAAGAACTTTTTTCACTTTTGCATTTATTCCCAGTTACTGTTACAAACTCTGACATACACTCACACACCCCCTGCTGCCTTGTCACATTAACCCCTAGGCTAAAGAAAAGCGGATCCTGCCTAGACACAAGGATTTCATGCTAAGGCTTTTGGATTCCTTTTTTTTTTTTTTCATCCTGTCCTCATCAATTAGTTCAAACAACCAGATGCAAATCAGCCCCAAAGCACTTTTAAAATCCAAGCTAAAATCAAAATACTTACTTTCTTATCGTATTTAATCCCAAGCTATGTACATGAAACTTCTAAATGAAGTTAATAGGTGCAGCCAGTCAGATCATAAAGGTGAAAGGAAAACAGCTCATCTAGATTGCAGCTGTTTCTTGGCATTAGCTTTATACTCGTAAATGATCTGGGCTTTAACACCCTCCTCAATGGTTTCACATTATGCATCCCAGCTGTCACAAAGCCACAGATCATTTTTGAACAATGCTGATTGCTACAACAAATCAGGACTCCTATTAGGTTAGCAAACCTATTTGGGAGGCTCTCTATTTGTAGAGTAGGCCTACCCATTAAACTGATTTTGTACAGGTTAAAGAAATTAACTTATGACAACATTGTTACTTCACTCATAAGATTTTCCTGACAGGGTTCCATCTTCTTGTTCTGTGGGGGCAGTACCTAGCACAGTGTGTTCCTGTACACTATAAATACTATTAGCAGGAGCAATTACCTAACATACAACACCAATATATCCTTAAGAGGCTTCTACCCCAGCACACCTCACCCACCAAGATCACTGTTATGACATGATGGAAAATTCAGTTCCAGACTACTACTATGTCCTTATTTCCCTCTGCACCACTGTTCAAGCCTTTATTACTACAAACACCTGTACTACTCCTTTGCTGAAATCCTCTTCTCGACCTGGCCCAGCACCTTCTATTCCTTAAAATCATGCTTCTTTCAAGCAGGCTGCCTCGGCTGCTATGATCTCCACAATCAGTCTATCTCAACCTCTCATTGGCGTTACTGAGTTTACACATAAACTGCCCTCATTAGATAGCAAACTACTGTCATGCTAATAAAATGGTCTGAGGAATGATGCACACCGGAGGCCTGATCTTTAGAAGTTTGTAATGAATGGTTTAAATTAATGGTAACTGCAGGCACTCAGGTTCAGAAGAGGATATGGTGTTACATTATTATTCTCACAGGGCGTTTGTCTCATCGCCAGATCTCCTAAGTCTCAAATCATTGCCTTAACTGCAGGATCAGCTTGCTGCCTCCTGTCAGAGCCTAAACTTTGCCTCCAAGATGTCTGCTAATTACATCTTATCCAGGAGACGGGAACACCTCCCGCTTTTGTGTGAAGGAACACCACACATTTTGCAGCATACAGACAACGTGGCCATTAAAATACAATCATTTTTCGGGCTGATGAAGAAATCTCTTGTGGGATGAGAAGGTTGTTGGGGACAGCAAATCAAATGTGTCCCGCTGATCAGTCCTCATGGGACAGCATGTAACAATACGCCACACCACGACTGCTGTGGCAGATGAGGGGCAGGTGGAGAAGTAATGCTGGCAAAAGCAAGTGTCCCCAGGAAGCAAGTGTCCCCCAAAAGCAGGTCTCCTTGGGTAGCCTCTTTCTGCCTCAAGGAACCTCTGTGAAGCCCGAGGCCTCCATAAAGGTTGGGCGTGGTGCTTGGGGACACGGTTTAGTGGGGGATGTTGGCGGTAGGGTGATGGTTGGACCAGATATTGGAGGTCTCCCAACTTTAATGATTTTATGAGGCCCCTCGGCCTGTGAGGGGCAGCTAAGAAAAAACATCGGGGGGCAGGAGAGGGAAGCACCCCCTCAGCTGACACGAGCTCCCCCCCCCGCGCCGCCTGCCGCGCCCTGAGGTGAGGTGGGGGGGGGGTGAGGGGGGGGCCGGGGCGCGCCCTCCTCCATTTTGGGCCCAGACACCAACTTACCCGCCGGAGGCCTCGGCGCGCTCCTATTGGCCCACTCCGCATCACGTGGGCGGGGGGGGGGGTGGAACCCCCCCTTGCCCGCGAGGAGGCCCTGGGGGGGGAGGGGGGGGGGGGGGCGAGCGAGCGAGCGAGCGAGCGAGCACGGGGCGCGCGCACGCGCCGGCGGCAGGAGGAGGAGGAGGAGGAGGAGGAGGAGGAGGGAGGGGGCAGGAGGGGGCAGGAGGGGGGCGGTACCGGGAGGGGGGGGTGGTGCCGGGGCCGCCCCGCCCCGCAGGAAACGGAGCCGCCCGGCCCCGCTCGGCGCCAGGGCGGGGAGCGGAGCCCGGTAGCAGAGCGTCGTCGTCCCTCGTTCCTTCAGCGGGAGCAGCCTCACCCCCCCCCCCCCCCCCCCGCCGCCCGGGACACTTGTTGCTGCCGCCATGGCCCCCCGCACCGCCGCCGGCCCCTAGGCGGGGAGCGCGCAGCCCCTCAGGGGGTCTCTCGGCCGTTTCCTTCCCCTCAGCGGGCCCCGTGAGGGGGGTGTGTGAGGGGGGGGAGCCGCGATGTCCTTCTTTAACTTTCGCAAGATCTTCAAGCTGGGCGGCGAGAAGAAGAAGAAGCAGTACGAGCACGTCAAGAGGGACCTGAACCCCGAGGAGCTGTGGGAGATCATCGGCGAGCTGGGCGACGGCGCCTTCGGCAAGGTGTTCAAGGTACGGCCGCCATCCCGCCGGGGCTCCCTGAGGCGGCACCGGCACGGTCCCGGGTGCCGGCACGGCCCCGAGACGCCTCCAAGCCCGCCTAAAGATAGCAAAGCCCCATGAGGTCACCGCCGCCTCCCGCTCCGCCCTGCCCGGTGCTGGCTCCTTCGCCTCGCCTCGGCTCTGGTCGCTGGGCACGTGTGGAGCGTGGCCCGGCGGAGGGGTTTGAGCCGGGTGTCAAGTTTGTGCTGCTTTATTTTTGGAGTTTTTCTGCAGAAGGAAGCCTGAGGAAGTCAAGCTGACCGGTGGCGTGCCTCGCACGGTGCTCCCAGGGTTGGCTTTCATGGGCCTGCTGTCGTGGTCCTTGTGGAGTATAACCTGAAACTCGTGTCACCCCGGCCGTTTTACGTGGCAGGATGTCTGCGTGTTCTCACAACTTTTCTCGGTTTGATCTTTTTATCTTTTAAGTATACGAGCACAAGTGGCGTTTCCAAGGGTTATTATCTGCAATTTCTCAGGCGAGATAGTCTCATAAAATAGATATGCTGCTAGCGTTTGACAAGACTGGCTTTCAGACAAATCTTCAGCTGTTTTTTCCCTCTGAAAATTCATCAATGCTCTATGTCTGGTTTAGGGATAGTTTGGAACAAATGTCATGGAGGACGAGCATGACAGAATCAGGGAACTGACGTGAATTGGATCCCTGGAGCAGGTTTGGGGACTAGGAATAATAGCATGAGAAACAATCGCATTTGCAATGTTTCTAAAAGCTAACCTGGTCAAAAAACGTTCATTTTTAGACCTAAAGTCTCATTTGAGACTTTATGAAATCGGGGTACTGATCTTGCACTCATGAAACCTGTGCTATTTTCAGTATAAACTATTTTAGACTTTATTGTGTTGTGGTGCTACCTGCTTGTAAATTTTAGCAAAAGTGTGTTGCCACAGTTAAGCCAGATTGCTGGGTGTTTTTCCCCCTAGGAAGTGGTGTACATTTGTGTGTTAAGAGCACCTAGTTTATTTTGATGTTGTACATAGGCTAGATGGTGGTCCTCATATCAGTATGGAAGATCATAGCTCGTTTTGATTAAAACGACTGGGGAATATGGCTGAAGTTGCCGTCTTGTAAAGCTTGGTGACTTTAAAAGCATCGTGTTGTCTCTAAGAGCATTTGCAGAGAATTGGGGTTATTTCTTTGAACTTGGTAGTGGAGTTTTGTTTCCCTTTCTGTGACTGTGATGCCCTGTCCCAGCAAGATGACTGGGGGAGCCTTAAAGAAACAATACTGATATGTTCCCCTCTCCCCCCCCCCCCCCCCCATCTGCAAACCTCTTCTCAATTCATATTTATCTATTAAGCAGGTGTGTCTGAGCCCCAGTCTGCAGAGGAAGGTGTCTGAGCAAGAGAACCGATAAATTTTGCTTATCAGTGCAATTTGTCTACAACAAGAGAGTTTTCAAGTTACATAGGAGATTTTTATCTGATTGTGAAAGGGCAAAGTGTAAACACTTTATCTTGAAGTTTTTGAAATTAAGCCCTCTTGAAATTGTGGTAGTCAGAATTACACATGCAGTTACGCAGATAAAATTGATGAATGTAGCACAGGTACCAGTACTCCTGGGGGAAAAAAAAAAATCTATTTAGAAAATGAGTCCTGCTGCATGTATCCAGCAGCATTCATTTTGTTTCCATCTAGTTTGAGGAAAAAGGATTGCACTCAGATACTAACTGTGCTTGTTTTCCTGCATCTGAGCATGCTTGGCAAGGAAGTGTTTCGAAAGCATGGGTGTGTTATATTGTTCTTTCTTGGATATACACCTCAATTGAGCAACTGCAATAATAACCCCTTTAATACCTTCTCAAATTTTGGAATCAAAACTGTTAACCAGAACAGAACTGTCAGCTTCTGGAGACTGTTAGTTTTTCTTTTCTAAACAAAAGATAACCCTAATGTCAGTTACATTTGACAAAAAGAAGTCCCTTTGCTTAACGTTAATAAACAAAACATTAATTAAAACTTAATGAACATGCTTCAGGAGTTTGATCATCTACATTCTGAATTCCTGTATATCAGATATGAGTTCTACCAAAAAAGTGGTTAGACCATTTTTAGCTGAAGCTGATGTCACAACACCGTTCTGCAGTTATTCCTGAAGTGGAAAATTAGTGGAAACCCCTGGTCTGTCAGTAGATACAGAGAGTTGTACTATATTTTAACTCTATAAACTGGATTTGCAAAGGTTAAAACATCTTTGTAATTAAGATCCTCGGAGTCACTGTATGAATGTCCTTGTTCTTGGAGCCTTGGCAGATGCAGGATAAAATAAATGGCCAGATAAATAAGGCTTTGTACACTTCTGGATTTTTAATAAAAACATAGCTTACATCCTATGATTTTCCCTAGAAAAGTATTTGGCTAAGCTGTAAACTCATCTTTTGGACAAGAGTATCAAATATTTAAACAGAAACTCAAAAGCAACTTTTAAATGATTCTGGCAGTATCATGAAGCCTAGCTGATTATATTTTTTACATTAAAAATGCTGCAGCTAGTGATAGGTAAGCCATAACGGTATAGAAAGCTTGTGAATCATTTCCCTTCTTCCCAATCAAGTACAAGGATCTTGCTTATTTTTTATAACTTATTTAGCTAAATTACAAGAAGAGCTTATTTCCTCTGGCACTGTTTGTTGTCATGTTCTAAAGTTTGCTTGGCCCTGACAGTTGATGCATTTGTGTTCACTAACTACTAAATGATGTTCAGGAATAGTGGTCCTTAAAACTTGGAAGTGTTTCAGCTGTTGTTGCCAGCCCCTCTTGTGATCAGAGGGGCTGTGTAACTGCAGGCTGCCCATGGCAGAGGTTGACGGTTGTATAGGGCTTCTCCTTCTGCCCTTCTCAGCCTTTTCAGAGAGGCCACTTTTAGGCTGTTTTCCTTTCTGTTTTTGCTCTTGGTTAATGAATAATGGGGTAGTTTTTCATCCTTTTCAATTTCTAGGCTATTGCGGTTCTTCACTGTCAGGTGATGGCCCTTGGAAAGAGAATGGTGAGGTTGCTGGTCATGGACCTTTTTCCAGTCTTTTTTAATTGCCATTCTTGGATTTCCAAGAATTCCTCGTTGGGCTGCCAGGGTTCAGAAAGGCACTGAAGAAGCAGGGATTTCTACCAGGAGTTAGGTAGCTCTCCAACTACTTTTCCTTTTTTTTTTTTTTTTTTTTTTTAAGGATTAAAACATCTGATTTGATCAAGTTTCCTGAAAAAAATTAGGCTTCTTGTGTTAAAGTTAATTGTAAACAGTTTGCGTCAGAACTTAGTTCCGTTCTTATATGATGTTCCATTACTGTGTGTTACGTTACCCTGTTTGTATCAAGTGCCAGTTCAGTGCCTATAGTGCAGATCCCTTTAAAATCAATGAGTGTAAGTAATTGTTAAAGTATAGTCATTTTAAGTAACCCTGTGAAGTCTTTCATCAGCTTTAAGCTGCTTTCTAAATTGACAGAAGTTACTGTTCAGATAGTGTGAAAACGGACCTTTAAAAATGCCTAATGTGTTCTGGGGCTTTCTTGCTAAAGCTCCTGACTGAGCCTCTTTATCATACAGATGCACAGCTAATTAAAATGCAGATACTTTCTGAGTGAACATGTGAAGGAAAATAAAATGCTGGGACTTTATTTCAGTAAAATTTGCCAGCCTTTTTTTTTTTTTTGGTATTATGAATACTGTACTCTAATCTAACATAAGAACCCTTATATTGCAGAAAGACGCTTCTGTAGTGTTTTGTTGGTGTGATCTCTGAGCCCTTCGCTGGAGGATACTCCTCCAAGAAATTTGTGGTCTTTAGTGCATCGTTATGATAATTATAGGTACCGTCTGTACAAATACACTAATTTTAGGTCTTCCATGGGAACACATTCTATACCGGCAGAATATGCATGGCAGGATACTGTGTAAGATAACAGGGTACCTGTGTATGGTATGTAGGGAAAATATTGTGTATATATACACAGTGTGATAGGAATTCTCCCGTTTTCTTGAGAGAGCCCTTTGTACTTATCTGATTTTTGAATTGTATTCATGCTTCTTCGTTTGAATTGGCCTATTCTGCCCATTTATAGTATCCCATTTATTACCCTGAATATTAGATGCTGGAAGCATTGTACGTGTGAGATTCCTATAGCAATTTGGAAAGTCAAATATTTGTATTTCATCTGAAGTTACCAAGACAAGTCTTCCAACTGTCAGCAATTAACCACTGTATGGTTAAAAGGCCAGCTCTGCTTCCTCTTTAGTCATGAACAGAAATGTTTTGGAAGCTGGTAGCTATAATCAGGGTGAACAGCATAACCAAATGAATTTTCTTCTGAAAATTTACAACTGCCTAAGTATTCCTCTATACTTTGTCTGCAAAACCAGCCAATACAAACTCAGCTCTGTCTAATGAAAGAGGACTTTTGATAATGTTATGTCCTTTAAATGAAATAAACCAGTGATGTAGCCTCATTTAAGTTAAGCTTTTGTTTCTGTATTTAAAACAAACTTGCCTCTACTGGAACTGTATGGCATTCAGAAGAGCTTGCTTTTGCCTTAATATCTTCTACAGCAGCCAGAAACACACAGTTCTTGAATTGCAATTTAATGTGACTGGGCCATTTTGGCTGCCTCATTTAACCAGCCTTAACTCCTTTTAATGCTTGGAAAAAAAAAAAAAAAAACCAACCTGACAAATGGTGGCTGCTTAGAAATACTTTTTGCCTAGTGCTGTATCATAACTTATTTTATAATATTTAAAAAATACTTGAAGTAGTCTGTCTTGAAAACAAAATCAGGGCAGAACGAGAAGAATTTATATTTCCTAGTCTCCGTGGCCTTACAGGCACATTTGTCTCAATCCTTGCTGCAGTCGGATATTGCAGCTTGAAGTTCTCTTTACGATACTAATGCATCATGCTGTTTGCTAGGATGGCTATCTTTCACTTCTGTGACTTACTACTGCAAGAGTAGATTTGACCAATTAATATCTAAGCTGAAGCACTCAGTTTTGTGTTTTTTTTTTTTTTATTTGCTGTTTCTTTTAATCTATCTAGTGTCATTAGCTCTACTAGCAGTTGATTGTTCAGAAGGATTTTAGAGCTGTTGGAACTCACAAGCCTTTCACATTAAAGATGCAGTCCATGCAGAAGTGCATTGCTTGAGTTCATCTGAAATCTTGTGCGTTATGTTTCCAGTCAAATACTGTGCTTCAGGAACCTGAAGTTTCATGCACGGCTGCAGTAAGGCTGGACATGGGAAGAATAAGCAGGCGAAGATATCCTAAATTAAACTTTAAAACATAAGAATGAATCTATTCACAACTTCCAGCAATCTTGATAAAAGTTGTTTGCTGTACTTAATTGTTCTAATCTATTTTCATTCATAACTGACTATATATGAGTGACCTCTTATTAAACTAGAGCAGTAAAATAGTTCAGTTGTCCTCAAGAGATCTGAATTAATAATATTCACTGAAATGCCATGTTGCTTTGTTTAGCCATAGAGGCATTAGTAGATAAAAGAGAGGGGAAGAGAACTGATTTACTCTCAAGAGAGTAATGTATAAGATGATGTTAGATTTTAAATATTCAATCCATGTAAAATAGAGCTAAAGCTTTTCTTAAAGCTTGTTGAGATCAGTCATTTCCGTAAGAGTAGCCTGGATGCTTCAGGGCTGCTTTATATGCTCTAGATGGAAAAAAAAGATGCGTGCCATCCACAGAAGACGAAAGATTTTAGTCTGGCAGATCAGCTTGGTGAGTTGCTCAAAGTTAACCTTTTCTTCCTTTTCCCTGCTGCTCTGTAGTGCTATCTTTTGTCACACAGCTGCAGTTCTAGCGCGTTGAAGATACCAGATAAGGAAAAAGCAGTATCACTGTTTAAACCCAAGAAGTTGTGGTAAGGCAAGAGCTTTACAGATCTCTTTACACCTATTGTCACTTTCGCTGGGTTTTCTGAGGAAATGGGTAGTGCAAGAAAGCTGTCTGTGGGTTGTAAAGCGAGAGGAATTTTCTTGTTTTAAGTGGATATTTGCAAGCAGTGACATCTCCTTTTCCTTCAGTTTGTGGCAAGGAAATACTCTGAAGAAGTAAGAAGTATGCCCATGTTAAGTGCCTCACTTTTTTGGATGTCTTAGTGACTTGGCTGAAAACCAGCATCACAATACTTAACTTATGACTAATGTATTGTCTGTCTGTTGCATTCGGAATTAAAGCTGCAGACAAGTTTGTGGAGGATAAATATAAATTGCTCATGAGCACTTCTTAGTGAGGCAGTCATCTTTTCCAAGGTGTGAGCACAGCTATATAAACTGTTTAAGACTCCAAGTAAATAGGAATTTATTTGATTTCTTTAAACTGTTTATAGAAGTTGCTATTTTTTCCATGTAACCTGATAGTTCGTATCTCTGAGCTAACTATTTCTGTGCTTGGTTTCTTGTCTGGAGAGTAAGACTGACTTTGGATTTTAGGCACAAGCAAAACGTGACTGTGTCATGTTTTCAAACACATTGCAGAATGAAGCTGCTTTTGTAAGCTGCTCTAACTTGGTGAAATAATTCCTCATGCCTAAGTCACATGTAGCCTAATAATTCTGATATAGGAGCTGAAAAAATGTGGTAATGTTTTTTTAACAGGTCTTGTAGACAAATTGGTTAAACCTTTTCAGCTAAATCTTTGGCAGAGAAATAGTCCTCCTGTAATCCAATCCCCCAGGCAGAATATGTGCTATTGTTGCAGAGCAGTAGTTCACAAGTTTCTTTTGGTGGTCACCCAAATTCTAGATCTGACCACCCCATAAACAATACCGAAGGAATAATTTATTGGGTTTGTATTTGTGATTGCTGTGGTTCCTACGTTGGGATTCTTATTCAGAAACAAAAGGAGAAAAAAATATCTAAATTATTTGAAAATCCTTCTGGAAGTAATATTTTTAAATGGCTGTTTTAAATTTTAAAATGGCACAAAATTGCCATAATTTTCCTTGTTTAGGGTCAGACTGTAGGTGATGAGAATACTTGTGAGATGCCAAAGTAGGTTCTTTCTCAATAGTTTACTTCTGCAGTTTTACTAATTTCTGATGTTGTCTGTGACCTGAAATGACAATTTTCCCCAGTGCAAACACAAAAGGATAGGAAACATAAGGAACCTCCCTTTTTCTGCCCCTTTGCCCCCACAACCTTCTAAAACTGAATCTTGAGAAGGACTTTTCCAGTAACTTGTCTGGAGCTCCTGAAGGAGATGTAAGTAGCAACATAAGAATGCAGCAATTCTGAAACACTCAATCATCAAATGATTTTTTTTTCTCTAGGCCTCTGATGTCTAGATTTAAGTCTTTTTACATTCTCTGAGAGCAGCACTGTTTCTTTTAGAGTAAACTCAAGGAACCAGCATAAGTAGGAGACTTTGATGTGACTACTATGCATTATAAACTTTCAGTTTGCCTTACCACTCTCTTTTAACACTGTCCAACATGGAAGTAGAAATATCCTGCCATTCACATCAGTATTCAAGTTGTGGAATGGTACCCATTGAGTGTATATTACAAACATCCTTTGGCACCTGTGGCTTAATGATTCCCAGATCTGTGTACAAAGTCCTGCCTTGTTGTATGCAGATGCCTATCATACATCTGAGATGTGTGCATGGTGTAAATACAAAATTTGCTTGGCTCTTTTGTATTACAGGTAAGCTTTAGAGCTGTTTACCAGTTTATCCTAATTACTACCAGTACTGAGTGCAGCTGTGAATGTGCCTTACATATTTCATGGACCATGACCCACGTTTTGAGAATCTTACAAGATTATAACCATCACACTCCTTAATGATAGATGCATTTCTGTAGCAGAGGCAGCACGTAATTAAATCTTCCGGTTTGTGATCTTAAGTGCATTCCTTGAGACCCTGGTGCCTGAAGTGTAATTTATGAATACTTTTTCAGTCTTTGCTTCTTTGTGTTCCCCCAATAGCCTTTAATTATATTCAGATTATAAGCTCGATCGCCAAAGTCATGTTGTCTCAACTCTTCTGCCTGTAGTCTTACTTTACAGTAACTACCAAATTAGTCAATTTCAAGACTTGTGCTGTCTCTTCATTAGATACTGTCCAGACTGTTCCACCTTTCGGTGTTCAGTGATGGGAAAGCCATGACATTTGCTGTTAGACAAACAACAAACCTGGGTGGAGTAGCCAGCAAAACCAAGGATGAATGAGGGTTTATAGTTCATCTCCAAACCTGTATAAAATACATATTGTATCTCCCTCTATCTAATTCACTTTTAATGACTTTATAATATAATTACTGTATGGACTGCTTAAGAGACTTCTTTAACTTTCAAATATGTTCTGTGGAAACACTTCTTCCTATTCAGAAATGGAGGGGTCTTTTTATAGATGAAGATCTAGTACTTGCTGAATGTTTGAACGATGATGGGTACTAAAAATTAACTAAGTAATGTTGGATAAAATCTAGCAGGCTACCTCAGATTGCTCCTCAGTGTTATTTGTACTTCAACTGAAAATCAGGGCATTACAGTACATGATAACATTCCATTAACGTTTCTAATTTTCTGTTGAATATGCTTTATGCTCATACATGCAAAACAAGTAAAATACATGCAGCAGAAAACTTACCTAAAGAAAAAACAATCATAGTAAATAGTAATGGAAGATTCTTTGTATACTTAATTAATCTACTTGGATAAACTATCATATTTGGTTTCAAGAGGACATACTTTTTTTCTTAAAGCACTTTGAAATGTCCATAAAAGCAAGCTACAATCTTAAAGTCACAGCATATAGATTTTTCTTGTTCTTTTTCACTCTTCTGGATGAAGAGTGACTCTCAGTGTTCTGTGGGATTGCATATGTTTAGATAGAGAGGGCAATTTAAAACAGCTAAGCATGAACGGTGATTTAGAATCTAGGAGAAAGACATGAGCATTTTTCCCCTTTATAATACCTATGTTTATATTTCTGAGCCATTTTCTGTTTAGTTTAATTACCTGTAGCCAAGAGCAATAAATTGCTCAAGAATAGGTTAATGCTGGAATCAAGTTTAACCCAAAATCTGGCTTTAGGAAGTGTTTCTAACTGCAGTATGTTCTCCTATGATGTGATTTTAAATTTTTATTGACTTTCTATGGAGAAGAAAGTGAAGGAGTGAAAAAGTAGGATTGTTCCATGAGAGCTAAATCAATTGATTGAGTAGCATTTAAACTTGGCTCAATCTCTCCGTATTACAGAGGGCTAAGTGACTGCTACCTTCAAGAGGCAGTCTTAAATTTGTCTGTTGGTTGCTGTTTTCCAAATCTTAATATGTGAAACTGAAGGAAGTGATAAAAAATAAAGGGAGGACAGTATTTTTTAAATAATTTTCCTAAAGTTTCTTTAACGCAGTAATTCCAAATAAGTGGGTAAGCTGAGAGTGGAATTGTGTAGTCTACGGTGATTTCAGGGGAGCCATTATCCAAGAACCTAAGTTGTGCCTACACCAGAATTGTTTTACCTGGTATGAAAGCAATGGTGAATCCCTGTGCTAAGGCAGAATCATTCCTGAATCCATCCAGCTTGATAATGAGTTAGAAAACATTGTCCCCTTTTAGTTTTTGATATTGAATAGGGCAGGATTTTACATCTGGGATTTGATTGCTTAAGGAGGACTTTGGGGAAGTGGGTCTTGTCTCTAGAAATACTTAGTCATAACTGACTGAGAAAACCCTGTTCCGAGGGAAGCTGTGCTGGAATTAATTCTTACTGTATCTTGTAGGACTTAGCCCTCTGGACGCAGATTTATGGTAGCAATCCAAAATTTTTCCTCTAACAGTCATCTGGATTTCACAGTATAGAAGATGACTTTTCACTTGTAGTTCTAAGCAGTACTTTACAAGCTAAAGAGTTAATGCTTTGTAATTAGGAGGTAAAACTTTAATTGAGAAATCTCAGTTGAGAGCTTCAGCAAGAATTAGCATGTTGCAGCAAACTCATCTTCAGAACCTTTGTGTCAGTCAGGTTGCATTCGATTCAGTATGCTGCCTTGTTAATTTTGGAAAGCTCAGTCATGTTCCTGCCACACCTTTAAGCTTTTTTCCCTGTCTGAATTGACGAGGCCCAACCTTTTTATTCTGTATTTGTAAGACCAACTGTTTGATCCTTTAAAGGTTTTTAACTGTCTTTCTCTCTACCTTTTCTATCTCACTTGAGTGACCGTCATGGCTGCTGGGGATCTTTCAGTTCACCATTCAGGTGAACTGTCCTGCTGCTCAGTGCTGGGCAGTCCTGGGTCAGATCCAGAGCTCTGCACAACTGCATCACCCTGTGCAAGTTTGGAACTTCAGATCAGCTCTGGGAAATGTGGTCAGAAGGGTTTGAAAAGGCATTAACCCTAAAACAAACTCAAATGGGTACCCATAGAGAAATGGGTACTCCTAAGTGTTCGGCCAAGCTTGTTTTTTACTCTTTCACCTTCTGAATAGCTTTTACTACTAGTGGAAATGCACTAACTGGGTTTATAAATAACCTGAAAGAGGAAAGCAGTCTGCTGCTAATTTTCATCTCTTCCAGGTGGGGAGTGTGAAAGCTGAAGGATCATCACATAAACAAGAGCTCTGTCAAGTGTTTCCTATGGACAAGGATAGCTGAGTTACCTGAAAGTGCCTCCTTTGGAATAGCAAGAGCTTTAAGCTCACTCTTAGTAGCAGACTTAGATGTTCTGGTCAGCTTAATGACCCTAGGAGTTGTTTGTTTAAATTAACACGTTAGGCTTCAAACAAACAATAGTATTTAAAAGTGAAATATAAAAATGAGCTAGTGTACAGGCTGATTAACTCTCCTACTTCAGGGACGTGAGTTTTGATGCTGTCGTAAATTCTTAGTCTTCAGTTGTCCAGCATGGGAACGTTTACCTTTGAGCTGGTGCAATACAAAGAAAACCTGTTTTAGTCTTAATCAATACTGTACCATGAACAGAGCCAATTTCTTTAAATGCTAGTACAGTTCAAATAATAAAAATGATAAATAATTCAAAGTGCTGCAGTTGAGCAAGAGAAAGGGTGGAGAGCTTAACTCAAAGCACTTCAGGGATCCTGGCACATAGAAAATGGATGTTTAATAGCTGACTTTAAAACTTTTTAGTGTCAAATTCAACTCAGTCTTAAGGCTCTTTTGAATCTTCGAAAAGCAGTGAAACAACATGAAACTGTGATACCAAGTGAAACAGTTGGTAACACGTTTTCTCAGATGATTTTCAATGGCACTAGTAAGTACAGAAGTGACTTCTGAAGTGTTTGGGTCTTCTGTGACTCCTTCCACAGCAGGTTACAACAGCACAAGTCAACTCAGCCACAGTGCTGGCCCAGTATTCCCATTCCCACCTGCTACTTGTGACAGCTTTGGTGCTCGCTGACCCTGTGATGATCTGGGCTAAGGGACTAAACGCATCCCGCGGTTGACTGTACAGAGTCAGGTCCTGTCCTCCAGCCAGCTCACAGGAGGGCCAGACAAGTGACAGTGCTGATGCAAGGTAGAAGGGACAGGACAGTGTTAGCATTGGATCAAAAGTTGTTGAAATTCACCATTTAAAAAAGAAACAATCTGAAAGGTAACATCAGAAGCCATGTGTCCCCCTGCTGTGCTGAATGTGAATGAAGTTTGCTTACGGAACTCAAGATGCTATTTTGGTGGCACTCGAATAGCCAGTTTGCAAGGAATACCAAATGTTTGTTCAGATGGTTTCCTCATCTCCTGAGATGTGATACTTGCAGCACAAAGATATAGCTAGAACACTGAATTCTATGTGAGAACCTTTCTGCCTTGCATGTCAGAAGACTTCCTGCTGTTTTCATGAGATGACAGGTAGCTTTAGCATCATTGTGTGAAAGACTCACAATAAGACTAAGGAGAAGTCACAGACTGTAAGCACTAAATGTATATCATCAGAATACATTTGGTAGAACTGACCCACAGATAACTTCTTCATATTACAAAGCTATAGAAAAGTTGAAAGAAACTGGCTTAACTCTATCAACTTTTTGTTGTTGTTTTGTTGCCTTTGCCATTGGTTTCTATTAAGTGACTTTAAAGATATATGCGTAAGGAGCAAAAACTTCCTTCTAGAATTCTAAAGTTCCTGTTTTCTAAAATACATTAACACCAAAAGAATTATGAATTTGTCCTTGTAACAGTCTTACGTAAGGAGGATGATATATAGCTTTTTAATGAAAACTGCCAAGAGCTACTCTACTTCCTTTTCCTTCAGAAATAGGGGAAGTTTCATCGCAACAGACAAGAGCCTGCGTGGAGCAATATAGCGAGTATATGCTTTGATAGTTTTGCAAGAGCTGTTGCCAATATGAATGCAGCATTGATGCAGTCGTTTCACTTCCCACTATGTTACAACTGTGACTTCATTTTTTTCATCAAATGTCGTTATGTAAAATATTAGATCTTAAGCTGCTTCTGTAGCTTATATTTTTCTCCTTAATTTTTGAAGTATTCTTTATTGCTCGTATTAGTAAGACAGAATGTAATGGGATGGTAATCCTTCATTTTTATTTGTTTAATCTTTCCCCTCTGGCCATTTAGCTGTGCTCGCTGGAAGTCTTGACTGTGGTTCACATTGCAGTGTCAGGCTATACAGTACCCTTTCCCAAACTGACCATTTTCAGTAAGGTGTATACACTTCAAATAACTATTAAGTAAATTCTGTTATATCCCATCATCTTCTACAGTAAATACGGAGAATAAACTCTTAGTAGAGACCCTCAAATGTTTTCTTTCTGCAATCTGAAACGTAGAGCATTTAATCATATTCTTTACTTTGACAGCAAGTTTTTTTTAACTTAATGACTGTACCACATTTCATTTCTATGACTATGTAGTTTCCCTAGTAACCTGTCAGAAGGTCTTTGTTGAAGGGTTCTTAAAGTCCAAAGAAATTGTCATTTGTTCTTTATTTATTATTTTGTTGACTTGTTCATTTCTAGTTGAGAAAAACATGTTTCTGTGTTCAAATCGGATGTGTTTTTGTGTTGTACATAAATAGCTGTACTGGCTTGGAAAACAGATCTTGCCATCTTACCTCTGATCTGGCTAAAGGCCCTGGGCAGAAGAAATCCCAATTTTGAGTTTTGTTACTAACTCAAAAGAACAGAGTAAGGAGGACCTGCGGCTTGACCTAACTACTTTATTTAAACAAATTCTAGGCTAATATGTGTACAGCTGTGAATGTACAATATGTCGTCTGTAAAATGCTAGTAAATAAAGTGACTTGGTGCTAAATGAAGCCAAAATTCTCCATGATATATTTGTTCACAGGCAGCTGTGGAGTTAGCTTTTAAATGTCCAAATGTCTCCCAAGGAAAAGATGTTAGCAGGAATAACACTGGCTCTCTGAGCCATGTTGTTAATGGAAGAAATCTAAGCAAACTGTATTTTTAAGTGAACTAAGAAATCCAGTGAACGAAGGCTTCCGCCTCTAGTAGAGGATAGAAGCAAGATAATAACAGAATGCCCCCAGGTAAAGGAATCAGATTTCTTAAGGTCTGTGCTCAAACCATAAAAGCATCAAGAGCAAATGTGACAATTCCCAGCTATCAACCTGGCAACGTGGTCACTCTGAAAAGTGGTTGAGATGCAGCTTCAACTCTGGCTTGTTGGCTAATGTCTTAAAAGTAGTTGTAGCGAACAGCTAGAATTGGCAATTGTGGCTTGATTAAAAACTATTTCTATTATCACTAATTGGAAGCTTAATTAATTTGTCATCTGGAGAATGTTTATTGCTGGGATAAAGACTTGATTTTAAGCTATAGTGATTAAAATAAACGTGTAAATGAATCAGCCGTAAGCATCTTATTTTTTCTAATGCAACAAGACCGAACAAATAACTATAGGCTATCCGTAGGGCAGGATGGGGATGCACTGGGCTGGGTTTCCTGGGAAGCTGGAAGTCAGTTTGGGCTTGACACTGGCTGGTGCTGGGTAAACTGGAGAAAACCCGCTGGCAGCTCTCGGTGCCCTCTGCTAAAGACCTGGAAAAGCAGCAGCGCTGCAGGGGTAAATCTTGACTTGTCGCACCTCCCTCTTCTCTTAGGGGAGTTGATTGTAATGCAGAATTGCGTAGTTTAATGCTGCTAAAGTAGTACATACAGTTATTATAACTTAGTTTAGGAAAGAAAATAGCAGTCCTTTGCTTTTACATCTCTGACACCACTTAATGTTTTAGTTGCAAATGTTTTCCCTATATTATCAGGTGGATTTCTGGGTTGCTTTTAAGTGAGCTCTTATGCAACAAGAGAAGGGGGAGAGCTAATGTTATAAACCAACACTGTCTTGCCAATGCTCAGGATTTTTTTTTTCTAAATGGGTGTGCTTAAATAAGAAGAATGATTCTATAATCTGATATAATTGCCTAAGTTGCCTGTAAAGAACCGTTTCAGTTATTGTGCACCTATTGGCCAGTTGAGCCCTGGATGTCTCGCCGATGCATGTACAAGTATTCCTATCATTTCAGGGAAACAGCGCATGAATCTGGATGCAAACTCTGCTTAGCCAGTATGCAAAATACCACAGAGTTAATGAAAATACATTAGGGAAATCATAAAGCTAAGTATAAAAACTATATCACATACCAGTCCCCAAAATATATTGTGGAATCCTCAGATGCCAACTATGGAGGAAGCAGAAGAACCACAAATACAAAGTGCAAGGAGAATGTAGAAAAGAGTCAAGTTGTCATGGAAACAGTTCCAAAACCAGTACAGCCACAAAGGCAGCACCACACCATCATGCCATAAGCATGTGCAGTCTGCACTGAGGTTGCACATGATGTTAGTGATGCTGTGTCGTCGTAGGAAGGAGAGGTGCTTTCATCTACTACTTCAGCGTGGCATTAAACATTCCCTGGCCTTAAACATTTCCTTTCTTCCGCAGAAGAAACTCTCCTGTAGGTAGCTGTACAGGCAGGGCAAAATTATGACTCATCAGCTGTAGTGTAAGGGTGTATCACCGTCCCTGGTAGATGCTGTCCTTTTGTTAGCTTCTGAGCACTTCTGCAACAGTCACTGCAACGTGTTCTAGCAGGAGTAACTGGAGATAGCTGCTTCTTAATTCCTTGGACCAAACATAGGTATTGAAACTCTCTACGGCTTCTTTTTAATATTATGTTTTCCAACATTGTGCAGTGGAAAGGGGTGCAAAATAATGTAGCTTCTTTGAAATAATTCTCATCTTCCTTAATTTCCAGAAGTGTGTAGAAGCTGCCATCTCCTTCCTTGGCCTAACTTCTGATTTATTGTAAAAACAGTGGTTTAATACTGCAGAGGCTGCTAGGTTTCCTCTTGAATTCAAGCTGATACTGTTAATTAAATTTCTCAGTATTTGATGTTAGATGTTATTCAGTCAATGATTTTTAGAGAAAAATCTACTTTCATTAATAAAAAACCACCACATTTTTAAAAGTTTGAACACTTAAAACTGCACCGACCACTATTTTAGTTTCAAAATGCATAAAACAATTTCAGTTATGATACACTAAATGTATGTGAACCGGTGTCCGGCATAGTTTCTGTAGTCTGAAATAGCTTTTTTTCTTCCTCTATATGTTAAAGGAAGCCTGAGATCCATTGCTTTCTGAGAGCTCTAAGGAACAGCTCTTGCTTTGTGCTGTGCAAGGACACTTGTTCAGTTCTGATTACTCAGATGAGACAATTTCACAAAGCGTACGTGGAGCTGGGTCTGTCAATCCCAGCTTTACACAGAAGTGTAGCATTTTACCTGCAAAAACACTTGCTGAATAGGGATGTGTGTTTTGCTTCTGGGCAACCTGGATGGACTATGATTATGACTGTAGTTGAGAAGAATGAGTCAGAAAGGAAGAGCTCAAATGATTTGTTTTGCTGCTTGCAAAACATTCAGCATGGTTATATAACTTCTCAGCAGCGAGCAGGCGTTGGGAAGAAAGGTGACAAATAGTTCTTCATCGCCCATCTCTGCAGTGATGCCGGTTGGCTGAACAGGAGATGAAGGACGTACATTTTTTTCGGTTGTAAGTAGTGTTTTAATTTGTAGATGCCTACGTGCCATGTCACAGGAGGGCAGCTCGGTAGGAAGCATTTGCTGGTGGTAGGAAACTGAAACAGCTCCTCACAACCAGGGCCAAAACTTCACATTGGCCATCTCAAGATGAAAGACTGAGCTGTCTCTGAGCTCTAATCCTGTTACTGTGGAACGGTGGCTCTGCTCTCCCTGTTGTCTGTGGCTGGGAATATGCAACTGCTTGGCTGAATGCCCAGACAGTAAACCTGCCTTTTAATATTCTGCTATCAGTCTCTTCACAAAGCTTCTGGATCTGGAACGTGTATTTGGATATATGATACTGTATCAAAATCCGGGATTAATAGGGAAGGGGTCACTAATTTCATGTACTCGCAGATCCTAGTTTCACGTAGAAGGGTTGTTCCTCTTTCTGGTACGGGTACGTTTCCAGCTGCTCACAACATTTTTGCACAGTAGATGTCATTGCCATTTTAGTGTGAGGGATTTAGGTTCAGAGAGAAAGCAATTTGCAAGTTCTAACTTACAAGACCGTATTTATTATGTGCGAGCTGGCTGTCTTTCTCAACACTCTTAGAATTAGGAGAATAAAGATACTTTTCTGTGCATTTTCTGCTAACAAGGCTGGTCCGTCTATTGCAAGATTAGTGCTGTAGCATACAGTTTGCCATTCCCTTGTGCATGCTGTCTGTATGGAAGTGAATGTTTGTTGTAGTACCCTTAAACATGCATCCAAATAGAAGTTCTGGTTGAAGGATTGCAGTGTTTATTGTTGCACATAGTATTATCGATGTCAAATTTCTGGAGGAATGGGTTATTCCAGTTCAGCTTTCAACCACATGTTTATGTATCTTTTGAAATGAAACATTGATAGAAAGAAATAAAATCTTTCTTGTCCCTTTCTCCCCCATCTCCACATAAGGCAGGATTGAACCATAATCATTAAAGACAGCAGTTTGGATGTCTTAGGACTGAAGCTTAAATCACCTGTCATGGAAGTGAACCAAAATTATTTAAGCAGAGCATAAAGGAGTGAAGTGATAATTGAGATCTACGATAAGGAAGAAATTGCTGGGCTTCTGATACAGGGCACATCTTGAAAGCACACAACCTCTGAGTAATATTAATGATTATTTGACTTAAAACGTTAGTGTGCTCAAATGCAAAATGAGGATAAAAAAAATGAGGATATGCAAATCAAGATTGCAGCTACACTAACATTTTTGCTCCTGCTCTGACCTTTGGGGAATGTTATGCAGCAGAAGAAAGATTTCAGCCAAAGTCTAGAAGGAGCAACTGTGCCCCCACAAAGCTGTAAATGCTTATTGTTCCTCTGAATTGAGTGGGCTTTTTTCCTGGACAACGCAATGCTGCTTAAGTCTTTAGAACAGAGGCTTCATTTTATTGGATTAGCGGATTTTAGAGAAAAATGTACTTTGACTAATGAAGAATACCTTTTTATGTTTTTAAAGGATGTTAAATACTGGTGAATCATACGGGTTTTTTTTAGGCACAAAATGCACAGGATGGGATTTCTTTTTTGCTACTTACAGCAAGTCACACAAGTAGATGTTTACTATAGAGTTGTATATGTTGTCTGCCCACAGAAATATCTGGTGGAAACATGCTAATTCTAAAGCCTTTGTCTTTTGAAGATAAAAGTCTGAATCTAGACATACAAAATATTACTATTGGAAGTAAGAATTTGAGTGTATTTTGTTTTGTTTATAGTTAAGATGCTCCTAAAGATAATCCCCATCTCTATTATCACTTCTGTTTTTAAATGAGATATTTTAATAGAGCTACCACAAGGAGGGGATAAAAAAATTATCCAAAGCAGATTTTTAATTGCTTCAAGCAAAAGGATCTGGGAAAAATCAAAATGCAAACTACTGTGTAGATGGGGGGGGACACGATATATGATATAAATACAGCAAACCTCCCTAGACTGGAATTGTGCATCCTAATTTATCCTTGCTTCTCTCTTTCCCTCAAAGGTGAAATTGAATCTGAAAATGGTACTATCAGTTATCGTTAACTGATGTCGAAGTTGAAAATGCAATTTTAATTAAAGAAAATACTATGAGTACAGTTTCTGTGCAAATTTGTGTGAAAAATAATTCTTCTCTTTTTTTGAAGCATCCTCATAATAAATTCTACAGTACTGTGGGGAGTGCCTGGCCATTCTTGTTTGAAAAAAGTAAATTCAGAGTTGAAATTTTAATATTTTTAAAAGTGCTCTAACAACTTGTCTTCTGCACCAATAAACTACCAAGTCTAGCTCTGTTGTGATGTGAGACATCTGCTAAACCTTTCAGGTTTCATTTACAGTGGAGCTCTGGGACAGGAAAGTTGCTCTTTCATTCCTGCTGTAAAACATGAAACCGAAACAAATATTTTTTCACGTTATTAAGCAGACTTTTTTTCTTATTAGAATATGTTTGAAAACTCAGTAGTATGTTCTGGAATAACATCATACGGATCCCTTATCTCTGTTAAAAAGAGGAGGGAGAATATTAAGGTGAATGTGGAAGGTGAATTGCTTTTTGTTTTGTTTTTGAAATTAGTATCAAGACAAAAACCTACTACATGTGTACCATACAAACTTTACCCTTGCCAAAAGTTGAGCCTTAGCTGATTAATCTTAGAACTGTGATTTTGCTGCTACTGTTGTTTTACTAAATGTTTTCATAAACATCTGTTTTAAATCTTTTTTTTTTTTCATTAGCCACACTGAGAGAATGCTTTATGGTTGTCAACGTACTAATACATAGACCATAGAAATTATTCTTAAGAATTCTTACTTGCTCTTTTTATTGCTTTCAAGTGACATTAGTACAAAAGAGATGAGGTGACAGAGGGTCGGGGCTCTCCTTGATTTCCTTCTCTGTGTGCTGCCCTGGGTTCATCTCGGCAAGCTTTGGGACCAAGGTGCCCATCCAGCAGCTGCCCCAGGCAGTTGGAATGGCCCCAGAAGGATCCTGTCTCCTGCTGCTCTGCCCTAAACTTCCCATTGCAGTGTCTAAAGCCAGGTGGAGGGGATCTAGGCTGGTTCTGTATGGGTGTCATGTGTCAGACCAAAGTCTGCTTCGCCAATTATAGCTTGGACTGAATTTTTTTTACTATTTAAAAACCAGCTTCTCTAATTGGTTGCAATTTCCTTGTCTTTTTTAATGTAGGAATACTTAAGTGCATAGCAAAAATGCTTTTTATTCTCAGGTACCCTCAATTTTGTTTTTCCAAGTCCAAATCTCAACCTGTTCTGCAGCTCACTACAGCAGCTCTGCTGCCTTGTCTTAAGGCATGGAGCAGTAAAGTAGAGACTGGATGAATGCAGGCTTCGATGAGTAGCCAGTGCTCCTAGACTTCTGAAGCAAGCAGAGTTAAATGCCCAGACAAATTAATGGTGGCTTGGCATCTTTCTAGCACAGGAGCTTGAATGCAGCCCCTGGCTCAAGAAGAGAGTAACCGACTGATTGCTGGTAGCAGATCTGGTTTTCCATGTGGCTTTGCCAACAGCTGTGCTGCCACAATGTGGGGAGTGTCAGAAGGGCAAGAAATGAGAGGGTGCAGGCTGCCTTGTGCTCCTTGCCAAGTGTTAGTAAATAGTTTTTTGAGGAGCAGCACAGAACTTCACCCACGGCATACAGAATAGTAATGACCCTAAGCTGCATCGTGGTTTAAAGAATGCAGCAGGAACTGAGTATTTCCGTGTCCCTATCTTTCATTGATTCTTGACCTTGAGAAAAATCGCTTCCCTCTGCTGGAATTTATCTAGTCTTTACAATGCAGATACTTTCTTTTTGTGGAGAGGCAAGCTCAATGTAGGAAAATGGTGCAGAGATACCAAGAGGGAGGATCTGGGTTTTTTGCTGGTGACAATTGTTTGGAAAAATTAATATCTAACTAATTGCTGTAACTTTTTTAACAGGCTCAGAACAAAGAAACAAAAGTACTGGCTGCTGCAAAGGTGATTGATACTAAATCAGAAGAAGAACTTGAAGATTATATGGTTGAGATTGATATTTTGGCATCCTGTGATCATCCTAATATTGTTAAGCTCCTAGATGCTTTCTACTATGAAAACAATCTGTGGGTAGGTATTTTTTCTTCTCTAAATTCTTTTATTTATTTAAAAATATATATTGAAATTATTTTTTTTCATGTTTTTATTGAAATACTATCACATTTCGTCTGGGTTGTCACTATTGGGATAACTCCACAATTTCAAAACTAATTTGTAAATTGTAAATATGACTGATAGGAAGCTGTCACTATAAAATCAAGCTGCATTGAGTCATCAAGTCAGCAGTCTGAATCTAAAATCTGGAAATTAGCATTTCATTGTGTTGTGTGCGGAGAGTTCTTGGTTGGTACTTATTTGTAACAGCAGGATTCAGATTTTAATTACATTATCACAACTGAGAATGAGGTTCAGAATTTACAGCTGCAAAATAAAAAATAGGCTGAAAAGGTCAGCCTGGGAAGCATGGATTTTAGATAGAAGTGATTGCATTGGTACTTGCAGGAAGGAGCAGTTTACCAGGACGTGAACAATTTGCTAAAAATCTAGTTATTTGTACGTAGAAGTGTTGTGGGAGTGTATGTGACTGTAGCTCAGTTTTCTGGTATGCCCTGTGCACTGAAACTTGAGCTGTGATTTTTTTTTTTTTCCTTTGGGTGGCCTGATGCAGTATTTGTAAGTGCTTTTGGAATTATACAAAGGATACACGTCTCTTTAAAAGGAGACTATAATTTGAAAAGATAACCTAAAACAAACAACAGAAAACTTCCTCCAAGTTATCCTTAAGCATGGAAACAATGGAAGTGTAATTCCATATTTCCTGATGGAGATTTCTTTTGATGAGCTTTGCAAATGCTTTCTGTGATGTGAATGTGGAGTAAAATGATGCTGTATGTACGGTGGAATAGTGAAAAAATTTCCATGCATAAAGGTGAACATGAAAACAAGTATGCATAGAATGTGGAACAGTTGACGGGCTTCACTGGCAGATTAGTTACATCTCTTCTAACTAACTTTAGATTAAAAATAAAATTGTAGATATATAGTTACAGTGAGGTAGAGAGACATGAAAGTGGGAGAGAGAGCGAAGGCTATGATCATGTGGTAAACAGAACTTAGTGCAGAGGGAGAAGAAAGAAGAATGAGAGTTGGACATAGAGGATATGTTTTTGCTTTCCAGTTTTAGAAACAGAGTTTCTTTACCAGAGAACTTGTCAGATTGTCAGATCGAACACAAAATTTTAGAGAAGGGAACTCTTCATACAGAACTTGCTATACTTTACTTACTTGACAGTAAGTATGCAGAAGCATGTATATGGGATAAAGGTTTAAAGAATTTACAAGGAATGGCATTATAAAATAGCTGTACTAGTACCATTGCTGCAAGTATTAATTGAATTATAATTTGAAGAAAGTTATCTCGTGAGGGGTAAATAGGAGTGTTATTTTGTAGGGTATAATTTGAGGTTTCTTCTTCTATGAACAATTACACTCTGGTTTTAAACATACTGTAAAGTACAAAAAATCAATATACTATTTCCCAGAGGGCCGTTTAGGCTTCGGACAAAAAAATGCTCTTCAGCTCTCAGACTGAAAGTTATAATTTAGTGTTCAAAGTTCAAATTGCAGAAGAAAAACAGCTAAGGAAGAATGGGGTGGCACTCCTGAATGATCTCGTTGCTTCGCTTTCCTGCTCTCCTCATTCTCTTTGTCTATTCTTTTTCTCCTTTGTGTATGTTTTTCTGTCCTAAATGTCAGCATAGTTCGTGCCCCAAAATAGCGGCAGTTTAGTTTATTTATGTTTCACGTGTAAACTGAGACCTGGAGATTGAGTTATTTTAGTGTGAGTTGATTCTGGGATAAAACCACTTACGTATTATAGGCATCAGTAAAAAAATGGAGGAAAATGAATACAAATATGAAAATGAATATAAATTCATTCTCATTAATCTTTAAGATCATTTTTCCAAATTTTCATCTCAACTGGAATAAATTAACCTAGGGGATGACATCTACTGGAAAATAATGTAGTTCCTCTCTTGGACTGAATATTCCAACTAGATTAAAGTATTTAAGTACAATATAATAACAGAAAAAAGTTTGCAGAACATAAGGAAATTACATTACTAGTCAGATTCAAGCTGACCTTGATACTTTTAACGTGGAATTTTACATTTGGATTAAAACTTTATCTGAGGATCTCCAAGCATTTTTTCAAGTCATCTGCTTTAGCTTCACAGCCACACTGCTAGTTGTTCCAAGTTGTACCGATATTTTGTAGAGGTTAGTTTAAAAAATAATAATTCAAGGTCAAATAGTCTGAAACTCCTGCCTCCCAGTAGTGGTCCCTTAATCAGTGACTCCGTTCAGCAGAACTATTTAACTTGTAATTTATGTATTCTCTTGTTTATATACAGATCCTGATCGAATTTTGTGCAGGTGGAGCAGTAGATGCAGTAATGTTGGGTAAATAAGTTTCAAATAATAATAACATTTTTAACAAATTAATAATATTTATGTATTTTAAGACTTGTTTCACATGTGTATTGTTTTTTAAATGCAAACGTTTATGTAATAGGTGTGGCGTATGTGTTGAATGTCGGGGTCTTTAAATGATATTTACAACTGTATCTGTGGGTATGGTAACTTATTGAGTTAGACTAACCTCTCATTTTTAAAGTGTTTGTTTACTTTCCAAAACCCATTTTTAATGTCTTGATCCTTAAATAAGTGTGATGAGCTGTTCTCTCATGCTTATGAAGCTCTCTGTTGTTTTAACATGATCTATATTGATCCTTTTTTAGGATCTCATTCTCCCCCTTCCTTTGTCATCCTCCAAATTACATTGTGATAACTTTTTATATTGCATCAACGTTAAGGTTAGATTTCCTGTGCTTATTCCTCAAATTAGGTGAATGCTAATTCCAGTAAGTAAAGGTTCTGTCTTTAACAACATCTCTGTGTACGCAACATCTGTGTACCACAGAAAAGATGCCCAATCTCTGAACTATGTAGCCTTTCACAGTTCAGATAGGTAGGGGTACAAAGCTCATAATGAGGAGGGTTTGGGATACGAGGGATGAAATTTTTGTTTCACTTAAAAAAAATAATAAATTGAAGTTTTGATATTAACCTAAAAGGAACAAGTATTTTAAGATAGTTTTTCTGACATACGATGTTTAGAATCGGTCAGATTAATTGATTTTTTTTTTACATATATTTCTATATTGGTTGCTATAAGCAAATAACATAAAAATGCAAAAACACTGTCTCTTTATCTTCAAGAGCTTGAAAGGCCATTAACAGAGCCACAGATCAAAGTGGTATGCAGGCAGACACTGGAAGCATTGAACTACTTGCATGAAAACAAGATCATCCACAGAGATCTAAAAGCTGGCAATATTCTTTTCACATTAGATGGAGACATTAAACTAGGTAAGCATGTTGCACATAAAACTCTTTTCTGGAACTTCATGTGGTCTTATAATTGTCTTCGGGCTATACTTGGGCAGAGTTCAGTATGTAGCCATCTAAATACAAATCTAAAGATGAGAAGTTCTTCAGATTTTTCTCTTCATCTGCAAATATTATTTTTACTTTTTTGGCTTCTCTTGGAAGGCTGAAGATTTAATAATGAACTCATTGTCATGGACCATATTTTTAAGCATAATAGAAGTACTCTTGTAGTTTCTAAGTAATACTGTGTACGAGAAAATACAGGCAATAGAGTTTCATGCTAAGGGAGGCAGTGATTTCTTTCTGTTCATTTTAATAACCTCACATGAGCTGGCTCCTCATCACATGGACTAGAACAAGTTTAACCTTTTGTCAAACCTGGCTGACACATGTATCTTGATAGCTTGCACAGAGCTTACTTCACAGTGCAGACCAGAGGGAGATTTCCTCCATACATACGTTTAGTGATGTATTCAAGCTTGGTAATCAAGATTGCTATAAAAAAGATTTACTATAATTTTGAAAAGTGTACAGTGTCCCTTAAAAGAGTATTTTAGCCCCATTAAGTTTTCTGTACTTATTGTTTCTGGTACACAAAGATGTAGATGATTCCTCATTTTATAAATATGTGAATAGCAAGTTTCCTCCTTGCATTGGAGCTTTATTAAGTGCGTCAATATTTCAGGTTTTGTATTTGAATAAATAGCTCTCTTAATCCTCCTTTTTTACCGCACAGAGCAAAATTAGGCTTCTCAAGTGTTGAGCCCATCAAGTCATTTTGTACAGATTAAAGATAAACATACGGCTATTTTGTCCCTTTGCTCCAATCTCTAGATCTTCATTAAGAAAGTTTTATCTATAACAAGTCTATAATGTTTATATTTAAATGTCATCTTTTCTAAATGAAAAATAGTGCTTTGCTGACAAATAACATAGATGTGCAAAGAAGTGTATGAGATAGACGGGAAAAAATGAAACAAAAATCTCACTTTCAGTGAATTTAAACCCTGAAATAAAAAACTGAATGATTTGCTGAATTAATAAGAGTTAATATGCTATGTCCGAGGAACACTTCATATGCTAATGTAGTCATTTTCTAATGAAAATAATTTAACTTGCCTGTTCCTACAACAGATACGTGCATCTGTCTTGTCCCACACAACCCAACATTGTCATTACTTTATTCAGTATCTCTTATTATAATACTATAAAACCTGAGTGCGTGGGCATACAGTTATCAAAATGCAAATACTTTATCTGATTTTGAATTTTTGTGACTCTTTGATTTGGAACATAAAGCATTTTAAAAACAGCTGTAAAATATAAAAATTCTACCTCCAACTTAATGCTGTTTTTGCTGTTTGCTTTAAGCGGATTTTGGAGTGTCAGCGAAAAACACAAGAACAATACAAAGAAGAGATTCTTTCATTGGTACACCATATTGGTACGTGCACCATTTTGCTGGCCTTTAAGTATGAATTAATATCCTAATATTATCTTTATTAATATAAACTTGATTAAATATCACGTAAATACATTAAGATTAGAATCTGCTTTTTAAAATGTTACAGCAAATTCATGTTGAGAACCCTTTTCGTAAGATGCGCATTTTCTAACCTGGTACTTCATTATTCTGTTTGCAGGATGGCTCCAGAAGTAGTAATGTGCGAGACATCTAAAGACAGGCCTTACGATTACAAGGCTGACATTTGGTCTCTTGGCATTACTTTAATAGAAATGGCTCAAATAGAGCCACCTCATCATGAATTAAATCCTATGCGAGTGCTCCTGAAAATAGCAAAATCTGATCCACCTACATTAGCACAGCCTTCAAAATGGTTTGTATTTCAATGACAACTTTCCCACCCCAGTTTGTAGAGTTTGATTATAAGGTCTATGTGTGTGACTTAAGTCTTGCTCAGTGTGATGGTACTAGTTTTATGCATTAAGTCAGGTACATATTCTATATGTGCTCTGTGTGTGTGTATATATATACACATATATATCCTTAAACAATGGTACTTTGACATTTTTGCTGTACGTCTTTATGGAAGCTTTTATACAGAAATATTTTGTAGAATTTAAGAACTTGGCAGATTTTGCATTAAGACTTATGAAAAATAACCTTTTACCAATGCAGTAAAAGTTCTGAAGACTACCTGAAAAAGAACATTAGGTTAAGGGAAACTTAGATATTTTTATACTAAAAAAAAACACATTAACAACAAAACTAAAAAAGCTTTTAACTATTTGGTTATTATAATATCCTTCTGTGATGTAGTTGGGGATATAGCAGCTGTGGTTTATTGTAAATTCACAGCTGGAAGTCAACTCTTCTATAAATGGAAGAATATTTTAATGATGATAAGTGTCATGCTGATCTTTTCATTCCCTCATTGTCTTTCTCTTTTTCTAAATCATTAGAAGGACATGGAGTTGTGGTGTAGATGCATGTGAAAGCAAAAGATGTTTCACTGTACTGATCTCATGACAAGGCTAAATAAAAGCCACTACCTTTTTTTTTTGGGTAGGTCATCAGATTTTAAAGATTTTCTGAAGAAATGTTTGGAAAAGAATGTAGATGCAAGGTGGAGTGCAACTCAACTTCTACAGGTAGGAGGAATTAACTACTTGGAAGTATTGTTTGACGGCAAGCGTGTTTTATATTCTCTTAAAAGCAGAGCATAATTGGAGTGACTACTTAAATAATTTAATACTAGGTGTTTGTACACAATCTGTGTTTAATATTATTGGATGATCCTTATTTGGCAAAACATAATGAAATAATGCCAAGGGCAGATCAAAGTCTTTGCATACACATTTTGATATAGTATAACTAATTAATTTGCCTAAGTATTTAAATTATACTTTGATACCTGTAATGGGTGAAGGAGATATTTACATAAGTAGTCAATTGCTGACAGGTGTTTTAAAAGCTTTAGTGCTCAGCTGTCTTCTATAATGCTGTCACTGCAGAATGGCTAAACAGGAGTAGATGTGACTAGGTACGTTTGATTCTGTTTAACGTCAGCGCACATTTACTTTATCCGTAATACATCTGACGTGTTGAATAGATTAAGCAGCAGGGCCAAGTGGAGAAAGAAGATTAAGACAGTAGGAGTAGGAGAAGAGCAGGTACCTGTTTTCTCTTAAAGAAATAGTTCTATGCTCTTGATAGGAAAAAATGTTCCAAAGGAGAAAGATTTTTTCTCTGGAAAATATGTTTCTAGATAAAAACTTATCAGGAAATAGCTTTACTGTGGAACTGAAAAGAAATGAAAACCGTTTCCAGGAAAAATAACCCTTAAAACAAATCTACTTTTATACTTTGGATTATGAAACAGGTTAGTATAAATTAATTCCTTGTATTTTTAGTGTGTTTGTTAGATTATTTACACAGTATATGTGATTACAGATGTTTTGATTTTAAAACTTCAACAGAGAAAAGTACATTAAGACAGTTATGATTAATGTTAACATTGAGTCTTCAAGTTTGAGAGAACCAGAGTAACATTTCTCTGAAGTTAGTATTTATTTTAAGATATGATTTTCCCACTGTGTACAATGAAGTTAGAGCTTATTATTGTGGTTATGTTTTACTTTCACAAGCATCCGTTTGTTACTGTTACTTCCAATAAACCAATACGAGAATTGATTGCGGAGGCTAAGGCAGAAGTTACAGAAGAAGTTGAAGATGGTAAAGATGAGGATGAAGAGGAGGAAACAGAAAATTCTCTGGTCAGTTTAAAATTTAATTGTTCAAATATGCAATTAGTTTCAATCACAGATTTCCTATGGAGAACTCAATTTTTCTGATGTTCTACCTAACTTTTGAACTACCAACTTGAACTCATTAAGAACTATTAATAAGGAATATTATCTCCATTTATTTTTACTTGTTTATGCAGTGTAGACTTATATATAAATCAGCGTATTTTTTTTAAGAGGTTTTAAGTCTAAATGACTAGATGGACAAGTTAACATATTCGTGTATTTCATATGATGCTTAAAATATGAAAGAAAATATGTGACTATTACAACATAAGCTAAGTTTGTGATTTTAGTGTGGCTGTCAAAGAAAAACCCCAAATCAAGAAAATTTATGTTACTTAGAGGATACTGAGTGTATTTTTAAAGATGCTTAAGAATGTTTAAGGATCTTACAACAGGAATTCAGTTTGTCAAAGAGCAAAGCCCTGAAGTTCAGTTATGTGGTGGTAGGCTGTGCAGTGCACATGTTGGCAGCGCTCTGATATAACTTGTTCAAGCACTGTCAACGTGGACAGTGACCAGTACCACTGGAAGCAGCACAAGAAGCACTCCTCCATTCCTTCCTCATACCTCACCAAAGCAGACCTCCAAGTCCTTCCTACCAGCTTCTTCCAGGATTACTCTCTATCTCCTAGGGCATCACACACAACCTCCATCTGCTGATTAGCTGCTAAGCCATCCATCCCCAGGCAAGCTGGGGGTGAAGTCCACCCTGTGACTCTTAAGTGTCTCAAAACAAACAGCTGTGCCTTGTACTGTTAGGATGGTTCCTGTCTGAGCCTAGGGAGCTGGGAGGAAGATGCAGTTGCAGTACTGTGTTAGCTTTAAAAAAAGCATGGAGAACACTAAGCTTCTAGAACAATTGAAGAAATCTCTTAAACGCACTTTTAAATTAAAAAACTGTTTTCTGTGTGCTTAGGAAAACCTTCAGGTGGGAAATGTGTGATCAAACCCGCGCTTGTTACAATAATTAGCCTAGTATATTCCAAACGGCAAATCAGAAGCCCTATCTCCAAATTACAGGGTTCTAACAGTAACTACAGACAGAGAGATACCATAATCACTTTGAAGAGTTAAAGGGCAATTATGGTTAAAGTGATACTTTATTGGTATATTCTTCTGTATGTCTGCATGTAATCTGATAACATTCATTTAAATTCCAGCGATGGCAATTTCTACAGTTAGGTAACTGTTTCTGTTCCAGTTCCATATTACCACTTACTCAGCTGTGCTGGACGTTTTCACAATTTTAATGGAGTTTAACAGTGATTGAAAAAGAAATCTAGGTATTTTTATCAAAGAACAAAAGGAGAGATTATTTTTGAGGAAGCAGAAGGAGGTTTTAATATTGAATTTTATCAGTGCTGCGCTAACTAAAGCTACATTGCTCCTTCCTAGCCAACAGAACAAAGAGATATTTTTCGAATCTGGCTGTAGATGGGACTACTAGGGAAACTAAACTAATAAAATAAGGAGCGATGTGAGTGCAAAAAGACTAGAAGATTCTGTGAAGTGTGTGGCAGAGGACAGATCATAATCCCTTTCTTTCGATTGCACTTTGTTTTATTGAATTCTTAGAAATGGAGGAGCGTTCTTGTGAAATGTTCTGTTCAGAGCCCAGCTACAGTTAAGATGCTTGTCCTGTCATAATACCCGGTGAAGGAGTCTGAAACTATCAAATTCATATAATTCATAATAATCATATGAATAATAAATAATATTTAATAATAATAAATTTAAAATAATTCATGTAATTCTGCCTCCTCCATAGAACTGTTCTTTAAATTAGAAAATGATGAAATACTCTTCTTCCTTTAATTTTTTAGCAGTTACCTGCAGACAAGCGTGCATCATCAGACCTTAGTATTGCCAGCTCTGAAGAGGATAAGCTTTCACAGAATGCCTCTGTTCTGGAATCTCTTTCTGAAAAAACAGAAAGTAATGCAATTGAGGAGAAAAACAGTACAATATTTCCAGATGATAAAACAATTGGAGACGAATCTGAGGGCATTAACGTTAGGAACATGGTTGAAAACATCTCTGATGTTACTGCTGATGATATAAAAGTGCAGAATGGTTCTGTGCCAACTGGTGAAGTTGAGCAAGGCAAACCATTGCCAGCTGAAAAGAGTACAGAAAGTCTGGAAGAAGCGCGTGAAAATACAGAACCTCAGGAAGGAGGGAAAGAACTTGATGCAGTAACAAAACCAGAAGTAAATGAACAGAACCAAAAAACAGAGCAAGAAAATGACATAGGAAACGTACAAACAGAGGAAGATAAAGTTAAAATAATACCTACAGCTGCTAATACGGTAGAAATCAGAGAAGCCATTTCTGAGGAAACTGGTGAAAAAGAAGAGGAAAACAGAATAGATCTCTCAGAAAGTAAGAATGAAAAGGTCACTGCAGATAATACTATAGAGCGAAAGGAAGATGGAGATCAGGAAGAAGCAATGATAGACACCACTACAGAATCTGTACCTAGTGCTGAGGATAAAGTGTCTGATGAAGAAAAGGAACTAATAAAGCATGCGAATGACAACATTAAGGAGATAGGTGGTACTGCTGAAACACAGATCATCGAGGGGTATAAAATACCCGAGATGGTGGATAAACCTGAGGAAAGTCAGGCTAAGCAGGTCCATGAGATAATCAGCTCTGAAGAAACTCTATCAGAAAGCCAAGATAAAGTGATCAAAGCAGATGAGAAGCTGGCAGAAAGTGAAAATGAGGATATTTGTCTAATAAGTAGCATGGAGGAAACAGAGAGCAAAGACTCTGGAAAAGATGATGAGGGCCAGCAGACAATGCAGGCCAAGCCTGAGGCTATTTCTGATAAGGCGGTGGATAAACTGACGGGGATGGACCAAACATCAGAGGAGCACAGACCTGAGAATATCCAGGAAGACAATATTCAGAGGGACAAAGAACAGTCGGCAGTAACTTCTGATGAAATAATGAAGAGTAAGCTTCAAGATGCTACCGATGAACAAGCTGATGACTCTGAAGTCACTGCAGTACCCAGTATTAGTATAAGCAATGAAGAAAATGATCAAAAGGTCAAAATGGATAATCAAGACAATACTGAAACGTTGCAGCAGCTGGAATCTGAGAATCTGAAGGAAAATGATGCAGATTCGGGCACGGGTTCTACGGCTGATAACAGCAGCATTGACTTGAATTTGTCAATTTCTAGTTTCCTTAGTAAAAACAAAGAGACGGGATCAATATCTTTACAGGTAAGTATAAGCAATAACATATTTTTATATAAAATCCTATGTGAGTGTAGCCCTAAAACTATCTCAAAGTTTGAACCTTGCTAAGAAAAACTGTGTGAGGAACTGCTATGGCAGTGTGGAATATTAAAAATTTGTATAAACTGCAGTATTCTGAATTGAGCACCCAGTAATGTCTGAATGTTGTGCAGCCAAGCTAGTAGTTTATTTTGTTACACAATTATATTTTAAGGCACAATAGCATATAAAAGATAACTATAGACAAGGAGATTTGTGCGTGGTTGTAGTTCACATAGTCAAGAAGACTGGTTCAGTGCCTTGCTCTGCACAGAATCCCTGCTTTACCAGGTCAGATCTCTTACCATGCCTGAATCTCATGCTGAATTCCTGTCACTTCCATCTTCTGTTTCTCTGTTTAGATTTAAAAAATCTAAGGCAGACAGCCTCTCAAGTCTGTGTATGCCAAGCACTGTACTACTCCTTTATACTATATAGATGCAGTTATGCTGGGATGAATGAGCTTATTTACATAAAGCACGTTCCAGAATATGAACTTTGTATCTTTATACTGATATGATTAGTGCCATACCACGATTGTAACTGCGTAATCATGGGTTTGAAGAAAAACAACAACAAAAAGGACATGGCTGTGCTAGCATGGCTTCAGTGTATTTGCAGTAAACCCTTACACAATGGAGACCAAGTTTCTGCCGGGGTCTCTTTTGTCCTGTTGTGAAACAATAGCAGCTTTGAGAAGTGGGACTCTTTCCAATTCTGTCAGCAAGGTCACGTGAGTTGGTTACTATCATGTAAGAATTAAAAATAGCCAAAAAAAAAAAAAAAAAACAACAAACGAGGAACAACAAAACACCTTGCTAATTAAAAGGTGTGAGAAAAAAATAATTGAGCAGACGAGCTAGTTGCCATTCAGTTTCAGTACTGTTTTTCAGAATTAAATACCTTTTTTCATGACTCGGAAAATTATAGGCACAAGCCGACAGTACTTGCAACTCTTCAGCTCTTGAAAATCAAAGTGCATCAGTTTTTCATTCAGGGATTACCCAGCTTTTGCTCTGAATGGCAATTTAGATGATCAGTAATCAGTTTTCCTTTGAATAAAGAATGTTTCAGTACATGAGAATTTTTCCAAGTTCTCACTGAAGTGATAACCAATAATCAAGAACTCCTGATTTATATGCAGCAGCCCTCCACACAAACATTTGAAGTAATTTAATATAAGATTTTTTTTTTTAAGGAATATTACTTAGATACAGAATAACTTACTGATGTTTATTCAGGAAACTAGAAGACAGAAGAAAACTTTAAAGAAAACTAGGAAGTTTGTTGTTGATGGAGTAGAAGTGAGTGTAACCACATCAAAAATAGTTACTGAAAATGACTCAAAAAGTGAAGAGATGAGATTTCTACGGTAAGCTTTTGTTAAAGTCAATTTTACAGGAGGTTTTATTGTCTTGCACATAACTGATTTTTTTTTTCACATTGAATAAAAGAAAGGGGGGTAATGGTCTTATTTTGGTCATGTTTGGCATTGCATTCATTTATTTTGTCAATAGAAAGGAATGTAAAGTGTTTCCTAATGAGTCGAGTCAAAAATAGCTTATAACTTTCTTTTATTTTTCTATCAATATTAAAAGTTCTCTTTCATTATTAGGCGTCAAGAGCTAAGAGAGCTGAGACTTCTTCAGAAAGAGGAGCAGAGAGCCCAACAGCAGCTTAGTAACAAGCTCTTGCAACAGCGAGAACAGATGTACAGACGTTTTGAACAGGAAATGACAGTGAGTTTTTGGATTTTGATGCTCTTAAAATGTGACATCCTGAAGGCAAAATATTAACAACAGTGTTACAGGCATTTCTTTCTGATGGCTATAATTTAAGTTTCATTCTTGCTAATAATGGCAATATTTTTGTGGTACGGGACGCCCGGCTTGTATGCTAGAACTCACCTGCTAGTAAACAAAAAAAGTGTGTGTTTTTTTTTTTTTTTTTTAATCAGAGCAAAAAGCGACAATATGATCAAGAAATAGAAAATCTGGAGAAGCAGCAGAAGCAGACAATAGAGCGGTTAGAACAGGAACACACAAATCGTTTACGAGATGAAGCAAAACGCATCAAAGCAGAACAGGAGAAAGAATTGTCCAAATTCCAGAACATGCTGAAGAACAAAAAGAAGGAGGTAAGAGACGAAGATGATGGTATAGAAAATAAGGAGTACGGCCATAGCAAATGGTTGAGGTTAGGTCTCCCAAAAGTCACGTCAAGCTCATGTGCTATAATAAGTTGTGGAGGGGGTACTAGTAGTCAGTGTTATTCCTTTTGTTTTACTGCCAAAAGTAAAATACAAACAGCTACCAGGAGCATTTGGGTATTGACTTAATCTAGAAAATGTCATCACATTAGGAGACTTTATTTTTCACAGAATATTCAATAATTCTTTTTACAAATAGTAGATTAAGATACAGTATTTTATTAAAGACTGAAAATATTTGAGATTACTACTTTCAACAAACCAGCTATAACTGCTTAGTAAATACTTACCAAATTAGGATTTCAAAGAAAAGAGTATGATCTTGATTAATGAGATGAAACACTTAAATTCCTCAGTTTTGCTTAATAGATTTTTATTAAATGCCTGCTGATGTGGTTTAGATTTTTTTTATATTAAGTGTTAGTTATATGAATTTTGTTCTTTAACTCAAAAAGGCGAGCTAGGAGAGACAAGTCCGACTTAAAATCTTTTACAATTAATTTCCTGTGTTGTGCAGTTAAGGCAAAGTGAGTGACACTTTACACTGACACCTTATGCTTTAGATTTGCTTGCATTAGAATAAGAGTGGTGTACCTCTATGGATTTTGCCTCATAATAGCTGTTTGATTTCATTTTCAGATCAGCTATGTAGTGCTTGTTTGTATATAAATGTCTCTCGTATTTGCTCTAATAGTTATTAGACTTCCAGAGATTTCTTTTAGAATCTGTCCTGTCCATGCTTTTGCATAGAAAGATCCTGTAGTTAAAAAAAATACATAGAAAAAACTGTATTCAATTTGAACTGTCTGCTCATATATAAATAACCATTTTTCTTCTTTTGCGGAACCTCTTGCATTTTTTGAGTCTCTTTCTACTTACTGGTGATTGGGTCCTACATGGGAAAGCGGGAAGAATTTTACATATTTCTCTGAGCTAAAAGCAGTTCTTTCACGGAAACAGGAATAGCATGTGGTGATTTGGACTCTTTTCTGATGATGCTTCCACTACTAAATAAATAGGCATTGGTCTCTGGGTGCGTAGTGTTGTATTTAGAACTTCAGAAGGTGATTTACAGTTTGAAGGAAAATGCAGCTGGTGCTCTCAAACTACCCATGTTATATTGAGGTGTGTGCAGTGTTAAGTTTTGTCATTCTAAAGTGAGTAAAAAAAAAAAAAAAGTAACAGACTCATATTCAGCTGATTTAGCCAGCTTATATTTAGAATATTTCTACTCATCTGGTCTAATTCACATTGAGCTGAAACACATGTTGAAAAGTTTTTTAAAAACAGAATCAGTTACGGATGGTTTTAGCTTTTAAATTCTTCAGAACTGAACATTTACAACCATTAATATTTTATTTGCTTCTACGATTATTTTTAAGACTTACCCTATGTAGATGTAATATATGGTTGAAACGCTGATAAAGGCATCTTGTCAATTCATATTCAAGACAGTGTCAGTAATAGCTCTTTTTCGGTGGAATTTATTTTAAGTTTCCAACCATTTTTCACAGCTTTACCATGAGGTAAACATACTCAGTAGCCCTTTTTCAGTAGTGCTTTAAGAAAGTGCCACTTCTGCAGGTGGCGGTTTTCTTATCTATCGACTGTTCTAGCTGCTGCATGGAAATGCAAGCCAAGAGCCTGCCATTTCTGAGAGCACTGGGCAGCATTTGCATGCAAAAAGAAGCTGGCATATGCCTCTCTCTGCCCTGGCACACCTAAAGCATGCATTGTTCCATCTCTTTTCATTAAGCTCTCCTCACTAAGCTAACATCCCTGCCACTGAAGCAATGCACGCCTCCCAGTTCCTCTAGTGCTTGACCTGCATGTCCTATGTTCACAGTAATGCTTGCTACGGAGAAAAAGTGTTCTTTTTGCCACCTTCTGCATGCTTATATACACTGTAGGTTTTATGTGAAGTGGAGAAAGCACCAAAAGAGCTGAGAAAAGAGCTCATGAAACGCAAGAAAGAGGAGCTTGCACAAAGCCAGCATGCTCAGGTAACATTGGCAGCTTCAAGCTACTAAAATACAAAAGGCAGCAGTATTCACACAGCTTGATAATGTCACTTGTTGTTGTTGAGTGAACATGAAACTTAACTCAAACTAACCCTGTGTTTTGCTCTCTTTCTTCAATATTTCCGTGTCACTTCCCATGGAGTATAATGTGTAGAATGGTAGGAGCGGTGATTTTCAGGTCTGTGCTGTTGAGCATAATGTTTGTTACGCTGTGCCAAAAAAAGAACTATTTTTCTATGGCAGTTTTCATTACGGTGCCTTTAGGAGTGGTAAGTACCTGCAGGTCCATCAAATGATGGAGGTTTCAGGCAGAAGTTATTTGGGGGCAATATAAGCTCAGGGGAGGCACATACATAGAGTATGTAAGCATTAGGCATCTTACTCTAGTAGCAGAACAGATTAAGTAAAACGAGAGTTACTTAATGTCTAAGTGTAGGTGTAGGGAAACTCTACAAGACATCATACATAATTTCATGCCTTCAAACTCGCTGCCTTTATATGAGCCAGCTGGAAAGAGGCAAATATTTTAGACAAAAATGCTTTTGTGATGGCCGTAGTTTGTACATGAGTGAGTTTGTACCCCAGCAGAGCAGGTTTGGATTGAGCAATTTAAAGATTAAACGTTTGTGACCTAGCAGAAAATACCAGCAGCACTATCTGATTATGTGTTCAGTTCAGGAGGGGATTTCCCAGCCGAGAATTTGATTGAGTTACAGCTCTCCCCGTACCAAGGATGTGTCTCTAAGCTTGTTAAGGAAACAATTGAGGAACTAAATTTTCATAATGGTTGTGGTGACTTTGTTTCCTTCGCTGGTTTCAATATGTTAAAGCAAGGGACAGTTTTAAAGGTGGAAGATCCTTACTTGGAATGAGGAAGTACCAGGCAAGGTGCAAATGGAACATCTTAAATGGCCAGAGGTTTTACTGTCAGCAACTGCTTTTTTGCGATTAGGCTTGGCATTTTAAATGTATATTTCTAACGTACAGCAGAGGTTACCTTCTGTCTTTAGAAGAGCAGCACTGTATTTGATTGTATTCTGACATGGGAAGGACGTTGTATCCCACAGGGCGTTGCTCAGGTTATGATTCAGTCTTTTCAGTTGTCTTCGTGTACGCTTTTCAACGCACAAATGCAGGATGTAAGTCCTAAAATGCAAACCAAAAAGTTTTATTTCCCTAATTTTCCAGATGTGTGGTTTTCTTCTTCTCCTCATATGTGCTGATCAGTTTCACTGCTGCCTCCAAGAGAGGTAGCACAAATGTTATATCACTGCACCATTTACTGAAATTTTCATCTTTTTACTGTCCTCTGGGCAAGACACCTGAAGTATCTCTCAAACATGATGTAATGCTGTTCTCTGCTGTGTTATTTGTTCAGCACATGTGAGGAACAGTGTGACTTGTATGCTCTGCGTGCAGTGAGATTATGTATTGCAAAGATGAGAGTAAGATATTTACTGAGCAAAACCAGGTGGTAATTTTAAAAAGGCAGACTGCCTTGTACTGCCTGCCTTTCATACCACCCAGCATGTTCTTCAGTAAGGTCAGTGCTCGTTATTTATGTGATACCTGGGTCGATGTGGGACGTAGAAAGGCCAGATGATTTTCTGCGATTGCCTGGTTTATCTTAGTACTAGCAATTAGCACAGTTTTTGTGTTTTTGTTTTTTTGTGTCCTTAACATTTACAGTGTAGATACAGTAGCAATGATACTTAAATTACTGACAGTAAATCCCACGCATAATTGTTTTTTGACCATGACTACACTAGAGCAGCTGTCCCCATGCACTTCCTAAATCCAAAAACTCCTAGCAGATCATACACACTATTAATTACGTGCCCACATGCTCAAAGTAAACGCCTAGTTTTCATATCCTTTCTATCTGGAAAGGGAACCAAAGTGGTGTTTTTCTTCAGTCCATATATTTGGTTAGGAATGCCTGGTGTTCACAAACATGGCCTCCCAGTCCTTTTTGTACCCCCAGGTCTGCTGCTGTCTGAGCAGTCCGCAGCTTCCTCCCTCTGGTTTTCTGTTACTTGTGTAACTCTGCTGCCCCCTGGGAGAAATGAAAGCCTTGTCTGCTGTTCGGTGACTTTCTGTGGAGATGAAAATCAAGATGCTCCTGGACATAACAAAGGATTTTTAACAAATACTTCATTTCACGTGTTGCTGATGGCTCATTCAGTAAAAATAAAGTAAAAAGCTTAGCTCAGGAAGCCCTTCCACCCATTGCCTGTAGCCCAGCACTATTTTCCTGCCTCACACCATCTCCCTTCCAACAGGCCATCTTTTTGCTTTGTTATGTATAGCAGCAAGCTCTGCAGCTGCTCGCCTTGGCTCTGATACCTACACTACTGTTGTGCTTTTTTGACCTTTATATCCTGGTAGAAGCACCTGCTTTAATTCTTTAAGTGTGTGCATGCCTGCATGCTTGTAGGTATGTTTGGGTTTTGGTTTTTGAATAGTGGCAGAGAAGAAATGCAACAGTATGTCCTTGGGGTGTGGTGGGGGCTTCCTGCTACTACCTGCTCTCTGTAACGTGATGCCACAGACTGGGATACCCTAGATAAGAGGAAGATGCTGGTGATACGGGGACTGCATCACACAGATGGCAGGCATATCACTTTGCAGGGAGCCAGGTCAGCTCTGGTGCACCGAGTCTCTAAGTCCTGCAGGACACAATTCCCACAATAGCTACTGGGAGTCTTCATGGCAGCCTGACGCGATTCCAAACCTCCGTCAGTAACTTGATATTTGTGACATGATAAACTACTCGAGTTCGTGACAGGATAAAGCACCTGAGAGAGAGATACAAATCTGAAACCCAACATGTAAATAAATAGGCTTTACCTAATAATCCAAAGCAAAATAATCATAAATGTTTTTTTCTTACATCCACGAATCCATGACATTTTATATACTGAGATCAACTTTATAGTGAGCTTGTTTGTCTTCACTAGCTTTGAACCTGCAGTTTGCTTTGAGGAGAGATGAGATGGAATGATTTGCAGATGATTGGTTGGTCTGTTGCCTTTGTTCTTATTTCCGAAAGCATTTAAATATTAAAAACATTCTCTGCTCTCTGCATAGAAAATACAAGAGATGCATAGTTCTATAGCACGAGGCATGCTAGCTCAAATTTTCTTAGCTGTATTTGTTTTCATATATATAACACAGAACTGGGAATTTCATTAAACTGCAATGTGACTAGAAGAACAAAATTTAATTTATTCCTATTGGTTTTCACCAGGAGCAGGAATTTGTGCAGAAGCAGCAACAAGAACTGGATGCATCTCTAAAGAAAATAATTCAGCAGCAGAAGACAGAACTAGCCACTATTGAACGCGATTGCCTCAACAACAAACAGCAGCTCATGAGAGGTATTCAGCATCAGACTCTCTCCTTAAAGACAGATACTTGTGTTGCGTCTTAATAAAACCATAGTCTGTCTGAAACTTTTGAAATCAAAGGCCGTCATGACTTACATGGAACCGCAATAAAAACATGTGCTATAGAATAGCTTTGCTCTTAAAATGCAGCTGTAGGCCACTTCTAAATATCCAATTGCAGGTGGATTCCGAATTATTGTATTGCACTTTCTAAACCAGCCTACGTTTTTTCCAGCTCGTGAAGCTGCAATCTGGGAGCTGGAGGAACGACATCTACAAGAGAAACACCAACTCCTCAAACAGCAGCTCAAGGATCAGTACTTCATGCAGAGGCACCAGCTGCTTAAGAGGCATGAAAAAGTTAGTGTTGACTTTAACGCTTTATTTTGTGTATTAAATCAAAAATGTATTCTATATTTTATATTGACTTGATTTACAATACATTTTAGACTTGTGATCTCTTCACGTAGCTCTTCACTTGCCTAGGTAATACCTGTGGAGGTATTTCCATGCTGTATTTGTTCTGTGCTTTGTACTGAAAAACAAATAAACCTAAAATAGAGTAGTTCAGTTCTTGGAAATCTAAACCAGACTGTAACTTCACAACTGCAGGAGCGGAGGTTCAGTTCCACTAAAGTTTCTCCTTTCAAATAGCAGAGACATTTTAAAAATGTAATTGAGAAGTTGTACCGATTACAACTGGTAGTATATGTCCATATTTCTTAGATCATTAAATAACTTTGTATGGGTTGGGCATGATCCAGAGCTCCCTGGAATAAATGGAAGACTTGATCCACCCCACCCCTACCACTAGGGCAGTGCCACTGGTTTCTACTGAAAAAAATGCTCAAACAACATTCTTATTGATGAAATGATGGAAATGTTACAGAATACCTGTTATTTTATAACTTTTACATGTGGTTAACGTTTTAGGAAACGGAACAAATGCAGAGATATAATCAACGCCTTATTGAGGAGTTAAAGAACAAGCAAACTCAGGAAAGGGCCAGGCTGCCTAAAATCCAGCGAAGTGAAGCAAAGACTCGAATGGCTATGTTTAAGAAAAGTTTAAGAATCAATTCGTTAGCCTCTCCAGACCAAGATCGTGAAAAAATTAAGCAGGTAATTAATAAAAACGCTTTTAGTAGTGTAAAATCTTGATGTGATGTAAACATAAGTGTGACGACAGGCCAGAATGCACTCTCAGCATGCTTACAGATGGTACAAAACTAGGTTGATGTATGGATGGGTCTGGTGCCATTCAGAAGGGCCTGTACAAGCTGGAGAATCGGGCAGAGATGAACCTTATGAAGTTCAACAAAGGCAAATTAAAAGTTCTGCATCTTGGGAGGAATAATTGTAGGCAACAGCACGTGCTGGGCATTGACCGCCATGAAAGTAGCTTTGCTGAAAAGGCGCTAGGGATCCCAATGGACAGCGAGTTGAATGTGAGCCAGCAGCATCCTGGGCTGCATCAGGAAGAGTGTTGCTGGCAGGTCCGAGGAAATGATCTTCCCCTTTTCACTTGAGACACATCTTGGGTCCTGTCCTGGGCTCCCCAGTACAAGACAGATGCGGATTAATGTAGCAAGTCTAGTCTACTTGTTAATGTAACAAGTCTGTGCTGTGCTTTAAGGAGAGATTAGAGTGCAGAGAGAAATGGAATAGTGGATGAAACTGTGAGGCCATTCAATTTGTAGGAGTTTAAAAATAAAATAAACATACAGTCAATATTCATGTATCTTAAAACCATTCTGTTCACTAATACTGTATGGTGTTTATACTTGTTTATACAGTTTTTGACTCCTGTAAACTGTTGTCTACAGAGGCACAACATAAATAATCTTTTTCATTTTAGTTTGCAGTTCAAGAAGAAAAGAGGCAGAAAAACGAGAGACTGGCTCAGCATCAGAAACATGAAAATCAAATGCGGGACCTTCAGTTGCAGTGTGAAGCAAACATCAGAGAACTGCATCAGTTACAGGTTAAAAATAGATGACATTAAATGAACGTTCAGTGGGAAGATTCATGTTAATAACAGGCGCAGGCAAAGCAGAAACATCTTTTCCTGCATTTTTACTGATTCATGTGAATTTTTCAACGTTGCTTTCAAAGGCCTGCAAGGTTCTGTTTAACCAGACTCAGAAGCTAACATCAATTAATAAGAAATCGTTTTACACATAAGAAGAGCATGAGCCATAAGCAGATGATAACTCCTAGAATATTTATCAAGTTCCCAGTGCTTTTCTGTGTAGGGAGTGTCTCCTTTTAACCCTCTTTTGCTCAAATGTCAATCAGAACAGAGGTAGGCAGCACCAGGCATTGCCCACGAGGCAGGGAGGAAGGCAGTCTTTCCAAAGTGCAGGCTGCCATTTTGGAGCTTTTGGAAGCTATTTAGAAGGAATGCTCTTCTGGCAGTAAGGAATCCAATGCTGTCATTTTTTGTATGCATTTTGTAGAAGTAGGTTCTGCATACTGAAGGCCAGGCATCCTTTTCCATGACGTCTGCTTTTTCTCTGCTTCAGGGACACCAGGCAGTTTTAATGCATTAAATGATCACCTGCTGATCACCTTTGTATAGAGAAAGGTTCCATCTTCCAGTGGCCAATGAAGCTACTTCTACTGATCGCTTTCTTGCATCTGGTGAAAACAGTCCCTAGCTGCACTACTACTAATTCACCCCAGCAAATCCCCAAGTACCGTGGGAGTCTGCGTGAGACTTTCAGCTAAAGCAAAATCGAGCAGATTAGGGCTACTGTGAGCCACATCAAGAGAAGCTGGCCCTTAGCTGCACTGAGGACTAGCCAAGTGCTTGTCATTTTTGTTCCTGTGCTTTCATACTCTGCATCAGAGCCAGCTGGGACTGGAGTCTTAGAAACAAGAAGGGCTTTAGAGACTGCAGTTGCCAACTGCTCTTTAATATTAAGATTTGTTGCAGCCAAATGCTAAACTGTATTCTTGCCATGCTTCAAAAGGCCCCTGGAAGCTAAACAAACACATTTATAACTTAGAGGAATGTGAAACTTATGTGTGGTTTGATTATCCTTGTTACAGGGCGATTCTGAGGCTGCTTCTATGCAAGCATGTTTCTGTCCTCGCTAGGGCCCATTTGTTAGTCTCAACTCCTTCAGCTCTCACCAAGAGTGGAAGTATTGGAAGTATTCTTCCAGAATTTGGAAGTATTCTTCCAGAAAAAAAAAAAAACAAACAACAACAACAAAAAAACACCCTACCTCCTTTTTAATGTAATTGATTTTAATAAATTATACAAACTGGCTCTAGAAAGCCAAGCAGAAATGCTGCGTGACCTTGGGTGGCGTTACTAGGCAGTGACCACAGTTTGAAGTAGCGCTGTCAGCTGCTCTCTGAATGGTTCTCAGCAGCATGTTTAGATTTACAAGTATTTCTTATCTCAATTGGTTCTGATGGCAAGATCAGCTTTTGATAATGCAGGCCTGTAACAAACTTTTATCTTGTAATTATGTACGTCACTGTTTACACAGGCTAGTAAGCTAATTAAGAAGAATTAGGACAACATATGTCACTATACAAATATTAAGTTGTCTAATCTGAATTGGTTTGACAAGGATTATCTTTATCTTGTTTTAAGAATGAAAAATGCCATCTACTGGTTGAGCATGAGACTCAGAAGCTAAAAGAGCTGGATGAAGAGCACAGCCAAGAACTGAAGGAATGGAGAGAGAAATTGAGACCAAGAAAAAAGGTAAATTGGAGCGGTTTGAAGTGGAATATAATGAGGTGTTAAACCTAGCAGATACAGATCATATTAAAACAAATGCAGAGGAGGAGAATTGAGCTACTGTACAAAACTGCTACAGTTCACTTACAATAAGTTAAAATATATGCAACAAAAAAGGCTCATGTTACCAGCCTGTTTCTGTGTTCCTCTTGCAGGGCATGTGTGCGTATTTGCGTATAAAACCTCTTAGTTGGAGTAAATCTATTTTAGGACTCCATTTCAGAAGCCAATAGGATATGAAAAAAAAAAAAGTTCTAAATAACAAATTGAGAGGGGGGGTGGTAGTTGGTTGTTTGGTTTGTTATTTTTTTTCTGATGTTGTATCAGACCATGTCAGCAGGGGAACAGGCTTCTTGTACTTCCTTTGCCTTGTATTCATATAACAATGTGATCTTGGTTTTAGACACTGGAAGAAGAATTTGCCAGAAAACTGCAAGAACAGGAAGTTTTCTTTAAAATGACTGGAGAATCTGAATGCCTTAACCCTTCAACACAAAGCCGGATTTCCAAATTCTATCCAATCCCCAGCCTTCACTCCACTGGGTCATAACTCTGGGAACTGCTGTAGGTTTTTCATATTTGGAGTTCTTCATCCTCATCGCCTAACCTGATCTAATCTGTGGAGTACATCATCAGACCTGGCACTTTTTGTTTTCGGTGGAGACAATCAGTGTCACGATCATTCTTTTTTTACTACTTTGAATGGAAGAGAAGAGAAAAGGAGTCGGTGTATAATGGTAATGTGACGTCCTTCAGATGTTTCAAGAATGTTTTTTTATCTCAGTCTCAAAAAGTATGTTATCTATGGTTTTGACTTTAAGTAAACCTAAAATATGAATTATAATCTTTCTCATCACAAAAAATGGTTTCTTATGTGAACATTTAAACTGTATAATATAAGTTCTGCTACTGTGTTTTTAAGTGTGTCATTTCTATACAAGAGAATTCCACAACTGAAACTGCCACAAGAGGTTTAAAATGTTAGTGTTGAGCAGTGTCTTCATAACGAGGACTGAAATTAATTGCTCAGAACATGCCAATAATCATGAAAAATGAACCCTTGTGTTTAAATATGGTTGGTAACAGTAAAAAACTTTGCAACTTCTTTAAAAAAAAGAAACCTCTGGCATAGATTAAACTGAGCTGATCTCCATTGCATATTTTGTCCATTAGTTCCATAATGAAAGGGGGTGCTAGTTTAATTAATACAGTGCCTGAAACACTTAGGTATGCTAATCCTGGCAACAGGGTAGTATTTGTCACGTATGAAACAAAAACAAAATAAAACTCCTTTGCATTGTCGTTACTGTACAAAACAGAAGATTTCTTGCTGCTACTGCCATTTTTGTTGTAAATCCTCACCCTAAAATATTTTGCACTAAAATATGTAAAGGTGAAAGAAATGCTAACTTTAAAATGCACAGTTTGTTGTTTTCCTTAGCTATTACAGGTGGTTAGTTCTACAAATTGAAAAGCTGTAGAATGTATTTTTTAGAAAGCATTGTGCGAGATGCGCGTGGTCGCTCTAACTGTACCTGGAATGGGTAGAGCCATCCTTCTGTTCTTACCAAAGCCTGTTCACTGAAACTCCATCGGAGAAGTGGAGGTGGGTGGTTGTATTTATGGATAACCATGGCAGAAGTCTGATTTGGTTGGAAATGTTAACTTGATTTTTTTGTTTGTTTGTTTTGGTCATTTTATAGAAAGATTTAAGTTAAATATATAGACAGAATACTTAATGAAGCTGGTTTTTTGCTTTTGTGTTGCCACGTACTAACATAGACGGTTTTTATTTTTTAAGTTTGTAGATGTAAAATAAGTTATTTACCTGACTGATCTGCAGTGGAAAAAATCTGAAATGTTTCTCATAGCTGGTGGGGAAGGAAAAGTGTATTAGGTCACTTTGACTGCACTCCTTTTGATGGTTCGAGTCATATCAAGACAGTATTATAAGCTGTACTTTGGTATGCTGGCGTTAAATTTGTAAAATAGTATTTGTTTTCTGTTATTTGAGGCCTAAATTTCTAGTCTCTTTGGGCATCAACTGCATCCGTTGGTTTTGTTTTGGTAGCTTGCATTAAATGTGAGACTGGTGAACATTTACACGATGTTCATTTCATGGGAACAGTATTGATGCATGTGAATGAACTCAGAAATTAACATAGGACTTTAATCAGATGTGGTTGAAATCTTGGATGCTGAAATCCTTGGATGTTGAAACTATACCTTCTCAATGAAGACATTTAAAATATACAGCACAGTAAAAACAGTTGGAAAATGCATGTTTTAATTTAAATTTTGTAACTTTTTGGTAGCGTAATTACTTTAATAGCTAGCCTTAATTTCTGGCATTTAATTATATAAATGTGTATTGCGTACCGTTGTAAATTCACATATCATTATCTCTAGGATGTTATCTGTTGCTAAACACAAAGTTCTTTTGTTTATTCAGTAGGGTGAAAAAAGACTCTGAAGGCCTTTCCTTTAAGTTCCACCATCATCAATTGACTGTTACTAAAATAACGTTAAGTAATCTTCATCTCTGTATTTAAGAATTTGTTTGCAATTTTGTATGGAGCAGGCTCAGTGATTTATTTGGAGAGTAAACATGGCAGGCAGATTTCCTCTTCTGGATTATCTCTGCCTTTATCCACATTAAATTCTCAGAGCAATGTTAATCTTCTTACATTTTCGGCAGTTTCAGTGATAACTTGCTAATATATATTGGCATAGTGGTTGCCTCTGTCTACATCTGGTAAATCTTTACTTTGAAGATCCTTTTCACAGAAGCTCCTGCAGTCTGACCATACTGTAAATTGTACAAATGCCTGAGTTGTGTGGTGAAGGGAGGGACTGAATGTAGCAATCGAAGCCTTAGCAAGTCCTTGGCCATCTCTGGAGCTGTAGAGCACTGTTAAGCAGCTGCGGTCTTGTAACTGTGCTGAGAATTGGTATCTGGTGTGAAAATCCACTTTTCTGGGCTAACAGGCACTAATGTAGGTACTTACATGTTTAGATTGAAAGCCAGCATTTTATCAGCATTGTGGAACAGGAAAGAGGAGGTGTATGCTCTTAGAGCACTGTCAGAAAATCCAATTCAAATAGATTTAATCTCGCATTGGCCTGGAAGAGATCTTCTGAGATATAAAATCCAATCTCTCTCCTATCACGTGTCACATAATCCTTTTAATAATGGTGGAAGCTCTGTCTCACAGGTAGTTAGGTGTATTTTCTGTAGTCAAAACAACGTGCTTGCTTGCTGAGTTTCTGGCAGATCTCATTTTCTCTACATGCCCCTCAGAAGCTGAGCAAATACTGATTCTTGCTCGCCTTCATTTTACATCATAGCTGCTGGCTGCAGGAAGATGAACAAAGGCACTAAAGCACGTGCACTGCAGTGCACTGCATTGTTCTCTGCTCCTCTATTTACAGTTGGTTTGGACAAGAAAAAAATCTCCATGCAAGCTCGTGGCCTCTGATGGATTCAGACCTCACAATTTTTTAATCAGCTCTGAAAGCAGATTTCAGCACTTGCTAAATTAGCTTTCTTGGGATGGAGCATTGTAAATAGAGGAGTCAGCAGTTCTTCTCACACCCTGAGAGTTACGGGAGCTCAGCTGCTCCCAGTGCCTTGTAATTCTCTGCCAGTGCAGCCATGCAGGTGGACAAGGGAGATCTTTGGATGACTAAGCTCTTTTAAACGTAAATCAGTTTAAACTTTGCTGTTACTTGGGTGCAGAGGGAATACTCCAGCACATCTGCTGCTCTGTTTCCCACAGGACACCACAGTTCTTTCTTTCAAGCGCTCTGCTGAATGCATAAGAAACAAGCGTGGCATGAAAAGTTATGGTAGGGAGGTTACTTCTATGGTTGACTAGATTTACTCTAATTTATTGTTAAAGGTTTTACTTTAGAAGTTCAAAGTGAGAGGGGGCAGCGCTGCAGCTGTTGGTACCAACGCTCTGACCCGCGGTGTCCTGATTCTTCACAGGACTTTGTTCAGTATCCAACCGATCACATGGCTTAAGAGCCAGCAAGCCAGATATTTAAAATACGATTATTCTATCCCAGAGAACTTTGTTATAAATACAGGGAACAGGATTTTTTCTTTTCTTAATGAATACATAGGAACCTTAGCACCTTAACAAAGTCAGAGTCTGATAGAGCCAAACAAAACAGTAGTGTAGTTGCTTTCCTCGGGCCACAATGTAAAAATGTCTTTTATGGCAGCAAAATGAAGACAGTGGTGCCACAGTGGAGGCAGTCATCAGGGCAAGGAGGAGCCCCAATAAAGGCCACCACGTGGATAACTTCCTGCTTTGCATGTTAGCATTTACAGTCCTGTCATTTTACTTCAAGATCTGTACTTCTGCATCTCAGAGAACCTTCCTTGTGTTGATGTGTCTGCATGTGTTTCCCAGTCCCTGACTTCTAATTGATAGCAGATCCGAAATGAGGTCAGAGAGTTAACCCTCCTCACTCCCGGACAAGCCAGGGCCAGGCTGCCCTGGCACGTTTCTTAGTCTTACAAATGAGAACAGGTAAAGGGAGGGAAAGGAAGAAAACTTCATTGCATTTCTCTAACTAGGAAGGTGGGGATGTTTGCAGAGCTTTTAGTTGTTTTTCAGCCTCTCTTTCTCGCCTCAGGCCTTGTCCTTTGTTTCTGTAACTACTGCACTCCTGGCCCAAGGGCAGTCAGCAGGTCCAGAGGGAAGCAGAAGCCCTCTTAAGCTAAAACATGCTTAAACCAGCAACAGAGTGAGGACTCATGCACTTCTCTGTACTGAAAGCAGAAGGGAGTTACTGAGCCCCAGGTTGCTTTAATTTTATATCTTCCACGGTTTCCATGCTAGGTAAAGCCCCTTTCTCACTGATCATCAATCACCCAGGCTGAAAGGGAAAGAGCAGGATCTAGACATTCTAGAGCCGTCCAGTGCAACCGAACTGTTGCGCTGTCCTGCCCCTGTTCTCTGTGAGCAAGCCAAGCAGAGTGCTGTTTGTTCTGTCATAAAGCCTGGAAATCCACGGCAGCTCCAGCCTCACGTCGTCCCAGCAGTTTGTTGAATGTTTTGTGTTAACAAACCAAGTTATTTTTGCCTTACAGGAAGCAACCAAAAATCAGGAGATGGATAAATAGTTGGCTAAGGATCTCTGTATGTACAGCTCATGGAAATAAATTTGCAGTAGCAGCCATACACCAGGTTTTGTTTTTTTTTTTTTTTTTTTTTTTGGTGTGTTGTTTTGGTCTTGTTTTTAAAAGTACTTTTCATTTCATCGCTTTCTGTAGAATATTGTAATAATTCTGCTGTAAATACAATAAAAATCACAGTTTGCTGAGATGGCTTCTGTTTTGTTCTTGGAATACTTGCATGAAATATGAGGGAGCTGTGAGGGAATTCCAAATTCACTCCGAATTGGGGCTGCCTCTCCAGCACTGAAATCCCATGACGTGTAGTGCCTCACTGCTGGTGCTGGCAATGTGCAGGGCCCCCCAGTAACGTGACTGAAAACCAGCCCTAACAAGAAAGAAGTTGCTGCCTGCTCCTGTCACGTACCGGTGATGAGAAGCAAAAGAGCAGCCCTCAGCCACTCCAACCACACACTGTGTCAGCCACAATCACTGACTTTGGTATTGCCTGCCCAACGTCACACTGATAGGCACATGCGGGGTGTAAAATACACTTTAATTGGGGTGTTTACATTAAAAAGTTATTTTTCCCTAATGTTTAAAAAATAGAATACAAAAATATTTTTAAAGTCAACAAATTGCTTAACAAAAGTGCTTTGGTTCTGTCCCTGCCTGGCAGGCACCAGCACCGTGTGCAGCCGGGTGGGGAAGGCAGCGCCCAGGCAGCCTGGGCATTTCTCCCTCCGGGCTCAGCGCCTGATGGGGCCGTGTTTGGGGGACCAGGAGCGGTGCTGCATGTCCCTCCCAGAGGTCCCTGAGCCCAGACCCTGCTTGGTACCACCCGCAGCTGCTTCAGCAGGTCCTCCTGCTTGCGGCCAGCACAGCAAACCCATGAAGAAGAAAGCCTGGGGCACTCAGAAAGCTGTCCCAGAGCTTCCTACAGCACTTTTTGTCTGAATCTGAGCTCTGAAAAAAACAGTTGTTTAGTGGGGAAGGATTTCCTTTTTCTTCTGAATACTTGGATAGTTGGTTTAAAAAAAAAAAAAAAAAAAAGGTTTTTACATAGCCAGGAGTAACACAAGAAGCCTGGACTGGGGAGCCCTGGTCAGCCCCCCAGACACACACACCTGGGAAGTCAGGGCACTAAGGCACACATTCGCAACAGGAGCAAACACCCACATCAGGGCCATGCTGGACACGTAACAGCCATTCAAACCTCAGCAGCAACACTGAACTATCGAGTCTAAGTAGTTAGCTTACTGGCAAGGACATGTTAGCAGTAAGGCAGTGAAGATCCACACAGATTCTCTGTGGGCTGCTAGGAATGCTGCCCAGTGCAGAACTGAGTTGGCTCTGTCCTTAAACTCCAACACTTCTTCTTTTTCTTCTGCCAACGTACACTTGTTCACCTGGGGACAGGGAAGTTGAAAGGCGGGTTATTTGAAGCATTCATGGGGAAAAAAAATAAAGACAAAAAAACCCACAAACTTAAACAACAACAAAAACCCAACACATGCTGTGTCAGTTCTCCTGCAGTTCCCAGAGCTGTGCTGGTGTCTGGGGGATCCTCCAGCCCCTGACATGCCAAGCCCACTCTCCTGGGCAGCAGACAGTCCTACCTTTCTCGCCTTTCTCTCCTTTGGGTCCCCTTTGCCCGTGGCGTCCTGGCGGGCCCATCGGTCCAGGGTCACCTGAAGGAAGGAGAAGACCGAGTTTGCCCTGAGCAGGACCAGCCTGCAAACAGGGACAGGCAGGGGAAGGGAGACCAAGTCAGGAGGGTGCCTGCAGGGGGGCTGTGACCCCGAGAGCAGCCCATTGCCAACCATCCCGGTGGACATGGTGCTGCTTCCCCGGCAGCAGGACGGTACTGGCATTAGAGGGCTTGAGAGGGAAGGGGTGGCCAACCTCACCTTTGGGTCCGGGGTAACCCCGCTCTCCCTTCTCACCAGGTGGCCCCTGGACAGTTCCATGTGCTGGAGAGGAAAATGAAGGTGAGCATGAACAAGCAGGACAAACCACTTCTAAAGGACTCTGTGTTCCCTTAGAGAAGCACTGTGTCACTCTGGAAGGCCGTTGCTATAGGTTAGATGGGATTAGACAGAGCAGGGCAGGTTTTTCATAAATGGTTTTGGTCCCAACAAAGTCCCAGGGGCAGGCTGTGACCTCATGTCACCAGCACTGCTCTGCCACCCTCCCAAGCGTCCTGGCTGTCACCTGGGCTGGAGCTGGTCCACGCAATGTGACAGCAGTGAGCAGCAGCTCTCTTGTTTTGCCCTATATGTGCCAGTCCAACCAGCTTAAAATGGACTACAGGGCTGCAAGCACAATAGTCTTTAGGGTTTGGGATGAGTTTCCTACAAGTAGTGGGAAAGCCTGATGTCCTTCCTGATGATGAGACCCGCAAGGGAGGAAGGGGATGGAAAGACCACCTGCCTCCAGCCTTGCATCTTGACTGTATTTCTGCAGCATGCAAGGGTGAAAGGATTGTTAACTCTTGAAGAGGCTGGAGAGACCTCATATGCGTGAGCCAGGAACAGCAGGTCAATGTCACTTACCTCTGAAGAAGTCCATAAGGTCCTCAGTGACATTGCCATAGGCTGCAAAGACCCTGCTGATTCCAGGGGGACCAGGAGGACCTGGGGGACCTGGTGGCCCCTGTCCAGTGTAAGACATCAGGTCCTGGAGGATACCTCGGCCTGAGAAGATAAAGACGTTTGAAAGGAGCTGTGGCTGGATGCTGGGGCAGGAGGGTGTTACGGATAGCTGCAGGCAGCAGGAAGGGTGAGGGAAGGGAATGGGGTGAGGGAATGGGGTAGCCGCATGTACAGGGCCTTGGGAGTGGGGCTGAGACAGGGAGGCTGAGGAGAAGGAAGCATCCCACTCACTCTGCAGGTTCTCTGACACGTGGCGCGCCAGCTCGTTGTAATCCAGGGATCCAGAGAAGGAGTTGCTGTAAGATCTGCCTGAACCTGCTGATCTCCTATGGGACTCCTCAGCTGCCAGCAAGCCATCAAAAGAGCCATCACTACCCATGGAGGCACCGTAAGAGCCCTCGCTGCCCATGGAAGCACTGTACGATGACATGCTGCTCATGGAGCTGCCGTAAGAGCTGCCTGTGCCCACTGAACCTCCGTGGGATCCCTCAGCACCAAGGGATCCTCCGTGTGACCGCTCAGAAGCCAGCGACTCGCCATACACTGATGCCAGAGACCCAGCCACCAAACCACTATCTCCTTTGGGTCCTGGTGGTCCCCGCGGCCCAGGGGGCCCGGGCGGCCCCGAGATGTAGCTTCGAATTTCATCACCTGCAAAATACAAGAGGCACTGAGGGGACTTCAGGGACACAGGGATACCTGCCCCCCCAGCTCCACAGATGCCCTGTGCTACCATCTGAATGAAGACTGGAGTATGACACTGTCCTGCCAGTCACTGCTGTGTCCCTCCTGTACTGCCCTGCCTCAGGCAGCCGGCACATGTATTAATCCTGATCTCTGCAGATGGGAACATGGAGGCGTGACACCCTCCTCCTCCTCCTCCCCATCTCTCCCACAGTTTTTGGGTGCTCCATTCGGAAACCTGCCCAATGATTTTGCAGATGGGTGCGCTCCTCTCAGGCCAAGGACAGCACCACTGCCAAAAGAGCCTTCTGTGCCCAGTCTCCCAGATGTGAGGGCACCCCCTTGTTGTTCAAAGGCTGCCCTGGGTGACTTGCCAGCATAACAGCTCAGACCAGTGATGCCTCACAGCTGGCTCAGTTGCACTCCAAATCTCACATCATCATTTTCTCTGTCAAAGAAAACACTTTTCCAATGGCAAGAGTCTGCAGGTGACCTTGCTCACTGCTCAATGCAGGCCATTTGGAACCACCCAGTGCCTGTTCCTTTAGGCTCACAACAAGGACTTTGGCCTTGCAGTTGGACTGAGAAGAGACAGGCCTACGGGGTGAAGCAAAGCCTCCCTACAGCCTGTAAGGGAGTGCTGGGATGAGCCTGCAGGGATAAGGTGGTATTGCTCCTGCACCTCCTCAAGAAGGCTGCTACAGAGCCAGCAGCCTACACAGGCAGAGCCCGGCTGTATGCGGGATGGACGCTGTGCCCTTACTCTTCAGGTACTGGATCAGCTCGCTCCTGAACTCGTCGCTGTGGGTGATGTCAGCGTAGGACAGGAGCCCGGTTCCTGAGAAGCCTGGTGGCCCTGGAGGGCCCGGCGGGCCAGGCGGGCCCTGCACTCCGGAGATGGAAGAGTATCCCACATCTTGAGAGAGAAGAAGAACAACGTACAGTGAGAGGACAAGAAAATTGCACATCTAGGAATCTTGTAAGTTTAAAGGTTCCAACCCCCAATTCCAACCCCTTCCAGTTGAAAGTGATGAGATTTTTTTCAAGTGACCTGGTTCCCAGTGGGCAGCCACAGGTCCCAGTAAGCTAAATCTCAGGCTCAGTTCCCCTCAGCACCTCCACCCAGAATCTCCCTGCCAGCTGTGAGAAACCCAGGGGCTTTACTTTGTAGGTAAGCAGAGATGTCCTCCAGAGAGGCGCCAGGTGATCCAGGGATCCCTGGAGGTCCTGGAGGCCCAGGGGGACCAACAAGACCACTGAATTCGGAGTCTGCAAGACACAAGGAAGATAAGATGTTACCCAACCCACTGCAGTTCTGATGAACTTTCCCTGACGACATGGTAATGCCAACTAAAACCAAGCCTGGGGTACTTTTTTCTCCCCAGCACCATCTAGAGCAGCCTTCCTGGTGCAGCCCACTTCCCCGAGTGGAGACCCCAAAGAGTGTGGATGTCCATATTTTTAGATAGACTTTTTTAAAGTGTCCTAAGAAGATCTTTTATGCTGCAGAGTTTGGGAGGACAAATTGCTCCTCCACACCCATTCCCAAGAACAGCACTTTGCTGCTGCCACTCTTCACAGGAGCACAGAGATCTGTCTGCAGCCACTCGCGGTCTGTGCAGGTCCTGGCATTGCCCAGGAGGCCTGCAGGGCTTTAACTGAGGCAAAGAGGATCACTGCAGTCTTGTAGAGGGCTATTTGTGGTGACAGCCAGAAGGAAAAGTTCCGCACTTACAAATGAGTCATTTGCAGATAGGGGGTGGTGGTAGGGACCCCTGTGGCAGTGCCTTCACGTACTGAACTTTGTTAGTGTGACTGAGCCTGTAAAAAGCTGCTGGGAGTGTGGAGGAACCTGTGGCATGGGAGTCACAAAGTTGGCTTACTTTGCAGGTATGCTGTTAAGTCACTGTAAGATATGCCAGGTGTCCCTGGAGGCCCAGGTGGGCCAGGAAGCCCAATGCTCATCCCAGAACCTGCAAAATCAAACAGATCCAACAATAAAACGTTACCAAAAGGGGCTGTGCACTGGGAGCAGATAGGCTGCCGGGCTCGCTCGCAGGCAGTGCAGAAGGGCTGCTGCAAGTTCATCGCCTGGGCTGCCTTGATACAAAGTGGGCGTAGATCAACTCCTCCCCAGTGAAATACATCCTGGCCACAGACCAAACAGAAAAGGAAGATAAAAGCAACTGAAGGCATTGATGGGACTCCTAAGATGGCCAAGGTGAGGTGATGACCCTCAGCTCAGTTCTTAGCAAAGCAAGAACTCATTCCTAGTGTCTGTGGATAATGCCTTAGTCACAAGGTATCTTTGTTCTATCCCAAGTCTCTCTCAATCTCTGTGAGGACGTCTCTGTACTTAGGGATTCACTCAGTCAACACTGGAAGTTTTCACCAATTTCATGAGATTTTTGGTCAGCTCCCAAGAGAAGAGAGGGAAATACACATTAAAAAGACCATTACTTGACAAATAGCTGATAAACCGTCGGGTCAACTCATCGTAATCCAGTGACAGAGACATTCCATCTCCTCCTGGTCCGGGAGGCCCCGGTGGGCCCTGGGGTCCAATCAGATACTGACGAATCTCTTCTCCTGGAAATGAAAGACACTTCTTTAAGACTGTCCAGCTGCTTTAAAGAAGCCAGGTGTGAGGGGTTCTCAGCATGTGAACTGAGACCTCTCCACTAGAGAGACCATCCAAACCTATGGATGCAAAGCTCCTTTCCTGAGTGTGATCTGCCCTCTGTATGGAGTCAGAAATATTTGTGACAGGACAGGAACCCTCCTAGAACCAGTGGTCCCAGAAGAATGACAATTTGGATTGCCAAAGGGACCTCCTTGTGCTCTGTGTCTTCAGGACACCCTGAACAACATCTTGGGTAAAGGGAAGCAAGGGTGACTCAGCTGGTAAAGACCAAGCTGAGCTTTGTGGCATTTCAGCAGCTATTTGTCTGTCTGAAATGTGGAATTGGATTGACTCCCCACTGGCATGCAAACCAGATGAGAAAGTATAGCTTCTGGAAAGCATGCAAACTCTCTAGTACAAGACATAAATCTATCTCCAAAGGACCTGGAAGGAGACACTGCAGGTCACTCAGCAGCACCTATGGCAGGCCTTAGCCCTCCAAAACAGCTGCTGGTAACTCCAGTTGGAGGCAGGAGACTAAAGGAAAGGGCAGACCTCCAGGCTGCTGGGATGCTTCATCCCCATCTCCCATGTTTCTCCTCAGGGTCACTTACTCTGCAGCATGTCCAAAAGTTCTTGATACAAAACTGATGTAGTTGACACTGAATTGACATATGACTGATAACGATCTGAAGAGCCTGTGGGCATAAAAAGGTTCTGTGTCAGGCAAGATTAAGAGGAGGTAGCAGGTGAAGAGGGGTCAGGCAGAGACATAGGAAGGCTGAATTAATCCAGTTTAACTGGTGGAATGGGCTTCTCACGGAGAGCACCACAAACCAGCTGCAGTCTCACACAGCTTGGTCATTTCCACAGCAATGTGGTCTCTGCCCTCTTCTGAGATTCCAAGATGCTTCCAAAAGTTTGGGGAATTTCATCTGCTTTAGGAGGGCTCCAGGAAGACAAGACAGACCCAGAATACCTGAGACCATGTACACCAAACGCAGCCACCTCTTGGTGGGGCTTGGGGACATTACAGGGTCTAACAGCTAATGTTTAATGTGAGACTGCTCAAACAGCAACTGTTAGTTAATCTAACCGTTAAAATGAGAGAAGGCTCAGAGGCCACTTCAGCTGTGTGGAGTCCTAGGCTAAGATATGCCAAAGGTCAATAACAGGCTTTAAGGGGCTGTTGCTTAAAGACTGTTGTCTCTCCTGAGGTCTTCTAGGTGTTGCACAAGCTCAGCAGAGAGTGTGATTTAGTACTCACGGAGCTTACCAGCACAGGAACAGGGTGCTTACTTGTCATATAGCTCATAACCCGGGTAGCCAGCTCTGCATAATCCAAGCTGTTCCCATCTGCAGTGGTGATGATTCCAGGTGGGCCTGGAGGGCCTGGTGGGCCTTGGGCACCGGTCAAATAATGCCTTACGTTGTCACCTAGGTGGGACGCCCAAGATATGCTCACATCATTAGAGGGAAGATGATGGCCATATGCACAATTACTGCACCCTTTTCCCCTAGGGAAAAAGCAGGGCCACAGAAGAGCAGCTCTGCAGAGGCCACAGCGAGAAACAGCACTTCATAATATTCAAGAAAAATAGGGCTGCTGCCTCTAACAAGGGGCTCCGGGAGCAAAAAGAAGACAGGCATGCATCTGCTGACCTGCAACAAAGCTCAGTCATACTCACTTTTCAGGTAGTCAGTGACATACTGCTGGATCTCTTGAGATGAACTTCCACCTGGGCCAGGAGGACCGGGTGGGCCGGGAGGACCTGGGGGTCCCTGAATTTGTCTGGATCCACCTACAGAAATCATTGTAAGGAAAGTTTTTGTCATGGTCGCATTAGACCAAGCAATGCTAAGCATCGAGCTTGCATTAAGCCCTTCCCACAGGTCTGGGAAGAGCTTTGGGAATGACCTATGCAGTCAGTGGCTCCCCTTCTACCTCCAAACACACTCTAAGCACGGTCTATTAGGTAGTATGTCTTTAATTCATTTGGCATCTTACAATTCAGCCTATGCAGATGGGCAGGGCTGAATCTAGAGATATCCCTGGTTTCACACTGACAGGCCTGCTCAGTTTGTGCACTCAGAACAATGCTGGGCAGAAATGTGGATAGAGAGCCAAAAAGCACTCAAACTCATTAGGTTAATCCCACTGCCCTGCTGCTCCCAGTCCCAGACAGGAACATCAGCATTTCCTGGTAGCATCAGAGCAATGATAGTTCTTACCTCGAGATGCTCCTGGGATGCCAGGAGCGCCTGGGACACCTGCATCACCTGGAAAACAGAGTGAAGGAGACAGAGAGTTATCACGGGTTTGTAAAACAGCTTGGTTTGTAAAACAGCTGAGCTACACGTTGGCAGAGAGGCCACCACCTAGCCCTTGCAATGGTTATCTTGGATTTGCAGCTTGTTGAGAAAAAGCAGAAGGAAGAGGCCACAGCAGCCACCTGGGTGCCTTATGCTTGGAGGAACTCAATTGCCCCAGTTCTGCTGTGCCTGAAAAGGCAGGGGTGGAAGCAGATGCAATTCCCAAAGGAGCAGGCTGCTCCATCCTTTAGACCCAACCCGACACAGCTGTGTAAGGCCACCAGCAAAGACAGAAGGAAGATTTTTAACTTCACCTTTGGGTCCTGGTGGGCCTGGTGGGCCTGGAGGTCCCTGCATGGTGACTGTACCACCTGCCAATTGCCAAAGGAGAGTTAGAGATTCAAAGGAATAAAATGTGTGGACAAAATCCTGGCTCCACCAAAACTGAGTTAGGATAGAACAGGATTTTGCCCCCTGGCATATACTTATGGACAGTGAATTTAAAGGAGGAAAAGGGGTACAGACTGACCGTGGGAGGAGAATCCTGGAAGGCCAGGCTCACCCGGTTCTCCTGCATGGGACACAGAATGGAGGAGCAGTCATATACACAAATAAGCTACACTGCCCCCCAATGACATCTCCTGGAAGCTTTCTTACCCGTGAATCCTCGTGGACCTGGTTCACCTGCAAACAGGGGAGCAGAGGAACATTGTTAACATTTGTTTTGCTCTGATCAGCAACAGCAACCCAGCCCAAAATGCAGAACAGTCTCATGGTCTTTAATTTGCAGGGCAGGAATGGGTAACAGGGTTAGATCCCTTCTTTTCCTACCAAGTGAGAGTTGAGCCATGCTTAAAGTGGCCACCTCCTTGCGCTGAGTTACCAAGTCCATGTTCTATTTTGCAAAAAAAGATTGTTCCCCTTTCTTTAATGGCAAATCTGAAGTTTTGAATGCTCCTGAACCTCGAGGGCTTGCAAAGTTGGGCTCTGCATACAACAATTGCCTTGATATCAGTACTGGAGACTAATAAATTTCTTCAACAACAACTGACTGTTTTTACTGAAGCAGGCAGGAATACTACTTAGTGACCACTATGCCGGCTCTCTTACAGCCACAGAAAGACAGGAAAGTTTCTGCAGCCAAGCTCTTCCTTCTTTCTTTTCAGTCTGTGGTGCTGAGATCCATTCAGTCTCTTGGTGAGGACTCACCTTGGTCTCCCTTCGGGCCTGGTGGACCTGGTGGACCCGGTGGGCCTGTGAGGAATGTTTCTGTAATTAAAACAAAAATGGTTCTTCATGACGTCTAACAGAACACGATACAAGTTTCCTTTCGTTTCATCTGTTCAAAACCAAGGATATGCTCTCTGGATCCACAGCAGGCAGGACATTCCCAGGGCACAGGTGAGGGAGTAAGTGGGAAGAGCCTACCTGAGGTGGACATAGAAGATCCTGGTCTCCCTGGTGGGCCTGGAGGTCCTGGCAATCCCTCTCCTATGCAAAAGGGACACAAAAAAGCTTCAGAAAAAGTGAGCCTCAGTAATGTGAGCAAAGGCATGTCAGAGCTCTTCCATCTCCAGCCATCTAGATAACTCAAAATTTTCCAGGTATAAGCTAGCGTCATTATTTTCTGTACATATCTATCCCCTTTTGCTCCTTTTCATTATAATCTGCCACTAGAGCAGATGTAGGACAGAGAAATTCCCCTATTTGTGGTGCACTGTGCCTATCCCAGCTGGCCTTTGCTGCATTAAGAGGGAAGGTTCATATGATCACACGCCTGACCTGCTCCCCTTTGCTACTGAGCAGAAAGCAAGGAACGGGGTTATGCTCCTGTCTCGCGCCCTCCTGCATGTCCTCTCTTCTGGCTGTGGAAAGCAAGCTATCACTTTGCTACAGGAAGTGGAGTGGGGATATGTTCCTCGTGGTCAGAGTTGCTACCTCTGTCCCCAGATGGAAGTTAAAGCTGGACAAGCAAGAATTAAATACAGAATTGTTTGCAGTTGTTTCCTTTGTGGATTTGAGAACATTGAGCATCTTCCCAAGAAGCATGACTTATGACTTACTAGTCTGTCTAGTAAACCTTTGCCAAAGCAAATCTGCTCCCTTGGGCAGCATCTCACTGCTGTGAAACTATATTGCAGTGAAACTGTATTAATAGGAACCCACTATGTGAAATCCTGCTTCCAGTGAAGTCAGTCCTAGCAACTCCCAGCATGTCCAAAATCATATCTGACATACTGCAAAGTGCAGGACAGAGGCACTAAAAAAAATCTCACTTTCCAGGGTTGTTTCAGAGAAACAAGCTCTCACCTGGTGGGCCACGAGGTCCAGGGGGTCCCTGCACAGATTCTCCTAATGATGAAAGAAACAGGGGTGTTAGAGGGTATTTACATGGTCAGCTGCACACTTCAGAAGCATGCCGAGTGTGTCTCTGTGCCCCTGCTTATGTACTGAACTCTGCTGTATTACATACCTGGTGGTCCAGGGGGACCTGGTGGTCCTGCTCGCCCTTGTAAATCTGCCATCACTGTGCAAATGAAACACAGACAAAAAGGAAAAAAATGTTGCTGTGAAGCTACTGCAGCTATGGAAACACTTGTTATGTTGCTGATAGAAGTTCCTGCAGTCAATGGTGGACCCAGGCAAGTGTGACTCTGTGCTGTCTGTCCTCTGCCTTGCCTCTTTGGTAAACCATTCTGTTCTGCTCCACTTATCTCCATCTTGAAATAGCATTTTCCTCCTGTGAATTCATCCTCTAATTTGCTGAGAGATTCTTCCTTCCTTCCTTGTTGCTCAGATTAACATGCCCTTTTAAACCAGTTCTCCCCTTACAGATGGCTCCATGTTCATACTATTACACTACCCTGTGCCAACACAGCGTCTGAAAGGCCAGACTGAGACCCCACAGCTCTGTGACCATCTCTCCTGCTGAGAACTGTTCTCTAACCACCACTCCTTAGCTTTCCTCTCAGTGACATGGGCCTGGTGCCATCTAACTCCTTTTGAAAGCACTTTGGAATGCATGGATGATAAGCAGGGCAAAAAGAGGTGGCTGGTACTGTTGTCCCACCACCAGACACATGCACACACACTTGCTCTATGGCCTGTTGAGGGGAAGGAGGCAGAGGCACCTCCTGTTAGCTGTGAGCAGCCTCAGGGCCTCCAGCACCTCTCCAAAGGAAGGAGTGGAAAGCCAGGCCCACTTACTCTGAGATGCCAGTGATGAGACTTCTGTCTTGATAGTTTCTACCACAGCTTCACCGGGGGATCCCTTCTCACCCCGTGGACCTTTTTCAGGAAAAAAAAAAAAAAAAAAAAAAAAAAAGAGGAGAAAGCAAATTAGTTAACTGAGAGAGGGTGACATTTTGTACACACTCCTCATCTTCCTGACAATGGGTTCAGATTTTGCTTATGTGAACTCAGTCCCTGGCTCTGATGGACACTGGACTCAAACGTGGAAATTACTGCACAATTTGCCCTAAAAGGACCATAGGAAACCAGCTAAGAAAGGTTCTTAGGAGAGTCAGCTCTGCTCAGGCCTTTCCTGGCCAGCTGTCTGCCCAATTGGCAGTGGTTTCAGTGACATTATTACTAATTTGGCTGTAGTTTGTTCTTGCATCTTTCAGAATAGCAGGAGGTATACAGCTGAACTATATCCCATACCACAGAAAGACAACTGCATTTGAGAAGTGCCTTAAAAATGTCAGCTTCCAGGAAAAAAAAAAAAAAAAAAGAGAAGAGAAGAGAAAAAGACATTTGCAGCTTCCACATCACACTGGCTCTTACTATCCCCTCCTTCCCTCGGGAAGGAAAAAAATGGAAGAATGGAAACTCTTTAAAAGATTAATTAAGCTCAATAATGCAGCAAAATGAACTGAAAGGAACAAATCTGCAAACAAAAGCGCGTGAGATTGTGCCAAGGGCTGAGAGACTAGAAACAAAAGAAAACTAATGAATTCAGTTCTCTTAAGGAGCAGAACCAAGGCAGATGGAGAATGGTACCTTGCTGTCCAGGGAGACCAGCTGGCCCAACAGGACCTGGTTTCAAAGGAAAAAAAAAAATTGCATTAGATTTTCCTGGTTCTATTTTATAGTCGCAGGACAGAATCAATAGGTCAGTTATAGGAACAGAGGCTATCAAATAATGTATTTGTCTGCTCAAGTAAATGGAATTGCTATGGGGTAAGAATTCATTAAAGTGCTTGGTGCCTCTCAGACTGGGGAAATAACCAGAATGGCACTGACCACCACAGAGATGCAATAGGTCTAACCCTCCTCTTGCATTCCCTGCTGCAAAGGCTAGTTCTATCAAATCAGCTCCAGGATTAGCGCCAGCTACACAGGTGGGACAGGCACAGAAGTGCCACGAAGACCAAGGCCCAGAAACTTTGCTGCCTGACACCAGTGTGCTGGAAGGCAGAGTATAACCTAAGAGTGGTCTTTCTGCTGTCTTGAGTTCAAAGTTAAGTTAAGACTGAAAAAAAAAAAAAAAAAAAAAAAAAAAGGCAATAATTTTGGTTCTGGTGTGAGCAGAGGGATTAGACACATGCTTGCTTTACTGAGAGGCAAAAGAGCTTGATTTGAGTTGCTGAATTTGGCCTGTCTCTAGTTTGTACTCATCAAGAGATAACAATAGTGTTCCCAGTTTCTTCATTTTCCCAGCCCGGATAGGGTAGCCTGGCAGGGACCATAAACATCAAAAGTTAAATTAAGAATTGGATGCACAGCAATGAATGCAAGCTGCCTGCAAAAACCTCTGCAGAGGAGCAGCTTCTTTACCTGGAACACCAGGGGGTCCAGTGGGGCCAGGTGGGCCAGGTGGGCCTGGGGGGCCTGGGAGAGCAATAGTCGATGAACCCTCTGAAAAACAAACATATACACTTGTAGTCGTACATAACACACATGTGCAGCAAACTTGCAACAAATCTAATCTTAAGGAATGATTTGACCATCTATAGCAACACAGGGAGCCCCCAGTACAGGTCTGGAACACAGTCAAGATGAATTTAGAACATATAACAAATACAGAGAAAGTCTTCCAAAAGCAGAAGCGCTTCAACTCTCACAGCACTACATACCAGCACTGATGACTTTGCCTGGAGCTCCAGGTTCTCCTAAGAAAAGAAAGAGACAAAAGCTGAATTTACTTTCTGGGGGGAAGATTTGTCACTGTATCAATGACATTGTCTCACTTGTCTTATTAAACATGTGATTCCTGATCTCTTTGCCCTTGATCTCTTGTGTGAGAAATCATAGCACTGGAGGGCTGTGGAGGAAGCAACAGAGCCCGGCTAATCCACAGATACAATCCAGAGAGAATCCAGGTTCTCTCTGATCTTTCCGAGCACCACATCTGCCGGAATAGACAACAGGCCTTGAATTATCTGCGGAAGGTGCACAGATTCCACTGCAGTCATCAGGCATCACCCAGGACAAAACTAGGTTTGGTAAGGTTTTCTCAGCTGGAGAACTAGCTATGCTGAGTGCCTTAGTGAGTGCCCTGCCTTTCATGTGTGCTCAGGGAGGCTTTGGTTACCAGCTATTCCACAAAACTTCCTTTCCTAAAGCCACTAGATGCCACTGTTGATTCAGTGACTGGTCAGCAGAGCATATAATCCTCCTTCAAATGAAGTGCTTAGAGAGAAAATGAGTATCAGGGAAGAAAAAACTCACCTTTAGTCCCTGGTCTGCCGGGGTTCCCTGGAAGTCCTGATATAAGGTAGACAAACAATTTTAAATAGGTAGCACAAATATTATTCTGTTTTATTCAGGTACCCCAGTGAGTTTCACTTGTAGATTTATAAAAGCAACTTCATACTCAAGAACCTGGCTTTCAGCATTTATAAGCAGGTTATGCCTACTTCACAAGGTCCCTGACAGCAGGTGGAGGGTTTCATGGCAGACTGAGCAGGTAGTATCCTTGGGCAGAGGTAAGGGCCTCCCTTCTCCCACTGCTCTCTGAACGATGGCACTGCTCACTACATTTGCCTATAACTTCCCCCAACTACTGCTCCCTGTTCTGAGGCTCCAGGGTAAATTCCCTGGTGACTTGCCCCCCCAAACCACTTCTGCTTGCAGAACATCACATCCTCTGTTTCCACCTCTCCCCTGCTGCTGATTAGAAGGATTTTTCAGTGATATGCAGGGAACTGAAACAGGTTCTTTGTTGCAAAGTATGTTCTGGGCAAACTTTCAAACACTCCAAGGCTCTGCATTCCTCAAAACTTATGCGCCAACCATAAAGTCTGTCTCAAAGGCCAAGAAAGATGAAGAAACCTTGGAATATCACTTTGAGAGCCCTGAGTTGCACAGAGGGAAAATTACAAAGGGTTTTTGCCCCTATCAGAGTGTGTCATTGATAAATTTAAACATGGTGAAAAAGCCTACCTGGAGGTCCTTGGGGTCCTGTGAGACCTGGGGGAAAAAAAAAAGGTAAAAATTCTAAGATATCTAAACAAATTTTGGGCATGGGGAAGGATAGACAAGGAAAAAAAAGATTACATTTGGTTAAAATTATAGCACACAGCCCACAAGTGGTGCAAGTTGGCTTAGCACCTGGTATGTAAACTGAATGTTGGCACTGCTGTTCTGTCCTACAGTGTGTGCAATCCTGAGATCACAAAGGGTCTAAATTCCCTTTGTGTTTTCCTTTTATCACCGTCTACGGAGATCCTCTTCCAGGCTTAACTTCAAAATAAGACTGGAAATTATTGATAGAGACATGTTCCTGACCAAGAAAAAATGTATTTTTGTTCTCTGTATGCTTTTACCTGGCTCTCCTGCATCTCCAGAAGGTCCTGGAGGGCCTCGGGCTCCTGGCATTCCCATAAGACCTGGTTCACCTAGGGATATAATCACCGTTAACAACCCATGATTCACAATCTACCAATCCAATCCATTCAAGCCTGGACACTGGCCATCCCATCCATTGTATCTTCATAACCAAGTGGCCAATTTCAGCATCAGGATCTGGGAGGTGAACCCCCATGACAGCAAAGAATTGCAGTGAGAACAATTCAGTCACAAATTTACAGCTGGCTCCATTATATGTCTCAGTTCCATGCTTACAAGGTTGACTCTGCAGTTTTCCTGGGATAGTGAGACATGTCCCAGGACATGAATCGGCTGCCATCTTATCCCACCCTTTTTACAAATCAACTGCCTGCCAAATCAGGAAGTACATGCTCTTCTACCAAAAAAGGAATCTCTTACCTTTTTCACCTGGCTTCCCATCACGGCCAGCTTGTCCTGTCCAAAAAAAAGAGATTCTCAGGGACTGATAAAATAGTACCACAATTGCCCAGTCTTCCTACTAAGTGGAGCACAGCCCTAAACACCAGGAAGTGGCTTTTCTTCTTACTGCATCTGGATAAAACCTTGGCTGCAGTTACTGAAGATCCAGAAAAAGTTCTCTTGAAACTGAAGTGTAGGACAACTCTGAGTGTACAGATTGATTTTAGCTATCTAGGGAAAACACCTGTGATCAAAACCAATACAATTCTGTTCACAAGTTGTTCCCTTTTCTGTGCTCATAAAAACAGACTTAGGTGGAAATGACACTGTCCAACATATAAACATAGCTTTTTCTGTTACTCACCTGGTGGTCCTTTAGCCCCTGGCTCTCCTGGAGGACCAGGTATACCTCTTGAGCCTTGTTCACCTGTAATGAGATGACGCGAAAATGGATCAAATAAATCTTGGTGAAGATGCAAGTTATGACCTTTAGCAATATTTGGTGCTTTGCAACTGAAAACCGGCATTGACAGGATGCTCAGACCTCATGATTCGTGACTGCTTCTGGGCATTAAAAGTGCTCAAGGGAAGTAAATACAGGGCACATGAGGGAGAATTTCCCCAAAAGACAAATACAAAGATTCCTACCAAGGATGGGAACTTAGAACTTGAGTGCATAAAATAGAACTCCTATAACCAGCAACTTTTTTCAGAGAGCTAACCAGGATTGGCTGGGCTATCTGTTCTTTGAAAATTAAAATAATGCATGTGTATATTAGACAGGCTGCTACTTCAAGGAAACAATCCACTGACCTGTCATTCCACGAGAACCTTTCTCACCCTGGTCACCTGGAGTACAAAAAAGAAAAGGATTCTGTGAAACTGTTTCATTGTGAAATCTTTTCATCAGAGAAAGGCAGTCTGCTTTCTGACAAAAGCACAAAAGAGCAAGCCAAAGAAGGGTAGGGTTAATTCCCATGGACAGTATTCATATCTAAAGGAAACTGAATAAAATATCCATAAAAGATATTTAATGGATCAACATACCTTTGGGTCCAGGGGCTCCAGCAGCTCCTTTCTCCCCTGAAAGATAAATGGATGATTGAACAATAGCAATAGCAAGTCAGAAGGAAAAGGAATTTCATACAGCAAAGAAAGTCATAGAAGGAACACAGAAACTCCGATATCAGAGAAACTCAAACTGGAACATCCTTTCCTTCATTGCAGCTCCATCCATCCATCCATGTTTCCTCATCCAGATTTCTCTATTATCTATCTCTTCTGTTTCTCAGTATTTTCTTGTAATCACTGAGTCTAGTTCCTCCTCCTCTTAAGCTTTACTCTGCTGCTAGCACCTTCACACTATGCTCAGATCAAGTGTGTTTCTCAGAGCAGTGCTGGAAAAGGAACATCAGCTAGTGCTGCTCTAATTGCACAGGGGAAGAGAAGTTTACCTTTAGCACCTGGGAGACCTGCTTCTCCTCTAAATCCTTGTAGGCCAGGAGGACCTGCAGAAAAATGAGATGAGGGACTTAATTCACCCCGCTTATGAGTAAGCACCGCTAAGGAAGACAAACTGTGAGAAGCTGTTACTATTTTTTTTCCCTCTAGTCTATAAGGCACCATAGCAAAGGAAGGCAGCACTCACCTGGAGGGCCCTGGGGTCCTGGAGAACCCGTCAGACCTGTGAATAAGGAACATGAATTTTCTTTCAGTATCATCACAATTAGAAAATGAACAAAATATCTTTGAGTTTGACCCACAGCATCCACAACCCAATAGATATATAAGAGATCAGAATTTCCCCAGCCCCTAGAAGAAATGGCATCACTGGCATCTTGAAAATCAGGACATGGAATCTACACAACTTAGTTCTTGTAACCTAGAGGAAGTGGTTTTCCCTAAGGTAAGGTAAAAAGACTAAAGCCTTCCATCTTGGCTGAGATGCTGGGATCTGTGCTCCAGGTAGGATCCATTCTTTATAGAGCAATTGGGATCCCCGTTACTTGAACTGTAGAGCTGTAACTCTATTAACAACCTGTTAGGGGCATGGAATTTACCCTACCATATCTGAAAGCAGAGAAAAAACAGATAGAAACATATCATATATTAAAGATCAACATTTTTTGAAATCTCTCTGCTGATCCCCTCTCTCACTAAAAATCCCTCATAACTTATTTCTTTAAAGGTTGTATGTACCTACCAAAGTAAATTTTAGTTAAAATTAGGACTGCCAATTTATTTTTCTGGTTAATAAAGTGCAATTTAAGTGAAACAGGAAGGCTGGAGTGTTCATTTTCTCCTCACAGTGCACCTAGACAGACTGCTAGGTTCTCTCTGTCCATATTTACCTTTAAGGCCAGCAGAACCTGGGGGACCAGGTGGCCCTGGAGGACCTGGCTCACCAACAGCACCTGCAGAAAAAGAGCATAAATAGATAATTTAGAATACAATTGTGATCCCATTTTCCCATTCCCCATTTTCCATTATTATTTTCTCTGGCAAGCGTCATGAACAATTTGCTAGGTAATCTGCTTGTCAGTTCAAAACACACAAACAAGCACACATGGTCCAAGAAAAAAAATCCCATCTCACTGATCTTTAGGATGAGAAAGAGAAGAATCCCCCAGCTTAGGTGAGTTGGATAGCAGGGAAGAAGATGACCTTGATGCTAAGAGCTTTTACTTCTGCCAAGCTTAAACTTGACTGTGAAATCTGGAAAAACAAAAATACTTGTTCGCCCTTTGTATGCTTGGCACAAAAATCCCTTAGGTCAGATTTGTCTGTGTTGGGAAAATCTAAAATGAAATTTGAATAATCAAATAAAATCCTATTCCTGAGGTGTCTGATAAATCAGGACCAAACTCCAGCTTTTGTCTATCTCAGCTTTATCCAAGAACAAGAGACCTAGTTCCTACCTCTGTCTCCTTTTTCTCCAAATCCAGGTGGTCCAGGCTCTCCTCGAGGTCCTGGTAACCCTTCTCGACCTCTCTGTCCCATGGGACCCTCCATACCAGGATCACCTACAGGAGACAAATGCCTTGTTAGAAAAGCTGTCTTTACACAGGCCTTGGGCAAGAAAGATCCATGTCTGCCTCCACAAGGGAAGGCAATGATCACACCAAGCTGATGTCTGTATTCCCTTGTCAAGTGCCAAACAGCTGTGAGGGACTCACAGCGCTGCTGAAGATGCTTACCCATGCTCCCTTTCTGTCCTTTTGGTCCTTCTGGCCCTTGGTGCCCAATTGGACCAGGAATGCCTGGAAAGAAAAACACAGCAAATGTTCAAAGTCCTTGTCTGTGTACCATGAATGAATACTTTGCAAATTAGAGGAATCTGGGGACCTTAAACCTGGAGGGATTCAACAGCTGGGCTAAAGGATTTATTATTTGCAAGTTGGGTACTTGAACAGGTATGTCTTTAGAAGAGCACAACAAATATAAGAGCACAAGGAAGTCAGGCCAAGTACTCATGTAGCTGTGGGACTCTTTCAAAAGTAGGCTGGGATCTTCACACCCCCGAATTAGTAATGCTCAAATAAAGAAAAGTCAGGCTGAGGCCTTGCTTATAACCAAATCTCTGTAACTCAGCATCAAGGTATTAATCAAGTGACTTAGTCCATCTGCACCTTGAGCAAGATTTGCAGTGCAAAATTTGTTCTTGTCAACAGTAATGTCAACAGTAGCATCACTAAGTGTCCTCCCTCAGAGGGAAATTGTACTACAGCTCACCTGGGACACCAGGAAGTCCTCGATCTCCTGCAGGGAGAAAGAAATAGACAGTCAATGAGGAATACAACTTCCCTGTTTTTTACATTGACTGATCCTCACCCCCTCATAAAAAGGAGTTTACGTTCCTAGCGTGTTTACAAGTTCTACCTTCTCCAGCAATGCCATGCTGAGCCCCTTGTATTTATGCAATGGTTGAATTGTTCACAGTACACAAAAACCTCTGAAGCATTTTGTGATTTAACCAGGTATAGTTTTACCTCAGGAATGATTTTCATCCAGGTGAAAAAATATCCAAGATTCAAAATAAGAATTGTTCCCTCTCCTACTGTGACCTCTAAAATTGCCTTTGCCAGAAAGAGCAAAGACTATCTTAACAATATCTGAACCACAAGGTGCATCAGATTATCTAACTTCTGGGGCAATAAAAATTCATATGCTACCTAGGCCCAATGGAAGGCTGTCAAATGACCTGAAACAGCAGGTAACTCCAGACTCACCTTTAGGACCTTGCATTCCCATGTCACCTGAGAAAAAGAGAAGAAAAATAAAATCATGAGAGATCCTGGGGGTATTTCCAGTGATTACACATTTATTTTGTTTTTCTAGTTGCTTTTTAGACTTCAATAACATATGAACAAGCTCCACACCAGCACCATGCAGGACCAGATCCATCTCACCAGTGACATACAGGATCTGGCCTTTCACACTCACACAATGTGTTGGGTGATTGGGCCTCTTGTATTAATTCTGCATGGGACCAGCCCCTCCACAGTTTAAGTAGCAAACCAGCTTCATGCTTTTTTTTTTTTTTTTTAAAGTATAAACCAGCATCAACTTTCTCACTGCCAACTGCCTCTTTTGTGGCAACATCCACTCCAAACCTGAGCATTGCCAGCACCAAGGACTAGGACGGGGGAACAGAAGGACTAGATGGCTATACCTTTCATACCAGGTTCTCCTCTCTCCCCTCGGAAGTAGCCTGCAACAGGAAGCAAAGGTACTGTTAGGCTGTATTACACAACAAAATAGCTACTTGCTTCACATACAAAGGTCCTTCTAATTAGATTTTGAGGCTGCAGGTAGCACAGGCTGTCAAACACTATATGGCTTTGGGAGTAGAGTTTCCTCAGCAAATTTGCCTTCACAAACCCTTGAACTGCTAAGAGTTACATGAAACCTCTGAAGCTGGGAAAATGCAGGCTCCTCTCTTCTTAGCCCATTTCCATTGAAAGAGAAGCAAATAATCTTACCCCTTGCTACCAAAAGTAGCATGAGAAATAAGCTGTGGGTTCATTTTTTCTGTGCAGTTCTTTCAAAATGGAAAACTCACTTGCTACAGCTTCCTTTCTTCTCCCCTCCCTGCTAGCTTTGAAGGATGCACCACCTCTGTCAGTTGGCAGTGTTCTGTGCTCCAGCAAAGCTCTGTGAGGACAGGTGAGGACTCTGTATTTGAGAGACTGCATTGCACTCTTGAAGTCCTGGTCTTTAGGTCCTTAGGAAGTCAAACTCTTCCACTCCCCTTTAAATAATCTGGTCTCATGCAACATGACAGACATTTACTCTGCTCACCTCGTTCTATTTCCTTGTTCAGTCTGCTCTTCACCATCAACCAAACTGATTCTTCATTTTCAAGAGGGAAGGTTGAAGAGGATGCCACACCTTGAAGATAGTCTACTCTTGAAACATCTTTTGCTATGTTTGGACTCCCTTGGTTAACTGCCAGGAAGCTGTGATTGATTTTTTCCAGGTCATCCACACGAGATTTCAGCTTTCTCACTTCTTCCGCTGGAAGGTTAAAGTAAAATGCTTGGGAACATGTAGATGCAGGTTCTATTCCAGGGACTTCTAATAGCAGTGACAAGGCAACACTGTGACAGAGAGCTACGGACGCTGAATTTTGCAGGATTATTCTTTGCATTTTTTTTTTTTTTTTTTCCTAGCAGGGAAATCTTGGAATTTAAATGACAGCTTTGGAATCTGCTAGTCTCAGAAGGGAAGAAAGACCTCAGACCTCAGAAGTTTTCCCACTTTCCTCACCCCAAGACTATATAAATACTCATTGAAGGTTTATATTCCTTATCCATTCTTTCTGTCCGTTTGTAATATGTTGGTGGCAGTCACAATTTTGAGCACTGAACACGTTCCTCCTCAGCTCTCTGGCTTGGCACCTCTGGTAGTGAGTTACAGTTTGCTTGGCCTCTTTGCCAGCTTAAATCCTCTGTTACTCTTTCTATTCCATTCAAAATTTTATTCCTCCATACAAACTCTCTCCTGCAAGCAGAAGGGGAACCTTACCTCTGCAGCTTCCCTCTCTCTCCTTCTCACCATGGCTGTAATCTTTCTCAGGGACAGGGCTACACAGAGCTGGATTTCTGTTCAGTCCCAGTGTTAACTACACATGGAGGTCTGTGACCCAGCCAGCTCTTGCAGCTATTTCTTACCCAGAGCAATGAGTCCAAAGAGTAACCCGAGGAGAAGCAGCCAGGCCAGAAGCAAACCGAGGAGCCATTTCCACCAGCTACAGCAGGAACCACAGGGACACCAAGATGGTGCTGATCCAACCACACCCCCTGCATCGCCATTTCGTATTTCTGAAAGAGGGAAGTGGCACTCTCACAGTGAACAGCTCCTTGACTTCAGAGTCAAAGAGTCAAAGTCTGAATAGCAACACTTACCCGCATATGTTGCTTTGTCCCTTGTTGGTACTGATTTCAGTCCTCCTGTTGTAACAGCAGAAGATTTAACAGTCTTTCCATGCACGATCAAACTTGGAGGATGGGTTTGCGGGGGGAAGGTAGTAATGGAGGCAGAAGGAGGTAGTTCTCTTGCATTGCCATAGTGGCAAACTCTTACCATTTGCATCTGATTTTAGGCCTGTATCTGCAGCGTAAGAAGAAGAAAATCCTTGCTTCTCTTTCTTCAATGTGTCTTCTGCAAAGGATCCTGAACAGGAACCAAGTGTAATTGAAAACGTTACAACAGGAGTTCAACCAAGCCTATTTTTTTTTCTAAAGGCAAAAGGCATGTTTTTTTAGTAGGAAGACACAACAGTTCTGTCAGTTTAAGCCAGCTGCAGATCTAGTTTCTGTTTTTGAGGCTCCTGAGCTCCGTGAAATGTCCCAAAGCATGCTCTGGAGCTTTAAATGCACAGGCTAGACCTGCTGCTGGCATGGTTAAAGGCTAAATGCCTGCCCAAGCTTCATGGCTGGGTTGCAGGGGTTTGAGTCAGATGTAGTGTCCTGAACTCTGAACTCCACAGATAGAGAAGACCCTACACTGGCAGAGTTGATCTGGCTGCATGTGTAGGACTGTTCTTATACATTCCCAAGCCACACTGTTCTCACTGAAGCTCTCTTAAAGTATATGATCTCTAGATGTGCCCTGTGGAGATGCTTCTGATTTACCTTCCCCTTATGATCACTCTCCATTTCCCTACCCTCAGCATACCCACACATCCCAAGGAAGAGAAGTTACCTCCATTAAGCCCGGTGTTCGAGGCACTAAAGACTTTGCCACTATCCTTTGTCATGATCAAGAGCTCCATCTCCTTCTTTGCTGGGGCATTGTCTTTCTCCAGCAGCAGGAACTTGCAGTCTTTGCGTAGAATGTCATCCCCCTGGGAGCTCAAAACGGTTCCTCCTGGAATATTGGTAAAGGATGGGAAAGATGAGGAGATGAGAATGGCCAAAGAGTCATAACTATACGTTACAACACTTGTTCATGAGAAAAGGGAGTCCTGTTGTGATCGGGGTTGCCACTATTACAAGCCAGCAAGAGACACACTGATCACTTGAAGCTAAGAGGAGAGCTGTGTTTCATTAGCTTTATTAGAGGTGTCTTTAGATATCTCACTAGCAGGGGAACAGTTTCTACAGGAAATGGAGAGCATGTAGAATTCAATCACATATAAAAATGATTTGCTCAATGACCACCTCACTCCTCAAACACACCTACTACAGAATCATAGAAACTCAGTCTTAGAGAGACATCCAAGGTTCATCAGAGCCAGCACATCTTAAGCGGATGAGCAGAGATACTCTGTGAAACACAAAGCACACCATATCCTTGGGTGCCAGGCATGCTTCTGAGGCTTTTAACTGTGGCTCACTGAGGTTGGGCTAAGACCAAACAAGGCTCAAAAATGTTGATGTGGTCACCCTTCTGCCATTAGGCAGTATCAAATATAACTGGAACGGTGTACAAACCTGAGCCTGCAGAGAAATTGACACAACATTGAAAATTAAGATACACAGACTGGTATTATTCCATCACTCTAGCATGAAGCTGGAGTAAACCTACATTAGAAATATTATCATAACTTCTGTTGTATTTCCACCTATTTTTAAGGCTTGCCTTTGAGAGTACTTGGATTACAAAAGAAACTTGACTTCCCTTAAACAAAAAATAAAAGTCTCATTCATAGCTGTTGTAGTTACAGATTAATAAGCTTGAAAAGAGACCAAAGGCCAGTAGAAAGGCCTCAGCTTCTCTCATTAATCAAACAACAATCTGATCATCAAATCCTTGATTTTTGAATGGTCAAGGCTGACACTACCGATAAATAATGGTTAAGTGTAACCATGCAAATGTTTTGGCTTCGTATGAAGCACAGTATCACATGTGTGATCTACCCAGTTACTTGTCTATTGAGCGGAAATAGCTTCAATAAGATTATCCAAGTTCCCACAAAGTGGGGGAGATCTCAATCAGGCCAGCTGATTTTCTCATTCTGAGCTTCTGGCTCATTTGCCTTCTTTTCAGAAAGGCACCAGTGAGGGGCTTGGCTAGTGACGAATCATGCTCCTGAGGAGTCAGGTGTTAGTAGCACATAGCTGGCTGAATCTCTAACTCACTGCTATCATGACATGCTTGTACAAAGCCATGCCTAAACAACCATAAGTGGTACACTCACCTGCTGAGGCAGACACACCAGTACTAGTCATGGTGTTGCTCTGAGAAGTGTTCTTCATCCCATATGCTGCAATGAAGAAATCCCAGAATGAAAGAGACTGAGGACAACAAGGTACCTACATATACCAGCCTTGGGCTACACACCACCTCAGGAATCTTTTCTCATTTAGAACACTGAGGAAAACTCATATGAGCAAGGGCTTCCCTAGTAAGCAAGTTTCTAGTGCTTACATAGGGACTGGGAGCAATTCCTGCATAGGCAAAGGAGAGAAAATGTTCCTCAATATCTCCTCACACCACCCTGCTCCACACCAGGAGAGGCCAATGAAGGAACCTCTGTCAGTACGAACATTCTAATCACTTCAGAAAAAGTGGGAGAAGGCAGCACACACCACTGACTCCCACATTTTCTCTAGGCTTAAATTGTTGCTGACCTGTGGAGGCTGCAGAAGCATTTTGGGTCAGGGTTGAAGAGTTTGGTGACAGGTTGTTTTGAACTCCAAACACTGCAAAGAAAAATTACAGGAGTTATAGGAGTCCTGCAGTGCAGTTAATTGTACATGTTTGCCAGGACAGTTATGCCGTGAAAGTCTGAAAGGAAGAACAGAAAAATCTGACCTGTTGAGGAAGTGCTCAGGCCCGTGTTCAGAGTATGATTGGTGGGAGCCAGGTTATTTGGAACACCAAAAACTGCAAAATGAGGAAATAAAATTTTATTACTTCTCTGGAATCAGAAATCCAGCACCAAGACAGTGGGACAGCTACAGAACTTAAGAGTAAGGGTCACTTGAAAATGCAGTTAGTGAAAATGCACAGTAATTGCACAGAGGAAAAATCTTGAAAATTGTGACACCAAACCATGCTTTTACAGAACTCACAAAGTGGAGAAAATCCCTTATCAGACAAGTTGCAATCATGAGATAATGTGAGAAAGCAAAGCTTTTAGCAGTACACTATCATGAAGCTTGCTGCACTCTTTCTCTGCATCTGGGAAATGACAGCATCCCTGGTACTTAGAGGCAGGTCTTACAAGGTATAATCACAGCCAAGATTTATTGATTACATCTTTATATAAGAGGACTGAAGGATTAGGACCAGGTGTTCTTACAATGGGCCAGAATCATCCGAAGTTCACTGAAGTCTAAAACTAGTTTTGATAGACAATGTGAGACTCACTTAAGTCAATAACAAAGCTATCATAAAAGTTCAAAGACAGATCAGGCAGCCAGGACAATTGATCCTCACAAACAAGAACTTTCAAATACAGTCAGTGTGGAAGCAGAGAGCAGAAAAGTTACAGAAAAGAAGAGGAAATGTAAGCCTATCTTCTGCCACCTTGATTTTTCCATCATTTAAGTTCTCTCTCCGCAGAAAGAGCACTACTGGTGACCCAGCTTTAGTATGGAGTTTTGTCCTGCCAGCCTGGGCAGTCCCGGGAACATACCTGATCCTGTAGAGTGAGACATAGCATTGATCAAGGACGAGCTCTGGGCCATGCTGTTGTGGTATCCACCAAGGGAAGAGCCAGCAGGCAGAGTTGAGGACCAAGTGTATGAAGGGAGGGCAGTATTCAGTATTGCTGTATCATATGTCCCTGACACTGTTAAAAAAAAAAAAAAAAAAAAAAAAAACACAAAACAGTAATGGTTTTCAACAGGACCAGGCTTGTGACTTAGCATGCACTGCAGGTTTATGTGGCAGACAGATGCCTTAGATTTCAATTAACATAGTGGAGTCCATGCAGTGACTCCAGGTTAAGATGGTATAACTGATCCCAAATGCCAGCAGATTACAGCCCACCTGAATTTTAAACAATGGAATAAAGACTGACCTGATAGCATGACCATTCATAAAATGCCTTGAAGAGATTTCATTATTTATAGATGCTGTGATACCATAATAAAACACTTAACGTACTTTGTTCCATGTTCCTGTTAATAAATCATCCTGGAGCATGAAACCTATGACTTTTGCTTCCCACATGTGTGGCTCTGGTTCACTCATGTACTGGACTAAAATTCCCAGTTTGAGACAGGATTTGAGCCAGCAGAAAGAAAAAAGACATTCCTTGTTCCTATATGCTGGTGCAGAACAGTGGAGTGAATGTGAACACCACTGCCTCAAGCACTGCAGTGGGGCTTATAAATAGCAAAAGCTAGTTATAACATTTCAAATAGTATTTCTATTATTATCAAATTCTGCTGATTTCTGAACCAGTGGTATGGCCAATAAAACAAACACTGACTCAAATGTTGTCTACAGTGCTATCTTCATCTTGCTCAGAGACGAGATCATGCCACTGTAAGACATGTTTACTTAGAGCTCTTGCCTCTGCCAGCAGCACCTCTGGATTAAAGCTGGTGGCAGTAGGAACTGGCTTAACTCTATGGAAGTTAGACAAGTCACCAGAATGGCTCATGGTAGGGCAATATTTGGATAGCCCTCTGGCATTCTGCCCCTTTCTTTTTATTGCCAGCACTACCAGGGACAGAGACCATGTATTCTTACTCTGATGTTCTTAGCAACTGGGTATACTGGGTACTTTTATGGAAAAAAATGTTTGGAAGGCTCCAGCATTGCTAACCGTTCTCTGCCACGTACCTGACTGAGAGCTCTCAGTAACCATCTTTGTCTCCACCACTGCTTTTTTCGGTATTGGGAGAGTACTTGATGGTGATCGAGTAGGGCTGCAGCTGGCTGATCGACTTCCTTTCAGCAAACGTTTTACATCATCCAACTCTGTCCCTGGCAGGAAAAACAAGCATACAGACTTATCCAAAAGCCATTGTTTAATTGATCTGTAATCCTGCCCAGGCTAAACCATTTAGTGGAATTTACCTGTGAGTGTCTATGAAGTTGTACTTTTCTGGGGGTGCCACTGACTTAACAAAGTTTCAAGGGCCTCATTTCAGGGTCTAAGTATAACTCTACCCTTGTAAGACCACCATCTATCCCACAGCATGCTTCCTTGTTCAGAAATGGGAGATAAATGAAACTTCTTACAGCAGAAAAATGGGATTACATGCTGCTATCCATCATCATGAAGACTGGATCCTAGAGACACTGCAGACCTACCTAGAGCAGCAACACTCTCTATGTTATACCTGTTCCCCCTGGAGTATAAGCCATTGCACTTACATCTGCCGGAGGGAGATGCACTCTGCAGCCGGACTCGTATTTCACTCTCTGGGAAGGGAAAAAAGCAGATCACGAATATGGAGTGAGATGTATTTATGCCCTGAGCTGGAAATGAATTTTTAGGCTGAAGTGAATTCCTTCTTTCCTGATGTCCACGTTACCTTGCTATTTGATCTAAGCAGCACTCATGGCTTATGTGAATTTGTTGTAAATTGGTTTGAGTGACTTTTTGTTTTGGGGTCAAATTTCGCTACTTTTAATTCCAGAGAGCAGTATTTTGCTCCTTGAGGGCCTATATTGAAGTCAACAGAATTGTCAGCGCCAATCAAATGCAAGGCCTGATTATACAGTCCTCAATGACATTGATATTCCAACTCATCACAATTACTATTATTCTACTGGGTGAAAACCTACAGAGCCAAAAGAAGCCTCAGGATTTTAAGGCTCACTAAATACACAAGTTCCCTACTAATTACTGGGTAAAATTCACACTGCCATCTATATCGTAGGGTGTAGGATTTAGGCTCTTGCAACCTGCTGCCTTTTGTTTTGGCTCTTTGAATGTAATCCCCAACTTGACAAAAACTCCATTGAATTAAAATTATCAGGTCACAAGCAGACATTTATTAAGCCAGCATTCTCACGAGGTACTCCATTTTATTACTGACTTTTATTACTGACTCCAGCACAAGAGAATGAATCTGATTTGGTGGGGCAAGCCTTTAAACTTGCTACCCACGAGCAAGCTGACCAGCCAGGACATGTGAAACATGCTCCTCAAAATGAAATCTGAAAATGCATGCACTAGAAAAGAAACACTGACTTTGGCATTCAGGTGGAGAAGCTGATAGACAGGGGCAATTTTCTGAAGTAGTATGAGAAACTGCAGCTGATTCTCCACTTTATTATGTATGGCCGAGTTCTGCTGGGATGTATGTAGTGTGCTAAAGGAGACTGTGAAGATCTGAGGTAGAATAATTGGTAACTGTGACATTCTCCAAGAGGAGTATGCAAGAGCATACGTTGATTTATATCCACTGCTAAAATTAACTTTGATAGAATGACATTATAGTTTCCTCCTCAAGCAACTGGGAACATATATTAAACTCTTACATAGTGATATAATCCTGCTTTCCCCTTGCTGTTAATAAATTATTAGAAGAGCTGAATGATTTAAATGATGCAGTTTTACAGCAAGCTTGGTAAACACACCACAACAAGTCCATAATTTCTTCAACATCTCCTTACCACCAGCATGAGACCTTTTCAGGGAATGGCCTTACAGTTTGTTACATACATCTCAGGAGGAAGAACATAAATACAGCATTGTAAAATTGTCAGAGGGGGTCACAGAGCATGGGTGGACTGAGTTTATGATAGTAAACAGTCAAGATGGAAAACTATGTTCTACACCCCCAGATGTCAAGGTCCCAAAGCAGATCCTCCATTCTGATTAAGTCCTAACCACCATGACCTTCACTAGAGTCCATTTTTACACTGGTCCTTTATGCAATTGCTTACAGATAAAATGGTTCACATCTGTAGTGGTGTAAATCCACATACCTTATCTGACTCTAGACTTAAACTGTTTGATTCTAGCTAAGGAATAGATCTGTTTAACACACCCTGAATTATACTGAATAATAAAAAAAGGAGGCTTCTAAAAGAGCAGTATCACTCACCTCGACTTTGGCTTCTCCCTCGTGTAGAAGCAGATGCTGTGAACACCAACAAGAGAAAAACAATATTAGGTCTTAGTGCTTACAACACCTCTGAAAATGAATACATGAACCCTGCTCAGAGTGCTGAAATTCAGGCAGCAATCTTCTTTACTTGAGGCACAGCTGGGGGCATTGAATCCTCAGTTTCTGTCAGGCCCTCTTTAGACCATGAGGCATCTCAAAGAGTGTATAGGTCCATTTCTGGACCACCTGCTGTTTCTGTTTGTACACAAAAATGTTGTTCACAGATGGTGATCTCCTATTTCTACAGGCCAATAGGAGGATAATAGCCCTGTTTATGCCATCAACCAAGGCTGGATACTGTGAAGCCCTGTCTCTTCCCTGAGCCAGAAAGACAACCTGATCATATCGTTTCTCTGCCTGTACTGAACATAATAGGCCTGTCAGAGTTTGGACAGGGCAAGCTCATACCTGCTGACAACATTCAGTATAAATATACCACTTGAGATCCAATTCATCTTTCCAATTACATGATATAAACATGTTGAAGTCTAGAAAAGAGCTAGTGGAAGAGGAAATCTAGCAATGGTTCAAAATCTTAAAGGGCTATACTTTCTGGCTTGGAGTTATTCCCCTAGCTATGGGACAGCAAATGTCACAAAGTGCCCTACGTCTCTGTTCTTCTGTCCATGTCCTATGCCATATGGGGATCATTACAAGAGCAGCTGAAGGCAGTAGGTATAGTAGGCATATATTTTATATATATATCTATATATATATTTATATATCCACTGCACTGATGTAAATCTCTAATAACTCCTTTGCAATCAGGAGCTGCACTGGCTGCCCAGTATAGTGGCAGCACTGGCAGGGCAAGACACATTAATGTGTGAAATTGTAGTCACCAACTCACATGACCTTGCTGTAATACTCAGAGGGACAGTTCTGAAAGAACATACCAAACTCTTTTCTGGGGAACTCTGGAGAAGAGTTAGCACTGGAACTCCCTGCAAAGAATAAAAATATGTCATTAATACTTTCTAGAAGACCATTAAGCACTTTCCAAGTATGTCTTCCTGGTACGTGTCTATTCCCACTGGGTAATAAACATTTCATTCAAAAAGAGCTATTCAGGATGACATAAAAGAGCTGCTAATGTCTTTCAATAAAAATATGGCACAGCTCTTCTTAGGAATGAACATTACTATAAATAGGACCCCGCCATTAAAATATGTACTTGCTGGCTTATTTCCTAGCAAAGCCACAACAGGATTTGTGTGCTAATTAGGATAATCATGCGTTAATATGCTGGCAGTCCCAATTGACCTCAGAGTGCACTACCCATTGCCTCCTTTCTATGGCATGTTCTGTGATACCTTCATACGTTGCATGGCGGCTGACATATGTTTTTCTTTCAAACGTTGAACCAGGTGACTTGGTGAGAGTTGAGCTGGGAGACTGTGCTTGTCTGTAGCCAGATGATGATGATGAATTCAGTCTACCACTTCCACCTATAGACAAAACAAAATGCCCTCAGCAAATGGAAAATATGCCCTGGGTGTACAGTTTACATGTCCTGAGTGCTTTATGTTCCTTTCTTTGGAGCTGGACAGATTTCCATTGGTATCTCACAACTAGAGATGGGCAAGAACCACATTTAGAACTAACTCTGACTGTCCTCAACATTCACTGCAGAGAGGAATTTGTCTTTCTGGTTTTAAAATTATTTTTGTCAGTGATCTCCATGACTGCAGCATTTGGCCTAAGAAGGTGAATTAGCCATTTCTACTGAGCAGGAAGACGTCTGGCTTTGGATGGGGCTGGGTTTTGGTTTGGATACAGATACACTTGTAAACTCCAGTGTTATACAACACAGAAACTGGGAGATGATTGAGCAAAGCTCCTAGCGCTGAAGGATGCAGTTCATGAGCTGAGGGAAGGCAGACAGGAGTGCACTTCCTTTCCAAAGCAACCAGCCACATTCTCACTTAGTCATGCCTTACTCAGTCCATTTTCTGGAGAAGTGATAGAGGTGTGAGTCAGGCCCAAGGCAGCCTGGAGGTTATTGGTGTTATATTTAGACAGAGGGGAGAATTTCCCTTCCTAATTCACATCAGTGCTGTGGAAAAAGAACTGAGCAGCCATAATGAATGTTTGGTTTGTGGAGGGACCAGACTCTTGTTTGATATCTACTGCTGGAATGTGACCAGAGTGCAGCACAAGGGGAGCCCTGTGACAAAGTGCAATATATGCATGCTGATCAGCAGGATCAGACTGGACGTTGTTTACCCATCACTGTAAAAAAGAGCACGCCCTTGTGTTCTCAAAGTATTTTCTAGCTCATTTTCCCCTCTACATGGACCTGTTTTGTTCTGTGACTTTTCCACTTAATTCAGCAGAAAGAACTATAGTGACAAGTGGGCCTCTGCTGGAGGCATTCTGCAAGCAGAATGGGAAAGCAAAGATTAGAAAATGTTTGTAAATCTTGAAGGGCTCATTATCTCAGAAATACAAATTCTTTTCCCTTCTACAGACTGGAAAGAAATAACAAGTAGGACGGCAATCCCACAGAGTCATTTAAGTAAAGAGCTTTCAGGAATGGGTTTAGTTCTCAGTTAGACTGGTGCCAGTCTAGACAATTAGATCTTTACTGGAGTTACTTCACATTTGCCCTGAGGCAAAGGGATTCCACACTCTGGCCTTTAACTGGTAAGAGGCTGACTGTCTGTCAGATCTACTGGGAATGGCTCATTCACCCTTTGAGCTTCCATATCCCACTTCCCTCCCTTAGACACTTGTCAGCTCTTCTGAAGCACAGAAAATGTTTTCTGTGAGGATAGTTACCCAATCTGTCCCGTTGGGGACAGAGAGAAGGGTGTGCCAGAAACTTGGCTAGAAAGTTCATTTTTCAAAAACCTTCACTATGACAATCAAAAACCTCAGCAAAGAAAGTTGCTAGAGAAGAACCCCGTTTTTACAGAGTGGACAGGACATAATGATTTAACACAACCAGAAAATATAGCAGACAATTCAAAGTGCTAAAGCCATGGATACATACACAAGAAAATCTGTTCTATGAAAATCTTTAATACTCATCTATCCTCTGCAAGATTAACAAACAGATTAATCAAAACTGTCTTTTGAAGAAAATGCTCAGAAAGATTGTGATTTGGAAATCCTGAAAGAAGGGAAATCTGATTTCCAAATACTTAAGGACAGTAGGAATGACATTTTTTGTTATTGTCCTCCTGAAAGAAAGAGTTTTTCAAAAGTTAAATAAAAGTAACCCGAAATCAAGTTTTCCCTGTGGAAAATGGGAATTTTGCCATTTACTCACCGATCCTCACAAACAGCTTTAGGGAAGGAATACCTTTGCTTTGAGTGTTTGTCATTTCTACTTTCAGAAACTCTGTTTTTCTCACCTCTGCCTCAATCTACCTCCCTGCCCTCAATCTCTCCTCAGCCCATTTATGCTGCCTTTGCTTTCTATTTCCAGTATCTTTACTCCTTACTTGAAGTCACATAGCTGCTGCCATGGGTGTAAGACCTCTTTTCCACTCCGCTCCCTCCAGTGTGGGATGATGTTTTGAGCCCACTGCTGCTCCCTCCTTCTGGAAGAAAAGAGCACAAAAAGAGACATTCTGTCAGGCTAAAAGACAAGAAGAGCAAGGATACTGCAAGACAAGGCAGAAGGTTCCCAAAGCAGTCCTCACACTTTACAAGGGCAGCTTCATGACTGACAAGACGTCAGAACTGCGGAGATGTGTCTTGGCAGGGCAGATAAGCATTCATGCTGCAGAGTCAGCAGGTTGGTAGTCAAGTTTTGTTTTGGACATGGGTTGGGGGATGCTTCTGTTAACCCTCATCATAAATGAGACAGTCCATTCCCTTTCCAACTCAGCTGCAGCAGGCTAATCAGCAGTGTTATAAAGAGCATGGAGTATTCTTCCCTCCTTGCTGCACAGAGATAGAAATCACCTGTGACATCTGATACTACCCAAAGGGATTCACCCACTGTTGTCAGCTGGGTAAGATGGAGGCAGCAGACCCATCACTTTTGTCTCTTGTCCCCAGGAGACAGTCCCCACTGGAGAATATATCTGGGCCTATGCCCTTGAAGAGTCTGGTGGACTGTGGAACTTTGTTTCTGACAACAGCCCGATGGCTCCTCACACACGGCTCCTTCTCTCCCTTAACCAGCATTCTGGGAGGGGCATTTCTGAAAACAGCTTCTATTCGGGTGTTAGTCTTTCTGCACCAAGACCTGCTGCAACCAGGGATTTAAGAAAGTAATGCAGCCAGATAGCACGGAGGGGCAGCAGTCACTGAGCACAAGTAATGCAATGGATCACAATTACTTACTGGGTGGTAAGGAAGTCAGCCTTGTCGTTACTGTCTCTGTAATAACTGAGGAAAGGAAATTATTATTATTATGCAGAAGTTAATGCATGGTAATCTGGTCAGACAAGATCAATGTTCTACTTCATTCCCACGGAAAAGCATGACTTATTCAAGAAAATGATTTCATTTAAAGCGAAGTCCCTTAAGACCACATTGCCTGAAGGCTGCAGGCTGTATGTTTGCACACTTTTGTCACATTACACTAAGTGCATCACTGCCACAAAAGACTTTTCTTTACAAGTCCCTGGAGCCATGGAAGTTGTATTATTTCAGGGCACTACTGAACCACACAGCAGTTGCTGTAACTGTGAAGCCCAAGGTCAGACCCCTCACCAGCTTCCCACCAGCTAACTCCCACAAGGCCAGCAACAAACATCCTGTTTTACATACAGCCAAAAACATATCTAAAGAACATTTTCTAGACCATGCAGGGCATTGGTCCCAGAGGCACAAGGAGAATCAGAATGTTTGCACTGCTGCCTAGAAATGTTACCACAGGACAATCATTTCTGTTTAAACAATCATGTCATGCTAAATGTCTCTAAAAGTCTGACCTTGACCTATTCTATTCTTTTTTCCGACTTCAGCAAAGATGCCAAGGACAGGTGCAGACTTTAGTTCTGGATATCTGGTCAGCATTGAACCCTTTACAAAACTGGAAAACTGGTTGTAGAATCTTTGGTGTGCAATTTAATCTTGTAACAAGAAAATAAAAAATGTTCTCCTTACATCTTTCTGTAACTTCTGATCCATCTTGCCTCGTTTTCTTCGTTACAGAATCCATACCATTGCCACCTGCAGGGAAAGCATAAAGACTGTACTTAGAGTTTTGTGAATAGTAGAAGATGGCAACAAATCCCCACAAGTCCCACAAGTCGTCTCTCTTCAGCAGGGGACTGGACTGCCTGGAAGCCATCCATGCTAAAAAGTTTAAAGTACATTTCCAGAGCCACCTGTGTGCACCAGACTGTGCCTCTGTAAAGGTGTGATCAAACCCACAGGATCCAAACATCACTCCCACACATCTGCACTGTGCAGGATTCAGCAATACAGGAGTAGAAATGCAGACAAATGCAGTTCTACCTCCATTTGCTACCCACATCATGCCAGGGCTAGCAGAAAAGCCTAGCAGAAATATTGTGGCACTGTGATGGTAATACTGGGCATTCCCAGGATATATTCATGCTCAAGTCATAGCACTGACTTCAGGAAAGCAGAAAAACACCAGAGGTGCCTTTACAATGGCTGTTTTCAGCAGCAAAGAGCTTAAGGTAGGAAGAGCTTTATCTTGCCTTACAGGCCCCTGTCTGTGGCTGTGTAACCTGGGTTAATTTCAGGCCAGGTCAGGTCAGTACACACAGCATTGAAATTACTGCTGTGAATGCTGTATGTGTTCTTCCTCGTGATTTGGAGCCCTCTCTAGTCACAATTACTAGCCCTGACACAGGTATGAGTGTCTGCCAAGGCAGAAATAGCAGAAAGAAACATTATGATTGTGAAAAAGAAACATCAGCTCAAAGAGAAAACACTCCTGTCAGAAGACAATATATAGTTGCTCACTCCTAGTCTCCCTAAGATAACATTTCATGTGCAGCTGCAAATGCAGGGAAGGAAGGGATTTTAATTCACACAGAAGGTGATAATAGGCAAAAACTCTCCTCTGCATTTGATGACTCCTTAAAGTTGAAGGCACAACTGTACAGAAAACTACACACTGAACAGGCTGAGTCTGAAAATGTTTTGGGCAAAATTCTTCCCAAGTTTCCAGAGTCCAGCTTGAGGCAGAACCCAAGCCCCCTCAATCCAGCTGCCACTTGGGTTTGGTCCTCACGATTCCACCTTACCCTCCTGCAAAGCATCTACCAAGGACCACCTTTGATGTTATGCTTCCTACCCAGGCACAGACAAGGACACGAGGTAGGAAGCAGTGACCATGGAGGAATATCTGAAGCTCGGATTCAGATCTGCCTTTGAGCAGCTCCCACTATTCCCAGAGCTGGAGAGGAACAGTTTGAGCTCAGGAGGTATGCTCTCAGTCAAGCTCCTTTAGCTCATGCCTCCTATCACCGACTCAGCTGAACTTTGCAGAGAACACTCAGGGTGCCCACAGCCCTCACCCTCAGTACCTCAGCCCAGGAGCTTGCCCAAGCAGCCCTGCAAATGGGGCTCCTGAAGCCACATCCAGGTCCTTACACAGCCTTGGCAGCAGGACACTACCCAACCCGTGCAGTGTTTGCTAGTACTGGGGATTTCCAAGGGACTAGCCAGGGGCTGATTCCTAGGCATATGCAGAACTGGAGCTCTGTGCGTTAGGAGAGCTCTGTCTCCAGCAGGACACCAGTCCTGCAAGGGAAGCTTCTTGGCCATTCCCTCCAAGGAAAGGCAGTCTCTGCTTCTCCTGATTGCATCAACAGTGGAAGCACTTCTGCAGCTTCTTCCCCAAAACCAGGTGCTGAAAGCTGCTGTAGGGATGTCAGCACTACAGCTTTACATTTGGAAACTGCTTCCCTCCTGCCTTGTAGCTGCATAAGTCCATTCCCTTCTGCCACTGGGAAGCTGTGCTGGCTATGGATGCTGCAGGAGGCCAGTGCAGCCCCTGCGCGAACACATCTTCTGTGTCCTCGCCTTTCCTTGAGAAAGGGGGATATCTTGCTCTGATATCAATCAGAAAAAAAAAAGGGGGGGGGGGGGGGGGGACAACACAACGACTACATGACATCTCTGAAGCCACACATCCCCAGCCCAGCCCTGGCACACGCTGCATGTTGATCTTGTGCATGTCTTTGCCACGTGAATGCGAAAGCCAGCCCAGGCTTCAGCAGGCTGACTCCCACTATCTGCCAGGACTGACTCGCTTCACCAGCTCCTCCTAACCAGGTTCACGAAGACGTAGCTGTGGGCAATGTCTGAGGTAAAGTAGCGGCGCTGTTGAATCGGAGGAGTCACCTGCAATTATCTCAGAGCGACAAGCAGGAGCTTGTGATGTGGGATCACTCTCAAACAGTGCAGGCAGAGTAAGACAGGGCAACACTAAGGCTGGTTTAACACAAGCTTGGGGCTGAAATATGCTCGTGGCACTCCTAAAACCAGGGAATTTGCACAAGGAACCAGGAGGGATCTGTTTAGATCTGTGCTTTCCACATAAGCCCAACGCTGCTGCTCCAGCCGACTGCAGCACAGCACGCTGGCGAGGATGCTAAGGCAGTCTGGGATGGGAGGTTCAAACTCCCCATATTATTTTAGAAGCTAGGTATTAGTGGTGTGCAATGACAATAAAGATTACTACAGGCACTTTTCAAATGGGAAGGGAAAAATGGCTATTTTATGGCCATGAAGACTTATTTTGGTGGAAAAATGAAAGCAGGTACATTTCAGAGCCTTTTGTTCCCCCATAATGGCCCTCCACTTTTCCTGTCTGACTGCTGCTACTCACAGCACACCCCTTCAGCACTCTCCTGCCTCTATTAGTATGGCTCCTGCTGGGAGACACTCCTTTAGGAGAAAAAGGCACCAGCAGGTGCTGAGACTAAAAATTTTTAATGTCAGAGGAACCCTTTGATCACAATTACCCTGAGACTCGGTAGATGCCTCTAAACCATGTCACTGACAGTGTTAGAAGCAAATGCCCTGACTGCCATCACACCAAATGCCACTACAGGTGCATTTCAGGTGCTGCTATCCTAGGAGTAACAGAACCGGTTAAAAAAGTGGCCCCTTAGCTCTCCCTCTCCCTGCTGTCTAGGAACCTGACCTTCTCATTCTGTTTTAAAGCTACTTCTTTCACTTCCAGCTACTCAACCAAGAGCAACATCGTCAGGACTGAATCAACAAAATCAGTCTCCATGTCTGCTCACTCAGTAGATTCCCTCAAATGATGCTAATGCCAGGGAAGCAGGTTAGGCACACGGCCAAAGCGTGGATGTGCTGTAGGACAAGTAACAGCCCCAAAGCCTCACTACAAGTCAGTCCAAAGACAGGAAAAGAAGGCAGGTCTTTTACCTCATGTCACTGTGTTCAAGCTGCTAGACCAGCTGCAGAAAGGACTCTGCCACTTCTCAAATCTGACTTTTCTGGCTTATTGTGATGAAGCTTCAGAAACACTTTACAGGGCATAGTAACCTTCTGTGACAAAATGTGGCCCAAAATCTGTAATCAGTGACTCACTGCTGATAAATAAACCTGCCTGAGACAAAGCAAAGCTTGTCTGTGGCAAAACGGACTTTCACTCCAAAGCAGTTCCTGGCATTTTCAGGACTTATTCCTTAATATTATGGCCCGCAACCACCACCTGAAGCTTCAGTTTACAATGATTATTTCTTCCAGCACATTTCAGATTGTCACGGTTTTAAAAACAGCCAGCAGATGATCTGCATTTCACCACACCGATGCACTTACGCAACACAGAGCATTCAGTTACCTTTATCTATTTGCATGGTGGATTCACAAAATGTATTAAAAATGTACATTGAACTTGACTTTGCATTTCTTATCTCCCACAAGATGTACTCCTTGCACTTAATACTCTTTTTAAAAGAGCTATATTAAGTGACAAACACAACCAAAAAGACCCAGCTCTTATACAATTCTAATTTTACACAGTATTCCCCCACAGAAGAAACATAACACCTCCTCTATTTTGTCCAAGAACAGAGCATTCTGCAAGGAATCTGGAAGACAGAAAATAAAGGATATTTTTCTTCTTCTTCTTCTTTTTTTTTAATAATGTAACTTACCTGATATGCTTCAGTTAATGAACTGAAAATCTGTTTCTCTCTTCAACCGTTTCCTATAAATTTTGCCACCTACACCTTATATTGTGTGCCTCCAGAGGTGTGTGGAATTGGAGTGATCATCCAGAAATGTTCACCTCTTCTTTATTTAAACTGTTTTACTCTCGCCTTTCTTGGGCTTTTGTATCCCTTGCTCCTAAACAAGTCTTGACAAAGGTGTGTCGTGGTTTCCTGCCTCACCCTACCCTTCCAATTATCTGAACTCACTGGAAAAAAAAATCTGCCTCCAGGAGTCAAACTTCACTGAAAGCAAGAATGTTCCTACCTATTTGCTCAGGTAGGTTAACTGCTTAGATCCCAGACAGACAAAGGCGTGAAGGCTTATGTCAGGGGAAATGAACTGTTACGGCAGGGCTTTCTGATACATGATCTGAGCATTTTAACACATGAATCTCACCTGTTTTGGCATTTTCTTACAGAACGTTATGCAGCACCTGCCAATGTCTCTGCAAAGCTGGCTGCGACCGAATCTTATTTTGCTGCTTGCATACACTGGAGCAAACTTCCAGCTGGTGCAAACAGGCTGAAAACTGCTCATGTCAGTGCCCTGAACTGCTTGCAGACCCCACGGATATTTATGCTCTATTCAGGAGACAGCATTATCAATAAATACCATAATCAAATGAAACACATCAAACTAAGTAAGGAACAAGATTTCTTCCATGTCTACCACCTGCAGACTTCCCACTGAATAGGAACCAAAGCAGACAGCAGTCACAGTGGGTTGAAGAAAAACTCCACCCAACTCACAACTGTGTCCCACCATGGCCCGTATCAGCAGCGATGGGAGGACTGGGTGAATGAGATGAGCACATGCAGATATGTTCCTGTGTTTGCTGGAGACTTCATTAGTCAAAGGCAGAAATTTTGCAATCATTCCATGATGGTATTTTTTCCATTAATTTGTCCAATTAGTTTTTTGAATCTGTACAACATTTTAGCATGCCCAGTGTCATACAGCAAAGATTTTCACAGCTTACCTATGCCTTGTGTGAAGATTTTTCTCCTCGGCAGTGTCATTTGGTGCTTGCTCTGTGTGTCTTTGTACATTTTCAGAATTCACCAAGGCTTTTCTTACCCTACACAGACACTTTGTCAGTCTCATACTGCTGTAAGGGAGAGAACTTGAGGCTTCATATCTATTTTTGCACACACCTTTTGAGAAACTGTAGCTGTGTACAGCCAAGATCATACTCTGCTCATACTGGAAATTTCCAAAGGTGTGGAGAGACACAGCTGGTATACAGTTCTACACAAAGGCTTGGCCCTGGGTTTCTTACCGGGGATCAAAACGTCTTCAGAATTCATCAAAGCATCTCTTAAATCCCAGAACTTGTATTTATATTTATCTTTAGTCAGATATGAAGCGCGGAGGAAAATCTGCCTTCTGTACACTAATCAAAGGATATTCAGTTGTCTAAACCAGCCACATGTGCTAATTAAGCCATTAAGATGTGTAGAGCTCAGTCAGGGACCTTACCAGACTGGGACTGCTTTGGCTTGTGACTTGACAGAAAGGACAGAAGCGGCTTTGGCTTATGACCTTCACGCTCTTCAAAATGTTGCATTACTGGCCTTCTTGTTATCAACTCCACTTCCACCCTGCAGTTCAGTGATCTCATTTTACATCTGCTTCCAGTGCCACAGACGTGTGCTTCAGGCATACCCTGGCTGCTCACAGACAGAAGCAGTTCAAGGGAAGGACTGAATGCAGCACAGTACTCTAGGTCTGTAAGACCCTCTGGTGTGAGAGGGGCTCACTGGACTGGCACACACACTTTGCTGGAGCAAGAAGTGGGACCTCAAATTCTAAAGTAATGCCTTCAGCACTGGAGGAATTATCTCCCTCTTTTACCTTTGTCCTACAGGTTTCCTTATGCATGCATAAACAAAAGAAGTAGTCAGAGCAATTTTGATAAAATAAGAAAATTACAGTATTTTAACCCATGCAGTGTGGTCAGTGACAAAGACATTTGTTTAAGGTTTCTTGACAACAAAGTGTTTGTGGAATTGCTCTTTATGAGTCATTTTTTACTTTCCAGTAAGAAATTGGCAAAGAAAAACAGGTTGAGGGGATGGCATAGAGGTGCCTTAAAAGGAACCTGGAAATAAATCACATCTTGAGAACACTGACTCTGCATTTAAAAGTGGAAACGTAGCAGAAAATGAAGTTGAGGATGCTGGTAAAATCTGCCCAGTGAAGCACACTCAAGTTCACTCAGGTTCTGCATGCGCAAGTGTCAACATCAAGGACATAATTTAGAGAGGTCCTGAGCAGCCTCACCTTGTACTGGCCAGCGATTGCCTCAGGTATTCAGAGCCACTGAAAGTGAGGTGCTGCAGCTACCTGGCTCACTGCAACACAGTGCAGCAGACCTATCTTCAGGCCAAGTTGCCAGCTGTCACTTCTGCAGTGACAGTGGCACTGTGTGGAGTGGTGGGTAGAGCTGGGGAGGCAGCTGTAGCTCCTCTTGGAAGTCACAATCACCATCCTCCCATTTCCTTATCTGTCCTCCTTGATTTAGCTTGTAGATGGTAGAATCTGAGGATGTGGAGTCACACTGCTGCTGGGTGTACCTGGCAGTGTTCTCCCAGAGGCAGAATTTGCTGCTGGGTGTGTCACCAGCACTACAAGAAGTCACTCAGGTTCTGAGTGTTTGATCCATGCCTCAGCCTTGCAACTACAGAGATCAGATCACAAATGACACTACTTTCTCTGGTGCAAGCTGCTAACTACACTAAATTACAGTGCCTTCTTTTATCCTCCAGGAACTTGCATGTTCCTCTTTCAAGATTGTATTTGGTATAGGCAAAGCACAGAGACAATACCCAGGGATCTGACCTTTCAGCAGAATTGCTTCTATAACAAAACTAAACCAATTGATAAATGAGAGTATCGACAATATGAAGTCCTGTGAGCTAATCTGGAGATGACTGCTGAATTATAAAGTCCTTGCTGAGAAGTGGCTTGAGCAAAGACCCATTAAGATGCTCCAAAAGCTTACAGCAGCTGAAGGGGACACTGCAAAAACTGGGAAGATGAGGGAGAACTCCACACTGCGCATTCACTGCACCTGGAAGTGGGCTGTGCTACGGCAAATCTGAATCACTTTGCCCTCTGCAAGCTGAGTCCAAAGATAAAAAGCCTCAAAGCTGAACCCCGCCATGGCTGTCTGCTAGCAGCTGAAGGTACGTTCATGGTTTAGAAACAGCCAAGTGACGACAGCTTGTTATCTCCAACCTCAGAGGGATCTGTATAGCACAGGGTAAGGTGTGTATTGGGCTGTCAATTGACACGTAAATTACATGGCTAGTGAATCAGCCATGAACACGGTTGGAATATTGCAGGCCCACACAAAGGTGCTTCACATAGGGAAGAAGAAGCAACATGTATTTCTGGGTAGCAACTGCAGTTCCCTCTGTGCCTGGGTTTTGCGCGCTGGGCCAGGCAGCTCTGAACCAACCAGAGCCTCCTGAGTCACGCCTTGACTCAACGCCCCAAGCCTGCAGCTTGCACATCCCTTCAGAAACTCATCGTGAGTAACCTTGGGCATGAATAACAGCCTTGTGGGGATCTGATCATTTCTTTGGGGTCCTGGGAGGTGAGTAATGGCAGGATGCAAAAAAACCACATTGCTAACACAATCTCCCAGGTCCCGAGAGAGCTCAGTGATCGAGAAGATATCTTGGCTGTCTTAATTATTATTTAATATATATTACTATTATATATTAATATCAATATATTATTATATAATAATATTAATATAGATAGTAGATTAGTATAAAAGCTGTACAACTAAGGACCATCCTTCCTCTCTCCTTCTGGATCTATACAGCCACATGACATGTGACTTGTTACAGCTTCTAAGGCTTATCACAGTGCATGTAATAAATAGCAGTGATTACAATAAAGCTAAATATGCAGAGAGACCATTATGAAACACTGATCCTTAACAGTACAGGATAAACTGAACCCTACTGGTCCAGAAAGAAGGGACTGGGTTGTCCTGGTGGGGTACAGAAAATGGGAGGAAGTGACTGAAGACTGGGTCTTGTTATCACCCTGTGGACAGGAGAAGTGGGACTCCTCAGCAGCTGCAGGCAGCTGTCTGCCTCTGCCCAGAGCCAAGCCCACAGCCAGGACAGGAGGGCTGTGACCCCACCTGGGTGCTCTGCACCACAGCAGCCCACTGGTTACTAGACAGGAGCATGGCCTCACGGCTGCCAATGGGTGTACGCGTTGTCCTGTGCATCTGTGCATGGGACTGCTCCTGATGATGCAGGCTGTGGTGACAGACAGGTCCAAACAAAACACACCGCTGGCCTCTTAAGGTCCCCGTCCTCTGTGTAGCCTTCTGTGTGCATCACTGCTTGGGCATGTTTTACTAATTGATACAGGATGGGCCGTACAGCAGGGACAGGCTGGCAGAACCAGGAGTTGTCACATACATCAGACTCACCTCAGACGGCACCAAGGCTGGGATGTCAACAGACTTGTTTGCAAATGTCACCTGCTGTCACCTCTGTGTCTCCTGTTTTGCCTCACTCAAGGCAATTAGGAAGCCAGCAAACCATGGCATGTGCCAGGGAACAGAGCCGTGAACCAGATGGACCTGATCACTGCTGCTCTGAGGGGTGTCACTGGGAGTTTAATTAAGTAACTTTCATCCATGAGACTCCTCTCCTTCTTAGTGCTGCAATGATGAATAATCCCTTTCACTGTCCTCTAGGTAAGAGTTGCCCCCAGCACACGCTGCAGACAACGGCAGAGCCGAGAGCTGCACTGAGCCTCTTGTTTGATGCTGCTAGGTACACACGGTGAGCCCACTGCCCAATGTGCTTGGTCAAAGACAAAAGAAACCAGTCCTTGAGTGTTTTATTTAAGAGACTGTAAAGTCCAATTCACAGGATCAAATAATTTCCTATCCCTTAACTTTTAGAAAACTTCTGACTGCTTGCAACCTCACCCACAAACTTCTCCCCAGTTTTAGCACTGGTGCCAACTGGTCCAAAACTCTTCCCCAGGAAATGCATTATTTGCTAACCCTGCATGTCAAATGTTTCAGCCAGCCAGGCAGCAAAGGGACAAAACCAATGCCAGATGACCTGGCTGTGGTGCTGCCAATACAAATACAGGAGAAAAGACAAAGCAAAGTGTTTACAAAGAACTGGCAACAAGCAAAAATAAATAAATAAAAAAATCTGGAAGCCCCCAGAAAAACATGACTTGATTTGTGAATTGTTCACCAGCCATACCCATGGCCAAAATTCCAAGCAATCAGTATTTCAAACAAACAACTCAACCACTTCTTCCAGCTGCCAGTCCAAAGCCTGTAACTTTAAGCACCATCACAAAAAGCAACATGGAAAGAATACACAGGTTAACAATGCACACAGGACAAAAGCTTGAGACGCTTTTCTTAGAGATCTACCTCAGAAAATGTTGAGCGTTGGTTTCCATCAAATCAAAGCATGATTTCCAGCTGCCCTCTTGACAGAAAATGTAAAACCCCCATTGGCAAAAAGTCCTGGTGGAAAATCTCAGGCAGGCTTAGCTACAGCTTGCAATAACTCACCTCCTGCTTGGTGGGAGAGCTTCTCATTAGCAGGATGGGAAACACATGGGAGGGTGGTGGAAGGGAAGGAAAAAGGGAAAGGAAGTAAAAAGTTAGGTTGGAACAGATTTCTAGGAGAAGTATCAAGATTATGAAGCCATGTTTCTGATGTAAAAATAAATAAATAAATGTGTTTGTGTAAAACCATGTCAGAACAGCTGTGCTCTGCAGATCCTGGGATGTTCTGACTGTCCCTCTAAGGCCTATGCATGATGAAGACTGAGGCCATTTGGCAAATTTCCTGACTCAGACTTTGAATGGAAGACTAAAAAAGCTCTTCAAGATTTCTGTCCCAGACGTGATCTCTGTTAAGTTCTCCAGAAACATGCTCCTTCCTCTTCATCGCTAGGAAGGTACTGCCTGTGATTAGGCTCTCAAGCATTTCAGGGTGGTGCTCTCTTTTCACTGCCAAAGTAAACAGAATGATAAGTCCTGGATGGGCTGCTGAGGCACTCCTTCTGAGGGAACACCTTGTGAGCTATGTTTATTGCCATCGATCAGAAGAGATTCCATACTTCTGCCTTAATCAGCTTCTTGTTCTGGGTGCTTCCCAACCACAAATCAGCTAACTTCTAAACACGTTTATCAGACTATTGAAAATGAGTTTGACTAAGAGACGGGTTTCCCTTAGCATAGGGCTGGATCGTGCTTATTTCAGTTAAGATCTGGATTAACACTATATATTATAATGCAGCAACTATAGATCTTTTTTCAGAACAAAGGGCAACACCATCCCACTTGCTACAACTGCCTGAGGCACGGAGTCACATGAAACTGATTTTGTTCCTATTTCTGCCTCTATTTATTTGCCACATTGGTCCTCAGAAAGGCTCGATTCTGTCTTACTGCACCTGCTTTTCCTGGGGCACGCAGCCTCACCTGCCATGTACAGGCTTGCAAAGCCCTGATTTAAATGGCACTCCTTTATTAGCAGATACATTCCAGAGGCATAAAATATTATTATCCAATACACATGGCTGGAAGACTGCAGATCTTCTCCTGCAGGACTGGGAACACAAGACGGGACATGAGCCTTTTGGTCAAATCAGCCTCCAGAACACACCTCCCGTGGCAGCTGGAAGCTTCGTACGTGCTTTCAGTACTGAGGCTGGAGACTCTTCTCTCTCACACTGTAAAAATGACTGAAGTAAAGAATGAGGTAGTCCCATGCAGAGCCAGTAACACTTCTTCAGGGCTGCTTCCTCTTTGGAAACATTCTTCTGTGTTACAGAAATTATGTCTCCTTCACTTTTCCCCTCTCCACTCTTGTGAGACCCCACCTGGAGCACTGTGTTCAGCTATGGCCCCCAGCACAAAAAGGACACGGACCTGTTAAAGCAGGTCCAGAGGAGGACCACAAGGAGGATCAGCGGGCTGGAGCACCTCTCCTATGAAGACAGGCTGAGGGAGCTGGGGTTGTTCAGTCTAGGGAAGAGAAGGCTCCAGGGAGACCTCACAGCAGCCTTCCAGTACCTGAAGAGGGCCTGCAGGAAAGCTGGGGAGGGATTTTTTGTTGGGGAGTGGAGTGACAGGACTAGGAGTAAGTTTCAAACTAAAAGAGAGTAGATTTAGATTAGATATTGGGAATAAATTCTTCACTATGAGGGTGGTGAATCACTGGAAAAGGTTTCTAGAGAAGCTGTGGATGCCCCATCCCTGGAGATGTTCACAGCCAGGCTGCATGGGGCTTTGGTCAACCTGGTCTGGTGGGAGGTGTCCCTGTACATGGCAGGGGATGGGAACTGTGTGATTTTAAGGTCCCTTCAGCCCAAGCCATTCTGTTATTCTATAATCACTTCAGCTCAGGATCTACAGATAAAGTGAAGAACTAGATGACTGGTGGTAAGACATACACAGTTTACAGCACCAATAAAAAGCTGGACCTGGAATAAAAGACTTATGTACTAGTTCCAAACTACTTTTTAAAGTGAACAAAAAGGCTGTGAAAGCCTAAGAACCCATCCAAAGCTACTATAGTCTATACTGCACATGGGGCTTGTGGCAAGGAGTCAGGGAGAATATGGGAGAAGGTAAAAAAAATACTTCACTTTCATTGCACCTTGAAAAATAAGAGAACTCTATATGTTTAGCAGTCCTTGATTCCACAAGAATCCTTCAGGAACAAGCACTAAAGGAGTCATAGTGCTCAGCAGAACTGCAGGTGAGTCAGTCTGCTAACATCTCATCCCATAGACAATGTTATAGGTGTCTTCCTCTAGAACATACTTTTCTTCTGACTTTCAAGGTGAATTGATTGTTTACAAAAAGACACCCCTCCGTCTTTCTAGCTTTGCAAGGAGCACAGGAGTCACTTTGTTCGGCCTGGTCACTGTAAAGGTTTGGAGACAGGAAACTGCGGTGTGCTGCCTGCTCTGTGGTGGAGATGCGTGTGACAATGCTGGTCCTCGCTCTGTGTGGGAAAGCTGGCACAGACTGAAACTGTGATCCAACCTCCTGCCACACTGAGAATTTTCTTTATGATCTTGGCCACAAGGTACAAGGTCTATCTTCCTCAGCTTCTGTTGTTATGTAAAAATCTTTACATTTTATGGGATTTAAGGATGTTATGTTTAGATTTTATATATTTTTACATGTTAGTATAAATAATATATAGTATATTTTACATTTTATAATTTTATTTTATATTTTCATGCTTAAATAAAAATTATAGAAATATTTTTTTTATCATTATCTATCTCACAGTGCCTTTTAACCTGTATCTTGTTACGTAATTATAGCATTTGTAGATTTCCTTCCATTTTTATAGGCTAGCACTCCAGATCAAGTTTCAGACCCATATCTGACAGCCTGGCACAGAATTCCTGATCATACAAATGATAGCACAGAAGCAAAACTACAGATCAGACGCACAGTGTTCAACAGTCACAACACTTCTCAACACTTCTCTTCAAAAACCACATGAAAAACAGATATTAGGGTTAAAATCTCAGTCTCCACCCATTCCTTTTTTGCCTTGCCTCTGTGTTAATTATAAAAACAAGTAAAAGCTGGAAACTATGGCTGAGGCTACAGAGTAGTTAGTCGCACCATTTATCAATAGCTAGAATGAGAGTAAATATTTGAACTATATTGTAGAAGTTAAAATTCATAGCTGGCAGCTCATTAACAAATGTTTTTCAATTTGTTTTATGATCCCTCACTGCTCTTTAATCTAGAACACTTTTCGGTTTGTAGCTTTCTTCTTATGTGGGTTAAAAGCAGTATTCAGCACCATTCGGGGTTATTTTCTGTATGCTCCCGTTCCCCCACACCTCTCCAAGCCTCCCACCTTTCATTAGCTATCATGCTTCTGCAAGCAAATCTCCAGCCAGACACACCTTTGCCATACAAAACCACAGGTGATATGCTAATTCCAACCAAAATCTGTTTGTTGAAGGATAAACAAAGAGAAGATTTAGGGCTGAGCAGATAACAGAACAGATCAGTGCTGGTCTGTGGTCCTTCCACCTGATTTATTTCTGCTTCAAAAGAACACAATGGTACAATACAAGCTATGGAACATCTGCCCATGGTTACTGGCATAGCAGTAGCAGTACTGCCAGTATCACCTGCAGAAATCACGTAGCTCTGTCATGCTACTGTCATGTCCCTCTTGCAGTTGATGCAGTTAGAACCCAGATGTCCCAGCTGCTGCACCTAGCACAGCTCATGTAACTGGTCTGTAACTCACTGGTACGACTGCAATGACACCAAGATGACAACCATGCAGCAGATTGCCAATGTGCCAGAGTTGATTGGGAAGGTTTTATTTTATTCAGGACTCCTACAGCTCTGGAGCTAGGCAAGAAAACTTCTTCATTTTTAACTGTGGACTTCTTTCATATAGTTCTCCTGATGGTTGCAAGGGAAAGATGACCCTAAGTTGGCTGGGATCACACTGCCTTGCAATGGGGCTTCTTCTGGAAAAGCTCACCATTTTTGTACAAGGTATTACAACTTCAGTCACAATGACTAAAACAGCAAGGATATAAACAAGGAATATGCAGAGAAGATAAAGAGCAGAGGAAAGCCTCTTTATATAATCTGGCTCCTAAGCTCAGAGTTAATCTTTTGTTTCTTGTTCTCCTCAGTAATGGCCACACAGTGGTCCTATCACTCTTCCATGTAACGCTGCTTGCAGGAGGATCTCAGTTTGCCTTCCTCCAGTGCCAGGAAGGTATTTAATCATAAGCAAAAGGAGAAACAGCAGCATGATGGCCAGTACACAGCACTGCCAGCTCAGCTGGCAGGGAAAAACCCTGAGGGAAAAGGAAGCTTTTATTTGTAGTGCATTGCTTGTACAAGGGCTTGAACACTGACTTCAGACTAGCAGATGATTTTTGAAAAAGTTCTGACTAAGACAGCTGTAAGTGAACACTGAAAACTTAGGGCCAAGCTATTTATGTAAACTCTACTTCCAGTTTCTGGCACATTTTCTGACTTGGCTCTGAACCCTCTGGCTATGCCCATCTCTATTTTCATGTCTCTGCTTGAAAAATCCTTTTTCTGACCCAAAGCACACAGGTACTGCCTTTCCCAAAAGCCAGGGCTCTTGTGTGTCACTTCTAGTCAGCAACATGATCACTGCCTGGAAATTTGTTATTATTCAGCCTTTTCATTTCAAAGTGATTCAGATTTCCATTAATTTGCTTCTGTCCAAAGTTCAGCTTGTGAGATGTGATAACATGCAGCCTTCCTTTATCAAAATCAGGGTACTCTGGGCTCATCTCACTCTGTATTTTATGGATTTCAGATGTTCCTGCTGGCACGGATCCTTCTGAGAAAATGTACTGTTACTGCAGGTTGCCAGATGCATGTTATGGTGACTACCTTGCTTACTCAGTGCCTTCAAAAGAACAGCTCCCACTTTATTAACATCCATGATTAAAATTGTCAGCTGAAGGTTTTGTAACCTCAGCAAATAATGTAACTTCAGTAACTCAGATGGTTTTAGTTTCCAGCAGACAGTTCAGAATAAAATATTTACCCCCTCTCAAAAATTCAATGCTGTACTAAGAAAATCCTTGTGTTAGGTATGAGGGGAAGATGCAAATTGTGGATCAAGAACAGTATAGGTGGTGATTTGATGTGAAGAATCCTCACTAACAAGTGTGTGTATGACTGGAGTTCAGTCCACTGAGCTCACCTAATCCAGTTTGTTGTAAAGATTAGGTAGGTACTCACAGGGAGCCCAATGAGAACTCCGTTCCACTGCTCCCCCTCCTGACAGAATAATATTTGCCTAAGCCTGTAAGGGTGAACATCGTGAGAGTCTTTATATATATTCATTTTGACGTATGTGTGTAATTTGAAGCACATAAAATTGTACAACTGTAGAAAAATATGTCTGAAAAAGCTGACAAGTAGGTATCTTGTCCATCTCCCTGTTCTAAGACCCAGCTCCACCTTACCTACTCTCAACAGATTTTTCTTTAAAAGACACCAAAATTGTCCAGAAGTTTCAGAGCCTCCTGAGCCAATCTGGTGCATACCTCACTGTGCTTGCTGTTGGAAAATATCTTGGGAGTTCCAAAACAACTCTTGCTTCAGCTGAGGATCCCTTCCTCTTCTACATTCTCAGTGTAGCTTACCTCCTTTTTTGCCACTGCCACTTATATGTATTTGAACGCTGCTGTCATATATGCCATTAGGGATTCCAACATCAGACTCAGCTTTTCCTGTTCCCCCAGCTTTCCTCAGACACTGGGCTTGCCAGTCCTCTGACCACTGTGAATTACCACTACCCTTCATGGGGACTACCCACACGCCACGTATTTACATGTTGTGCTGAGCTGGGGACGCCATTTCCAGCGTCACCCAAGGCTGTCAAACACATGCTGGCCTAGTTTAATTCCATGACACTCCTGTTAATTACTGTTTTGACAATAACAATTTAGCAGTTTTGCAGTTATCTTCAAAACTGTAACTGCAGGTAAAACTACTATATTTTGCTGGAAGATGACAACCAGTGCCAAATTAGTGAAGCTCATATACGTGACCAGCAGGCAGTGTTGAACTTAGTTTCTGTAGGTATTTACTTAGTAGTGCATGCGTGCAAAGTGTGCATTGGAAACTGATGTTCTTAATATTTCTAGAAGAAAATTCTTTTGCCAATAATCAGCCATGTCCAATACCTACTGATATATCCCCAACCTCATCAATACAAGGTTCGATCCCCTCCATCTCGGTACACAAAATATGGAAGAGAGAAAAGCATCTGTAGAAGCTAATGCATGCCAAGAATATGCAATCAAACAAAACAAAGAAATCAACAAGCCAACACATGCACATGAAATATTATATAAGGAAGCCTTAGGAAGACAGAGACAAAATGGAATAGATAAAATGGAAACAAACTCAGCAATTGCCAGAAAGAGTCAAGAGCAGTCAGCTACATGAGGCAGGGCGGTGAATTATGGTTGAGTTGGTATTAAATGAGTTATTAGAATTACATGCACCTACTTTTATTCTTTATTTTACTGGAGTTATTTGCAGTGTCTGTGGAATCCTGCTTTTCCTAAAACAAATGCACTGGGCACTGTGGACAACTGAACAATAACAGACTAGTGAAAGAAACAAAAACAACATGGCATCTAGAAGCAATAGAAGTGTACAATAAAATATTAGGATGTACAACTCTCAACGTATAAACAACTAATCGATAAACAAACACATGTTCAAATACAAATGCATTGTTTGTTGTGTACTGTGTGCGTCTGAAATACAGAGTATTTCTGTACTAAGTATTCAAAGAACTGTTATCGATAACCGAAAACAGTATTTTAAAGAGTTAGAAAGAGTGTCCTTTCAGTGCACTGTTTACTGCTTTACTTAGGACCTGCAGTTTTAAGACATCAGTGGGAAAACACAGTCAACATTTAATTTTGAAATATATTCTAAAGATGCTTTGATTTAACACATACCAATCTCTTCATTCAAAATCTTTTGGAATTGGTGCCATCTCTTGGGATTCCTCTGCCAGAGAGGATGATCATTAAACCATGGTTTAATCACCTACAGCATCACTTCAAACACGGCTGCATCTGTGGGGCATAAATGGAAAGGAAATCTTAGATTTCAGTTGCATTCATTCTACTAATGGCCTTGATAGGCCAAAACGCTGAAGTAAGGTAGGCTTTTAGAACATGAGAATCCTGCTTTAAGGCAAAATAAATAAATAAAATCTGACCCAGAATTTCTTTCTGAAAAAAAAAAAAAGTTGTCGTCACTGAAGGAAACAAACCGCATGATGCAAATAGTGATATTCTCGATTATTCTTTGTACCCATGTTTCACACATGATTACATAGGGTACACCTATACATGCATAAGATCTTAGAAAAAGGAGGGATGGCACAAAGGATTTTCTATCCAGAGATCACTGTGGGCAGTTTTAAGGTTAATCACACCTGGTTTTAGAGACTCAAGAAGAGGCAGGGTACATGATAGTTAAAACTCCACGGTGATCTATCTGCTGATCTCACTCCTGTGAAGTCTTTCAAGAGAAAACTTGTCAATGCATACCCATGTGTTGAGTTACCACCAAGCATTTAACAGTGATGAAATAGCTTATTCTGGCATATATTACCCAGGAAAATGCTTGTAATTAACTCAAGGAAAATGCACTAAATTTTAAAACATCAAAACCCGAGTAATTCTCCTTTCAGCTGTGAATACATCAAATTTCCAGTTGCAGGAGTGCTATCTTATGGTGTGATTGTCAAAGAGGGTGACAAAGAAGTGCCCTTTTTACATGACCATTGATACGTGGGATGAAGGTCGCGGATGCCAGGTCACAACCTCACAGCAACATGGTCAACTGATGCAGAAATGTCCCCAGTTATAGTGGGCAGCAATTTCTAACTTGGCTGATCAGAGAATTTTATTTATTTTCTTAGTATCAGATCAACATTACAGGACTCCATTTAGGACAAATGTTCTTCTAAGCCCACCAAGGATGTATGAAAGTGGTACGATGTCTATTACCTATTAGCAAAGGTCCTTCTGCATGCTGATGTGGAGAAAGGGGTTCAACATACTGTTATTTCGGATATGAACAGGATCAGGAATTTTGCCCTGAAATTACTCTGGAAATAATTAGATGGATTTTTTTTCCTAAGGTAGCTGTGCTGAGATGTGTGATGTTTGCACAAATGCTATACAGACATACCCCACCTCTCACAACAACACGCACATTTAAATTATCATATAAGTTACTAGCTGTATGACCAGGAAAACAGAAAAGTGCTTTGAGCCAGCTCTCACACGAGTATTTTGAATTCTGAATACACTTTGCAATAAAAGTGTAGGCAAACATCTGACAGCACTGCCATGCTGAACTCTCAGATCTTTATGTGGCACCTCCTTGTCACCAGTATCCAGAGACGGAAAATTCTCAGAACCCCACATTCATATTTCATTCTTAGGAAAAGACCTCTAATTTTTTTACTTTACAAGGCTTTCTGTAGCCTCAGGTTAATGAGTTAATTTGTTTCTTAATAACAGGGAGGGAGTGTATTTCTACATCCTGCCTGCTGATGCTGCAGTTTAGGAGGCAGGAGGTGTGCTCAGCAGGATTTTTTGTTGTTGTTGTTCTAAACCAAAACCAGTAACAAGGGATGCTTCTGAAGTGATGAGGGACAAGACTCACTTAGGTCTACATTCAGAGCAGCAGCGAGACCCCCAGGAGTCCAGGAAGAACGCAAGGTGTGTGTCTGTGTGTGTGCTTACCTGCTCACTGCAGGACTTGTTTGGTACCCCAGTCTGATCCACTGGGTCCCCCCAAGGCCTACAGACTGTGGTACCAGCCCTCAAACTAGCCCCAGCTACACTTGCAGACAAACCATGTCCACACTTTCAGCTTTGGCAGCCAGAAGCACAGACATACGTGATCAACCTATGAGTTACCTGGACACAGCACGAAATTGATTTTTGTATAAGGATGAGAGGAACCAAAACAACTCTCCAAACTCCCCTACAACCTGGGTCATGCAAACACATCCAGTCAGTCAAACTGCTGCAGCGATGGATATTACAGGAAAAGAGAGAGATGTTACCACTTTCTGAATATGGGCTTTACCATGCCTCAGCAGAGCTCACAATGATCCTGCTCAGCTGAGGGATGTCTGCCTGTCCTCTCTCAGGGAAGACTGTGCTCTACCAGCCACCAAGGTGTCTGCTTTTCCCCACTAACAGCTGAGGAAGCTGTAAGAGCCTCTGTTACAATACTTGAAGACCAGGGAAGTCAAGACACCAAGACTAAGCCAGATTTCACCCACAATTTCTCCATGAACTTCTCCCTTCCAATCTCATTTTAAAAACTGACACAGACTTTTGAAATGAGGAAGTAAAGCAAGCCCAATTTAACATCTACTTCGAGTGAGCATTACAGAGCAGAGCTGCATGTTCCTTACGAAAAACCAAAATCTCCCAAATACCTTGAGCACAAAAATATGCTCAGACCATCACACATGACAAAAGCTGTAACAGGTTCTAGTTTGGGCAAGGGCTTAGATTTAAAAGCCTTGAAATTTCTTAAAATAATGATCAATCACTTCCCCACCAAAGACAAAAACACTGAAGGTCTGTTTATTGTTTCCCTTCTCTGCCTGCTACTCTCATAAAGACTTCAAACACTGTAATTTTTGGCATGACTGTGCCAGAGAAAATCCCACATGCAGACACAAAAATAAAAGACATTCTTAGGTTGTTCCCTTTCATTAGCACCATGCCTCACCCACTTGGTTGTTCTCGCAAGCAGCAGCAAGAACTAGGAAGTCCATCTCAGCTGGCTTTTACATTACCTTTTGTAATGGCAAATTGCAGTACTGCTCAGCTACAAGAAATTATGACAGTTTTTCTTTACAACACAGGTACTTTGCAAATTGAAGCAAAAAAATATGGTGGAGCCCAAGCAAGCCACAGGCACAGAGCAGAAAAGACAGAATTTTGCTTTTGGTTTAGCTTTACGCTGATGTCGTCCTAGCAACTTCAGTGTAATTAGTGGACATTTGCACCATTGTAAGAGCAGAATCTGTATCCCAAGGTCAAGTTTTGTTGTAGTCTAAACTGGTTTTACTCTGGGAATCTGGCCTATGCAGCCCTTCCTTTGATACATTTACATGGCTATAAACAAGTCAGAACATTTTTCTGAGGAGTGAATTGCAGCCAGCGAAAACACAGCCCTAGGCCCATGCTGAAACGGGTGAGGATTTAAAAATGTTTGCAGCAGTTAGTGGTTGGGCACAGAAAAACACTCCACCCTCCTGCCTCCGGCAAGAGAAAACATGCAGACAGTGCAGCGAACTTCATGCGTCAGGATACATCATTTGGCTTTAAACAAGATCAACAGATTTGCAAGAAACGAGAAGAGGGGCAATGCATATGTGCCTCAAGACTTGGTGTGTTGACTAACATCTCTGTTACTCATTGGCAATGTTTAGGGAGAAAAGGCATGGCTCTGGTGCCCAGCAAGCCATTAAATGGACGTTTTGTGATGCCCCTGGCACTCTGGTAGAGAAGAAGCTGTAAAGGCCAAACAGGAGCCTCTAAACCCAGAGGCAGTGTCCTTTACAATTCCTCTCCTCTTTGGATTTGCTACAAGAGATAATGCCATGGGGGAATACAACATGTTCTTGTCCTGTCAGTGCAGATGTTGAAGCCCGAGTGCTCTCCTGGTAACATAAGATTAGTGAAAGAGACCTTCTATAGAGAGCATCTTTCACTTGTGCAGGCAAATTAGCTGCCATTCACCTGGTGTAAAACTGAAAAAAAAAATCCAATCGCTAAAACATCACCACAGGAACACCAAAGGAAATAAAAGAAGGAAGCACATTTTCCTGCTTGTTCTTTAGAGAAACTAGTTTCTCTGCAGGGAAGCAGTACGTTCAGCAAACAGATCTCAACAATTTTATAACCGAGTGCACCATTTCCTATATTTTTTTCTTTCATTTTGCTTAACTCAGATTTGTCTGATCACAAAAGGAATAAAAAGGTAATCCAACAACAGTTATTATAATGCTTAACTGTGTGCACACATTGGTGAGCTTAACTGAAAAGCACACAAAAAGCTCTACATCGTGCTACACGCATGCCAGCATGAATATGGACAATCGTATGCACAATACGTATGGACTATCTCTTTTTCTTCAAGGGAAACAGAGGCACACTTTTTGAGAGCAAGGTTTTAGTCTGACTCCTGTTTGCCATCTTTAAGTGGATAGCGATACCAAACACTACTGGGTTTCTGAAGTAGAAGTACTGGAAGTCACTGGGTAGTGACTGAGGTTACTCTCCAGTTCCCAGCTTGGTCAGGGGCCTCCTGCCACATCTTGGACAAATTATGTAAATTGCAGGACCACTCACATTTGTAAAGACCCAGTGAATCCCTAGGTAAGCTTAGCAAATGGCTAAACACTTAATACCAACCTGAAACAGGACCTCTTAAGAGTGACTGCCCATCAGTGAACACTAATGATAAAATTTCCTTTTCTCCCCTTGTTGTGTATTCCATCAAACACCCAAACCCTCCATGTGAGCTGTCTTTCTACATTCACAGTCTCAGGCTGGCTGTGCCTCACCTGGGGTGGGGCACATGGGCGTTAATCTAATAAGGCAGCAACGATAATGCACAGGATGACTTTTTCATGTTGTGTTCTTGTAAAATCTTACTGGAATCTTAGCTGGCAAATGATCTAAAATCTCAAGCTTTCTGTTGTTCTTGTGCAACACAACTGTTAGCATGTCTGTACAACTGAGCATGAGTAATTTAAAAAGGGACCATCCTTGAGACAGAAGGAAACATGTTGTGAACCCAGAGACATGTTGTCTCAAAGCTCCAGTGCATTTGAAATCCAACCCACCTGATGAATTTGCAGCAAAAGTTCTATTAGTAATCGTCCATTTTTTAGATTAAAAAAAAAAAAAAAAGTGACAAAATCAGCTGCAGGTATTAAAAAAAAATAGTCTAGATCACATTGGGGCTTAAAAATGCTTCAGAACAAGTACAGTAGAGATATTGTGCGTGGTTCTTGCTAGATGTTTATAACTGATCATACAATTTCCTCACATAATTTAACTTCCACGTTTACTAAATGCAATTTTCAAATATTCACAAATAAAGTTTAGTAAATATGCAATTTCACACAGAGATAGTCAATTCCTGTACAAAGAATAATCTCAAGGCCCAGATTCTGATTTCCGAAACTGACTTCTTACAGATGGGCTGTGAATGCTTTTATATATTTTAATGTTATGAGAGAAAAGGGTTGCTGTCATCACTGAGATATTCTATTTGAAACAGTGAATTTGAGTGAATCTATGTATACTTAGAAGCACAGCAACTGCTAACATTGACCATGCTCTGTGCTTACTCACCTCTCAGTGCAATAGTGTATCTTGTTTCAATACAGATGAGAAGTTACAGGAAACAAAAAGAAAATTCAGCATCCTTATCCACAGTTGTAAGGAGGAATCATGCATGATATTCATGCAGTTCTGCTATATAAATTATGGGAATGATCTATGGAGATTCCAAGGGTATATTCTCCATGTGCAACGACCAGCGGAGCTGTGTGAAGGCATTATCAAGCAGCTCAGCTGGGGCCAGTGCTGAAGGAACCACTGATAGACACAGGAGCTGTTGCTGTTACGGCCAGTTCCAATTGTTTGCTCAGTCCTGACACAGTTATATTGGAAAACATTTTACATGGATCAGTTCTGAGAAATGTGAAAGTCCATTTGGGGAAACGAGGTCTGCAGTGTGGGAGAGATCTTTGCTGAGGGCTTGAAAGTTACACTTCCTTTAGCAGCGCCTGACCGTCAGGGCTATCTAGTCCGGCACTGAACCACATGACTGCCACTACAGCTGGGGCTGCTCGTTGCCATTTTCACCATCTACCTGCCTGCTTTTCCAGTCACGTTTCTTCATTTTCACTTCTCCTTCCTGTACAACTGAGGCAGCGTGGTTCAATTTGCGCTTCCCAAACCCCCGTCTCACCCTCCTCAGGGTGGGGTCCCCGGGCACAGCTCTCCCCCTTCAGTGAGGGGACAACACCTGAGGTGATCACAGCGTGAGGCAGCATCATGGTTCCCTTGGCACTGCCAGAAGGCCTGGGCTTTCCCCACTGGCCCCTCATGGTGCCAAGCGCCCCACGGTGTGGCCAGACCCCTCTCACTGAGGCAGGCAGGCATGCAACAAGATGGCGCCCAGCCTTGAGCACCACCTGGGCCCGAAAGCAGCATGCCCAAGCTGGCCTGAGGAACATAGCAGGCTAGCCCAGCCGCAACCGGAGCACACGCACCAAGGAGATTATTGGTGATGGTGGTGGCGGTGTGCGGTGCACTGCACAAGCCCACCCCCAGCGAGCACCTTAAGGCCGACAACACTTTACTCGCCCGCCCGCACAGAGGGCTTCCTTAGCGCGCCCGCCCGCCCCGCAGCCCCAGAGCGCTTTCCCCGCGCGCAGGCGCAGCGCTGCCCGCCCTCACTGCCCGCGCGCAGGCGCCGCCCGCGGCCCCGGGATCGGGGCGCCCTGAGGCGGTGAGGGGCCGGGAGGGGCCGGGAGGGGCCGGGGGGAGTTCGGCCCGACACGGTCTGGGGGTGCTGCTGGGGACGGGTCCCTCCGGGTCCGGCAAAGGGTTCTGGGGCTGGGGAAGGACTTCAGGAGTGTATCTGTAGGCGAACGTCCCGTTAAAAAGTTTAAGGAACGTATTTAAGTAACGGCGGTAGTGAAGTGCTGCGAAAAAGCCTTCGTTGTGCTCATGGTCGCTGGAAGGCAAGTAATCTGCGTTGGGATGTAAAGCCACACGTTTTGTGTGTTTGGTTTCGTTTTTGAAAGAGTTGTACAAGTCTGTTGGAGCCATCCCTTAGGCTTGAAGTTATTTTGCTGATCGGTTGTAAGAGGGTTAGCCAAAGTTATGGCAAACTGAGTACTATACAGTAGTTTATAGGCATCATATAGTATTTGTTAGTCTTGTTTAGATTAAAAACTGATACTGCTAACACAGATGGGTTCTGTAGGTTTCCCTTTTAATGTACAGATTGCTAAAAATTCCTAATTAGTTTGAGTTTAGTTATTAAGTGTGTCTCTCCTTTTTTTTTCCCTGATAGAATGCCATAGGTTGAATGTGGAACAACGGGAGGCAACACTGACTTGACAAGACACATGAAGATGAGGAGATAACAGAGGTGTCCTTGGTACAGTGCCAGCAAGAGCAGAGTTGCTGGGTTAGTAAAGCTTTGGCATGTTTCATCTTGGAAAAGGAAGCTGCTTGCACCAGTTCTGTGTTGCCCAGTGACTTCTTTGTGGGATCTTATTTTTAAGAGACTTCTGCTCTGAAATTCTTAGTGGCAAGTTTTAGGTAAACAGAGGGCGTAGCTGATGATTTTCCAGCTGCATTTTGGTCATTAGCAGGTGGTTCGCAGTGCTAAGCTAAGTTGAACATTGCCAAATCAATTTAAAGTTGATACATGCTGAGTGGTATGATTTATCATTTTAATTAAGTTGCTTTTCAGAGCAAACTGGGAATGCATATTGTAATCTAAAAGTTCACTTGTATGAGTAATTACTTTTTCAAGCAGCATCCCCAGAAGGATCAAATGAAATAGTAGATTATTTTCACAGACCTGAGTACCCAATTATTTTTTTTTAATAAAAAAGATTAATTGTTTATACAGATGGACAATAAAAATCTTGTAGTTCCCTGCAATCCTTTTATCGCTGCTTGGGATACAGTTAAACAAAAGGACTGGTTCTTTACAACCTGGCTTGGTAAGGATTTTGAGTTAGACAAGCAGTAAGGGACATTCAGATTAAGAAAATACTTTGTTTGGAGTGAGCTTTTTTTGATGAGTTTGGTGTTGTAGGATCTGACTTGGATATGCAGGCATAGTATAACATGTCAGAGTGCTTCATAAGTTGTCTTGATCCTGCCTAACAATTGAAAAAAGACATCACTGCTATAGATACCGCTAGGAGGGGAAAAAAAAAAAAACACATAATAATGGAGAATGCTTAATTTTTTTTTGTAGGATTTTTCATCTCAAAGAACAAATACCATAGATTTTTATGACTGAGGGAAAAATAATACACAAAATTCATAGCCAGATCCTTTACACCAGTTAGTAGTGCCATTTGTCACCTTGAAGAAAAGGTATTCATAAAGCAAGATTCTACTCAGTGCATAAAACCACTGTTTAACTTCAGCAGGTGTCTTTATAAACTTAACAATTAGAAAATAAGCTCTAGTATTTCTTCTTAGAGTTTTTTACTCTTTTCTGCAGCCATTTGACTCATTATAATGAGGTGAAAAGGGTACTACGCGTAACTCATTTTGTCTTTTAACAGAAACTGTCTATCTCAAGATGGAAGAACCAGCGTCTGATAAATTGACATCTTTATGCAATACTCCAAAGGACTCTGGAGCAGCTCCGCAGAGGACTGGTTCAGGGAAGCAGGTATAAAAACTTGTTTTTCCAATGATGTGATTCTTCATAGTAAGAAAAGTGCTTATGAAATCATCATGTAGTTGAAAGGCAAAAGATAAGGTAGCTTATACCTACAGCTACAAAGTTGTGCAGGTAAGGGGTGTAAGGAGTGTTCTTGGCATGTCTCGTGCTGAATATGTGTATGTTTGATGTGAATAAAGTGATGTATTCAGTATTTGCAGTCTACCAAAAAACATGATTCTAGTAAATTTCAATACTACTGGGTTTTCTCAAGTTGTAGTTTTCTGGATACCTTTATAGGCAAAATGTCTTTCTGTGTCTACTTGCACTTGATTATAGTACACTCTGATTGCAGTTGGGATATTCTCCATAATGCCAGACTCTTTTTGGTGTTTCTCCTAGCATGCATACTGTGATGCTGTCACACTCGCAATAGCGCATGTTACTAAAAACTGGATCTATGCTGGATAAAGTTAGGTTGCAAATGGTCCTTAACTAATCCTTCTTGCCCATATTTTAGTATTTTCCCACAGGTAAAAATGTTAGACACAAATTATAAAAATACTTACCTTATTTTGAAGAAAAAAAGAAATTTTAGATGTTCATTAGTGAAGGACCTCAAAGCATGAACAAGTTGAAATTAGATTGTTTCAGATACTTGGAAGTAGAAAACAGGTATTTTGTACTACTGATAATACAGAAAATGTGTGTGGTGGGATGCAACAACAACCAAAAATCTCCATTAAACAAGAGGAGAAATCAAACTAGAAGAAATAAAATCAGCAAAGCTGATATATGCCATGTCTTCTGCACAAAGACTAGATGAGTAGCTTTCCTTCAGTAAGGATTATCGGATTTGGTCCTAGACAACATGGAGGTACATTTTCCAATAAATTGCACCTGAAACGTGCAAACACACCTGAAAGGAAGGAATCAACTTGTTAACTTTAAGTTTCCGAATGCTACAGTGACAAATTAGAAGTCTGGTTTTACCATTATCTTTACATATGTGACATATTCTGCATGGAGTTCAGTTAAGATTCTTTGAAATTTGATCAAAGGTGAAATTTTTGTGATCTTTCTCTCTCTTGCTGTTCTTCATTTTCTTCAGCCAATGAGTGCAACACTAAGGGAACGATTAAGGAAAACAAGACGTTCATTTAATGCTAATTTTACTGTGGCAAAGCGACTCAGAATAGACAATGAAGAAAAAGACTGTGCTGATGTTGACAAAGAGCATCTGCCAAAAAAGAGTGTGGATTGTTCCAGGTTACAAGATAGTTCTGAAAGCCTGGAAGGAAACCGCACTGGGCATACATGTTTCAAAAGTCCCTCACAGGACAACAATGTCTGTGAATCAGGAGAGAATGGGGTTAGGGTTGATCTTAGCCAGCAACAGTCCCTGGAAGAAAAAGTAAGGCTGGTGAAACAAGTGCAAGAGAAGGAAGAATTACTTCGAAGGCTCAAGCTGGTCAAGATGTACCGATCTAAGGTGAGGAGAACCTCTGAAAAGGCAATTCTAAATCACACTTTGAAGTGAAATGGAGTCAAACCTTCATTTACTGATTAAATTTAAAATACTGAACCATGTGGTTTGTGTGGTATTTGTGCATTATATCAGTTTTTAGCATATTATAAAAATAGATTTGCAGACTATGAAACTGATTTGTCACTTGCTGAAATGTCTTTTTTCTCCCAATTTCAGAACAACCTGTCTGAACTGCAGGCTTTGATAGTGAAATGGAGAAGCAGTACCCAGCTGATGCTCTACGAGCTACAGTCAGCTTTTTCTGCAGATGGCAAGAAAGTGAGTCTCAGTCAGCTGATAGATTCTTTTGGATTAGAAGACCAGTTACTGCACTACAGCAGAACAGAAGAAGATTTTGTAGACACCTAACCTACTGGTGCAAAGCTTTCAATTACACACATACATATTCAGAAAAGACTGAATGAATTCTGATAACCTTAGAAGTGTTGATCAGACAGTGAACTTTGTTTTGCCAGGAGGTTTTCTCATGAGCTACTGGTGAAACTGTACATGTATATGGTAGGCATTGTAAAAGGTATTGCTTTATGGGAAAGACTGAATTCATGCTGACTTTTGGAAAACACAGCACTTTTCAGATGCTGGTCAAAAGTTTTCAGTTGCCTTTAGGGGAACTGTTCCTCCTAACCCTTCAGCCACAGCCTGTGGTAGTAGAAGGGAAGGTGAGAAAATTGGAATTAACGTTTGTCTGCTGTACTATGTTATGTGAAAGCTGCACTCTTTTTTTTTTTTTCCTTTGTATAAGAAAAGGACTTCTTTGTCTAATAAAGTGCTTCAACTACAGCATTGCTTACCTTTCTGTGGTAAAGCTGAATAAAACATCAGCATTTCATTTATCCTCCAATCAATGTCTCTTCAAAATGTTTTTCTATAATTATTTTAATTTGAAATTGCTTATTTTCTCACTTCTGTGTGCATAGTGGTGTGACTCTTCAGCTTTTATTCTCCTTAAAATCTCACTTATCTAATGTAACAATACATAAATCTCTACCTGATCTACAATGCTCCCTGCTGTGAATGTTTCTGTATGCAATCACAGTTGTCGTTGGCTGTACCTTAACTTTTTAGTATGTATGCTATTTTTCCTGTTTCCTTAATAAGGAGTAATTTCTTATATACCTCAAGGGAAGTGGAAAGAAAATCACAGATTTCACTGTAACACTGATAGGTCTCATTAGATTTAAGTTTAGATCCACAATTTACTTTTAAGAATACTGAATATTACTGCCTGCTGGGATTTAATGAAGAGTGACCTTTGTATTACTGATTGCAGTTTGAGTACTAGAACTATTTCTTTTTGCCTCTTTAACTTACTGAGAAATGATGATGGGCCTTTGTGATGGGGTACTGTTTTTCCCTGAGACCTTTGGAAAATTGGAATTCCCTTGCTTCCCCTATGGAAGTTTCAGCAGGAAGAAAAGCAATGTTGCAAGAAGAGTGCAAGATGTAATTAGAATCCTTAGAGAGCTCAGTTAGAGCTGCTAAACCAAAAAAGCAGCTGTAGTAAGGTCAAAACAGAAGCAGTTTTCCTTATAAGCATAGAACTTTGCTGAACCTAAGGTATCAAAGCTAATCAATGCTCTTAGAAAGGGCTAAGTTTAGATTTTATGTGAATTCATGGAAGTGGAAGAAAAATTAAAGCATGGAAGAGATAAACAATTTGTAGATGTAAAATCACATCTTTCTTGCAGTACTTCATTTCAAAATGTCCTCCAATTGCATATTGCAGGCTAAGGATATGCATTCCACAATTAAATCTTCCATTTATTTTCTGTAATGAGCTATATGTTTATATAATCAAAACAGCAGAAATACATCACATGAACCGAAATAGATTGTAGATAATACTAAGTATAAAATGTATGAAACAGACAAACATGCATCTTTCAAACTGATATTTTAAAAGAAATTACAGAAGAAAGTGTTGAGAGTTCAGGGAGAAAAGGTAGATGTCCAAACTCTGCGTCTTAGACAAGACCAGTTTCCTATACATCTACCAGGACTGGGATTTTTAAAGAATAGGGAATGTTCTTGATCTCAGTCTTTCAGCTTCTGCCTGAAGAATTCCAAACTGTTCGTCCTGTTCCTTTATGAGATCCCGCAGGTTTCTCTGCTTCAAAATCTCTTGGTAACGCTGCTTTGCATTCCTTTCAGAAATACGCTGTATGTCTGCATAAAACACAATATAAGGGTCACCCTCTACATATAGTGTGTGTAAAGTCTTTATACTGGACCTGCTCCAGAGTTATTCCACGTACTGTATAAAATAGGCAACCGTTTTAAGAAAAGGCTCGCAGTTAGCTTTAAGAGTCTTTAGAATAGTAAGACAAAAAAAAAAAATTCAAAAGGGCACTGGGTGCATACCCAATGTTTTAGAACCATTTTATTAGTGAAAAGAACTATACAGTTTTCCTAATAAGGCGTACCCTTCTCAGCTTCTTGGTCCTCTGTTCACTTGACTGTATGGAAAGTCAATTAACTTTTTGCCTACAGGAGCACCAATCTCTAGGTGTGATCTTATGTAAATAGCATTAAATATGTTGTGGTAGAAAAGCTAATTGTGCACATGGTGTAATAGATAGGAATTTCTTGTCCCTTAGTTGATGCTGATGGAGAATAGGACTGTCTAGCTTAGAAGGTGTTTTCGGAATGTTCTTTGCTTGTGACTTAAAGTGCGTTACTGTGACTCACCGGCTGCCCGAGAGATATGTCTCCTTTCTGAAACAGACACGAGCATTTCCTTTAGCTGAAGGCTCAGCTCATAATTTGCTTGCTCTTTTAAAGCAATGGACTTCTCCAACTCTCTAATTCTTTTCTGACGATTCTTCGTATTCTTTTTGTGCAGCTGTCCGTTTCCAAAAGAATAAAGCAAATGCATGAGATAATACAGAAGACAAACTTTTGATGGAAGTCTACAATCTTCAACACTGCATTGTAGCTCAGTTAATTTTCATGTGCTTTGATTTGCTAGCTTTACTTTGTATAGCGTCTTTCACAGATTGCAGTCCAGTATGCTTAATGGAGTTCTAATACAAGTAGCAGACAAGGAACAAATAGGTATGGGTCAAGGAGAGAGAGAGATTAAATATAGAACTTGAAAGGCAAAGCAGTGAAAGGAAGTCAGTGGAGTCGGTGCATTGAAAATACTCCCTTGGCTGCCAGGCACTGCTGAAGATAGGCTATTGTGCTGATGCTGTCTTGAGGGATTGTAAAGGGCCGGGGTAACTACCGAAGACTGAAAAGGAACACCGAGAAAATGGAAGCTGATGTCAGCTACTGTAACCTGGAGAAAATCCAGTGGAATCCTTTACAGACCAGGATAATCATAATTTAAATGTTGAAATAGGTAAGGGAGCCAGCAAATCAGGTTGTTGTGTCTGAGTTATTTTGAATATAGGAGGGTATTGATACTATGAACAGACTGGTACTCCTACAGAGAAATGGCTCTAGGCAACTTGAAAAAACTATTGAAAGATGAATAAATACATAGGTGTGCATATGTATATATACATTCATCTGTATGTGCTTTCGTGGCTGTGCTTTAACAGTCCTTGAGTTAGCTGAAGAGGTGGCATGCCTATGTGGGATGCTGTTATTCCTTACAAACACCTTTTGCTAATGAAGGAGAGGAGTTACATTTAAACTAAGGACGTCTCTCAAATGTGGTCATTCACTTAGGAATAATTACCTTATCCATGACATCAAGAGTCTGCTTCATCACTGAAATGCGGTGGGCAATGTGACTGTCATAGTTCAGCATGGTAAGGAACTGAGAATTAAAAACAGAAGGAGGTTATTAATCCTTTTTTGTTCTCAACAATTCCACACTTCTGTAAAGACAGTCATGATACATGAAACTCAAAAAAAAAAAAAAAAAAGAATTTGGCACAGTGGAAAACCTTACTAGTGATCATAAATGGACATTTTAAAGATAGTTTTGTCATAAAATAGACCATGCAGCCGTTAAAAAGCATTGTATGTTTTGATGGAAACAGAGACCATACGAATTTGTTGTGAGGTTGTCAAAAAAACACAAGATATACTTTTACTTTAGGTAGTCTAAGCCAGCACTGGTCGAGGCCAAAGGTGCGTAGAAGACAGGTTTCTGTGGATGTAACATTTATCTTTCTGAAAAGCCATTCCACCAAACTGACAGGTAAAAGTTCTGTGGTTTGTCTTCAGTTAAAAGAAGAGAAACAGAAAAGACCCAGCAGGCTCCTTGCTTACAGCACCAAATTGCTTTCATTCGCTTTTTCTACTAATAGCCCTCATTCCAGGCATTTTCAGGTCCTGGCCCCCATGTGTTTCTCTGAGCCATCTTTCTTTCTGCTCCTGTCATGGTCTCTGTTGCCCTTCCTACTAGCCCCACATTTCTACTCAAAAATGCCATTGCTATGGGCAAAGACAAGTCTAACTCACAAACACTGCATCACTTCAAATGAAATTTGACATGACAATGACACCCTGGTGATAAATTTGTTGCAAGAACGTTTCAGTGTATTGTCACATCACCTCTTCAGAAAGCTGTTCTGTTGATGTTAATTACAGAAGTCCCATGGCTGTGATTCAGAAATGAACAAGCAGTTTGGACAGGCAGAACTAATGAAGCCTGAGCAGAACAGATGTTTGGGTTTTCTTCTAATCTTTTGATTGAATTGCAATATCTTTACCCACTCTCCAATATTCTTTATTTTCCCTGTGTTTTGTAGCTCTCCCCACTGCAATATCTCCAGCTTCCACGTCCTCCAACATCTGTTACTTTGAACCTTTATTTCCCCTACCTCATCACTGCAAAAGCAGCTTTACATCTGATACTGCAGTACCCTCACACTTCCTCTACAACCTCTCTTACTTCTCCTCTCCTCTCCCAGGGGTATCCCCGTTGCTCTCCCACAACTTTTTCCTGTTTTCTGGCCTGCCAAATGCATTTCTTCAAAGCTGTGTAGGTGCTGACTGGTCTGCCCAGCTGCTGTCTCTTGCCTGCCAGACACAGCAAACAATTACCTGTCATTCTTCTGCTGGTACAAAGGCCAACAAATGGCACTGGGGCTCAATAAGGCTCCTGTAGGAACTCTTATCTCTGATTACTGAGGAGAAGTTACAGTATTTCTGTGAGACACCAGATGGGTGCACTTGGGAACTAGTCAGGGATAACTTTGCCCTTGTTTACAACTGAATTTCATCAATGATCAATCTCAAGGGCAAAACTTCTCTTTGGAAGCTGAAATCTTGACACGTTAGGAATAAGGTTTCTGTGCAGTAGTAAGAGAGTTAAGATGTATAAACAATCGCAGAAGAAGAGGCAGCAAAATTCTCTGTAGTATAAAGTATAAATTAGAGCAAGTAACTCACTAGCTGGCGATCTTTTGAAATAGGCAGCATTACAATATCCCGAGCCTTCTGTTTCAGATCTTCTATTTGCATTCTCATTTTCTTATGTTCCCATTCCAACAGAAATATCCCTCTAGAGAAGTGTTTACGCTCCACCATGCTAGCAATTTTTTTTTCTCCTTGAGCCTGAAAAAAAAAGAGATTAATCTTAATTAACACACTCTATGGATTATGGAATAATTATTTGCAACAAGATGGGCAAGCTTCCAAAGTTATGATACTATTAAGGAAAATGTGCCATACTGCAGACTCTTTCTGATGGTTATCTTTTGTGGAATTTTGTTCCCTTTTATGCTCTGTGCCACAGTTTTGGATCATAGAAGGAGATAAAAAAAAATACAACAAACTTTTCTCTCTACATCTTCCTATCTTTTATAAGAAGGCTAAGGCATCTTATGTCTACGAAATACAAACTTGCTCTGTATAAGGTATTTTGCAGTTGTTGCTGAAGGCTTTGTGTATTAGCAGTAAAACGCAAATTTACAGCTAGAATGCCTAAAGTATGTCAATCGATTTCACCTTACATAAAATGGTGTATCAATTTGTTAAACCTTAATGTAAGCTACTGTTCAACACGACTGTATGTTTGCCTTGAGAGAATTCTAGGACTGGCAGCACCCAGGATATTAGGATTTTCTATTTACAGCATGTTTCTAAGTGATGGCATATCTAAAAATTGTCATTTCATTGATCTGAATTGTATTCATCAAACATCAGGAAAGCAGTCTGCATTGCAATCTCTATATCATAATAAGGGACATTACAGAACTCTTGACAGCTTTTAGTTTACAAGTGAGCCTCCTGGCGTGTAGTAATGAATTGGAACTAGATATCAAACTAGAGAAAAAAGAGTCCCTGAAGGCCAATATATTTATTTAAAAAACTTAAATTTCCGTGTAAGTTACCATGATACTGCAATTCAGTTCTTCAACAACACTCTTATTAATGAGAATGGCATCAGTGTAATCTGGAATCTCAGTACTTTCCAATTCCACCTGTCCTTGTTTTAACAAAAACTGGAAAGTCAAATTCAATTGAAATTTTATCTTCTCCTCCTGCAGCCTAAAATGGCAGAAAACAAAAACAATGCTCAGTGATTTCAACTTAATTATATAAATCCCCCCATGATTCTCAAAATGTTTATTACTGATAAGTGGTATGTTATGTTCATGTAGGGCTTACTCTTTGACAGCCTGTCTTCTATTTGCTCCAAAAATGACTACAGAGTTGGCAACTTATTTCCATACATAAAGTTGTCAACCACTAGATTCAGTTTAACAAACTCTAGCAGATGTTCTGAAAGAAAATGTCTTCACCAAACAAAAGCCTCAACAGCAATTGAAAAGGACGTGAAGGAGACTCCCAGGCAGCACTCATTTGTTGTTGTTTTTTAATTTAAGTTGTCCTGGGGTTTGCTGCTGAATTCCAATGAATGTGAAGATTATGTCATGTACATGAAAAAAAAATGAAATAAGCTCAGTGAAGTCAGGTGTTGTGTGACTGAGCTGCAAACTGCAATTGGCAGTGATCCCTGTAGCTTCCTCAGGCCTACATGAGCAGAAGTTAACTGACCCAGCTAGCACAGCTATCACCTTGAAGGCTTTTTGGCATTCACTGTAAGAAACAGCTTTTGGGGCAGTGAGTTTGCGTTGAAGACCATGCCGTCTTTACTCATGTTGTTACTTAAAATGCTAGGTTAAGACTGGTTTGGGCCTGCTCACACATGCTGCAATCACACCTCACCTCTGAAATAGCTTAGCTCTTTAAATGAATTCTAGATAACATACAGATGGAGAACACAGCTGTGTAATTCTGTATGTGACTTCTGGTTCTGTGATGGTGGATTATTAATATGGAGCTGAGCATAGGAAAAGAGACAAAATTACCAAATGAGTTCTTGGGAAATGTATTCTATGTCTGACTTAATCTTCTGATCATCATCCATTCTTCTCTGGAGAAAGGCCTGCATCTCCGCCAGCTTTAGGGCCTTCCACTTTACCTAAACAAGTAACATCATGGCATTCTGAACTTTTCCAACTTCATAAGCATGTCAGGACAAGCAAGAAGAGAGCATATCTTAAGAAGACGTGTGTGTAAATATAAATATGCTGCCTGATATTTTGGGAGTCCTAGTAGAGCATGTGACATAGAGGTTACAATTCTTACATTCAGCTCAATAAATCATTTTTTCATTTATGCATGATTTATTGACATTGAGGGAAATCATATTTTCTTCTGTCTTGGTCAAATGTACCTATGTCTCTGGAAATTTCAGATTTCCACCTTCAAACTTTTAAAATAAGCAAATAGTTCACTAGAGCTTTCCAGCAAAACCCTCTGTTAAGAATTGCTCTTGGTGTTGTAGAAGAAAATGGTTATACATTGGTGCAGATATAGCATGCTAATGGGAGAGAAAGACTCCAACAGATGACGAAAATCAAATATTTTAATAGTCTTTCTTAACAGAGAAAAGTGATTTTTTTTTTTAAAAAAAGAAACTATATCAAGGTTATAATTATTTCAAATCCTTCCACACTAATATGGTAATGTTTGCTCTGAAGGAGAACTAGAGCTGATTTCTCTTCTTGACATTTTTGTTATTCTGAATTGAAGGTGGCCAGAGGTAATTTATCAACTCAGATGCAGCTTATGTATGCTGCATTGTCACTTCACCATCAGTGAACTCCACAAAAGTTTTAAGACCTGAAAATACTGAGGAGTATAGTGGAAAAGTAAAGGATTTACATACCAGCTGCTCACTCTCCATTTTATTTCGTCTTGCTTGACAAAACTGTTCCCATATAGATGGGTCTAAACCATCAGGCATGTGCTCAGGATTATCCAGCTCATCCATGGCTTTCATTAAACAGGTGAGTATATCTTTGTAATCTTCATCTGAGGCTGAACAATCCCCATATGGGTTAGTGGTGTCAGGAAGCATTTTTCTCATTGGGGTCCTAGTGTACATACACAGTACATGCAGTATTTACTTTTTATTTTTTATTACATGAAAGAAGCTCATACATATAACTATGAATATTTTGTACTTTCAGTCTCTTGAAGAGCAAAAAGGTAAAACAACTTCTTACACAAAATAAGAATGTGTTTTTGAGAACTGATGATTATTTAGATTGCATTTAAAACAGATTTTGTAGAGTAGATGAGGAAATGTTAGTATTCAAAATAGCAATTGTTTATATGATAGGAAATTAAATATTGTTAACCAACCAATAAAAGCAGGCAGTCTACTGATTACCAAAATAATTTGGATATTTAAAGAAATAGCAATCTAATTCTTGAAACACAGGTGAAACTAGTATTTAAACAATTCTAACCAGGGTGACCTTACCTTGGTCGACATTTGTAAAGTTGGAAAAGTTCATCCAGAAGATCATCAGGAACGTCAGCAAAGTCCTTCATAAAACCACATTCCAGATTCTAGGACAGGAACAGAAAGCTTCCTTGTCATTACAGTGTTATTTTTAAGAAAGCAGCAACTTACCCATATCTTAACAATGCAAAACATTGTGCTTTTCCAAGCTCTCACAAGCATTGAGGAAATCTGGACCATTTCACAATTTTTATATGCATATTCTCTCGTTCACTACCTAATTTCAGCACTCAGCAAATTGAGTAGAACTCATCCCATGCTTAAAATGATAGATGTTCTTACTACCAAGACACAGCATTAACTTTTTTATTCCTGAATCTGCTTGTGTTTCACTAGTCTCACCTTATCTTCAGCTATTGCGTTTTCATATGCATCATTGAAAAACTCAATTTTCTTTTTTGTAGTCTGGATTGCTCTTGTAATGTTGACCTGTAGCAAAACCAGAGGATTTCAAGAGTGAAACTCAACCAGAAGAAGCACTGCATGGCTATTCATATACACTGATGAAGCTGACACCTTCTCAGTTCTAGAGAAAACCTTATGAGCCATTTTTAAGAATACAATGCCTTCTTCAGTGGTTTACTTGTAGATGCAGCTTAGGGGTGAGCAGGTATGAAATGCAAGTATTCCACTGCTTAAGAAAGTAAGAAATTTGTGTAAGAAATTATACAAATGCTTCTAAGTCTTCTTAAATTTTGAAGGTGAGGATCTATGTTGATACTTGTTTTTACTTGCATAGAAATTTCCTTTTCCTTTCATTTCATCGTGTCATATCAGTCAAAGATTCTCAAAAGCTGTTCAGTGAAAGGTTCCTGACTGTAGAATGCAATTTCCCGGTTAGCATGCCACATGTCAGGATACAAAGGTTATCTGTTTTATCGAGGCTGTTAAATGTTTGTACTTAGCTGGGGAGACTGCTTTGTTGTATTTGACAGTTTTTGTGGACCAAAAGATATACCAGTGGAAATATTTAGAAAAGTTTAAAAAATAACATGCATCTTGAAAAATATAACTTGGCATACACTTGGCCTCGGATAACTTTAAAACTAGTTCAGCCTCCTCAGTGATTCGGGCTAGATGCCTACTTTGGAACCTCTCCATGAAGCTCACATACAAGCAGCTGCTCACAGCTCTAAACAGAGATCTCTACAGGTTGAGTGGGAAGTCTGACATGGGGAGGTGCTAATGCATTCTCTGTGGACTCAGGAACACCTACACAAAGCCAGAGTGGGCAAATGGAATAATATGTACTGTGAGCCAGAAACAACCTGCAGACTACCACTTAGATCACCTGAGTCACACAGGTGTTGGCAGGACACAGGAAACTGAACTGTCAGACACAATATTATCAGGAAGTGCTTGTATTGAGATAGAGACCTACTACTTGTGCTCTCCCGTCTTTTTGTTGACCTGTGTATGGTATGGCAGGGACTGGCAAACTCTTCAGGAGAGTAAATTTGTTGATAAGTCTATAACCACAACGTACTCTGTATTATGTTCTGCTTCCACAGGCAGACGCTCACGTGCTACCTCTGCCTCTGCTTTGAACTGCCAAACACAAGTCAGTGTGGCCCTGGACTACATCAGACATCCCAGTGAAAGTGCGATGGCATTACATGTTCTTTTGTGCGTCTCCCTGTCACAAATAGCATCATTATTGGTTCTGTCAGATTGATACTAGATACTCAAAAAAAAAAAAAAGTATATAAGAAATAAATAGCCGTATGCCTTCTCAATATATGGAGCTTCACCAAAGAACTCCAGAAGAACCAAGATGAGTTTCTACTCAAAAGCATATATGTTTATATGTAGATGTATTTATAATGTACATCTTGTGTACACCTCAAGAAAAAATCAATGGCCATGTAAATTGTCAGCAAAATGCTGATTTGGACAGAGCAATTTTCACTAGAAACTATACTTCAAATACTACATTTTCCCTAAGAACAGCATTTAAAATAATTTACACTCTCTTCCTGCTTCTTCATAAAGAAATGATGAAGTCCAGCTTCTCTAGTGTCCAACTCTTCATCCAACAGTAAAGAATAAATAAGATTGACTATTTTGAGTTCTTCCTGTGAAAAGATTGTAATAAGAATTGTTAACACTCCTTCTGCACAGAGGGAGAGATGAACAATTCATGTTCTCTGCCATACCTGATAGATGACCATCTCTAAATTCACTTTTTTTTCAAAGAGCTTGCATACAGTCTCATCAAAATTGTGTGTTGTTTCCTGTATGGAAGCTTCAAGTTTCTTCCATTCATTTTCCAGTGCCTGGGGAAGGGAAAGACAAGAGAGGAGCAAACATACATAGCAGAACAAACTCTGATACAGTATACTGAAGAATACCAGAGAATTCACAGTACGGAACTGTATCTCCCCAACAAAAAGCTTTTCTTTTTTTTTTTTTTTTTTTAATAGTCCTGTCCTGCATTTTTCCTCCCTTTTCTTGCAGCTAAGGTGTCTAAGTTATTTATGCACTTTTATCAAAAGACTAGTTTGTATTCCTGTTAATGATTCTGAACAGCCGTTTTAAAAATTCTAAGATTCCATATTTTGCATAATCAAAACAACAGCTACATTCTGGAAGACAGTATTTTCACAACTGTGGCAAAACAGAAGGCATGATTCCAATTTCTTTGAATCCATCCCAACAGCGTTGTGGGTTATTCCAGGGACTGAAGCTATTCATTTCCATCATCAACTAAGTAGTGTATTTGAAAGGCATTAACCATTTTGTAAAAGAAAAATCCCTCAGCCGCAATGTCCCAGAAGTTACATTTTTTGAAGGATAATGCTGCCAGACTATGAACTTCTGTTGTCCAGGTACCACTTTGAAGAATAAATGCCATTGTATTATTTGTGCATGACATCAGCTATTCTGGGAATGGAACCTGAAAAAAATGTTCCAGGAATACTGGTCTATTTTGGAATGAAAGTTACCTTTTGTCAGATATCACAAGTTTTGGCATATACTAATTGTTATGAGTAGAGACTGCCTTTTTACTGTCTAATCTACAACTTATGTAATATGCTGCATGATCTTCATTCTTCATTTGTTCTTCATTTGTTCTATTTGTTAGTATTCATTTTAGAAGTAGATCCTGAGAAAAATTATAAAGCTTTGGTCATGAGCACTGTGAACAAAGCCACTCCTTTTCTCATTTTAATTTACCCTTCTATGCTTTTCTTTTTCTTCATTCAGCTCCTTCACTTTTTCCTCATATTCTCTGAATATTTTCATTTCTTGATCAGTCCATTCATGTTCAGGCTTGGATATAAAAGGAGGTGGAGGAATATCCTGCAAGTATTAAAGACAAACATGCTTCAAAAGCAATTTTAAGTCTCAATCAGAATACTAATAAACTACAAGACATATCAAATTTAATGAAAGGTATTAGTGATAGGTAAGGTACAAGCCTTAAGTCTAAGTAACATACACGTTCTATTTCTGTGGCGTGTTGCTTGTACCAGTAGTTTTGGTGTATATATATATGGTCCTGTCCTCTTCCACTTGATTACAAAATTTTCTAGTGGATCTTGTAAACTATGAGTACGTTGTAATCAAACATATTATCAGTACAAGACATATCATATTTTCTGTTACAGAATAAGTGGAGTTCTCATTTTCTGAAACAGATCAATCACAGAGAGGGAGTTCGGTCTGCATTATCCCTCTCTGTGACACTCACATTGTTTTCTTCCTCTGTTACCATAACAACTTTATTTGCTGAGTAAAATGAAACACATTTTTCTGTAAGATCACAGCAATGGGCAGTAGACCCTTTCCCCCATGAAACAGTCATTATATGGGCATGATGTTCCTATAGGATAGGGACTTTGGGATGGGAACAGGTGGTGATGGGCAAATCATATGCAGGCTTTAGAATCTTGTAATCTGGAGTCCACTATATGATCTTTTAAGGAATTTAACTAGGCATAATGCAATTCTACAATTCTTTGATCTTCTTTTATTACTTAGATTGAAAATATTTGCTAATTGCAATTCATGCTTCCATAAAGAAAACCAACAAGCTACCTAAATGATATAGCAGAAACACAGCTTACAATTTTCAATATGTCTTCCTTTTGGACTTCGAGCACTCCACCCATCATGTCATTAAGAGCCCGTAGTCTTTCATTGTCCTGGGAATGACAAAAATAGTACTTTAGGATACAAAAGGAAGTGTAGTAGTTGGAAGTTTTGAGAATGGTAATAGGGCAGTTCACCTCTAGATCACCAATAGGATAATAATAGATTAATGCTTTTTGGTGATGTTTGTGAGATACACTAATGGTCTAAGATTTTTTTATTTTTTTTTTTTCTGATGGACAGATGGTCATATACCAAATAGCTTACTAAAACTGCAATGTTGGCAGTTCTGGAAACAGTACATAGACTACACCTGACCAGTTTGCAGGCTAGGATGAATGAAGTTGTATGTCTTATGGATGCAAGTGGAATGTCTTATTGCGCATCTCTTTTGGGGCCAGAACCATTTTAGGCTTTTCACAGATGTATTTAAAAGCCAGAGAAAAGCACTGTCATCTAGTCTGATCACTGAAGAGCAGAAGTCAGAGAAACTCAGCCAACAAGCTTGTATCAAGCCCAAAGCTCTTGACTGAGCAGTAGCATACATTTAGAGATGAATCTAGTCGCCAATCTCCCAATATGGTGTTTTAAATTGCTACAAAGCAAATTATTAATAACTGGGAGTGTAACACCAAATCTTTTTTCCCCATCTGCTGCTCTGTGTAGATCTAAGCGTACATGTTAATAAGAGGGAAAAGGCACACTTGATCATTATTTAGCATTTTTATGTTTATTCTCCCATACTACTCTACTGGAATATTCCAGTGCAGTATTATCTAAATAGCCAGATCAGGAACAATGGCCACTTCAGTAAAAAATATACTACTTTAAGTACCAGAGCAGCAAGGCGTCTTTCCATTTCAAGATTAGCCAGCATTTCTGCTTTCTCTCTCTCTTGTGGAGTCAAGTATTTTTCAGCTTTAATCTGAAAGAAAGAAATCAGGTTCTTATCAGGATTCTTTTCTCTAAACATGATTACACGTGAATTAAGAAATGCAGAAAGATGGACTAATACTAATTTTTATTTTATTTTTTTTAGCTCTACAGTGATATACCTCAAAAAAATGTTCTTTAGAACAGCTCCAAAAACTATAATGAAAAATAATGCTAAAATATACACTACCATCCTTTTTGCTGATGTTAGTCACAGTTTGAGCATCTTTGGGTTTTCTGACAGTAGAATAACAGATGGTGGGAGAGAAGACAGAAGAGGGAAAAGACTGACTAAAAGAGCTGTTGAAATAAAATAATATTTTATATCAAAAGTACAGTGTTTATATATTATCAATTTGATTTAGAAGTACAGTACTAACTATGCGTAAGTGCCTAGATTCTTATTTTCCGGTGCTCAGAAATTGAAGAAAAAAATAGAGTAACTCTCATCTATTGAAGTGATTCCCTGCAAGCCTGATTTTAGTCTTATCAGGAACATGGTTAAATTCGACCTAATTTATGGACAATTAAAAAAATTTTAACAGTATTTTGTTAATTTCAAGGAGACTTATTAAGAGTTTTCTACCTAAAAAATGAAGGGAAGCAAAAGAGCCAGACAGATAATTTTACGTACACAGACACATCTGTTTTAAGGCTTTTCAATACTGACACAACGGCTAGAAACAAGAAGAATTAGAGAACTGTATTTGTGTGGGTGAAAGAGAAAGATTTCTTTTCCAGACACCTCTGAATCCTGAACAGTGAGTACTTCCTCTGGTATCTCATCATCTGTAAGACCTGGCTCCCACACTTCCGCTTGGAGGTCAAGCTGAGCCAAGATTTCTTGGATCCTCAGGTTTCTTTCTTTCACTCTTGCAATCTCCTGCTCCTTTTGTTGTGCAACCATGTCAAATTCCTTATTAAAAGCAGTTTTCACTTTCGAAATGATGTCCTGAAATACCAAAAAAGGAAATAGCAATGCTCCACAGGCCCCATCCATCAATTATTATATACTACTTCTCAGTTCTTTGGAATCATAGGTGTGTGTATTTGTATGTGTGACAGGCAGAGAAACTGTTAAAACCCCTCTGTTAAAAGGGCAGAGTTCAAGGTTTGTTAAGTGGTCATTTATTTTTATTTTTATTTTTTTTTTGCCATTTGACAAAGATTCTGAAAGAAACATACTGTTGCCAAAGCTAGAGCTAAAATTAGGCTACTTATATTTGATATTTGCTATTTTTTGCAGTCTTTGGCTGAAGGAAGAAGGTGCTTCAAATTAAAAAAACACATGACCTGTGATTGTAGAGACTGTAAAACACAAGAGCAGGAGGGCAATATTAAGGACATACTTTCCTGATTTTTAAGTGATGTAGCCTGCAATTTTTATATGCTTTGAGGTGATTTTCTGTCTGACATGTAAAGTAAATGATTTTAAAAAGCATATATCCCTAGTGGATACGTTCTTCTTTTTTAGCCTAAATAATTGTTCTCAACAAAGAAAAGTACAATATTAAGAGAGAAAACTACGTCTCTCCTACTGCACCACTTTACTACAAGAAAAAACAAAAGTGAAAAGAATTTCAGTTCTACCATTAAGCTTCATATTTTAAGTTGTTTGATGTTTGTGATTTGTATTAAATATTTGAGTCCATGATTATTTTGTTGATTTCTAATATAGTAATAAGTCAGGATGTAACACAGCAGAATGGCAGACAAGGTACAATATTGCTGGGAGAAAAAAAGGCTCTTCTCAATGTCTAGCTCTGAGCAATTTCACTGCCTTGGCCAAGAAATCTAAGTCCCTCTACAGTTAGAGAACAGTATGCATCCTTAAAGCCATGCAGCAGAAAAATCTTGTTACGTTCAAGCTTGCATTTTAAGGTGTTCCTCGTGTTTCTTCACCATCTACTTAAAACACCAAGTTATCTACTAGACTTCACATATTACAACACATAGTCATTAAGCTCTGCTACCATACACAGCCGTAAATAGTTCTAGTTTAACCACCTCTACCTACCTCTGTAGATCATCTTCACAATAAGCCTCTTCTGTATTATGTTTATTAATACACTGGCTAGGGTACGTGAAGAGAGTCTGATAGTACTGAGTAATAAATAAGTAGTTACCTTCAGCAATACTATTTGATTGACTTTCTGCTCCCTGGTGTGCAAGTCCAATTGGTGGTAAAGCACAGATGTGTCTCCACCATACTGAGAACTCAGACTTCCATCCAGGCAGCAAGATGCGCTATCACTAGCTATTACTTCTTCTGCTTTCTCTCCTTCTTCTGTGGATAATACAGTCTCAGACTCAGTCTCAAGATTTTTTTCCTGAACCTGAATATCACAAACATGATAACTGTATTAATTTTGTACACAGTCCAGTGGCACATACATGAAAAAGTATTAGAGATTCTATTCAGCAATTAAGCCTTGCCCAGCAATGAAAATAATACAAGTCAATACATGATGACATCTGGAACATTGGGTCCAGTTTGGGGTTCCCCAGCACAAAGACATGCTGGAGCAAATTCAGCAAAGAGCTACTAATACACTTAAGATGATGAAGCTTCTAAAATACGAGGAGAAGCTGAGAGATCTGGGATTGTTTAGCCTCAATAAGACACGACCTGGGGAAATCTTACTGATACGTATAAAAACCTGATGGTGGGGAGTTGAAGCAACAGAGCCAGACTCTTCTCAGTGGTATCCAGTGATAGGATGAGAGGAAATGTGTATACATCAAAATACAGAAAACATAATTTAAACATAAGAAAACACTTTTAAAGTGAGGGTTGTCAAATACTGGAACAAGTTGCCAGCAGAGGTTATGGAAACCCATCCATGGAAATATTCCAAATCTAAATGGGTATGGCCTTGAGCAGATTGCTGCAGCTGACCCTGCTTTGAGCAGGAGGGTTGGACTAGCCTTCCAGAGGGTTCTTTCAACCTCAGCTATTCTGTGATTCTGTAATGCTGATATATTTGTTCAGAGTAAAAACACACTTCATCTTTGCTTATCTTTTTATTTTTATTTGGACAATTTCTACTGCAAGAAAATTGAGCTCAGAAATGTATCTCTGTAAAGAAGGATTAAGATGCCTATTCAGAACATCCTGATCCAAAATGCCTTTCCGTAGTACTTCAAAGAGATTGTACCTTATAATCAGCTGCCTCGATCTTCCTTAACTGGAGAACTTTCTCCAAAGTTGCCAGCTCTTCTTCATTAAGTTCTTTCAGGGGATAATTCTTGACTTCACAAGCTATATGGAAACACTGCTCAAAAACAAAAACAGAGTAAAAAGGTCTTCATGAAGCATCTATCAATTAATTTGTTCTATAACTGAATGTTAAACAGTTACGATAACTTAAAATCTGGAATGAAATAAAGGAGCAAATGATACAGATAATATAGTAACAAATAAGACAAAAAACACTTGCCTTTTTGGTAGTGAAAATGTTTAATTTTTTTTTCTTTCTTCCTTTTAACAATCTGTGGATATAGCTTCTTTGTCCAGGGAGTTCTACCAGAACTACATTTTTGTAAAAAGACTTGGTCTTTCACCACCCTTGAGATAATCCAGTAGCACCAGTTAGATTAATGTCCCCCTCTTTGAAATAGGCAAAATCAGTGTTAAATTTGGCCTTGATCTTTTGTAAAGTAGAAGCCATACTCATGGCACAGAGAAAAATGATATTTACCACTAATTTAGGAAAACTGCATAAGGATATTCTCTGAGATCAAGGAATTAAGGAGTTGCATATTTGCTTATCAGCACTCTTACTCTTAAGCACTCTTAAAGTTGGCCAGGGTCAGAGAAAATGAACAAAATGAAAAAATTGCACGAGCCCTGGGAAGAGATAAGTCCTTTCCCATATAATAAGTAAATCAGAAATGTGTTATACATCTACTTATTTTGTCTCTGTACCTAAAGGAATCAAAAAACTACTAGAGAAAATGCAGTAGAAGGCAGAGGTTACCTTAACTGTACGTCCTTTTACAGACATGGAGTCCCAGCACTCATGTTTGATGACATTCTGCAAGTAGCAGTTGGCTAAAGTCTCCATCTCAATCTTTTCCCTCACCTTTCAAGGTACAGAAAATAAGATGAAGTACAAAACAGGCAGTTACAATTGAGTTACTGAAATAAAACTAACAGATTAAAAGAATTACTAATATTTAATTATATCATACTTTCAGAGCTACCTTCTCCAAAACCCTGTATCACATGATATTGAAAGGAATCATTTTATACGAGAGAAAAAGAGTCACAGATCTTCAGCATACTGTCAGAGTTGAAGTTTCCGGCATAATTCATATTCCAATTAGCAGTATCTGCATAAACAGTTTCACTTACTTCAAAAAGCGGTTTAATTTTTTTTTCCTGCTTCTCAGCAGCGAACAGCAATTTTGAGACCATCCTCTTTGCTCTTCAGTCATTGTTTTTCACTGCCAGTGATAAAACATCCTCCCACCGCCCGTGCTACTGTCATACCCTGGCCACTTCTTGTTCAGCCTCTGCTTGCACTCTTTCCTGTTCTTCTGTATCCAGGTTGAACTCCTGTTGCTCCAGTTTCTCAATGTCTGGCACCTGTTCATTTTCATGCAGCATTTTCTGAATCTTATTTTTAATTAAGAAACAAAAATTAATTGAATGTGAATGGATAAGATGCTATTTTTAACACTGTAGAATTTGATACCAGGTAAAATGATTTTATTTGCCTTCACTTTTAACTGTTTCATGGTATTAGGTAGAACGGGCTGCACGCAGCTAGTGACAGAGTGCTACATGAACATATTTCATCTTTCTCATAAAGTTGATTGGGATGTAATATATGAAGTTCTGTATACTTTCTAAGAATCTGTAGTAATTCTTTACTCTCAGGTTCTGAGCACTGAACTTGTTACCACTTTTATTAAGTTATCTATCTCAATACAGTTCAACAAAGGGAAGTGCAAAATCCTGCACCAGGGGAAGAACAACTTTGTGCACCAGTACATGCTGGGTGCTAAGTAACTTTCCAGAAAAGCACCTCAGGGTCCTGGTGGAGATGAAGTTGAACATGAACCAACAATGTGCCCCCGCAGCAAAGAAGGCTAATAGTATACTGGGCTGCAATAAAAGGAGTGTTCCTGGCAGGCTGAGGTGATACTTCATCTCTGCTCAGCACTGGTGGGGCCACATTTGGAGTACCAGTGTCTGGTTCCGGGACTCCCAATACAAATGAGATATGGGCATACTGGAGAGAGTCCAACAAAAGCCTAAGAAGATGATTAAGGGACTGGAGCATTTCTCTCATGTTGAAAAACTGAGATGTGGGACTGTACAGTCATAGAATCTAGAGAAAAGAAGTCTCAAGGGGCATGTGGGCGGGGTGGATCTCATCAGTGTATATAAACACCCGAAGAGAGGGTGCAAATATGACAGAGCCAGGCTCTTTTTGGTAGGACTCAGTGACAACACAAGGCAATGGGTGTGTGTCGGAAAGGGAAACGGACCCGAGTAACGATGCAACCTCGATGCGAGTATAATCGTCCTCCTTTATTGCAGGTTCTCACAGAGCATATATAGGCAACTAACTACAGCATGCGCCGATAACAACTTATAATTGGTCTAGCTTCTCCATGCACTTGTCTCTAGCTTGTTTCCTCATTATCTCTAATACAAGGACGTGGGAAACAGCGCAAAGCCACCTGCGAATTCCTTTCCCACCGGTGTGAACTGAAACACAAGAAGTTCTGGACTGAATTTTATTTTTATTTTTACTATGAGGGTGACTGAGCACTGGAACAGGTTGCCAAGAGAGGTCATGGAGTCTCCATCCTTGGAGATATTCAAAATGTCTGGACATGGTCCTGGGCAATCTGCTCTAGATGACTGCTTCTTGCAGACAACAATTTTTATGGAAGGAAACACAAGGAAGAAGAGAGGACATTCGTTTCTGTAATAGGAGGATGCTAGGCAAAAACTTTCCTGCTAAGGAGATAGATTGGCCAAGGAATAAGGTTGGTACAAAATATTTCCTTGGAACAAAAACTGAGAAGCAGACAGTAGTTCCTGACAGGTTCAGAGTATAGCACCTGAAGAAGCATGTCTCTTTATTATCCGTCTGCCCAGAGTTAATGACAAAACTCTAAAAAAGCTCTAGAGCTGGCAGCTAAAAATAAATAAATAAAAAGCTGGCAAATCAAGCCATTATTCCTGAAAGTAACTCACAGTTTTACGCAGCCTCTTAATTCCCATTTGAAGTTCTTTCTTCTGGTCAGCAAACCTCTCAGTCTCTTCTCTAATGACCTGACATACAACAAATATATTGTTGAAAGACAAAAATAGACAGGAAGCAAAAAAAGACTGAAGTAATCCAAAGGAACATTATCTGTACAGAAAACAAAACTCCAAAGGGAAATAACTAAAACAGACATAATGATAATTCAGAAGGATGATTCTCAGAATTGTTCAAGAGAAAAAATTGTACAACCAGGTTATATTGTAAACTGGTTGCACATCAATAGAGTTTAAAAGAAAGAAAATATTAAAAAAAGAAGTAATCACAAGTGAAAGGAATTTCAGACACATTGAACTGGGTAAAGCATACTCACAGGATTTGTTAGGTGTCATATATTCCCTTAGATTTTTCATTGGCACTAAGCATTTTTGGTGGGATATTTAAAGAATGAAGTAAACTAATATCTGTTACTGATTTTCAAAGAGTGAAATATTATTCTTTGGTGCTGTAAAAAAGTTACAATTGCGCCCACCTCGGGAATCTTCTTTCTAAAATAAACTTATAGCTTAAGGTAAGATGATCGCCATTGACTGCATGGAAAGGGAGTATGATTCTGACACTCCACGGACTCCATCCTCTAAAAGTCAGATGCAAATCTCCTAAAATGTTAATAAGCAGTTTAGCTCAACCTGGAAACACATTGCTACACTTCGACCTTTCCTTCTTATCACCTGTACCTAAGATAACACTAATATTCACATGGCAGTTATGTGGATGCACAGTCACGTGGATTTGCCAAAAAAAATCCCAATGCAGACACTCAAAGCATGTGTGCCTGTATGAAAGAAGAAACAAGAATATATGTCTGGGAGAGGGATGGAGAAGATTCCACACTTTTATTGAAGTACGTCTTAGATTCATTCCATTTACTTGTGAAACTGTATCATAATTGGGAAGGTCATTCCTTAGATACTTTCTGAGATACAGAAAGCAATGTTACTTTGTAAAAGACAATTATTCTGCCATCATTCAACCCCAAAAGCTGGACAAAACACACTGCTCTGGCTTGTGTCAGAAAGAACTCACTAGAATCTATACATTTACATTTCTGGAAAAAAACACCATACCAACCATAATAGGCTCTCAAGGCACTATCTAACAGCCCTCCCTATGGGCTGTTAGATATTTTATGCATTTTTACTGTGGTTGCATAACATACTGAAATAAATCCCCAATGTTTTTTATTATTATTATTTATTTAATGTCATATTGTTGACTATAAACACTGCTGTAGTTTGTTAACTGTGGCCCTCGAGAAAAAAGCACCTGCCTTGTTCCTTGTACTGATCTTCTGTGCAACTTTTTGACACATTTAGTAGAAAAATATCTTCATAAGTTTCTACGGGAAGCCAACTTGTCTGGCAAATTTATTGAGTTTACTCCTTGTGTAGAAGTGGTCCTTTGGTCTTCACAGCTCCTGTTGTGGTAGGTTCCCTCCCTGATGCATTTAAAACTTTGACCTAGCGTTTCTAAAAGCTTACATCACAATGCCTTAAAACCACATTCATTTACAGTATATAATTTGACACCTCTAATGACTATTGACTCTTGAGAACTTCGGCCTTGGTTTGTACTTATTCTACAAAAATACCTTCTTTATTTTTTGGCCTATCCAGGTCATTTCACTGGTACTGTCTGAAGGCAAACTGGTGAAGTTTTCTTCTGTCACCTCTACATGAGACGATTGAACTGGTGCCTCCTGAAGGTAAGGACATAAGCATTCATCTTAAGTATTTAGAGGGAATGAAAGAGAACCAGAAATAGATTTTTAAAGATGGACTCATATTAGAAGCAATACTACCACCACCAAGTTCCAGGGAGTGTTAAAATATTTTTATTCCCTAATGATTCCCCAGGTTTGACCCAACAAAGCTTTGCTGTTATGTAAAGAATTTTGACTGTAATGGGATGAGTGTACTAACTTCTATAATCACTGCTTTGCTTGATTTCGACAGAAAAACGTACAACTAGTAACTCACAATGTTCATCAGTAACATCAAACTGCGAATGACATAACATGAGGAGAGAAAAAAAAAAGTAAAAATCAAAGATATGTCATCATCCCATAAACTATTCAATTTCCTTGATAATTCTATTCCACAAATGAATAATTATAAGTGAATAATATAAAAATGAATAAGTCAACATATGAGGAGTATTCTACTTTCACAAGAGGGTTTTATTTTTTTTGAAGACAGCTCTTACCTATAGTCTTAGGATAATGATCAAACTTTTTTTTCCCCACAAGAAAAAAGAAAATACCTTAGATTTCTTTTCTGGAAGTGATTCTGATGTGGATTCTGGATCAAACTGCCATTCTGCCATACATTTTAACACAGCATTTTCATTTGGAATAGACTTGTTCAGTATAGTAAGAAGAGATTGCCAGTGAAAAGCAGCTTCCTTAACTTCAGTTTCCTTTATCTTCCTAGTAAACAGAAAGGCCACTGATGCATTTTTTTGTATATTATAAAAATTTAAGTTTTAAATATTCTCTATAACATTTCTATTTTTTTAAGCATGCCTATTCAGTATTTTTACATATGATTCAAAATTGTTTGAATATATCTAGAATATATTGTTTGAATATATCTAGATATGAATATATCTAGAATTAAATGAAGTTTACACAGAATTAGAAATTTTGAAAGATGGATTACCCAGATTATAAATACTGCTCTGAAGAGATCTTTAATCTCTGCGTCAACCTGAACATTTTTTACGCCACAGAAAAGCTGCAGTTTCAAGTGTCTCTTACTCTTTGTATGTAATAGCTCTCTACAGCCACAGTTAAATTCTCATGAAAAACTGTGATGTCTCCTACTCACTGAGTTGAAACAGTATCTTGACAGATCTCAAATCCCTACTCACATAAACCCAAAGATTCCCTCTCAGGTGGTTTATTTGTAAGTAGCAAGAAGCCCATTATCTGTAATACTCAGAAGATATTCTGATTTTGATCTGTAACCACACCCAAGGTACAATTCATTCCCTACAAGGCTGGTGGGAAGCTTTTTGTGAGCTGGGGAGACCACCTCAGCTGATGAAAGGAGTGATTTTATTGCCCAGCTGAATCAAATTCTCCTCCTTACTTTGAGACTAACCAAGAGGAAGTCTAGAATCACAAGCAGATGCAAAAATTAGTCTGTCAGGATCCAAAAATTGACACCATCAATATTGTTCTGCCACTTTACACATACTTCCATTTCAGACACACCAGGGCACCATCGGTTTCGCCATTAACGAGGATGAATTTGCCATCCAGTGAAAATACTGCGGATCTGATTCCCCCTCCTTGATATGAGTGGCAATGCTTTTGAGCAAGTATTTCCTAGAAAAGTCACAGAAGCAGTTCAGCAAATACATTTTTCTAACAGACAATGTCTGTAAATTATGCTGCTTTATTTTTAGATACAAATCTATCCAAAATGTCAATATAAAGAATATAAAAGACTAGAGTTCATAGTTTTTGACTACAGATGGGAGCAATTTTCTAGTATGTAGGTTTTGTAGGAGATAGAAAAGTAAAATTATCTACCCAAAGATTTACTGGAAAAGAAAGTAAGTAGCATTATGTGATCACATTCATATCCATTATAAAAATAATTGCTATGTCAATTCACGTTTAACAAATTTTTTTCTGGAACATCTTATATTTAAATGAATAAAAGCTTACAGTGAAATAAAGTAGCTCTTACAGCTCTTTCTGGTGTAAACCAAAGAAAGCCTGTGCCTGAATGCCTACCTACCATAGTAGAAGTATGATAGATAAACAGAACACCATCCTTTGCTGCTGATGCCAGCCATCGGCTGTTGGGTGATAAGCAGAGGAATCCTGATCCAAACTGATTGCTAGGAGTCCTCTTTTCTGATAACAATACTGGTGGATCTTCCAAAATATTCTGCCAACCAAACAAAATGTTAGCAGCAATTGAGTTGATGGAAATATCTATGCTATTAACGATAAATGTGTAGGTTGCCAATCACAAGCTACAGGTGTTTTAAGAACCAGTATTTGGCTTTCTTTGTAAGAGAATAAGATTTCTTTTGGCAGGTTTCTGAGCAGTAGCAGCAGTACGCTGAAAATTGACATTTGGGGGTGGAGTAGACATTTTTAGTGCAGAGAGAATATTTTTTTTTCTTATTTAGCAAATATCCTTCTGTATTCACTTATCTACAGAAATGTTGGCTGGTACTTCACTACCACCCAAAATAAAACAGCTTTCAGGGAATTACCTGTTTAGAGAGATTGTATTTAGAGATGAAAGGTGGACAGGTACAGTAGCCATACACTGTGTTATCCTTCAGTCTGACCGCTGAGCTCAAAGGGTAATCCAGATCATATTGCTCCCTTTTAATGGCACTAGTGTTTAGCATTCCTTGTTCATTAACAAACTTTTCATTATCTAAAGAAGTTGAAAAAAGAAATAGGTAGGAAGAGAAATCACCACCACTAACATAGGTGCTCCACCTATCAATTATTAAAACCAAACAATCTCAAAGAGAGAGCATGATCAGAGTTTTCAAGGAGGAGCATGGGAGTTATTCGTAGCTCTGACACTAACTCTGTGGGTTGTGCCAATATAGCAACACTGCAGTGAAACAGAGAGAGCTCTGCTAGCTCTAAATAAGTACTAGAAGCAGTATAGCCAGAGTGATGAGAAAATTTGTCTATAATAAAGGTACCCCACTTTCTTGGGTATTATACAAAGAGTGCAAATTAGTTTGCATGGAGGATCACGGCATCATTGCTTTCATCTGAATCACGTTTAGATATCTCTGCCATGAAGTATACACAACCTGGGTGGTATTGGTTAAAGCACTTATGTTCATATCTTCAGAAGAGCATTTTATTAATTTTGGTTGTTTAATTTGAGCATTCAGGAAGAGACACTTGAAATTAAAACTTATGCAAGAACTCTAGATCCTCAGCATCTTTCAAAATCAAGCTTCAACATAATTGTCTATAATTGGGCAAAAAGTAATCAACCATTACTGGATATTTAGAGAAAATACTAACTTAATGGAAAATTACATTTTAGAAAGTTTTTAAATTGTAAGGCCTTTTAAAAATATATATAAATAACAAGCAGATCTGACACATGGTTTACTTAGTTTTATTTTTCTCCAAAAAAGACTTTACTAGTCACCATTTGCATATAATGTAAAATGATACAAAAGTAGAATGATGTTAATAATGCACATAAGCTACCTTTTGGGGGGTTAGAACCAGATGATTTTTAAGGTCCCTGCCAACCTGAGCCATTCTATGATTTTTCTGTAATGTGACATACAGAAGATATAACTGAAACCTCAAACTGTATTGCTTGACTGGAAATTCTTGGCTGGAAGAGACATAATACTGAAGTGCAGGTGTCACAACCAAGTTGCTCCTGCAATGGCTGTATGCTGAGGACACCAGTTGCAATTAGCCTTTGTGACACTGCATGTGAATTACTTCTCTTTTTCCTTCCTTGGGTTTCACAGTATCACAATATTTCTGCTGAAATGATTCAGCTGACTTTAAGTCTACAGGCAGCCATATGAGAAATGGTATCCCAGAAAAATGTCCAGATGAGATGAAGAAAGAAGTTAAGATTATTAGTATTTTGCATAAGGAATGGCAAAAATATGTTCTTGTCTTAGGAAAACCTTATGAAGTATATATTTCAATTCTTACCTTCTGTGAGTGCTGAAGACAGACAAAAGATTTCCAGCCTTGCTCGCTGGACCTCTGCTGCATTAAGAAGTACCATTACTTCAACTAAGTTGTTCTTGAAATCAGAAACTACAGAGAGACCCAGCACTTCATCTGCCAACACTAAATCAGATAAGGAACACAAATGTAAATTCTTACTGACTTATGGTAACATTTTTACTATGATATCATGTGAAACAAAATGGAGATCTCAGTTCAGAACACATCTCAGCACAACTATACTATTTTGAATTTGCATTAAAGTGTCAGACAAGCCAAAACCTGACTTCAGAAGCGTTGAATCCACACAACTTCAGCTTCAGGCAACGGGCACTGAGAATGCTGAGCACCGACAGTGTTTTTGTTATATTAAACATTCAAATCTGAGTTGACACCTATCTTGAATTTTAGCAACTTTGAGACAGTCTGCTGATAACCACCAGATAAAGCACAGAAAGGCCCTGTTCTAAGAAATCGGCCAGACAGGGAGAACATGATCAGGCAAATTCTGAAGATTATCTAAGGAGATGTAATTCTGTATATGGCTTAACAAATCAACTATCCAAGTATTATCCTGGAAGTCAAACCTATTAAAATTATAAAATAATGCCCTTTATACTTAATACCTATACTTTATATATATATACATATGTACTTAAAATACGTAGACTTTATACATAAAGATGACAATCTATATGCACAGAATTATAACATTGTTGGAATTGAGACTACAAGCAGATTTACATATTTTAGAAGAAATTTTTTGACTTAAAATTCCATCATTTTTTACTCTTCAGTAAAAATCACCAAACTTGACAATTCCATCAGTACTCATATTAAAGATGTCTGGGGTGGGCATTTAACAGGAGATTGCACTCAAGTGTCATGACCTCATGATCATTAGTGTAAGTCCTCACGTGGCGGGCCACAGACTTCTTTGCCACCACTATTACTTCTGTGCTTGAGTTTTGATCAGTTGGTCAACTGATCCAGTCTCTTCCCTGGGACTTAATACATGCCATGGCAGAAAAGTCATATTTGTGCATTTGCAAACTAAAGTTATGGGGGAATGAGATTGTTCAGGACATGATTTCTTTGGGAAATGTATGGGAAAAATATTTTTATGGCTGGTCCTCCTAAAACCTACATAGAAAGAAGTCTAATGACTAGGTAATATACTTTAAAAAACATATATAAAATATAATAAATAGTGAAAACATGATGTAATTTATGCTGCTACAAATATTACCTGTATATCCAAGAACCTGGAATAATTTTGAAGGGCGGGCATCTAGAATAAAGATGTGTTCTTCTGTAGCTCTAGTGATGAGGAACTGGCCACTCTGATCATAACTAGGTAAAATAAAAATCCAAGTAAAATACAAATTTTGAATGTAAAATTCTAAAAACCGTTTGGTGCAGTCAATAAAAAGGTCAAATTTTATTCATAGTTTCGCTCTCATAACTCTGCTGACTACCTTGTGGGCATAAATGCAATTGAGATTTCAGATTCTAGGTTTACAGTCCCAGAGCCTGATATAAATCCTAGTGCTCTAAGTGCAATTTCTAATTGAGTGGGTTGGCAATCTAGAGTTGATGTCATTCCGTAGCAATCTATTTTAACAGCTTCCTTTGAAGTTAAATTATTTTAAATAAAATTACTAAGCATATTTTTATATTTTTTGAATAGACATGTCTTTGCATTGATTTTACTTTGAACAAGTTCATTTCCATATCTATTTTTAATGTTTTATCTTAGGTAATTATGAAGAGAGATCCCATCTGACTCTCCAAGTAACAGGCAGGTTTACATTAACATTTAGCAGTTCAAAATCTATTTTATTATTGAAAATAAAAAAGTAAAGCCTTTCGGATCACAAGAGCTACGTATAGAAGAATTGGTAAATTCTAGCGCTACTAGTAAATGAAGTGTTAATAACTGTAACAAAAAGATCCACCATATAAGAAGGGATGACCCAAAGACTTAAATTTAGCTTCATAAGACCTTGAATTTATATTCAGTGAAAAATAACTCCCTAAGTTCAGATACATGGAATTGCACATAATTACTGCATATGGCGATCTGTCAAGAAGGATGTTATACATCAGTATCCGTAGTATTCCATTAATCTTTCATAAAAATACAACCTTATTATATTTTTCTCATCTAAATCCTGGTACTACTCTTGCAAGCACTACAGAAAGAAAAAAAAAGATTGGAAAAAAACCTGAAACATTTAAAATACTTTGATATTTTTAGAATAAAAACTTCAATTTTTTTGTTCAACTAACTGCATTATTCAAGTGACAAATCAATACTATTCCTGCCTCTGTTACTGCATACTTACTGCAAAGACAGTACTGGAAATTTTGAAAGAAAAATTTGGTGAACAACCCGTGGAGCTTCAACGTCAGTAACATCAATGAAATATATTTGACCGGTTTTGGTCCCTACAGCAACACTGTTTGAGGAGGGACAGCAAGCCATAGCAGTTGCCTAGTTAAGAAATAAAAAGATACTCAACAGCTCCATATCATTTTATACGACATCATGCTATATGTTAGTATGCAATTTCTTTTACCATTTACAAGTCCCTAAAATTCGGAGAAGAAAACCAAAGTGATCTGTCTAAAAATCTATTTTCTTTTTTTACAAATAAAGGATTTTAATAGACATCATATGCATTTTTTCTTATGCTCCATATCTACCTATCAAAAGATAATTCTCTGTTCGTCTGGAAAAAAAAAAAAGACAGGATTTTTCAGGACTTGAATGCATCTTAAATCACAACAAAGCATTAACAGTTGGAAATATTTTATCAACTCAATTCCTAAAACTTGTTTTTCAGATCAGTCAAGGCTTTCAGTTTTTATACACTTGAGACACTTCCTGTCAGTTCTGATACTCATTAAAAATACAAATTTAGTAAAGTAATACCATACAGATTTAGATACATTTTTTTTAAACAACTATATGCTTGAAGACATATCACTAGGACATTAGGATTAAATGCCTACACTGCTTTCTTTGTTAAATTTGTGATTAGGTCAAGGAGTCTTTCCAAAAAGAATCTTTTTAAAGTCTTTCATTTGTTCTTTAAAGACATTACTTAGCTTTCCTCAAAACTGTCTGATCCAATTTTATCAAATATTATGGTATGAATTGAAAAATATTAAAGATGAAGATTTTAAGTATCCGTCACTACATAAACTCCCAGTTATGTGTACCTCAGTATTAAGGTTTCTGTTGCTAAGGCAAGTCCCATCTTCCAGGAGCCAAACTTGTACTTCACCTGAAATTGTTACAGACTTGAACAAAGAAAAACATAGCCAGATTAAGGTGGAATAACCGAATAGTCTGGAAGTAGCTAGTAGCTATTCTATGGAATATAAAGTCAACTGAGTGTATCAGATCAAGGGTTCCTAGTTTTGCTTGGAATTATCTGGCTTTTGCTGTTAAGTGCAAGGTTAAAGAAAATGTTTAATAATTTTTGTGAACTGCTGCAACCTCAGGAATGGTCTTGACGCAAGATGAGACAAGGGTAAAACATAAGCTTGATCAGTATTAGCATTTGTCCAACAATTAAAAAACTGCTTAGAATTTTATTTGCAAAAGAAAGTGCTTAAGGAGAAGTCTTTGCTTTATCACATGAAGAGCGATGCATATCATAATGTTGCTTCATTTTCTTATACTCAGACAATTTATAATTCCACAGTAAAGTATGGCTAGAGACCAATCAACCCTCATGTTACTTATTCTAAAGTAAAATTTATCATTCCCATGCTAAGAACAAAGAAACAGATTCAGCAAAGTTAATTAAGACCCCAAGGTTCCTACACTGGCTACTTGAAGAATTCATGACCTGGGGACCAATCAGACTTGCTGGCTAAAATATGTGTTTTGTAGGAGGTCAATGACATTGAACAAAAGCAAGGAGTTCCTCTGAATGGACAGATCCATGAGTAAGGCCTCCTTTCTCCCTGGGCCCATGACAGAGGCATCTCCCTCTTCCAATTTGTGCTGAGGGCTCCAAATATCAGTAGGAACTCATTGTTCCAATATCTATTCTCTGAACTTTATTCACCTTCTGTACAATTATGTTCATGAACACTTGTGAGTCATACAAATCAACAGCAAAACCAGTATGACATTTTAGCCATCTGTGAATTATCCACCCTGTATTCTAAAGCAAGTTCTGACCTTTTTGTAGGCCATACCTGAATTAATGCCATTTACATCCTTTAATGAGTAGTTACACTGCCGTCACAAACATCACAAGTCCCAGTAAGACTGTTGGTTTTGTGCCTTAGCAACATATCAGTTACCTGAAAAAAACCACTGTTATATATAAAGAGAACATCATTTCATACCACACAGTACTTGTTCTCTGGAGGAAGAAAGTCAGCCGCCAGAAAACAACTGCTGCTTGCATCCAGGAGTTTGACAGCTTCTCCACTGTGGGCAGGTTTGTAAGTATAGATTGTCCCCTGACAAATAAAAAGAAATAATCCAACACTGGGCTATCAAGCTTTTCATTAAAGGCTTTCAAATACTTCAGCAAAAAAAAAAAATACCATTTTTCTGAGCTTCACTCTTTAAAGGTTTTTATTTGATACTAAACTGAAAGTGCCCCGTGGAGTTCAGCTGAAGTTACTGGACTATATTAACCTATACTAGCTAAAGGTCAGGTTGGTTCACTTGATAGTGATCCTGATCCAGCTAGTCACATTTTTTGTCTTCTCAAAATTACTTCAATAAAATAATTTTAAAACATCCTATTTCATCTTACTCCAAGAATCAATAAATATGCTAAAACAGCACAAAATGCAGATCATAAACAACATGCTTTAAGAGATGCTTTTATCAAAGATCTCAGAGCCTCTTAGAAGCAATTCATAACTAATATTGAGAAATAATTTAGAAGTGCTCTCCTCATTTTACAAAAGAAGAATTGAATCAGAGAGAATGTGACCAAAGTTACCATGGCATTGCCATTGACACCTATCCCCCACCCCAAAGAGCCTTAGGAATGCCAATTTAAATGATCAAAGGTCTGGAAAAAAAGCTGTAATTAGAGGATTTGCCCCCCTTGTGTAAGATATCTGGACAACAAGCTGGTCGAAGAAGAATCTTGAACTGGATTGCTTGACAAATTCAACATGAACGTGCTCAATAACTCTACTACATAGCCACAGTAGGTCTGATGTACCCAAGTTACACTTTTCTTACTGGGCAGGCATACATTAAGCCTAGAGCTCATGCACGCTAGGTCCCACATGGCCTGGACACACTGGAGACCCTGAATCCATATTCCACACAGACAAGTGTTTTTGTTGGGAAATTAGGAAACAACTATACTTTATAATCAACCATCTGTAGAAGATGATTTCTCTGTGCTTCACTACAAGTGTCCAGTCTTGTGTTAAAAACACCACATGGACTAAGTTCATTGCTGGTATACATCTATTGGCTTATGGAATTACATTATGGACACTTCACATTAGCAGCATCAGCATGCACATGTAGAATCACCAGAACATCTCATTACATGATGCTATTCTCTCAAATGCTATACCTGATCAGTAACAAGCAGAAGTATTGTGTAATCAGGAGAGAATAGGAGGCTGGATATAGGTTCCTCGATGTCAGCGCAGATTTTCATCTCATACTGAAGACCTCTGATGTGATAAAAGAATAAAATGCCCTCCTGTGCAGGAAAGTACAAATCTCCATCAGGTCTAGGTGATTCATCCTAGCCCACTCTGTCAAACTTACCAGCAAGAACTTCTGAAAGCCTCTAAAGTAACAGTCTTTAACTTTATACCATCACTAGCAGTCTGATTTGCTCTTAGTCTGTCTACATCCAGAGGACTCTTACCTTGAATAATAAATCTATTGAAAAAATAAGGTGTTCCTTAGTAACAGTACATGTTTGATAACAACAGACTCGTTAGTTAATATTAAATATTTCATATATATATTTATTTTTAAAGTGTCAGAATTTGTTCCACTCTTAACCAGTAGTGTACTATCATGCATTTGGGTTAAATGATGAGGCAGATTTTGCAAAAAACAACTTTGCAATTCTCTTGGCCATTTTCTCTACTTCTGTGTTTCAAATTCATCTTTCTTTTCTGTTCCTCTAGAATGCTCCCTGCCTTTTGTTAAAAATAGTATTATCTTCATTTGCCACTAATTTGACTATGAAAATGGAATCTCTTCCCACCCTGCTCCCTTCCAATTTCTTGTCTCAAGTCTTAACAAGGAAAATAGACACAATGCCAGAGGTCTGTTACAGCTCTGCAACCCTTTTCTTTTTTTTCCCCTAGCTCCTGTCTTTGTAGTGAACTCTGCAAATGCATTCATCTTAAATATTCTTAGATTTTCACGCAGCATGAATAAGTTAAGACCATGAAGGATGTCTTACGCTTCCAGCTGTGTACAGTCCCTCGTTACAAAATGCCATGGCAAATACAACTGTTCTTTGCAGATTCCTTGGTTTGCCACCTGAGAGCACAAGACCGACATAAAATATCAAATTTAATTTATTTCAACAGTGCGTCTCAACTTCAAGTCTGGGAGAATTTACTATTTGAGAGCAAGAAGATCTATTGGCTGATTCTATGACATATTCTTTGGACTTTCTGCTTTGCTAATACAGGAGAAGGCTGGTATACATAATTTGAAGTGACAATACTACTGTGGTCTGATGAACTAGAAACTGATCTGAGAAATAGTTTGATTGTGTAAACACTGCTAAATAGCTACAAAGACCAATATACTAAGTTTGTCAGTAACAGAATCATACAGCCATTTACGTTGGAAGGGACTCTAGAAATCCTCTGATCCACCCTCCTTCCTGCTCAGCAAAGGACCAACTCAAATTTAGACCCAACTTCAAAGCTGAATCAGATCCTACCAGATCATATCAGGGTCATGCACAGCTGATAACCACTCTGAATATCCCCAAGAAGAAAAAATCCATAGCTTCTTTGGGCAACCTGTCCCAATGTCTTGACTATGATATTTTTAAATTATTATTATTTTCCCAGAATTTCTGCTGATACAAAATGTATCCCTTGCCTGTCTGGTTCCATCCTCTCTATTACCTTTCGTTAGGAAGATAAAGCAACAGAAAGATAACCTTTTTCCTTCAGGCTAAGCAAACAGTTCTCTCAGCCCATCTTTCTGTCAAGTACTCAAACTGCAGTCATCTTTGTGGCTTTGTGCTGAACTTCATGATGTGAATATCTTTTTTGCACTTTGAAACCCAAAACAAAGTGTTCAAAACAACCCCTAAATCCTAACTTAACTAAATTACAAGTCATTGCAGTTCTAAAAAAAAAAAACATTACTAAAACTAAGCAGAAGAGAACCTACTCTAGCATCGCTTATTCCAACTGAAATTAGAAAGAACATATATAATTTCACTGCCATTGTTTCTCTTGAGGTTATTCATTTGACTTTCTATCAGCACAAAACCTATTAGTTATTTATCAGGTACACATAAAAAAGATTGCCATTCATCGCTCTTACAGAGGCCAGTGTGATCTGAGTTCTTCTAACCAATGGCTTCCAACTTTACTCATGTATTATTACTCTTAGCTGTCACTGGTGTTGCCTAAAAATCTATTAGCTTAATTTGAACATGGAAATACCTTTTTTTTTCCATACTTCTCTACGAACATATGCCACCACGTCTGATACTTTACGCATGTATTCTGCACAAAAAGAAAAATAATATCAACCTTGTTTATGTGTCAGTGTTGCACTAAAAGTCAGTCTACTGCAAGAAAGACTGGGTTTGGTATACTGAATCAAAAATGTACGTTCTTTCACAATACCCATCGTTACGTAACTGGGCAGGCACAATCTTTCTGTAGTTCAGCTGACAGCTGTAAAAGGAAGTGGAAATACAGCACATGCTTAAGGCTGGACATGCACTTAAGTATTCTACTAAATAGAGACCAATTTAAATTTAATTATTTTAAATTAAGTAGAAGCTTCAATACAATGTGATTACTGACGAATCTGTTACGGCTTTAGGACAGGACTCAAAGAAGAATATACAGGCCAAGTAAAAGCCCAGATGGCAAACGTTTCCTTCTACTGAACAGGCAAAAATGCTTCTAGTCACACCTCAGCTTTTCTTGTTCCAACTCTTGATTTGGTAAGCCTGCAGATGTGGTAATTTCAAAAGCAGAGGAACACAGCTGGATTTTATTTTTTATTTTTAAGGAGCAGCCTTCCATTGTTGTGTTAACTATCAAAACTGTAACAGAGATACAGTACTTTGGAAAAGTCAGGGATGCTTGTTGCAGCTTGAAAAATAATGCTTTAAACAGCAAAAGAAGAAATCAAGATTATCGTCAGCCTGTCCATTAACTCCAACTCAGCCTTTATTAGCGAAACAATTCTATGCTGGTTTACAACATCTTCTCTTCAGCACTCTTCTAGTGCTGGGGAGAAGCATGTTCCACTACTTGTCTTACCACCAGTTCACTGAAACAGTGAACTTCATGTGTGCACTAGGACTGACTCCTTCCATCCTTGCAAAGGATGACAGGGTACAGGTTGCCATTGCCAGAACAGTTTATGCTGCCACCTCTAACTGTCCTCCAGCTTAGAAGCCCTCAGAATGGGCATAGATGGGTAGCGCATGGTGGGGAGCAGGGGTGAGACCTCAGGGTTCCCAGAAAAAAAGGAGGCATGGAATGTGCTGCTGTTGCCAACTTCATTCACCAGCGTGCCAGAGGCCTCCATGAAAAAAAGACAGATTGGAATATATATGGGGGAGACAAATTACCTTAGTGGGTTGCAATCAATCTGAGGGACATGTGCTGAGCATTCTAGAAAAACTTAAACGTAGATTGCTTTGTTTTAAGCAAGAGGCATCTTCTGCTCACCCTCTGTGCTTCATACTTTCTGCAATAAAGCCTGACAGTCTTTACAGACTTGTCATTAGAAAATTCATTACGTAAGAGCTGACCTTATGCAATTATACTAAGCAGCATTATATTCAATTCAGTTGTGCTGTTAATTGATACCACGCTAAACCTGAGTCTTCAAAGATCTGTTCTATCATTAGCTAACATTCCAAATGAGGACAATCCAATATTTCATGCAAAATCAAATAAATTATTGGTATAACCAGCATATAACCAGCATTAAATGGACTACATATAGCTGGTATAGTAATAGTTTTATATTGATCTAATAGGGCTGTTAATAAGATAAAGGTTCCTGGAACTGTTTTCTTTTTATCTGACAGTTTTCATGTATTTAGAGCTTTTTTTCTTTTTTCTTGCCTTAGAAAAATGAATGCTTTTTCAAGAGTGCTAAAGAAACCCACTTAGAAGATAAACAGACATTCTAAGATGTTTACCGTACTAATAAAAGAACAATGGTTTTCACATGGCTCTACTATATAGCTTTACATCTTCTCTAAGTTATACAACAGAACAAAAGAAGGCAAAAAAACCCTTTCATTGTCCTACCCATCTCCCTCCGTACATGAATAAAACACTCAACAGAACTGTTTCTTACCTGGTAGAGGTTTTTGTTGAAGAACACAAGCACTGAGTGTCTTGGCATCAATTTTCAAAATATATCCTTCTCTACAGCCCATGTAAATGTCAGAGGTTGCAGTCCAGCAGTGGGCAGTAGGATGCAATAAAGGCTTAATATCAGCTCGAGGCTTCAGCACAAAAATAAAGAAGTTAAATCAGCAACTGGCAAATACCTGTATAGTTACATACATTTTAAGGCCAATAAAAAAAAAAATCTCAAGTCTGATTTTAATATTTTCAGTCATCCTTTCACTGAGGCTAGGAATTTGGGAACCAAGAACCGCTTCCAGAAAAGCCTATCTCTGGAGACAGAGGTGGAGAACTCATATCTCCCCCCAGAAACCTGTGTAAACAATTATATTTCCATTAATAATGGTGTGTATATATATATATATATATATATATATATATATATTCCTAGATTTATTCTCCAACATTTTTGTCTTCTAGCTTGGAAATCCCTCTGGAATCTTCCCTACTCTCACAAAAATCTTGACCCACCATAACCATTTCATTTTAATGATAAAATTATGATAAAATTCAACACAATGAGCTCCCAGATCATGGGATTTTTACACCAGAATAGCACTGGGATCCAAAATTGATATAATTACCCCCTATGACATTGCCCTGATAAATGTTTTTCAAATGGCTTTTCAGAACAGTCTTCTACTTTGTAGGCATAACTTATTTTTTTTCTTCATCATGTGGTCCTGCATACATGTTAGCATTAAAATACACTTTGCTTGGATAGCTTCTCATATCATATAACCAAATTGTTCTGAAAAAAAAACCCAGCTCTGTCAATCTTTCTGTCATGTATAAATTAGTTCTAGAAATATCCCAGCCACAGACCTCCCATGTGCCTTGAATTTCATCTCTCTAAAACAAATCTCATAAATCTGTCATCCATAAAACAGGAAGAACAGTACTTTTCCACCAAATATTATTAAACACTGTGACCTGCTCAGATACAACAGTAATAGGGGTTATATAGATACCAAGAATAGAAAGAACCAGATTGAAGAGGCTTCAGTGAAAAAATGTAAAAACACATGAGAAAATCTTGTGAGAATATTTACAAGAAGATTCAAAGAACAATGTATGTGAGCAGAACTACTTGACTACTTTAGAAATCAAATAGGACAAACTAAGAAATCTATAGCAGGTTGAGACTTTTTATCACCAGAAAAAAAACATTTAATATAGGCATTTTCCTTGGTTCTACAAGGCTTGAACAGCACAAATCTTTGGCAAGGTTGCAAAGGAACTACTGTGAATCAGAAGCTTCCTCTGTAAAGACAACTTTTGTAATGTTCCTTTGTCATTACTGCCTTTACACAAACTAGATAAAATATGCTAATCCTAGGATGAGATTATGTAAATCTAAAATGAGGTTGCTTCTTGAACTGTGCATTGGTACAATGGTGCATAATAATAATGCAGTCTTTTTTTTAAGCTTCTGTCCCTTTTGAATAGCAGCTCTGCAGAGAAAAAAAAAAAAAAAAAAAAAAAAAAAACAGGATGGATCCTTGCCATTAAAAGTTTTATAAAAAGTCAATGGAATAAAATTGGTATTGGTGATGAAGTGGAGTCAAATGGGCTGTTAATTGCAAGGAATTTACAAACCTTAAGTCCCAACCATAAAAAATATTGAAACAAAACTTAATAAATATGCAAGTAAAAAAGGATCGATAACTTTAGGATGTTTCGATTCCCTTCGTTCTGCTGCCCCGTTGTGGTTACACTCTGGTACATACCTGGCCTCAGTATCTTGTTCTAGAGCGTGGACACCTAACAAGCAAAGAAGCGTGCCTGCAGCAGGCTGGCTGTTCTTAATTGCCTGTCAACATTCCTTAGGAGTGGGCTGCTGCCTCAAAGGAACCACAGACTGCAGGTTGACAATAACTCCTCTACTTATTAGCCTAAATAAATGGTTTGCCAATTTTGATGCTTTTATCAACAAAACATTGACCTCAGCTGACTTGGACTTAGTGATAAAGAAAACATCCTTCTATTGAATTCTGTGGGGATTAAGAGATCTTCATCAGGCTATGATACTGTTTCCACTGCATTAAACTGAAAGCACCTCAATAACCACCCCAGGAGCACCACATTGTCTCTTATTAATTAAAAGCAAACAAACAAAAACCCATAATGTTAGAGAGGAAAATAACTCCAAGATATGAACAAATGTTGACATGCAGATTTTAATCCAGAGTCAGACAACTGCTCATGCACATTTGTAATCATCAGTGATAGCAACCATTTATTTATACATCTGCAGCAGCAGCCTATCAATTTATAAAGTCAGTGAGGAATGGCAGTTACAGCACTAAATGCTTTGTACAGGTTAGTTCATTACAGCAACTGCAGTCTGAAGATATCTGGATATCTCAAGAACTCAGCAAGCTCAGTAATTTCAATCTCACTGAAAGTTGCTGCATTAGATACTTTTCAACATAAAAATCTGAACTAAACAGTATTTCAAAGAAGCATCTTCTACATCAAGTGTATTCAGATCAACCTGTGCAGGAACTGATTTTCCAAAGCCATATGTTTCACCTTGGGAGGCTGGTAAGGGAATGCTTTAACTTACAAGACACACGTTAGCAATTTCTCCCAGTGCATGATGACTTGGATAGTAAACATAAAATTAGTAGCTACCATGAATGTTTCTGCTTCATCTCCCACCAATCCGGCAATGGCTGAAACTGGCATAACAGGGCCATGGTAGGGATCTTCGTTACCAGAATCCGGGAAAAACAAATCTTCATGAAGATTTGGAGACCCTTGTCTATAAGGGAGTTTCACAGGGCTGTGAAAAAGCAACAGACACTGTCTGAGGAAAAGAAATATCACAAATAGCAAATGCTGATACAAAACTGGGAAGCATGTTTTCAAAATGTGGAGATGCCAACTCAGTTAATGGGCTTTACTTTGGCAACGATACTGGAAAACTGTTCATAGAATGGTTTGGTCTGGAAGGGACTTTAAAGATCATCCAATTCCAATCCCCCTGCCATGGGCAGGGACACTTCCCACTAGATCAGGTTGCTCAAAGCCCCATCTAAACTGGCCTTGAACAATTCCTACAACATTGCTGTAGAGAGTCATTCTACGTGGCATGTACTGTTTCACTTAAAAGTAATAGTAATTTATTTACAAAGGAGGGATGTTCCTACTGGCTGAAGTGGACTGCCACATTCTAGCTCATTGTCTTTTCTTGTTGCTTTGGACAAACAACTATTCTATCCTTCTGTTTCCTTATTAACCAGGATTAATAATAACCCACACCTTACTTGTATGTACGTGCTGTGACAATTTAACCATAATGCTTATTTGGAGAAAGTTAACAAGTTGATAATCAGTGTATAAGTGGCTGTTACAATGTGGGCATTCTGGATTCTATAGTTTACAAACTATGCTATCTAGAACCCAAAAAAATGTTATGTAAAATAAATAATTCTCAATGGAGCTTTAACATCTACTGAACAGAATGAAAAGTGAAAAAAAAAAAGAAAGAAAGAAATGAAAAAGGAGTATCTAAAGTAATCTAAGGATAGTTGCAAAAGGCAATACACCATCAACTTCCAGATCTCAGATTAAGGCATCATCTATACTTTTACTACTATAACCATGTCAGGGGTAATATACTGGTTATATTCATAGTTAATGAGATGAAATATGCTGTTGGGGATTGTAGAATAGCTGCCACTGCAACAGCACATATGTTATACTTCAAGATCTCTGTCTTGAACAATGCATACTAGTCCACGTGTTCTTAAATCAGACTCAAAAAAGTTTCTAGCATAAATAAATTCTAGGTTTGCTGTGCTCAGTGAATTGCATTATCAGAGCCATCTCCTCTACATCTGTAAATTGACCACAGAAGCTGGATCACACAGAAACCCGATACTGCTTTTGGTACAATTAGTGATTGTAACTACATATTGTTTAACAATGCTTATGAGGAAGCAAATTAAGCCATACCCGGCAGTCTCATAGCCACAAAAGCAATGCACGTTCCCACTCAGTGCTCAGAATAACCACTTGCAGGAACAGGAAAGCAGCCCAGGCACTATATTAATGCAATTGGGTAGCTTTTGATAGAGACAGCTACCAAAAATGCCAATCAGTATTAGCTTCAATGGTGTGCATGACTGGGATATGACAGTGCTAAGAAATGAAAGCATGAATTCAATTCACTTGATTAACTAGGTAGAATCAAACTGGTTGCAATTTAACAATCACTGATTGTAATCACTAGGCAAACTAAATTGGATTAAATTATTTGCAAACAGATGTAGGTTGCTAATCTTAGTCATTAAAATATACTTCTGGATTTTTCTTTTAACTTGAAAGGTGTTCTACTTACTTTCGCTTAAGGTGATGCTCATCATAATTCCTTTCAATATGCCAGACAGTAACAGAGCTCTCATTAACAGAACACAGTTGTTGCCAATTCATGGGATTAAAACTTAACGAGGTCACTGGTACGGCTGGCTGGGACTCACTGCACAGGAGGATATTTTCTTGCCAGTTCCTTCATTAAGGAGAGTAAAAGAAAATCAAATCCACTAAAGTCGTCAAAAACATTTAAGCCAAATATGTAGATGTGATTCTAACTGATACTCAAGATCACAGTTAGAAAACAAATACTTTGCCACCGACTAAAAACTATGCTGCTAAACAAGACAGGTTCTGGGAATGAAAAGGATGTGGTTAATTAGCCACGCATAAAATTAGTACTGCTACAAAAAGAATGAATAGTAACATAATTTTGAGAACTCAGAGGGAAAGAGAGAAAACTCAGTCAGCCCTTGATTATCAAGGGATTAATTGGGTTGTACGGTAATTGTGCTGTGAATGCAGGCACACACTGCAGCTGCATTAACTACTTTGAGCAAAAAACGGCACAGAATTTGTGTGGGGCTGTTATGTTCGGCTGTACATAACATGGAAATACCTTTGCCTGGTGTAATGTATTGTATAGTCTCATACTCTAATTTACACATTTCTTTATTGTCCAGATTAATTCTTGACTGCATTTGCATTTTTAGGTGCTGTCTGAAAACTGATTAACATAATTTGAAAAAACACTTAAAGCTGTTTCATAATTTCATTGGCAATATATCTGACAATCTAAGTAACATTTATGGCTCTCATATTTGTCATTACTGCTAAGATGAAGAAAACTAAAATGCATACGGTGCTGTAAATGGATTTAATTTAACTGTTGTTCTGGCTTGTAAGAAATTTCCTCTCAGAAACTGATCAGGAGGCAAAACAATGATGTAATATTGACAGCATGTGCAAAAAAAAAAAATAATGAGAAGCATTCGCACATAAGCACTTTCATTAACATTACAGAAAGCTATAAGCTGCAATTCTGACTTTAAAAGGTACCAGCGTAGATGTCTCTCTCTAAAGATGTCAGTATTCTCATCTCATACCTAACAGTGCCAACAATCTTAGAGTAGATAAATTTATTAAGATCTGAAACACCATGGTACATGTATCTAAAACAGGAATCTGAAATTGAACCTCTCCTTCAAACAGAAAAGAATAAAAATCTGGGGATAAAATAACACACACAAAAGGCAGCTTTTAGTTATCGATAGGCTTTCTCTGTCCTGAGGCTGAGTTAACTTTCAAAACATCTCTTACACCTTTTATTCTATACTATGTGCTTAAAATACAGGAATTGTGCAATCATCATTCTGCAATCACATTAATGATGCTAAACACGGATTTATTTCCTCTACAAATTTCTACAATGAATGCACATTATAATCTAATTGCAAAAAGGAAGATCACGATCTCACAGTAAATTCACCTACCTCTGTTCAAGTTATTATAAATTCTAAGTTTAATATCGTAAGGTGGTTCTATTTTGTTATTCAGCTCTTTCTGACTGGAATCAAGGGTTGTTCTGATGATAATTAGATGCTGACAGTTTCATTTGTGCAGATTCAAAAAGGTCTCCATAGTTTGGCCTTGGAAATTGTCATTACTTTAAAGCATTTAAATATTTCTAGATGTTTCCATTTTAGGTATAACCCAGAATAGTCTTTCAAGAGAGTGGATTTTTGTTTAAGGGCATGTGTCCAATATATTAGGCCATGCATATTATTTCTGTGAGTGATAAGCATGTGAAGTCTTTCTGACTCTTCTCTAATCATTGTAAAAGAAATACAAAGGTCATCATTACACTGAAATTATACAGTATATTCCTTCAATTTTTGCCATGCAGGCAAAAGCAGAATTTTATTTTTACAGAACAGTTCAATTAAATATTTTGACTTTCTGCATCTCCACCATATCACATAATATTTCTTTTCACTGCAGTGATGAAAATGATGATCTAACCCAGGGACACATGGCAGTGTAATCACTGCGCACACCTATAAGATAGAACTAAGATCAAGCACAAGTAATTAAGAGAACTACTGAAAACAAAAATTTTGAAGAAGCTAGAAGATAGGTCTGGCAAAGTAACAGTCTTTCTGAGTAGTGCTAGGAAAACAAAACAAAACAAAAAAAACAGCAAATTTGGCACAGAAGCTTTGCAGACAATGATCCATCAATCCCTCAGAAAAAAAAAAAAAAAAAAAAAAGAAAGATGAAGGCAACCAGTTTATCTTTCACATTTGTTAATTTAATTTATGCTAAAATAGCACACACACAAAAATATTAATTGAATTCAAAAGGTATTAAAGAATTTTTTTCACTCTTACCATACTGAAAGAACGAATTCTGGGATTGAAGAGTAACTGGCTAAATAAGGACCGGTGAAACTAAACGCAAGTACAGTGTAGTCCAACTGAACATTACCTAAAATATAAAAACAAAGAACATGAGCTCTAATTGCCCAGACTTTGCTGTATACTCTGGCAAATAACGTGCTTTTGTCAGTTCCTTCATATCCATTCTTCGAAGATGCTGTGATTCCTTTGCTTCACACCAGATTATTTTAATTTGATCATAAAAACATTAAGTATCCCTATGTTTGGATTTTTTTAAAATTTGTTTTACTAATACCTCAAATTTGTAGTGTTTTTTCCTCAAGTGCCCTGCAATCCTTTGCAGTCAATTTCATCCATCTACATGAGTAAAGGAACTATTATGATCCTTACTTAAAGTGTTGAGAAACTGAAACATGGATAGGGTAAGCAACTTAACTAAAGAGAGAAATATCATAGAACGGGAGAAATACATATTAGATCACAGCCTCTAAACTTGAACTGAAAGAGCCATAATTCCTCTCACATCTCAGATGTCTCAGCACCAAACCATCTCAGCAGTCTGCTGGGGAGCCTACTGCAATATGATCTTGCCCAGTTGAAAGTAGTGCGGTGGAAACTTCTTTATGATACTTTCTGTGAGTCTTGCCATTAGAATGTTTCCTGTCACACTGTTTCTCAAGTGGTTCAAAAAAAACCACACCACCCTTCAGAAACTGGATGCTTGAAAGATTGTTTTAACGAAATGGCAACAGAGAACATTACCACGCTGGTACCTTTTAATTCTGCCAGTTTATTCAGTTCTGGAAAGCTGTAGGTATATATGAGGGGATTCAGCTTCCGGTCTGAAAAGGCCAGCACTTCGCTGTTGGCGTTCACTGCGAAGGCTCCCACCTGGCCAGTCGGACACTGCAGTGCTGTCGTCTTCTTTGTTTTAATGTCCAAGAAGAGGATGTAATTGCCACAAGGGTAGCAGACGGTCTGATTGTTGATAAAGCCGAAGTTCTTTTTCGAGAATCCCTGAACCCAACTTAAGAAAGAACAACTCTGTGTTAAAACATTTCTCACAGACACGTTTCTCAAAATACTGCAAAAAATGGAATGTAACAGCTTAAAAGACACGCTGGTCTGATGCTTCAGATTTGTTACATTCATCCTCATACCAAACTAGCAAAACCACAAGAATTTCAACGTCTAATACCATGAATCGCTAGTTCAACGTTTCCAAAAACACAGGGATAATCTTACCACGATGGAGCACAAAGGACTGACGCAAGAACTTGGAGAGATGTTTATATTTCTTTCACTTTTCATTAACAATAAAATTAGCCAGTTCACAGGCTTTGTTTTCATACTCATAGGTCATAGTAAAAGAGTACACCTTAACTCTGAAATAATTACTCAAGTATGATCCATACTAGGGACTTATGTTTGTGTAACCTTTTGTAAAGTTTCATAGTTCATCTTGCTGCTGTAAAATAGAAAAAAAAAAATACATAGCTTATCTTTGTATGAACTTAACTGAAAGGACTGTTCTGCTTCAAAGGCACCAGTACTTTAACACAATACAACTTCAGAACGTGAACAGGCTCGTGTTACACAGGGACTGAAATAAATTACTGAAACTGAGTCACCTTTAGAACTTGCAACATACCAACAAACCCATAACCACCTGCAGATGGTTTTTATCTTTGAGAAAGGGCGTGGATCAACATCAGCACCCCCTTGTCAAAGGGACTTACATTAACCACTAAGTGAAGATGCCTGAGCCACAGCTGAGCCTGGCAGTACCGTGGCAACACCATTTTGGCAGCATACCAGCACCCTGTGTCCAGCACTACCATCAGCACTGCCCCTTCTAGTTTCTGTTCAAGCCCTTTCCATCTTTTATCCTCGCCCACATAGCGGTCGGCTGGAAGAGATCTTTGCCCTCTGCAATTGCAAGCAGCAGTTTTATACATCTTTCATGAACGTAACTCAGTCTTAAGATCAGTTCAACTGCTGATCTTCTGTACTCCATTAAATTATATTATAGCCTCAGGGCTGCCATAATTAGGGACATTCTTTAATGATTAGTCTTAAGGTATTGATGCCCAGCAATAACTTTTGTCATCCTTTCTCAGCAGTTTCTATTCAGCCTCTTCTGCTACACACGAGATGAATAAGCACAGCCAGAGAGGAGTGAGAATGCACTGACCGTGTATTCTTGCAAATGAACTGTCATGGGAACAGAGCCCAGACATGTCAGCTGATGAGTGCTCTTCCAGCCCTTTCACATGAGCACTAACCATATGACCTGCCATGGCACACAAGCAGACCTTTAAGAACATGGTCACAGGACCAGCTCGATGCTTTCCTCCAGCACTGGATCTGAGTCCGTGGAAATGAAGTATTTTCAACTTTTGTTTTACCTCTGCAAACGGATTCTAGAAAATATGTAGCAGGGATAAATTAAGGGGCTGACTGCACGATTTATCCTTCTGCAATCGATAAAGGTTTACAAGGAAAAGGATTGAGACTGACTGACATCAGCTATGACCGATGTGGTACTTGTGGGTCACGGAACTAGCCATGGCTCCCCCACATGTTGTCCATGCTTTGTCTGTCTCCAGCCCCTTATAAACACAGCATCAGAAGCACTTCACTGACAAACTTTGCTGGCTGGTAAAATGTTGATGGAACAAAGTACTCGGAGTTACTGAGCATTCAAAATGTATTTTGTCATTGAAAAGTGCTCGTTACAGTTCATTCAAAACAGAGCTTTATATGTAACCGTTAGCTTTGTCAAGGTTCTGTGTTTTCTGAAGACACAGAACATAGTATTCCCCCTCCCCATTGCAAAATAATGTTGTCACTTTCTTCTAATACTGCTATACATACCAACGCTGCTGGCAGTAATCTAGAATGCATAAAAGAAAGGCAAACTTTAAATGTTTCTGTTTTATGGAAATGGACTGTGCTGCAACATTTTAAAGGGCTTTTTTTTTTTTTTTTTGTTTATTTTTTTTTTTTTTTTCCCTGCATAGTGCTTTCATTTAATAATGCTAGTTTTCACAGAATCACAGAATAGTCTAGGTTGGAAGAGACCTCCAAGATCACCGAGTCCAACCTCTGACCTAACACTAACAAGTCCTCCACTAAACCATATCCCTAAGCTCTACATCTAAACGTCTTTTAAAGACCTCCAGGGATGGTGACTCAACCACTTCCCTGGGCAGCCTATTCCAGTGACTAACAACCTGTTCAGTAAAGAAGTTCTTCCTAATATCCAACCTTTTTTTTTTTTTTTTTTTTTTTTTCCACAATAAATAAATAAATAAAGAAATAAAATAAATGGGTCACAGCTCTCTTCCACGTAAAACCAGTTTGCACAAGGGATCTACTCTGTGTAGCCATGACATGCTTCAGACGGTGCCTTTTTTTCACTCTGCAGCTCTCAGAATGTTTAAGGTTGATGCTTGATTCTCCTTTTAATAGGTTGAGGAAACTGTAGATAGATTTCTGTCCACTAAAGAGTTCCGCGCCTCTAGCTGAGCTGTCCCATACAAGCCACAGCTGAAATACTTGCATTGGATTAGAAAGTTTAAGCATCGCTTCCACTACATGGAAAAGATATTTAAATAGCCTGGATTGCTGTGAAAGGCTCAACCGAGGTCAAGATGGTGAGAGAGAGAGACAGGACTGCGGTTTAAAATTCCAGGAATATTTCGAGCCATAGCAGGAGACGATGGTGGGGTGCAAGAGGGATGGAACCACGGAGTAAATCCCAGAGGCTGAGGTGGTCAGGGTAAAACAGGAGAGGGACACAGCCAGGATCGGCACCAAACTGCACGAACTCACGAGGCCAGGTAACAAGAAAATAAAGAAAAATAAGAAAATAAGAACGAGCCATAGCCAAGTCACGCCTTGAGGGGAGAGGGCACAGGGCAGGGGCCCAGCCTGTAGGGAGTGCAGGGCCCCGCAGGGGGCTGACCCGGCCGCCCCCACCTCACGTCCAGCGCCGCCTCCTGGGGCGAGGGGCAGCGGCCGCTCCCCGGGGCCCACTCCTCGCCCGCCGCCATGCCGCCCGCACCGCCGCGCCGGGACGCCGTCTCCTAGCGACCAGAAGGGCCGCTGCGATTGGCTGAGGCGGGCTGCCCGCAGGATTACAGCAGGCGGCTGATTGGGCCAATAGGCTTGGTAGTTAAAGGGCCAGCAGGGTGAGGGGCTCGCTGCTGCTATGGGATGAGCAGCGTAGTGCCTGCCCAGGGGTTATTTATGGTTTTCGTCCTGTTTCAGTGGCTTTCCCTCAGTGGCACGGCTGTGCCTGTCCTCTGTCACCCTGTTACTCTATTCTGGTCGTCCTGCACCCCAGGCAGTTCTTGGGGTGAAGCCTCAGAGGCAGCCGAAGAGAAGGTGGCCCCTGGGGAGAAGAGGGAGCACGGCTGTGGTGCTGCTTTTAGGGGTGGTCAGCGTTGGAAGGGGCTGCCCAGGGAGGGAGTGGGGTCACCGTCGCTGGGGGGGCTCAAGGAAAGGCCGGATGTAATGTTTAGGGACATGAGTTAGTGGGTGACATTGGCAGTAGGGGATGGTTAGACCAGGTATCTTGGAGGTCTCTTCCAGTCTTAATGATTCTAGGACTTGCACATCCATGGCTTTTGGCACTAGCACAGTAAGAATCCCCAAGTACTTTAAAAGAATTAGCGTTAATACCTCATTCTTCTCATCCTCATTTCTCACTGTAGTCCTTACCTCTCTGTGCTGTAGCAGTGTGCAGCTCCCAGACAGTGCTACCCACTCACAGCACTACTGACTGCCACGTGAGCATCTGCTCTGCCTCTTGTCACTATTCTCTGTGATCCATGCTGCACAAAACCAAAACACGGTGAGGATTTTTTTCCCTGTGGTAAAATCTTGCTGTTCTCAGGCACTCACTTTTTTGTGTCCCTGAGGGACTATTGCAGCACGCAGGTCTGTAATGTTACAACTGTTCCTTGGATTTGTGTGTGCCTGTCTCTGGGTTCTGAGGTAGCAGACTACCCATGGTTTTAACCACTAAAATAAATTTTATTTGTTTATTTTTTTGACCCAAATATTGCTGAAACTGTCCTAACAGTAGGCACTCAGCAGAACAAGGAATGTCCTCTGACACAGTTCTTCAAAGGGTGGGAGGAATTATTTTGTTGGAAAGGATGTCTTACATATAGGTTCTGTTTGCCCAGGGCACGGCAGGCTTGTGCAATGAATTACCACTCCCTTTTACTGTTAAATTGCTTATTGCTGTTTCATTATGTAATTAATGACTTGACAAAAATTCATGTTGTATTTGAGTGCGTTATGGTGTCAGGTTTGTGGTAACTACTGGTGGCCATCTCAGTGTTTGCCAGCAGGAAGGATCTACCCAGAAAAATACTGGTCTTTGTGACAGGATGCCTGAGGTCCAGCTACAGTAACAAAACCAAGCTAAAAGTCAACAGCAGGCAAAACTTCCCCCATTGTATAAGCATGGATCCCCCGGTGACTCTCAGAAAGCTCCAGATCTCTATTAGCACTGACAGGTTTGGCAGAGACATGTCCATGGCCAGGACATGTGCCCACAAGCATGCTGTTTCCACACATCTTAGAGCTCTGACTTGAAGGGTGGGTGGAAGGGGAGCTCTGGAACAGGCGTTTCACAGTTAGGACCACAGGTAAACTTGGACGCTGAAATATGCGAAGTGGAAAGTTCCTTTACTTCCACTACTGTCCCCCCAAGAAAAGCTAGTATGGGGAAGTCCCTGGTGCTCTCACCTCAACCAAACAGGGGATCTTTTCTGTGATTCTTTTTGTGCTCTGTGTACTGATGCCACCACTGTTCATCCTTGCAGAAGCAAGCACGAATCAGTGCACGAATCTGCATTTGCAAGGTAGCGAGTAAATTAAACCTAGCCTTCAGCATACCCCCTCATCGACTAGGCTATCTGTCACCTTCCCTTAGGTTTCCATCACAAAGTATTTTGGCAACAGGAGGCAGAATCCCTCATTATTTCCAAGGCGGTCTGGGATTTGGCTTTAAGGGCGAGAGGCAGTGCAGCTGCAGGAGGCCCCTGAGGAGGAGGAGGGCGGAAGGGCTGAGTGGAACACCCGCGCTCTTCCCACCGCTGCAATTTTCCCTTAGATTTTCTGTTTCCGCGGGCGATTGGCGGCCGGAGATTACAAATCAGCACTCAGTCAGTATAAAAAGAGGGCGAGGGCCAGCGAACTGAGGCAGGATCCGCCCCAGGAGGCAGCCTTCAGTGGCCGGACGGTGCTTCAGGCGGCGCTGAACGCTCGGCATGGCGGGCGAGCACTCCCGGAGCCTGGGCAAGGGTAAGTGGCGGCCCCGGGGGCCGGGGTTGCGGCCACTGGAGGGGGACGAGGGATGGTGTAACGGTGGGGCTGCTTCTCTCTTCCTCAGGCAGCACGGCCCCTGGAGCGGTGCCCGAGGGGCTGATCCGGCTGTACAGCATGCGCTTCTGCCCCTTTGCCCAGCGGACTCGCCTCGTCCTCCGAGCCAAGGGCATCAGGTGAGGCTCCCCCGTCCAACCTGGGCGCCCTAAAGGGCTCCTGGCTGAATATCCCCGCGGTAACTGAGAGAAAATGGGGTGGTTTTGTGGTAAAGCTCACGCTTCTTGGCATGTATGTATGTTTGGTGTGGAGGGGGAGGTTGTTCTGAAGTGGGAGATACTTATGCTGGCTGTGAGGTCAGTAACATAGATGCCTGAAGTAAGTCCGAAGGAAAACAAGCAAACAAACCCTGAAGTTGATTTGCTCTCTTCCTGAAAGTTTGCAGTAATAGCACTTAACCCTGTTCTGAGTAAGTGCAAGCAGAGCTTCGGTGTATGTTTGTTTGTTTCTGGTGTAAGGTGCAGAAAAAAATCAAGGTGATACAAGTCCTTAGCGTTCCTTTATTTCACTTAGTGAAATGTAGGAGTAAGCTAAGGACGTTTTTAATGAAGGAAAAGTACCATGTTCTTATAAAGTATTCTTCTTCTGTTGTAAGAAGCTTATAGAAGCCAGCATTTGTGGTGTTTCTGATAGCCAAGTCATTTACACGTTTCCAAATACTGAGTAATGCTTCCCTCAGCTCACAGCATCAGAGTAATGGGGTTCTTCACCTGCTGGTTCCCAGCAAGTCCCCAGCCTACCAGGGCTTTGATAACCAGCGCTGGGCTGGGAGCACAGCAAGTGCTAACCCCTCAGTTCTCCTCTGATGCCAAGGTGGTGTGTGGTGGTGGTGTCTCTCCATCCCCCCCCCCCCCCCCCCCAAAAAAAAAAAAAAAACTCTTAGTTGTTTTGAAAGTTCAGCAGCATTTAGCAAACCTTGTATGGGTTTTCTGGGGTTATGCTTGAATGTTACTTATGCTTTGTTAATAGACAAATTTCCTGTATGTCTTTTTTTTAAAAAAATAATATCTATTTTGCCTTTGCCCTGCATACCTTTTCTATGTAAGCTAGAAGGCTTATCACAGGCACGGAAGACTTGCACTTCTGTGCAAAGTCAGATTAAAATTCTGCTGCAGCTCTTAATTGCAGTGTGTCTTAAATGCAATTAAGTGCTTCCTTCTCAGAATGTTCCTGAACTTACACGTGGTAAGTGTGCTGTATGCCAAGCCTGACCTTTGTTTTTAGCATGACTAGAAGGCCTGCTGCTCTGTGCTCGCAGACTGTGTGTCTTATTAACTTGATAAAAAGTCATTGTAAGTCAGCTCTGGTTTTCTCTGGTAAAGGGAAGTACTCCCAGGCAGTATTTCTGAGTGTCAAATGGTTCATCCTGGAAAGGATCCCAAGGAAGACCATGGAGAACAGGAGAGTAAGGATACAGCCTCTCGAATACTGTAGCTGTTGAGGTTTAATGACTGCATTTCACTGTGGTATGGAGTAGAGTGCAGTGGGGCTGAACATGCTTGGGTTCTGTTTCCTTTACTCTTCTAGCTATGAAGTAATTAACATCAATCTGAAGAACAAACCTGACTGGTTCTTTGAGAAGAACCCCTTTGGGCTGGTTCCTGTTCTGGAGACCCGCAAAGGCCAGCTTATCTACGAGTCCCCAATCACTTGTGACTATTTAGATGAAGCATTTCCAGGGAAGAAGCTGATGCCTTCGGACCCATATGAGCGAGCCTTTCAGAAGATGCTCCTGGAACGCTTCTCAAAGGTACTGTGTGATCAGGGTAGATTGTGTTCTTTACTTTACTAGAGCTTCCAAATCTCCAGATGTATTACTAATGCTGCTTTCATCTCTTCAGGGGTCTCATGTATAGGAAAGCAAAATAAATGGCATTTAAATTTAACCTGAGAAATTTTGAGTCTTTTGCTGTTATGCAGATGACTGTGCATCTGAGTTGCTTCTAGCCTTAATGTGAAGGCATGGATACAGGAAGACAGCTAAGCTAGTTAAAGTGTGTATGACAGGCAGGATTTTGAGCATCCTATAATATATATAATATAGAGGCCAAACCAGCTGAATGCTTGAGACAGGCAGTGACAATTCCTGTATCTGAGCATCGCTGTAGGACACACTCCATGAATTTGATGAGTGCCTGACTGAGAGCCTACAACTAAGGCCAAGAGATTGCAGGTGGCCGTAGACACGGGACTTGTATAAGCACCCTGGCTTTAGCTCTCAGTATGGGGTGGAGGCGGGTGCTGTGGCTGGCTGCAGATAACCTCTCTGTACACTGAATGTAGATAGTGCAAGCACGTGCTTTGGAGGATCTAGGAAGTGAAAGAAGTCTTAGATATAAAGCAGTAGAGAAGAGGAAGGAATGCAAGATGCAAAGAAGAAAAGACGTGGACAAAGAAGGGGGGTAAAAGGGCAGGGGAAGAATGTTTCCCATTATTTCTATTTAGAAAAGCCTGTTGTAAAGGAGCTACAGGGAACCATCTTTCGAGAAACGAATTGTGCTATGAATGTTGGTTGTATGAATGACAAGACCTTAGAAAAATGCTTGTATATGAACTAAAAATACAGTTAAGCTTAACTGCTGGGCAACTTTCTGTACTGAATTCAGTAATTGCCAGATAAGTTAGTATAAAAAAGTACAGGTCTCTAGAAGCCTGCATATCTCTTTTTGTAAAAGTACCTTAACTGTTGATAATTAAAGTGCATTTGCTTTTCAGGAGTGTGTACCTGGGAAAAGAATCATTTTCACCTTGCCACTTTGTTGATAGTACATGCAAGCTAGAAACATGCTCTTGTTCTGTCACTACAGGACTAAAATCCGTTAGTATTTGTATGTTGTCTTACTTTAAGCCTTTACCTTTTGTGAAGTATAAAAGATTTTTGTTAATGACTAACTTTTTAAAAACATCTTAACATCTAACTTAATATTCTGAGTGACTTGCTTGTGTTATTGTAATAGTGATACTAAAAACTTTCTCCTTTCCTTTGTACAGATAACACCTATATTTTTCAAGTATTCTGCAGCTCTCAAAGATGGACAGGATACCACAGCTCAGAAAGCAGAGGTTACTGAAAAGTTAGGCAAACTTGAAGAGGTAAGAGCATTTCACAATACTGAGCAGATTGGCAGTTATGTAGTTTCCCCTTACATCCTTCCCTCCATGCTTTGGTATTTGGAGCTAGATCTCTTCTTGTTTGGTTGGTAGCTATAGTAATGAACAATCTTTCAATTTACTCCCCCAGTCTAGGATGCATAACAGTGCCATTAGAGCAAATTCCAAGTAGCTAAACTGAAATGCATCTGTATGATGAAATGTGTGTTGGATATGGGGAGATTGCTGAGTTGTAGCTGACCACTTAGGTGTTTGTTCTGCTTTAAATATAAGGAGGCCTTGCAGCATGTTCTAGCAGCAAAGGCTGAGGAGTTCCTGGCTGCTAAAACACATCTGGGCTGTAGCTCTGAAATCAGTGCAGATACATTGGTGATGAAACTGAATCTTTTTCCTTTAAGAGTTCATCTTTGTTCTGCCTGCTTATCTTCTGGTGGCAGGGGACAAGTGCTCTGAGGGTGCAGAGTGTAATCTGTCTGTTGTAGAAATCCAGCCGTGGGCTGTGTTCTGCTTCGGCTGTGTAGTGCAACTGCAGCAGAGCTCCAGGAAGTGCCAGGTGGCTTTGCTGTACGAGGAGCTTCACAATCCTGATTCAGTGTCAGCAGTAGTTCTTAGCTAGCCTGAACAGCTGTCAGACTTGTCTTTATCACAGACCAATTCCTTCTGCATTTTTAGCAGCCACAACTAATGCTTGTTTGGCTTAGGTAAGATGCATTCTCCCCCCAGCATGTTTTGCTTCCTGTGCAAAGCTTCCAATAGCTTTCTTCCTAATTCTCCTAACAGTCCTGTGCTTTCTGTTTCCTTGCCCTCTTGAATTGCTGAACTAAAACTGTTTTCAGGGTAGTCTCATCTGTCTGATTAGGTTGATGCTGGAGCAGTGATGTTGATGATACACTTCGCTTCCCCCAAGAACTCAATTATTTCCCTGAAATACAAATCTTTTAAACCTTAAGGAAGAATTAACCTTCTTCCTGCTTTATTAATGCCATGAAATACTTGCTGCTCTTTCGGTGTCTCTATTTTACTATATTCTGAAGGATTTTGCAGCTAAAGGTTGGCTAAGGATGGGAAGAAGGGACAAAGCCATGCAAACATCACTTAGCCCACTGCAAGATAAATTCAAGAGGGAAGTGTTTGCAAATATTGCTGTACTTAGTTTGCTGCTATCCAATAGAGGGAGCTGTGTTCCTGTCTCTGGGACTGTGGAACCTCTGGGTAACACAACTGTCAGGTTATTTTCTACCAGACTTCTGGTAATTCAGACAACACAAAATATTTCCTGAAGGACTGTTCTAAAGCTCGTTAGATCGTGGGTCTGAGGGGCACAGTGTAAGTTCCATTGGAGTTCCATCCTAAAAATGCCAAAGTGCCTGGAAACAGGGGGACCAGACTCTTAAAAGAAGAGACCAAGATCTGGAAGTTTGTTAGTGTACTGAGTTTGGATCACTGTGGCACTTGTTACACTTAGGCTTCTGAGATGTTTCAAGAACTTCCTGCAAAGGCTCATACATTCCTTGTGGCTCTGCTTTCTGTGCTGAGCTGTGGGGGTCTCGTTATGGTGTACATGAATGTCATACTTCCTGTTCCTTTGTACCTGGAATGAGGTCCAGTTCCATATATAATGTCAGAAATGCTGTCCTGGCACCAGCTGCACTCAAGTGTCATGGGAAGAGAGTCTCTGCCAGAACCATGTTCTACTTTATCTGGATATTACATTTAGCTGACTTCATCGCTCTAGAAGTGCGTGTGCATTGTTGTTTGATTAGTCTCTGCCACTACTGCGTTTTTACAGATAACAAATCACGAACTGATAGATTCTGAGAGCTAATTTCCTTTTTTGTTCACACACAAGTTGCAGATCCCTAATGATTAATAATTTATGGCAGTTTTTGAACCAGCACTGGAGAAGAACTGGACTGGCAGCGTATGAAATAGTTAAACTTGATATCACAACTGTGTTACTGACCAGCTCTGACTCCCCAGATACTGCATGCATAGAAGTGTGTTATATCTGCATTATTTCCCATTTGATTCCTTCAGCATGCCAGCATTCCCCTATGAGCTGGGATTTTTGTTGCTGTAGGGTCCTGATGTGGTAACTTTCCTTCTGAGGGTAATTGCCCTCTCTTGCCCCTCACAGATTCTGTCCAAACGCAACACTACGTTTTTCGGTGGGGACTCGGTCTCTATGATTGACTACATGATCTGGCCCTGGTTTGAACGCCTAGAAGCATTCGAGCTGATGGAGTGAGTACTTTGCCTGGCTTTTAGCATGTCCTGAAGTGCCTCAGCATAAATATTCTTCACATGCTGCAGCAATGAGCCACTTTTAGGGGCTGCTGAAGAGAGTGAGTGCATTGTTACAATTTTGGGGTGGGGGAAAGGATCTTAAACCAGAGATGATTTGTTAAGGAATCTTCTGTAAAAGAAAACAGCAAACAAAATGCTTTAAACAGCCCTTTCATCAGATCTGTTTTTCTAACAAATAATTTTGTCAGATCCAGAAGTAGCAATCAAAATGCAGGATTTTCTCTCCATTCCTAGATCATAGATAAAAATGAGCCTTATTTGAAGGGGGTAGAGGTATGGACACCTAGGTTCAAATTTATTGGTCTAAAGCCTCAAGTTTGGGATTAAATCTTCTGATCCTCTTTGGAAGTTCTGGGCTGATGAAGGAGGTTCATTTTGTTTTGAGGTAGGTGAATCATATCTTGCCTTGCTGTAGGTCATCTGTCCCTGTTGTAATGGATTTTTTTATACATAAATGTCTTGGTCTGGTACATCCTTAAACAGTTCCAGTTACCATGGTATTGGGTTAACATAAGGAAATGGTGTCAAAGGAGAACTGATTTATAGCTGGTTTAACACAGGGCTGACGAGTCAGCTTGTATGAGGATGTGGGTGATAAAATGAGAAGATGAATGTTGTGGTTTAACCTGGCAGACAGCTAAACACCACACAGCTGTTTGCTAACTCATCCCCCCCTTACAGTGGGATGGCAGAGAAAAATGAAAAGTGCAGGAACTCATGGACTGAGATCAGAACTCTTTAATGAGAGAAGTGGGAGGAAAAAAAGGAAAGAACAACCAAAAAAGTAACAAGAAATATACAACACAATTGCTAGCCACTTGCTGACCAGTGTGCAGCTACTCCCTGAGCAGCAGCAGCAGTCCCCCTGGCCAGCTGCCCCTGGTTTTATTGCTGAGCATGATGCCATAAGGTATGGGGCATCCCTTTGGCCTGTCTGGGCCAGGTGTCCTGGCCATGTCCCCTCCAAGCTCCTGGTGCACCCCCAGCCTCCTTACTGGCAGGGTGGTAATGAGAAAATGTAAAGTCCTTGACTTAGTTGTTGCTGAGCAGTGCTTACAGTGAAACACTGGTGTGTGATCAACATTTGCATCCTCAATCGAAAGCACAGCACCATACCAGCTACTAGGAAGAAAACTAACTCTATCCCAGCCCAAACCAGGACAATGAGTGTGGTACAGTTAGAGGCACCCTGTTGCCTAAAGTATTCTTGAAGGACAAGGAAGATACAGGGAGTCCTGCATGAATTGAAACTTCTGGCACTGTAAGATGAGGACTTCACCGATGGACCGCTGACATGCTTTGTCTCCTGCGTGGCCCTTGATGGGAAGGAGAAGTATAATAAACCATAGAGAACTGTAGGCCTAGAAATACCGAGGTACTTGATTGAGGAGCTCGGCCACTCTAAGTTAAGAAAAGATGCTTTTCCCGGGTGAAGGTTAGGAGCTACCTAGAGAAGTTACACTTTAACCTTAGGATTTGGAAATTGGAATGCAAAGTACTCTAGGTAGTGTGCCAGAAGAGAATGAAAAGAACAATGGACACTGATAAGCTTTCAATTGGCCACATAGTTTTTCTCAAGGGTGTATCAGAGTGGATCTGTGGATTTTTGTCAGTTAGTTGAATGCTCGGTTTCCTCATCAAATCCTCAGTTTCCTCAATAGACAGTCAGCATTTTGAGCTGCTGGGTTGTAGGCTAGTAGAAGCTGCAGAACTTACCTTGGTTTGTGAAAGAGAGGAGAGAAGGGATTTGTGAGCTGTGGAGGACTCAACTGCTGCACGCAATGTTAAAGAATCACTACTAACAAAGTGTTCCAGAGGGAGGCAGTGGTGCACAAGCCTCTACCCTCAACTTGGAGCAGATGAGATGAGTACAATCTCTTTTGCAGCAGGAATAATGCAAGTGGAAACGTGCTGATGTCTTGCACAATAAGTGCTCTTTTTTTGTTTGTTTAGCTCTGCTTTGCAGAGTGCACACGCTCTGTGAGAACTCTTACTTTCCAGAGGCCAGTCTGTCTTCTACAATTTGATATGTATTTCCATCACCTGCTCTGAGCCAAATGTTACACTGGGAGGGAGAAAGCAAAACAAGCAGTTGAACAGAACCTCTAAAGCTGTTTTGCCTCCTTGATGCCCTCCTGATGTCCCATTGGCATTATTCAGACTCTTTCCTTTTCCCATAGCTCCTTGAGCCGTGCTCCAAAGCTCCAGCACTGGATGGAGGCCATGAAGAAGGACCCTGCTGTCCAGGCTACGATGACTGACACGCAGACATTCAAAAACTTCCTCCAGCTGTATTTGAAGAACAGCCTGGAGGCGTGTGATTATGGGCTCTGAGGTGTCAGTGGGCACGTGCTTGCTGAAGTGTCAGTGCTTCTTTTCAGTGTGTGCTCTGAGGATCTGGTGTAATGTGGTGCGGGCTCTTCTCTTTACTAATGGGGGGTTCAATCTGTGCTGGAAAGATAAAGATGGCTGTGAACTCTCCTCCTTGCTGTTCAGGAGAAGATGCGCTGGCTTTAGGCAGGAGGTAGGAAGTCATTGCTGACCAGGGGTATTGATTGCATCAAGGAAAGTGGTGCCTTTACTCGGGGGTGACTGTCTGTCATCTCTCGCCTCTTTGCAGGCATTGCTGTTGGTCAGTCCCTGAACTGACCTATTACTTGCTTTAAAAATTGTAATACTGATGTCTTGAAAATAAAAGCAAACTGTTTTCTTTAAGCATGGTTATCTTTTTCCTTATAGTCATCTCTTAGTCACTGGACTGGTTGCATGGAGGGGAGTGAGGCAGTGTCAAAGATGAACAGATAATGTGGAAATAGCTTTGCACCTGGACACCTTTTCAAACTGTCTTAGGCTCTAATAGAGCAGAAAAAGCATGTTGGGTATGGAGACAAAATTATTTGAATAAAAAGTAGTCACAGGAAAGAAGTCTTTCACTCTTCCCCATCAACACAGGTGACTAAAAGAACTGTGACCTGCTCTGATGTTGTTCAGCTGTGTATGCCTTTCTCTAAAGGCCCCTAAAAACCCGATCTGGCCACAATTCAAGGAAATACTCATGCATTAAAAATAAGGCAACATGCTTTATTCAGGTTCAAGGACAGGGCTGCTGTTCCAGTGGTGCTGAGGCAGTTGTCATGAGATGAACGCAACTCTTCCACCTATTTCTCTCATTGCAGTGAGGGAAAGTAGCACAGCAGAAGGTGGTGGTTCACAGTTTTCCTGGAAGCTGAGGCTCTAAGTTCCTTGGAGCTTTTCTGGAGGAAAATTGAACTTCTCTCTTTGTTTTAGCACGTACTGCCCCAACACAGGAACTCTGAGGAAGTGCATGCTTGTGTAACTTCAAGTAGGAAAGCAAGAATGAATGATGGATTTGGTGAATAAAAAGAGTTAGCAGGAGCTCCTCTGATAAATATGCCTCCTACCAGCTTACAGAGCCTTGCAATCTGTGAGCTTGTAGCTATTGGAGGGGATTGTTTATGCTCTTACTAGCTTTAATTCAAACTATGCAGGTTTTGCACTCATGTTTATCTGACTTTTAAACACATCTGGCACTACTTAGAGAAGTAATTACTCTGCTGTTCCTTTCCAGAATGCTGATGTTCTTTTAAAAGTATCACAGTCCAGATCTGATGCTGCGTATGTTTACTAGATTGTGATTAGAGAACCCAGAGGAATCATATAGCTGCAAGGTGTCAGAACATAGATCTTGGCTGTTTCAGTACATGAAAGAGGGGTTTGAGCTTGTGCCATAATCCTTGAAATGGTGTTAGTGGGATCTCAGCAGCAAACTTCCAAGAATGACGAACTGTAGAGCATTTTGGTTTTATTAGTTGCTCTGGTTGTTAAAGTGGGCTGGAAATTGGCTTCTATAAGCATGCTAGGAATATACTGCAGCTTGCTGTGCTTTATTACTGGGAGACAGTGGGAGATGTGACTTAAGGACAATCCAACAATGGGTTAAGAACAGAAACTGGCATCCAGAAATTCAAGTGGCAGAGTCCAGACCACAGTAACCAGGAGACTGTATTGTGTGAACAGAAAAGTTGTGCTCTGCCCGTCTTTGTTTAGTGGCTCTAGAGTGTACCATTATAAATCTGCTACTTCAGCAAGAAAACGTAAAATGAAATATTCTGCCTTATAATTTACTATTAAATATCAGTGCTCTAAATCCTCAGGCAGACAGCTGGGGTCCTGAACCCATTACAGCACACCAATACAGACCTCAGGCAAAGTGTTTTTGATGTGGTAATGAATATGCAACGATTGGGCTCAGCCTTAAAAGGGAAGGAGAAGTTAATGTGGAGTGGACTGGCTCTCTACCTTCACTGTGGATGGGTGTAAAGGATGCAACGTACTAGTTCAAAGAGGCCAAGAAAAAAATGCACACTGTCAGTTCTGGTGAACAGAGGAAGAAGATGAAGTCAATAAACAAGGATCAAGTGGATTAATAGCTCTGCCCTTTAATCAGATCTCCCCTTAAAATCTTCTGTGGATCAGATTGTATGGAATGGAATGTATTTGCTCACCTTCTGCTCTGCCGTTTGCCCTTGAAGGTGGTTGTTGATGCTTTCATTTTCCAAAACCACAGTGATTTTTTCTTTATTCCCCATTGTTGTGCCACCACATGTACAGCACAGGTTAAAAAAAAAAGTTCAGGACCAGGCAAAACAGGACAGAAAATGGAAGAGGAAAGTAAATCTAAACTTCTTGCCATGCTTCATGTAAGAGCTGTCTGTCATGCTCATCAGGAGTGCCTGGCTGTGTGTGAGGGCATGTGTTAAGCATGTGTTGGCACGTTGGAACATCTCCTGGGCCAGCTCTTCCCAGTTTTCCACTGTCATGGCATCTGTAACATTCCTCTGTGTTGTTAAGATTTGAGAACTGGCTGTTTCTGTTAGTAGCCTGATTATTTCACCACTCTCTTCCTTGGATATTTGTTTCACTTGGGAAGGGTTGATGAAAATGTACTCATGAGAACAAACATCACTTTACTAAACTGTCCCCGTTTCTCTAATACAGTGGAAGCAGTCTCCTTTACTGCTGGTTCCAAGCCAACAGAGATGTCAGGTTTTTTTATTTAGCTGAGTAAATCAGTAATGCCATGTGATGTTGTTAGGATTCTTCCCTCCTAAAGCAAATTTTGCTGATTTGCTAGAAGATTATAAAATTCACCATGAGATGCAGCTGTGCCTGGGGTGGAATGTACATGTTGTTTAGCAGTGTGTGGTAATGCTGTATTTGAGGCTAGGAGGATGCTAAAATGCAGCTTGCATTAAGGGATGGATGTACGAAACCTTTTCTGTGCTGATCACGGCCATCTGAGCCCAGGTCATGGTCTGAGGCAGCATGTGCTACAGGTTTGTGCCTTAGAACCGCCAGTCTTGGCAAAGCTGGTGGAAAAGGCCATCTCTCCACCAGAAATGGAGCTGAGAAAGGGGCAGTGAACAGCCTCAAGCTGCATAGGGAGGAGACAGTGTTTCCTGTAAACTGCAAGCCATGTGCATGAGTCACCTACGTGGTCACACAGCATAAGACAGCTGGGAATAAAGGATTTAAAAGTTACGTGCTTCAGACCACCTGAAGAACCAATGGAAACCAGCAGTGAGATATTACAGCTTAACGCTGTTCTTCATGCAGCTCTGTATGTTTCTGTTTTCCCAAAGGATGCCTTTGTGCCTTTTCTCCTGTCACTTAATCATCAGACGGCAGCTCTCAACAGGAACATGTGCTGGGCCAATCCACAAGTTGGAGTATGGTGGGTTTTTCCTCTACATTCATCACACAGCCTTTTTCCATGTCTGTTTAAGCTTGGAAGTAGAGGTTATCTCCACTCACAATAGCTAAGGCAGGAAGATTAGTCAACCGGTTCTCCTTGTGGGAAGACAACTCAGGTTATATAACCCATGCCTTCAAACCCAGGAGGTGCCTCTCAGTTCTATTTTGCATGCTTTATGGGCCTTGGCTGTGTTGTGCTTGTGTGTCCATGCTCTGGATCAAACTTTTCACCTTCAGAGCCATGTCAGGTGTGGCTCTGGCAGGAGACAGTGTGGGTAGAAACCTGCATGTGGACAAGCCTTGCTTTTCTCTGGCTTTGCCTACAGGAGCTTTGTATCATGGAGGTGATAGAATAACCCACCCACAGCCCTGGAGGCAAGCTGAACCGTCAGGAGCATGGTGCTGACAGTGCAGAACACCTCTGCCCGTGGGAGCGCCTGTGTGGTGGCAGCCAGGCAGGGCTGCCATGCATCGCTTGCCGTGCATCACTTGTCCTCACAGGCACAAGAACCGTCCCGGGGCTGCCCTGCCCTGCCTGGTGCGAGCTGGCAGGGAGGAGACCTGGAAGGTGTTAGCAAGCTAAGTGCCATCCTGAGCACTGGGGAAATCCCTCCATGCTGTTTGGTTCCCAGCTCAGGATCAGGCAGGAGCGATGTAATGGGTTTCTTTCTCCCTTGATGCCCCAGGAGGTGAGGTGACGGGAGGCAGGCTGCAAACAGCGTGCTTTGCTGGTACCGGTTCTGTCTCGCTCTGCCTGCTGGGCCTGTGTTGCGCTGTTTTATCCTGAATGTTACTGTCTGCAGAAAGGTGCGAGCTGAGAAATCCAATGGCATTTGGAATGTCGTGGCGCTTCTGCAAAGGAGCACGATTCACAAAGACATTTAATCTTGGCTCTGTACGTGTGGTTAAGTCTTTGCTGAGTTGAGACTGTTAATGGCTGTGGGCCTGTTGGTGGATTTTAGATTGCTTTGCATCTAAAATCTGCCCCTTTTCCTGCAAAGCACCTAAGACACTCTTAAAAACACCATTGGGGTTTTAATCTTTATTCTGTGCACAATTTTTTTTAAAAACAGTGCCAATTTGACATTTTTACAAGCTCCCAAAAGCCTAAGCAGCAAGGGCCATATTTAAATGATTCACCTCTGCACCTTCTACACTTCTACCTCAGAGCAGGTCAGTAAAGCTGTGACACCCTCCTTCAGGACAGAAATTGCTGATCATTTTTCTCTACACTTTGGATACGCTCTAGTTTCAGCCAGCTTCATAGTTAGAAACTCGGTGCCTTAGTAAAGGCAGCACCTCTGCAAACGGACTGGTAAAGAGGATTCCTCTAGCTGAGCTGGAAATTCAGGAGCTTTTTGGTTCAACCAGTAAGGTCAGCATCTACCACCAATATTCACGGCTTCCTAGTTCACATTACATCTTACTCTGGAACAACTTCTGCCTGCAATTAGAGCATCACAGGGAGTCTTGTTATTGGGCCTAATGTGCTAGGATTGCACCGGGCATATTCCAGCTCCATCCTTCTGCTGCCTCAGAAACATTTCTTGGGAAGCTAGAAATAAAACAGGCTACACTTCTTTAGATTTTTTACAAGACTTTCTTTATTATAAATAAAGCTGCATGAGAAGATCTATACAAATTCAACAGTGTCCTGCTATAAAAGCAGCAGTTTGAGTACAGCATCGTCAATCAAGGAAGAGCTTAGTTTGGAGGGTTCTGATGCTATTCCCCATTGCAGCTCACTGCCAAGATAGCTCTTCATATTACAGTTTTACTTCTGAACTAACATATTACCCCCCAGAAAAAAAAAAAATATACTAAAAAAAGACAGGTAATAAATAAAGCTATTTATCACATAAAATCCTGTGAAAAAAACTAACCCCTCGATGACAAGCAGCTAAGCTGTTAAAGGTGAATTCTTATTTCTTCACCACTGAGAAAATGTTGCAAAGGCTTGGCATTAAAAAAGTATGAACAAACACCAAATCCTGCTGCTTGAATGATAGATAAGGTTTGTGGTTGTTTTTTTTTGTTTTTTTTTTCCACTGAAATCCATCTTTATAGCCCTGTAAGACGTGTATACAGAGAGAGAAGCTGTATTCTGTGGTTGGCACGTAGTAAGGAGTGAACTCCCAGCAGCTCCCATTAGAAGACATTCAGCTCCTGAACAGCAATAATAACTTAGACCAAGGCATTTCCTAAAGGTGAATAGTTCCTGAGGCTATGTCGCAGATCAGTGGGTGTTATCACCACCACTAATTCCATTGCTTTGACAAAACCTGTAATAAAGTATTAAAACCACAAGTTGAGGGTGGAGGGAGTGGCTGGAAAGCAGCAGAAGGCACTAGGAGTTCAGCTGGGTAATTCTCCTGGTTAGCAAATAGCAAGAGCAGCACCAAAAGGGGTCTGGGACGGGCAGTTTACCTTTCCTTAGGATCTCTTGTGGGCATTACCAGAGATGTGCATTTGTTACTCGTGTGTCAAGCTGCTTCCTATGGATGCCCAGCAAGGTGTTGATCAAGGCAGCACTAAACTGGGGGGGCACTAAAAAGTCTTAGGACATTTTTACTGGCAGACAGCTGATGGAGCTGACCTGCCTTACAGACCTTTTTAAATGAAATGTGAGCGTGGCCTTTTACTGAAAGGGACAGTACCTGGTGAGCAGATTTATCACAGGAGAGGCGAGGCAGGCCAGAGCATGATGTTCTTCACATGGCAGCTCTCAGCCACAGCAGTGCTGTGTACCCACATCCCCCCAGGTGGAACAAGCATATTCCTCTGCTGCATGTATTGGAGGATGGCCTACAAAGAAGACCTCTGTCCTGAGGCACAGCTGATGAACACTTCAGCCCCTGGATAGGCATGAGTGGGTTTGCTCATAGCCTGAATGCACGGACCAAATCTTGTAAAAGGTCCTCGGGGTAAAATGATCGTATGGCATGCATGTAGGCAAATTATGCCGAGCAATTTGCTTTCAGGGAAGGCAAATCCATAAAGACCTTGGCTCGGCTCCGGCTTGGGTTCAACTAAACCCCATGGGAACACGTTGGGGTGAGTCTGGGTTTAAAAGCAAATATGCACACAAATACAGAAAATGAAGAACAAAAGATTCAACTCACTTATCTGTTTAGGTTCCCTTTGAGCCTAAGCAGCAGTGCACTGAGGTGTGTAAAGGCAAGTTTAGGCCTGTTTACATGACTGTAGGACTGGTGTTACACAGCTTTGCTCTGTCATTTTAAGAGAGAAGTTAGATTATTCTGTGAAACAGCCTTTTCTTCTCATCCTCCCCCTGCTCAACCTTATATAAAAGTTATTTTTCAACCCTGTGTGTCATTTCCTGAGAGACCTGGGTCACAAATTTGTTTCTGTTCTTTGGACAGGCTAAATTTAGATGCCTGACAGGAAACAGCAGAGAATTTTTCATTTCTCTCTGGTTGGGCTAGGAACACATTTAGAAGCAGCTCAGACCACAACTGCTTCGGTATGACCTGCCTGCAGGCAGCCCGTGCAGAGCGGGATCTGCTGCTGGCACAGCACCGTGAACCTGAGCAGGTAGAAACAGCAAATTGCTTGGGTTTGCAAACAACTGCTGCCACTTCCAACGTAGCCTCCAGTGTTCACCCACCCTCCCTGCACCTCTGCCTGTCACTACCTGTTCATTGTGTCCCCTGCGATTGCTCCTGCACTCTTGCCCACTAGGGAAGTTTTGCTTGGTTATGCTGATGAAAGCCAGCGGCTTACAGCTCGTTAGCGTCAGCAATTAGTCCTGTCCTGATGCTCTGCCAGCCCTGGCAGTCTCCCAGGCACAGATGAGCCAAGACTTTCCTAATGGCAGTAGCTACCAGCCTCTTCTCTCCCGTTTTGATTCCTGCCCCTCATTTTCTGCTCAGACATATTACAGCTGTGATGGTAAAAGCCAAGGGGAGCAGCAATTTGAGTGAGGAGCTCCCTGTCCTTACCAGTGGGGAACCAGGAATGGAAAAGGGAGCTGCAGGTTTTTCTGCCTTCGTGCAGAAAATGTCCCTCAATGGTGCAGGGACAAACGTGAGCATCTGGACGTGACCATCAAGGAGGTGGTGAAATGGTTCATACAAGGAAAAGGCAGGAGAGGACGTGTCTTTGGGGAGTTTATCTATCGGCAGGCTGGATAAGAAGCCTTGTGCCATACGCTGTTCCTAGTTGTGATACGAGGTTCAATCTTCTCTCTGATGCGTGTGATAGAAGGGATTGACGAAAAGGAACACGTGGGGCCATGACATGTGGTGCTGTCACCCCTGATGGGCCTCACTACCCAGGACAACTCGCCTCTTGTAAAAAGGATTCAGAAAAGCCTTAGTGTAGGAACATGGCAGGAAATCCTGGTGTAAGAACACGGCCTGGAAGGCTCCTTAGCACTGCAGGTCGGGCCTCAGGGACCTGAACAAGGCAGATCTGCACGAAGACCCGTGCTTGGATCCTGCATGAAGCACACAAAGGAGGGTGAGGAGCTGCTGAGGCCTTTCCTCCAGCAAGGCCACCACACCACAAGGCCACCACACAGGGGCTTGGCAGCCCACTGCCACAGCAGTACCACCTTACTTCCTGAAGGAGTTCAGGCACCTTCATTTCTGCTTTGCTTCTTTCAACACAAACCTCCAGATTCTCCCCTGGCTTGAAAGCCTGCAGAAGCTGACACTTCCCCATCGTACTACCATCAGAAAAAGATGGTTTGCTAGCTGCAGTTCCCAAGAGTAAACCCCATCAAAGCAGCAGTCTTAAGAAGGATCAAGGAGGCCCTATAAGGAGTCAACCAGGTAGCTTTTACCTGGCACAGAAGGGATAAGAAGACACATATAAGCAGCTGCAGAGATTGCACTGCCAATCTCTGCTGTGTGTGCACCTCTTGCATCCCACTTCCTAACTTGGAGCCATCCTGCGCTCATTAAAACCATGCTGGGAGAGCTGCACTCTCATGTAGAGGGCAATCGTTTCCTCCTGGTACCAAACTCCTGAGATTGGGCTCATTACAGAGTAATTTTGAGGAGTTTCCTCTTTAATAAAAGTAAAACCTGCAGCAGTCATTTCTCTCTTTGCTGGTTCTCAGACTTGCTGCCTGGAGATAAGGAAAGCAAACAAATAAACCAAAAAGCCAGAACCCAGTAACAGCATTTCTCTCTTATCTAATGTAAAAAAGGTTCCTGGTCGTTTATCCGTGGAAAATGGCTAAGAATAAAACCAACTAGCTGTGTTACCATGAAGAAAATGGAAGACACAAATGAAATGGTCTCAATACACGGGTCCTGCTGCCTGCTCTGCTACATTTTCCCCACCAAGAAAAAAGATGTCATGTCCAGGTGTGTTTTTGATGGACAGGATGAGCTGTTTAAACTAGTGCTGCAAGTCCTATCAAAATGCTTTTTAAAAAAAACTTGCAGTTTCCCTTCAAGTAAAGAGCAGTGCTGGATTTAGAGATTTCTGCATCCAATCCAGAATTGTGTGTGACCTCAGCAGTGACGCCTCGTTCTCCCACTAACACTGAGTCTCACGTCGCACTTCCCATTGGTCACAGAGCTCCTGCTGCCTGCAAGCAGACAGGCTCCTGCAGCCCCAGAACTCCTCCACCCTTTTCTCATCTTCCCCTTCCAAAGGAAATGAAGTATTTGGCCACCACCACCATTGCATTGCAGACATCTGAATAAATTAGTCATATTTGTTACTCATCACCGCTGTAGTGTGACTGAGGCACAATATAAAAATATATTCTTAGCTGCGTAAAACCCAGCCAGCACACCAGTGGAGCAGAAACTTACTTCTCTACCATGCCTTCCAGTTTCTCCCTATTCTCCCCCCATCCCTTCTCCCTTCCTGCAGAAACCACGACCAGGACAGGCTCAGCTGCAGACAACAGGCTGCACTGGCAAAGTCAGTTGTCTCCAGGCTTTGAAAAGCTGCCCTCTGGACTTGTGCTTAGAGGAACAAGTGTTTTCCTGTTGGCTTTGGTTAAATGGATTCCTTATGGATCCCATTGGTGTGTGCAAGGGGAATGTGCACCGTGTACTCATTTATCAGTGCAGACGTGTTCCTGAGCATCTCGTGGAATGTGTCAATTGTCTTTCTGTAAACGTCCCTGTGCAGCACGAAGGGACGGAAGAGATTGAGAGGCTCGGCCCTCTGGAATGTGATGGGAAAGCCCAGCTCTGCTGGTACCTTCCCATTGCCAATGAAGAAGTGGTAGAGCTTCTTTTCGTGCAAACATTTCTCCAGGAATTTCAGCATGTCCTGGAGACGGGCCTCCAACTTCTCGGGGGCCCAGTCCTGACTGGGACGCGCCTGCAGCAGATGCAGCATCACTGTCTTCAGGTGGTAGTTGGTGAGCCCGCTTGGGCCTGTGAGGCTGCACTGCTTCCCGTGCAGGAAGGAGAGGATCTGAAGGCAGCTGATGTGGCAGGCACCGGCAGGCAGCGTTTTGGAGATCAGCTGGATGAACCTCCTCTCGTACACCGCGAAGGTGAGGAACCAGCGAGTGCTGGAGGGGAGCTCTGCTACCAGTTCGTTGCGAGGGAAATGGGAGATGAAGTAAACGTCCGAGTTCTCGTACTGCACCACAGGAGTGAGGTTGAAGGCGACTGATTTCCCTGACCTGAATTTTATCTTCAGGGCTCCTGGGGAGTCCAAGAGGCTAAAAGACAGGTCGAATTCATACTTGTGGGAGATTCTGTTCCAGGCCTTGGTGACTGCGATCTGGAACCACTTCATGACTTGGTCAGCATCAAGATACTGAGTATTTTTGAAGCACAGGAGGTCTTCCATCTCGCTGCTGGGCCTGGAAGTATTGCCTTGGCTATGGAGAAGGCACAACATATCTTCCCCTAGTTTAGTCTTGTCACAGATGCAACCTGTCACATCCTCGTCTGCCCTGCATACCTTGATAGTGCCATAACCTTGTTCATCTGGGGGAAAAGAGGCCCCAGAGCACCAGATCTGGGACCGGAAACAATACGGCTCTGGGGGTGCAAAAGGCACTATCAGATCGCAGACAAAAGGTTTCCGCACTCTCCAGTTCTCGTACATGCTCCCCACACCCATGCAGTCCTCCACTTCCATGTCAGCGTCCCGGTTACAAACGCTCCTCAAGGCCTCCAGCAGGTCATCTGCAAAGCCTTCCACCATCTCCCGCATCCTGGCCATGTCGCCGGTGGTGCCCAGGATTCGCTTCTCATAGAAGCTGGCCAAGGTGGCCTTGTCAGGGAAGGCCACCCCCTTAAATGCTTTCCCCAGGACAGCCATGTCATCCTCTTCCGCTCCTGTGTCCTGCCAGTTCCCCTCCTGGAAATCCTGCCTCCAGAGCTCGATCAGCAGGAAGATGACCATGGAAAGAGCTGTCCACATATCCCACGGGACCTTTTCCTCTTTGATTTCCTCCACTACCTTTGCAGCCTTTTCCAGAGCCTGCTGTGCAGCTTCCTGGCCTGCGATTTCCTGCTCCAAGCGCAGCTTCTGCAGCCGAAGGTTCTCCTCCCGCTCCTTCATCTTCTGGATAATTTCTTCCGTGTTCTCGGGGACAGTGCCATTCTCTTTAGGGAAGAGGAACGGGTGGTTGATGATAGCTGTAATCACCACTAGGCACACTCGGAAGATTCCCACTGGCATGGCAGTTCCTTCCCTGGAAGAGAAAGAAAGGCAGAGTGACCCATGATTCAGAGTGTATTCCCTCAAGAAGAAAAATTAAAACAATCCCCGCTTGAATAAATGCTTTGGCATATTTTCTTACCCTGAAAAAGCTGCTCGAGTTCCTAAGCCAATGCCTGTTGCTACAAGTTACCGAATAAGCATCCCAAAGACTTTATAAAACTTCATCTGCGGCTGATGAGGATGAAAGGATCTTTCATTGAATTAGCTTCAAAGAAGAGAACTGTGACAGCATTTGCAACCCTCATCCCACCACAGTTCTGCAGGGTGGTGAGGGAGGGCACGTCCTTCCCTCCTTTGAAGTTCACAGGGCAGAAAGGAAGAGAAGCAGGCGGAACCTCCCCAGGCATAAAAAGAGAAGGCTGGAGATGACCACCACTTGCCCCAACGTAAGGCTGGAGGTGCAGTAAGGCCAACGTAGCAATGGCAGAGGCAGGGCTATCCTGGCTGCATCTTCAGTGCAGGCAGCTGTGTGCCAGCCAGTCCCAGATGTCACCCTTCCACGTTCCCCTGGCATGGCTGAGACTGCTGTGGTGCTTTGGAGCTGTCTCGTGTGGTTGCTGGCTCTGCTGCTCGAACCTCACACTTCATAACGCTTTCCAGGCCTGGGGACTCACTACACAAGAATTCAGCTCCCAGCTTTCTGGGACATGGTCCCATTGCCAGGACATCCACCTGGCCCTGATGAAGCCTCCTGGAGGTCTGGAGCAGAGGGTGCTCAGGCTAAGGCCAGGACTGTTTCAACCCCAATGGCACTTTGGCTCTTCGAGGGCTTGCATCTATCAATGTCCCAGGCGCCTGCTCAGGACGGGATAACCCGAGGCTGTTACCGCTGAGATGTGACAAGGTGACATCTCTCTCCTAGCACCATCGTCCCTCAGTCCTATCACGGGGAGATCAAAAGGACAGGACAGAAAAGCAGGGATGTTTCTTCTTCCTACATCTTAATGCAAGCCCTTTAATGCCTGAAGAGAGAGTTTGAGAGAGAGAGGTTTCAGTTACAAAGCGTGTCGATAAAAGACCTCATCAATCAGACGGGGAACAGTTATCTCCTTCCTGACAAACCAATCCATCCTGCTGCGGGGACGAGGCCGTTTCTTTCACCGAGGGCTGGCGAGGCACCGTGAGCACACGGGGAGCCGAGGGCTGCTGCTTCCCACCCCTCCATAGCAGCTTCCTGGCCGAACCCAGCGTGTTGGTGCCACAGCCACGCTGCTGCCCCAGCACCTGGGCAAGGAGGAGAAATCTCTGGCGGTCTCATTCCTGTCCTCACAGAGCATGCAACAAGGACAGACCTATTCCAGCAGGCCGTGTTACCACCGGTGTAACAGACTGCTGGGTTTGGAACCTGGGATCTCTCGCTGCAAGCACTGCACACGGGAACTGGAGCCTTGGGCACGCGTCTGTCTGTGCTTATAAGAGGGCTGGGTCTGGAACAACAAGGGAAGGGAACAGGCTTGCATTGTCCAAGCAGCAACAAAATTCACACGGTGCTCAGGATAATGCTGAGTGCCCCTCCCTGCGTAACATTCACTAACAATTCTTTCTTTAGAGCCCGTGTACACACACAGATGCTCGCCCTTACACACACGCTGCTCTGGAGATGGTTTGCTGGCCTTTCATGTCCCTTCTGCATTCACATTAACTCTTTTAATTCATCGAGCAATGGATTAAAGCAGAATTAATGCCCAAAGCTGGGTGTTCCAGTTATTCTGTGAGCTCCGTGCCTGGCCACACTTTAAAAATAACCTGGGCTCACTCTCCATTGCAAAGGGCTTTTATCAGCTTGCCGGGGCAGGGCAGGAAGTGCTGGTGACTTCCGTTGCTTCGTGCTACGCTCCTTCAGGCTGCCGGTGCTTTCCAGGCTTAAAAATAACATGGCCAGAGGCCAGGGGGCTCCAGCTGCAGTCCTGACCAGGACAACATCGCTCCTGTGCCCTGAGAGAAGCCAGCTGCCTCAGGACCTTCTCGTACCCTTCAGGAGTCTCCCATGCCCCAAGGCCTGCGGCTGCCCCGCTTCCAGAGGCTTCCTGCCCCAGGGCTCTGCCAGCAGACGGGGGCAGGCCAGCAGTCCCCATGCCCAGCACTGGCTCAGCTGAATTCATTCTGCTTTGCACTGGCAGTCCAGTTTATCTCCCCTGGTTTAGCAGGAGTAGGGTAGGAAGCGTGTATGCCCCAGCAAGCTGCCCAGGCATCGACCTCTGGAAGAGAGTCAGAACGAAAACTGGAAGTGAGAACATCTTCAGGTAGCATGGATTTGCAAGAGGCATGTCTGTTTTCAGCCTGAACAGAGGAAGTTCTGTTCAAAACTGCCCTTCCACTGCCGTAGCTATTCCCAGCCAAAAAGGAAGGCGCACACGAAGCCCTGAAGGTCGGTGATGCTCGGGGAGCGAGGTCAGCTGCAAGGGTGGTAGGGGCAGAGCATTCCCACATCTCATCAGAGACAGCTTTCCTGGCTAACATGGAAAGACCAAATAATACAGGTGAAACCAGTAGCGCTGCCTGCTAGGGCGGTCCGGCCCTCCCCGTAACAAAGGCTGCTCTCTTCACTCACTTTCAACTTCAGCCCAAGCCATTTAAGCCTGATAAAAATATTTATGCTTGCTCTGGCTGAGACAGCTTTGGTGTGGGGAAGAGGGAGGGAGTCCAAATGTTTCCCAGCTGGAGACTAACAAAAAGAAACACTATTGTTTCATCTACACATCATCACACTTAGTGACGTTTCAATCTTAAAATATATGTATATATAAATATACGTATGTATTCATGAGGTTTTAAGCAGCAAATTCCCAAAGCAATCTTCAGCCTTTTCTGGCCCTGCCAGTTTTTTTTTTCCATTCAAAGCACGGACAATGCCCAGACGTGGCAATAAGCTTTCATCTCGCCCTATTTTGAAGACCCTCTTGCCCTCCTGTGTGCAAGGTGCAGAATGAAGTAGCGTGGGCAGGGGGAGGGCTAGGGTGAGCAGTACACAGCCCCACTGTCCCATCCTGATGAAGACGGCTGTGCCAAGCTCGGTGCCAGCTCACCGCCGAGCAGCGGTGGGTGCTGGCTGTTCAAGCCTGCCTCCACCGCACAGCAATCGGTTTCCTCCTGGGCTTTTCTGTGGCACTCACGGCTTCAGCGACTGGGCGCTTTGCAGATGTTATGGTTATGATGGCTCCAAACAGGCCTGAGAAGTGAGGGGGCAGGCACCGTCCCCACTCCAGGTTGGGGAGATAAAAGCAGCTGATAGCTCTGTTGCCCAATTAGAAACAACCGTCAGCGGCATCCTACAGCAGGCTGTACGTTCAAAGGCTTCCCAGGAGCACCTGCAGCCCTCCATGCTCAGCTCCCAGGCAAGTTACACCCATCCTTTCGAGCCTGAAGCAGCCTCCCCGCTACAGGATCCTGACCAGCCCCATAGCAAACCCGGAATGATGACGGGAGCCCTGAGAGGGGAAGGGAGAAGACCACGCTGCGATCATGCAACACGGGTTGGTGTCACAGATGCTGTCATAAAAACACCAGGGTGAGGATGCCCAGAGAGGCTTGCCACAAAACTGCCAGAGGAAGATTTTCCTTTGCCACGTGTGGGCAGCCCCAGCCGTGTGTGAGCCCCGTAAGCCGAACAAGTGGTGCTGAGCTCTGCAGAGCAGCCCTCCCCATGCCTGCACCTCCGCAGTAACTGCAGCAGCAGCCTCAGGCCCCGCCGCTTCCTGCTCGGTCTGGGCAAAGGAAAGAAAGATGAAACTGCAGCCTGCACGTGCCCTGAGCCCAGATAACCCACCAGCTTCTGTGAAGACACAGGAGAATATTTCCCTTTCGTTAATAACCCCTTTCCCTCCCCAGGAGATTCTCACAGTGCTCTATTTCTCCTCTTTTCCCCCACCTCTTAAATTCTGAACCACAGGAAGCAAAGCCCGCTCTGGCTGGTGTTCAGCAGTAACCCAGACAGGAGCGAGCTGAAGCTTTGATTCTTAAATTAGAAAAAAACAAGTGAAGGGACTGACTGTGGTCCAGTAATGCACCGAAACGCGCTGAGACGTCATTAATGACATACTGGATTACTTCCTGCAGTGCAGCTGACACAAAAGGCGGCGCACAGGTGCCTGCCACATTGTGTTTCACTTTGGTAGGCTGCAAGGAAAGCGGGGATTTGAAGAGATGATAGTAACTACAGCTGGCTGGGAGCTTTTTTCATTGAAAGCTGCCAAATTTTCGAAACCAGAACTTCTAGGGGAACAAATAAAATTTTTGAGAAGGTCCCTGAGGTCTGTAAAGGACTCTGCAGCCTGTTTTACTAGAGAGATGAATCGTCCAGAACAGCCACTGACCTGCACGTGGGCTTTCTTGCTGGGAAGATGCAAATCCCAAACCCTGGGTGTCAGGCCCAGCCCAGCCATACGCCCTCATCGCTGGGCTTCTGGGAGCCCCCCGATTCCTCCTCCTGCTGCAACAGAAAACAAGTTGCCTTTTGGCCTGAAAATGCTTATGCTGCATTTACGAAGACCTAGTCAATGAACACCTTCAATATAAAATTTATTCCAGCTTTTCAATTTGCTGAAAGCCCTTACTGACCCACTACATCCTCCGGTTTGCAAATGCAGCTGCCTCTGCAGGTACGTACCTGGCTGCAGCAGAGAGAAATTACATTTCCTCTTACTGGGGACTTCGGGCTCTGAGCTGTAAGAAGCATGTATCTTTGAAGAGAAATGGGAACTGTAAAGATGCATGCCGGTATTATTGTTCCTGACAAAAACGTGGGAAGATGCACTTCAATTGGTCAACCTCACACCACTGACACTGCTGGTTTTCTACGATCTCCTCATCACTGTTCACAGAGCAATCAAAAGGCCGTTGCTGGCTCAGGGTGGATAGTGAGGGCAGTTTTCCTTTGAGTTTACATTTAAAGCTTCAGAAATAGACGTGCTGGATGGATGGATGTTCATGGAAAAAGACAAAGGTACTACAAGAGAGGGCAATACACTGGTAGAAGTATCAGTGTGGTCTTTGCCATTAGCTGCTGGAAGTTTGTTCAAATTTTGCCTGTTTTATACTAAGAACAAGAAAAAAATGTTTTAATTTTACACGCACACATTCAACAACAGAGCACACATCTATACCCTTATAGTCTGATCACCTACTTGGGATGACAGAAACTTCTGTTGAAGGCACTCCTCCGAATTCAGAAGGGGCTGGCAGTAATTTAAGTTTTGGTTTCCTTCCCAGCCCCTGAAGCTGCTGCCCTCATCACTTGGCTGCCTTCAGGTCAATACTGTGCTCTCCTGTTTGGACCTGGGCTTCCACAGGAACTGAAGAAATGGCATTGGCAAGACTTCAGTCAAACCTGTCTGGTTCTTGAGACTATTTTTACTGAAGAAGCACTCTCTGGTGTGGGCAGGGTCCAAGTACTATTTTCGTGAAGAATTTCAGACCAGGATCAAGTGAGGTTTCCTCCCAGGCCAGAACTGGGAGGCTGTGGGTTACCTGGTGTGCCGGTGGGGTGCATGCTGCCAGCAGAGGAGACACTGTGCCCAAGCACAACGTCTCCAGACAGGAGTTTCCAGGTTCACAGGAGTCAGCCAGGTGGGGCTGCCGAGGCGCTGGACCCTGGGGGAGGCTGCAGGGCCCTTGTGGCTGGGGCAAACACACACAGCCCACGTACTGGGACAAGCCCCAGGGTGACCAAGGGTTTATCACACCAGTCTGCTCTTCCCAGCCAGCAGCATACGTGTTAGCATGTATGACCATGTCTGGTTTCTACCTGGGGATGTCTCAGCAAGAGCCCAGGGGCTCAGATGAGGATCCTCAGCTGGTTTCCACCACCCAGACCCTCCTGTTGCAATGAGAAAATGTCCCCAGATGTGTATGTACAGAGTATCCCACACTTCCTACTCCATCACCAGCTCCTATGCATCGCCCTGGCAGCACCCAGCTGGGGCTGCCTGCACAGGGCACGGGGAGAGGCCTCTGCTTTCCCTTCTCCTCAGCACGCAGCCTGCTGCAGCACACACAGCCCAGCCAGAAAAAATAGCCACAAAAAGGGATGCAGAGTCTGAGCAGCACCAACTTGTGGAGTTGTTTCACCGTCTGTGCCTAAGGGCAGCATGCAGGACTCGTGAGATGAGTTACTGTCACGGTTCTGCAGGGACTGCTGGGATCTGGCTCTTTTTTTGCCTCTCTACCAAAGCCACGAGTGGGAAGGACTGAATACAGGCCTGGACGGTAAGGCTGGTACCACAACCACGTTTAAAAACCAAACCAGGCTTAGGAAGCCCAATCCCAGATGAGCTGCTGGGCCACAGGACAGTGGTCAGAGAGGCCACGTGCCCGCTGGCCTTTGTTTTGCCATTTGATTGAGAGCATGTCAGCCTTTCGTAACACCCGTGAACATCCCGTCCCGCGCCTGCTGCAGTGCCGGCGGGGTCAGTCGCCCAGCCCCAGTCGGACATCCTGCCCAACAGGCCTACTGCAGACTTTCGGACGTAGTACCTTCCTCCCGGGACACCAGGTCAGCTATTTCCAAGGAAATGCTGATGCTCATCCTGTGTACAGGGCTGGGGAGCCCTCCCTTCCCACTGACGGCTGGACTCGGCTGGACAAGCACGTGAGTGGCGCTGACATCGCTCTGGAGGCAGCTGGTGCCGTGCAGCCCAGGTCCCGCCGGACCTGCACATCGTGGGCTCCACAGGAATCGCCCACGAACCTCCGGGTGAGCACCGATTTTGCCAGCACCACTCCAAGCAGAGCAGTGCCCAACTTGCTTCAGGGAGGACGGGAATTCATTCTGATATCTTCCAGTCATTCATTATCTCTGCCATCAGGAAGCTTTTCCTTATGCTTCATTAACTCTTCCTTGATGCAGTTTGAACCCCTAACTTTCCAGTGAGTAAAAGTAGGGCAGACCATTTCTTTTCTTCTTGCCAAAGCACTCAAGATATATACAGGCTCTCCCCTCGCGCTTTCTCTGCACACAGATGCATTTGGGAGAAGTTGCCCTAATATCCCATGGCTCCTCTTACTTCGTCCCCAAAACCTGGAGAGTACCAAGAGCTGTCTTTCTGGCACATAATGGAGTCATTTACCTGCTAGTGCTCTTTTCCAAAACCTGCTGAGATACGGGACTTGTTAGATTTTCAATTTCATCAGTGAGTGGTGGACTTTTCTGGGTGCTTCTGAGTCACCATTTCATTGGCATGCCACACCTGTATGCACAGAAAGAACATAACTCTGGCCCTCTCCTCCTGCCACCAGGAGCTGCCAGCCACCATAAAGGACACCTGTAACAGCGGCTAAATAAACACGGAGCCATGTCGTGCCCTCAGAGCACTCGCTGTCTGTAAGGCTGGACACAAGAGGGGAACCCATGGAGACCAGGAGATAAAACAGCATGAGGAGGATGTTTCTCAGCATCCTGCCTGTTGCCTGAATGTCTCTGCTTTTTAACTGTGCAAGCCAGCTCAGCTCTTGCCAGCAAGCAGCACGTGGCAGCCTGTGCAGTGCCTCGGGTTCCCCCCTCTATGGCCAGGAAGGGTTTATGACAAATTGTAACACGCTGCTGGCTGTGAGGGATGCAGGAGGGGAAAGGTAGGAAGCGTGTATGTGGCTCCCACCCACGTACTGGGCTGTTGTGGTAGGATCCTGGCCAGGAACAGCTTGGCTTTTTAAGCCGAATAATTTTTATCTGTTAATTGAGAGGAGAACAATTGGAGTAGACCAAACTTTTATGTTTTTAGGAAAACAAAAAACACACGCCAAGACTAAAAAAAAAAAAAAAAAAAAAAAAAACAGAAAAGTTGGCTTACCAACCTCGCCAGCTCCCTCCCCCTCAAGCCAAGCGCGATGGGAGCCAGGTACTTCCCTTGCACAATCTTTCATCAGCACAGATGGACACAAATGACAACAACCCCCCTCTGCCTTACTGAAAGGCTGAAATGTCTACGACAATGTGAGGAGCGACGCCACTGCACACGTGCTGTCTGGCCTCCACCTGGAGCTCACGATGGGACCCTGATGGGATTATCCCAGGAGCTCTGGCTGTCACCCTCTCAGTCACAGGGCAGCTCATCGGTCCAGACAGGACAGTCACCTCGTGGAATGGTGGAGTGAACACAAAAAGGGATAAATTGCCAAGATCTTTGTTCACACCTGCCCTCCTTTTCCCAGTTAATTCCCAACAAGGTGAAGAAAATCAAACCAGTGTTAAATCAGCCAGCAGTTACTCCGACTCTCCTCACCCTTAAGCGTATTCCCTGCGCACCTAACTTCACTGCATGTTGTATGTACGTTGATACGGGTGCTTTAGTGTGATAGGGGTTGGAGGAAACGTTACTAGAAAGTTGATTTCCCAGCAGGAATACACCATTCCAGCACATCCAAGAAGAGCACACACAGATATTGGCACGGCTCAGACGTGACTTGCAGAATGATTGTGGTTTACATGTGACAATAAGAGGTCCCATTTCGGTCACGTAACAAGGAGCTTTTATAGACAGTAGAAAGCACATGTCTCAAATTGCCAGACACTTCCACATTGAGAAGCTGAACCAAAAACAGCAAAAAAATTGTCACTACGGGCTGGAAATCTACTTGGTCTGAGTTCTCTCACTCCATCCCAGTGTTGACGCAGGGACAGAGTAACACAGCTGTTTCAGGAGCCCTGCAGGCCCAAGTATCTGCTTAAAAAGGGCTCAGAAGCACTGGGTGAGATTGGTGGTCTGTGTGATACTGGAGCATTGTTTTGATAACTGGTTACAGCTGCTTGTATTCAAACAGTTGGGGAGGAACAGCGTTTAAAAGCTGGCTGTTGTAGCAAAAACGTCACCACAGAAATGAAAAGCAATGCTTTATTCCATTGCCTAAAATCCCAGCTTTATTATAAAATATCGTTCCTTAAATAAAGTAAAAACACCAGACCGTGGAAGCCCCTGAAGGGCTGGGTGGAGGGTGTGGAAGGAGAAGAGAGCAACAAAGAGCGTTTCTACTGCAACACTTCCTCTGTTCTCACAAGCAGACTCACTGCTCTCACAGCCTTTCCTCTGCTTTCACTAGGACACTCCCTGCTTGCAGCAGGGGCAGTCTGCATTGCACACCAACAGGGGCGGGAAGGATCAGGCCCTCTTACTTCACTGCGTAGTGGTTCTAGAAGTGAAGAGGAGAAACAACACAAACGCTTTGGGAAGCAGTAAGCCCATTCTTGGCTCACTCTTCATAAACCCATGAGCTGCCAAGAGACACGCACACACACAAATATGTTGGCTGCAGAGCACTGCTGGCTACCCCTGCTTCTCAAAACTAGTCTGGATTAATTAAAACCAGAAGAGAGAAGCAAAGCCATACAAGAAAACAAACTGTCCCACTTCTGTGCGCTATTTCCATGATGCTCATCTTTCAGTGGTCACCAGCTCGGAGCCATTTTCACCCAAGCAAGTGACTCAGAGAGCAGGCTATTGCTACACGCACCCGGACGTAATCATTTTCATGTGCTCTTTGCTCAGCCCCCTCTGCTCACCAACAAAAGAAAAGATCTGTACACTCTTCCTTTCCCTGAATTGTTTGTAAACTGAGTGCTGGGAAGAAAGACTCTGGAAATGTTTAATGGGATAAGAGTGATGCAACTTGCAGCGCTGTAGCAAAAGTCCCAAACACGCATGTGAGGGCTGTGAAGACACGTGGTTCTTATTTGGGATATGTGGGGTGAACCCAAACGCTTGCTTCCTTTATAACACAAGCACCACAAAGGAAAGCTTTGTTTGAGAGCCAAGGGGCAGGCTCTGCACACTTATAGGCTGCCCTAGGATGGGGATGTAATGGGAACTGTGAGTCATGGTTGTGGGGCCCCTGCTCATGGGCACAGAAATCCCCTCTGCAGCAGCAGTCAAGGAGCTTAGCTTTGGAGAAAAGAGCTCCCAGCTCTGCGTGGAAGACTGAAAGCATCCAGGACCAGCAACAACTGCAAGGCTGAGCAAAGAACACGTGCTGTGGGTGACTTACACTCAGTTAGCATTTCCTCCTGTAACTCTTTCGGAGCCTGGGATCACAGCCCACACTCGTTCCAACAACATGAAGCAGCTCAACGAGGAGCTGGGATGGATGTCAGCCAAGCACCTTTTGACCGTCTTTTGTCTTTGGCTACAGAGGAGCGTGGCCTTCATAATTAGACTGGGCATAGCTAGCTCTCTAGGTAGGACTGCAGCAGAGCTCTGTGTCACAAGTCACCTGAAGTGCCAGGTACTCATGTCACCGTGTGTTACAGCAGGGGAGAGCCAGCTGATTGATTCCAGCCACCTAAAATACAGAGCTCTATCTCATCCTTGCCCCTCCTAGCCTGGGAGAAAAAGATAAAGTTTTTCTCTGTTTATCACCAATGGATTGCCATCTGCAGCTTAGAAGCAGCCGTACGACAGAAAACCAAGAAATGTAGAAATCAAACTCTTATCTGAAACCAGTGGCAGTCAGGTACCAGAACGTTCAGAGGCAGTGATTTAGGAGCTATGTACCTTGGATCCAGATACACACGCAAACACAAGCCTGTACTGTGGACATTAAGTATCACTGTTTAGGCTTGAGAACTTCTCCTAAGCTCCACCTCTAGTACATATTAATATTCTCCCAGAGCTTAAAAATAGTCATATAAGAGCCCTGGAAGAGCAATACAGCTTCTCCTGCCTACACACAGAGCCTACGCTGCCTGGATGGATTCTGGCAAATCCCTGCTTTGCTCTGAAAAGCTTCCAGCAAGTCTCCATCTCTGCATCACAAGACAGTCTAGACTAGTGCTTAACTACCTTGACCTGTAGGAATTTCCCCTTATCGCTGTGTGTACTTTCTGCAAAGAAAGGTGTAAGCCCCACTGGGATTCTGGCACACGCAGATGAGAGATGCTTCCCCCCTGCAGGCAGCGTGGGAACCTTTTGCTCCCACTCACCATCAGGTGCTCTCCAGCATCACCAAATCCTCTGCGATTCAGAACTGAAAGCATGGCATTCAAGCTGAGCTTCATCGTTTCCATTTGATTATTATTATTATTTTTTTATTACAAACTGCATCTTTTCAGTTGACAGAACCCACCATCCCTTGGGGAACCCAGAGAAAGATGCAGGCACAGAGGTGGCTCAGCTGACACCTCAGAGCTAAACTCTCCGCTTCTCTGCTTAGGTGCAACAACCTTCTCTGCCTGCTCTTCCCTTTGGTTCTGAAAGTGAAGGAACAGTACATTTTCTTACGCCAGGCAACTGAAGTAACCTTATGAATCAGACCCTGCCTAACAGCACTTACATTCTGCAACAGTTGGCCTCAACAGCCCTCGTCCTTGCCAATACCACACTCGGTTTTTCCAAGCCACATGCGTGGCAGTGGGGCGCATCAGATGTTTGCCCTGCAAATGCTGAAAAAGCATCTCTGCCTTGAGGCAGACATCGTTGATATAAATAATGTGCTGGATCAGCCAGAAAAACCTGCCCCTGGAAGAGGAATAATAATGAAAGGTGGTGGGGGGAAAGGAAAAAGAGAAAGGTCCTCATTTACACACGGGCGATGGCAGTGGGCCAGCTCTCACAGCTTTGATCCAGGCTGGTGGAAGAGCATGCCAGGGAATGCAGCGAGCTGAGCTCTGCCGGAGCAGAGCAGCCGTCTGAACTAACAGGGTTGGGAAAAGGGGGACAGACACCACCCGACACAGACACAGCTCCAGAAGAAATAAGAAAAAAAGTAAAATCACATGGACTACATGAAGGAACAGGTACTCGGAGCTGCAGCAGGACACGGCGGCAGCCAGGATTGCTGCTCTGGCAGCTACCTCTGCCACCAGCCACGTTTCTTCCCTTCCCACCACTATCTGCAGCCACATGCTCACAGTTTCCCCAGGTTTCTCAGGGATTCTCAGACAAACATCATCTGGGCAATTAAAACTGCACATTGCTGGCCTGTAAAAGCTGCTGTTCCACAACGATCCAGCCCTGATCATCAGGAGGCTGTCCAGGCACTTCCAGGCCTTTGCCTCCCCTCTGAGAGCTGGAAGAAGGGGGATGTAGTGCTCCATGGATCTGGGTAAGGTAACTCCAGCAAGTTCTCCTGCGTGGCAGCAAATGCGGCAGTAGCTGCTGTCAGCAAAGCTTGGGCCTTTTGGTTCCCATCTGCCTTCCCCTCTGACTAGGCCCCAAGGTACCAGCAGCCAGATGAGGGCAATTCTAGACTGAATGATGGAAGCAAGAGGTTTTAACACTGAACTTCCAAACTGAAGACATTTCCCAATTAAATCTTCTCATTATTGCTAGATCAGGTAGTCTTTGCAAGTCCTTTCTGACCTTCACTGCTGGAAACAGCACCGGTTACTAAAACATGAGCCACACCACTTCCCTTCCAGCATTTCTCCTGCAAGGCTAAAGATCTAGTGAGAGCCGATCAAGATCAAATCACATAAAAACTGGAAGGAAGAATGACCCCTGGAGCACTTACCTGCTATACAGCTTTGCAGGTGCTCATTAAACTTCACATTACTCCCATCGCCGCGGTGCCGAGCAGACTCCGTTCAGTCACCCACCACTGAAGCACAACCAGGAAGTCTGCAAAACACAACGAGAATGAATGAGGAAGTTCAGGCAGAAGATGGGTCCATAATGCAGTTATCTAAATTAGGCATCGATTAAAATAGAGATTAACTTTCCCCCTCCTTACCTAGCACAGTGATCACTGAAGCTCAAGAGACCTCAAATAATCAGCTTTGAAGTGATCAGGGAAGAGTTAAACCTCTGCTGCTCCCATAAGGAAGTGTGTGAATCTCTGTGGGTCCGTCACTGCAGATGTACCAGCAAGCCAGGACCTCCCTCCTTGACTCCATCCTCACCCACCAGCCCTCTCCTTTTCAAATGGATTAGGGTCAAATTAGCAGCTGCCTATGGGCTGGGACGGTTTTGTCTGGGATTGGTTTGTCTCAGAAGAGGCACTAGCTGCTGTAAGTAGGTTGCGAGGTAAGAAAGACTTGCTAGGGGAGCCGGGTTTTGAGAGCTAATGTGAGAAACAGAAAACGCAGGAGAAGAGGCAGGAAACAAGTCTGAGAGCACGCAGGAAGATGTGAAACGCAGAACCACAAGATAAACTACCATATTTTAGGAGGAGAGAGCTTATGAAATTTCAGATGAAACAGGAAACAAAGCAAAGCACTCTGTGCATAAGCAGTCGAGCGGTGCGACGAGCAGACACAGGGTAACCCAGCAGCCACCTCCCTCCCAGCCACTTCAAACCCTCTGACTGCCTTGATCCAAAGCCTGACGAAAGCTGGAGCAGCCCTTCCCCGGGCTGAGATGAGCTTTGGAGCTGAGTCCTTTGAGGGCCTGGTGTAAAGCTGATGCACCCTTGCCTTGCTCTCCTGAATTGCTTCACGTCGGCAGCTGTTGGGGATGGGGTTGACCAACCCTCCCTCCTCCCACCTACCTGCTCTGAGCAGACTGTGTGCAGTCTCACTTCTCTACCTTCTCTCTTCAACTCTGAGGCCAAACTGGACAACCAGATTGAGCCCTGATGTCCCAGGGCCTCTGCACCATCAGCACAACGCTACCGGCAGCAGCACACTCTGCCAGCACAGCAGCCAGGCTCTCCAACCCCAGAAGGGCAGGATCCGCACTCTAATATCCCAGTGGATGTTTGCTAGCCCTCAGGGCCTGCAAAGTCTGCTCCCGTGGTGGCTCGAGGCCAGCAAGGTACAGCAGGAGCTTCTGCTGGAGGAAAAGAGCAAGGAGCGCGGCACTGCTAGACAGGGAGAGGAGCAGGGAACTGCTGCTAAGGGACCTGCACATTCTCACTTCTTAAAAAAAAATATTAAGTCACAAAACTGCAGTCAGGATCTCCCTCTAGCATATATACGTTTACAGATGTTGGAGGAACCCTGGCTAAGGTGTAGGTCACAAGAAGATCCCTGTCAGTAGCGGGTCTGCCCACTCTGCATCCTCACACGCTGGCACAGGCCTCCTCTGGCTCCTTCCACAGTGTTTGCTCTGGGTCAGCCCTACACGAGAGCTTCCTCTCCACATCAGAGATCCCAAATGCCCCTGCTCCAGCGAAGCTCAGCAGCTCATCTGGCCTTCAGGACGCGGCGGTAAAACCTGTTTGTTTTGCTGAATCCCTGGCCAGAAGAGCCCAGCCCCGAGGTGGGCTCGCGTTCAGCAGAGAGTCAAGGCGGTTCAGCCAACCTCGCATGGCTCACACGTGTGGAAACCAAAACAAGCTAAAAAAAGAGCCCTGCCGCAGCTGCACCCCTCGGCTGGTTCTCCATCCCTCAGCTTGCTCAGATCTTGGCTACCTGCCTCCCTTCCTGCTCCCCGTGCTGAGGGGTGAGCAGGCAGAAGGTTTTGCTCACGCAGCTGAGCCTGAATCCTGGGCTCCACGTCTGGGCACATGGCGATGCTGCCCAGCACGCGCCCTGGCCTGGCTCCCTGCCTCCCTCCAGCCTGACAGCCAGAGCCTCTGCCTCCCTCCACCACCCAGCAATTACATGGCGGGACGGAAAGTACGCTGCCTGGCAGCAAAGCTGCTTTTTATCAGCATAAGTGGATTATAAGAACACTTGGGAGAGAAAGAGCTGGCCCACCCAACAGCCTATTTTAAAAGGGGGGAACAAGCCAGGAGCTTTTATTTAGTTAGTTATTTTCCAGCTCCTTTCTCCATTGAACCATTGCTCTGGATTGTAATTGCAATTCCACAGAGCAGGGAGTGCAGGACAGGACAGCACAGAACAGCAGGGAGACTCAGGCAGGCTCCTTACGGAGTTCACAGAGGTTATCAGTGTGCCCCAGAAGAGCTGCTGCTTAACACTCACCTTGTTGACAGAGGCTGAATTTAGCTTGAATTTTGCCAGGAGTAAATTTGTTTTAGGTGAGATGCAGATGTGTAAAGAGAGAGAAATGAAACAAAAAAAAGAAGGAAGAAAAAAAGCCACAATGTAACCCAGTAAGTGTGCTTTCTGATATCACTTTATTTGCATGAATTTACTTGCAGGCAAGCCCCAAGATATTGAATCAACAGTCAACAAGCAACCGGTTGCTAAAGCCAGACTAAGATTGTCCTTATGAAAGCCATGCGGTTTTTGCATAAAAAACAAACTCAGAAATTAGTTAGATCAGCACACTGAACACCAGCGTCGCATTTCTGTGGGTCAGGTTTCCTCTCTCAGTTGCTCACTGCCACGTAAGGAGGGCTGCAAGCACAGGCATACCTCAGAGGCTGCAGAGGCATGCAGGAGCCCTTCTTGTCAGGGAGAGAACAAACAAAACATAAAATAGGAGCGTGACACGCAGCTCTGGTGGCCCCAGCCATCACTTGGCCTGGAACAATCTCTCACGAAGTGCAAACTCCTCCAGTCCCTGAGCTGGGCTATTCAGTCTGACTTGTAGGAGAGGGGGAGAAAAGGCTGTGCTTACAATACCACAGTGCCCAAGCAACAAAGAGAGGAAGACAGTTAGGTGGGGAGGGGCCACTGCCGAGCTGCTGACAAGCAGGTACAGCTGCCTGGGTGTGTGCAGGTACCCGGCTCTCCCTCGCACATGCTGCTGGTGCAAACACCGATCGCTGGTTTCTGTGCGCCTTAGTCATGCAAAAAACAAAATGTCATCTACCAGCAGGGAGCCAAGAAGCCCTCAGGACTTCACCAGTACTGACATCGGCTCTCTGACTTTTGGCAAATTGATTCACCTCCTTCCACTCCGGTGGCCATCACACTTAATATGTGTGTTTCCCATACAAGCAGCATGAAGTGTCTATTGTGCTGAAAACGAGGCCAAAAAGAAGGCTTTAAGTTTCCATTCCTAATTTCCAGGCTCTGCTTTTCCTTAATGATTGAGGAACCCCTTTCAAGTACATTAAGGAAAACTGGGATCAGTAGGGTTTAAAAAAGATGTTTGTGAAGGTAAGCAGCGTAACTTTAGTCAGAGCTGCAAAGAGGTTGGGGTCCTCAGCCAACCAACCCCAGCGCTGCCTGCCCAGCACCTCGGGGCCTTGCTTGGCAGCCCACACCAGTGCCCTGGGCATGGTTTAGGCTGCTGGCACTCAGTAAAACTGCACCAGTAGTGACGTTCTGTCAGTAATGTTCTCTTAGGGACACTGCTGGTGCTTACCTTGCCTGGCCACGTAGCAGACCCCAATAGCAACACCTCCAGTCCTCCTGGAGGACTTTAGCACGGACTTTAGCTCTCCCAAGAGAGCTGCTTCAGCGGGAGACTGCTCCCTGACTTCTGCCTGAAGATGGAAAGGCCACCAAAGCTCTGGCTCTTCGTGTCAGTCATATAGCCCAGGACTCCCAGCATCCCAGCCCTGTCTTGCTCCAACCTGAGCTACAAACACCACCTTCCAAACCAGGCACACGCAGCCGAGCACAGCAGCTCAGCCAGGAGCACAGCTCCCTCTCTTTGTGCTCGTTAGCGGGATGTGGTATCAGAGAAGAAAGCAAAGAGTTTTGCAACAAGCTAAACCCAAACCACGTTACCCCTTCCACGCAGCGAAGCCCAGCAGCGCACAGACCCCCTGCTCCGGCCATCTCCCATCGGCACCAACCCCCTGAGGCGGTCACGGGGGCCCCGCTCCCATGGCCCGACCATGCCGGGCTCCGCACCCCGTGCCCCGAGAGCCGGCTGCCCGCTGCTCCGGCCTGGGCTGCCGGGCAGGAAGGCTGCGAGCTGGGGGCACCCGGCCCCTCCGGCCACCTCAGCCCCCGGGGCCGAGCCGCCCGCCTCCTCCCGCACCTTTTCTCCCCAAAACCACCGGCGATACCCTGCCAAACAGCCCCTGCCCCCCCGTCCTCCCCACCCCCCCCCCGACCCCCGGGCTTCCCTCCGGGCCCCGGCACTCACCGGGCTCCGCGGCCGGGCCAGGCCGACTCCGCCGTGTCCCGCAGGCGGCTCGGTGAGGCTCGGTGAGGCTCGGTGAGCTGCGGGAGGGCCCGCCCAGCCTGTCCGGAGCGGGGTTTTGCTTGCTTTTGCTTTTGCTTTTTTTTTTTTTCCTCCTTCCCCTCCTTCAAACCACCCCCGCCAGCCCCAGGGGCCGGCACGCCGCGGTTCGGAGCCCCAGCTCGCCGCCGGCTCCCCCGTGAGCTTCCCGGACGGTTTTGCAGCGGGGACGGAGAGGAAAGGCGCCCATTTTGCTTCTCGGATGCTTGCTGACCTCCTGAGGGTCGAGCCGAGGAGCCGTGGGGGCGGCAGGGGCTGCCAGCCCCCCGCTAAGCCCCGCCGGGGGCACGGAAAGGGGGGCTCCGGCAGCGGCCTCACGCCCCGGTGAAATGGCCCCTTACAGCTCAGGCAGGGAAAAAGTTGGCTCCACAGCCAGCCCTTCCACCGAGGTGCTCAAGGAACCGGCTTTGAGCAGCAGCGTGGTGACATCTGCCTGATTTGGGGCCCCAGCCTTTCGCTGCACCCTTCCTCCTCCTCAGCATCGCAACCCTTCGCTAACGCCGCCTTGGCGAGTCGCACGTTCTGCACGCCGCCGCTTTGCTTTCCGAGGCTCTTGTGGTAAATGTGCTGCATGCAGCGGGACCCGCACTGCTGAGGCTTCTCAGGATCCAAAACATCAAAGTATCACCAGGCAAATGTCGGGGCACAGCTCTGCACGACTGGTTGGAGGTGCCAAGTGGGGCTGGCACAGCAGCCCGCTCTTCAGATATCCTGAAGTGCTCACCAAGTTAAGTAACAGTTTTAATGTTATTCCAAGGGTTGTGTCCGTAAAAGTGTGGTAGGGGTATTATTTCCTTGGTGTCTGAATCGAGTTTATTCAGGTTTACCGGCAACCTGGGTGTTAGTACATTCCTTTCCCATTATGCCACAATCTCAGAAAACCATCCCAGCAAGAGCAGCGCTGCAGGACTCGGCCTGTCTCAGAGCGGTATTCGTTTCCCCTGGGAACTTTGTAGCACCGGCAGGAGTGAAAACAGATCCTTCTCCAAGATCACAGATATCCGTCACCTAAACCAAAGGAAAATATCTATTAAATATCACCTGCAGAAAGCCTGACAAGGCAGTAATTACTGATTCTGGCCATACGTGTATATCCATTTCCATTGAACAATACAAATCACTATAGGTTAGAGAGCCTGTGACTCTCATTCACCTGCTAAATCTTCCTGGGATACAGGTAAATGAGCAATGCAACAGGGGAAAAGTCAGAACAATTTTTTAGAAAGGAAGCCTCACATCCCAGCAGATGATATTACATATCCACCGTGCTATTCAGGTTCCACTTTCTGTGCCCCCAAGATGGTATAAAATTATGATACCAACACAATACATATAAATGGAAAAGTCAAACCAAGACACATTCATTTGATTTATATAAATATATCTTTTGATGCAGCTCAGCAGTTTGAAAGAGGAGAGGAAGCTAGAAACACATATCCTGACAACTCTGGTACGTGATTCATTGTTTGAATATTGCTGCACTGCAGAAGACTTACAATCATTATCTTGCTAAAGGTAGTAATTTATTTGATAATGAGCCAAACTCTGCTAACATTACTCAGATGTTGGGCAGGACCTGAAGCTGTGAACAGTGGAGTAACAGTACCGCAGCACACTGGGACATAGCCTGTGGCTCTGTCACATGGATGCTACTGCAGCAGAAATTAGGTATAATAATATTATTTCTAGAGTGGACTCTAAAATCCTATCCGTGGGAGTAGAACAAGAGCAAGATTTGGGCTGAGTGTTAAGTTACAGGTAACTTCCTCAGTTGCTTTCAGACATGTTAGAAGACTGACGATTATTTTGTTCTTTCCATTAGTATTTCTGATTTCCTACAAAACTAACAATATTTCCTTTGACAAATACAAGCGGTAAATTAAAAACAAAAATCTTGCTAGATCTGAAAAGAGAGAATAGGGATATGATAGGCCATGGGTAGGCAGCAGTGAAACAGGTTTTAGTACAGTCCAGCTTCACCTTTGCAGGGAACAGAGGACAACAGGCTGCCAACCAGGAGCACACGGACAGATTCAAGGAAAAGTCCAGGTAGACAGGGTCACTGGCTCACAGCTCACCATACGGTGTCCTCACCTACTCTCTTACACCTGAGCTTATAAACATCTCTCATCTCCATGACTTCCATAGCTTTCCTTAGGTATTATGAGGGGAGGGATATTTTTTTCATTAGCCTTTTCCTCCCAGTGGACACAAGTGTTGAGTAGTGAAAGATGCCAGACAAATTTAAAGCTAGAAAAGGATTTGGTGGTTGAAAATTAAAAGGCTTAATAATAAAATATGAATGAGGCAAAGGAATCAGAGATTAGAGAATGGATTCTGCTGGTGGAACAGAAAGGCTGTTGGAAAGCACGGGGGAAGTTGTTTCTGATAATGAGCACATTATGAACCTAAATACATTTGAAACTCATTTTTAAATACAAGCAAGTGTTCATGGTTGGGACAGTCATGGATCAGGACTGGCAAGCTGGTAATGGAAAGTGTCCACTGAAGAAACCTGAGCCATGTGTGGGGCCAAGTGTGCTTATGTATTTGTAGGCTTTTCTTCATAGGCTTGCTAGGCAGTAACGATGCTGGGCAGCCAAGGTGGGAGAGGGTCGCTTCTACTAGACTGTTCCTCCAAATATGTAGGAGGAAGAATGCCCCCCATGTCACCCTAAAGCTGTAGCTCAGATTGGTAGCATAAACCATAATCCTGGTGGTGCTAAGAGCCCACAGTGGGCAGCGAAGGTGATGGGATCAGCAGAGCATTGCTTTCCTCCAGAGTGCTGGGAGGATCCCTGGGCTTGGCTCAGAGAAAGGCAGAAGAGAAAACTTTTCAAACAAGTGTCACATGCCATTGTAATCCTTGTTGAAGAATTGGGAACAAAAGCTGTGACATGAAACTGTTTTGTGGTTTCAAACCATGCTGGGGAATGGCAAATTCATCTTGGTTCTAGGATTATCGACCTAATTTCAATTACTGCCCATAATTTTCATCCATTTTATTTTTTATGTAGAGCATGTAATTGTACATTATAAAAAGACAGCTTGCCAGCTTTAACTTCTGTCTCAGAGCTATCCAAGCTCTTTATTAGGGTGTTTCTATTAATCAAAACATTTCCATGATTCGACTTTTCATGAAAATGGTAATGAGACATGGTGTGCTTCTTCCTCTTGAGATCCTTGGCTCAGCTCCAGTGCCAAACATGATCAAAGGTTGCTGCTATTTGAGATGTGTAGCATGATCTTTATGGACAACATAGAAAGCCTCAATCCTATTTTTCGGAACAAGTGTTCACATTATAGCACTATCATTTCGTTTTAAAATACCAGAAAGAAAGTTCTTTCAAAAAGAATATAGTAAAAGTATCAGCTGGATTAAGGACTTTATAGCATTTCCTTGTGCCTGGAGAAGTCACAGTATGATTTAGTGCATTCTTATTCCTTTTAATACTGCAAAACTGATTTAACTCAGAAGGCAAAATGGATTTTAGGGACATGTCCCAGACCGTCAGCCCGCTGATAGTGTCTGCAGTGTCACTGGTTTTTGGAGTCCATGAGATTGCGATGGATTTCCACATTGCTGGGGGACTTACAACACTTGCATGTGGAGAAATAATATTTATATAACATTTTAAATATTTCTAACATATGTAAAAGCGATATTTTAGTTTAGCAAATGATTAGACAAGTTTTGCTTTCCTCAGTGGTGATTTCCCACTGATTCCCATCATCTGAGTAACAACAAAGCCGTATGCAAATATAGGACCTCATCCATGAATACATGTTCACCATGTCATTATGTCTCCATGTAGTAATTAACATTTGTAACACGTTTCGAAAGCAGAAAAGGTTGGCAGGGCTGAAAAGAGCTGTTGTTAGGGGGCAGTTTATCAAAGCACCGTGGTAGTGCAGTGCCACCTACTGATGTTCTGCCTTCCTACAGCGTGGTGTAAAAGGAAACACTTCAACCCCCCACCGTCAGGTTTTCCCTTATTACTTCTTCTTATCGTTACCTTCCAGTGTCCAAAAGCTTCATTTTATACTTCCCAGAAGACGTGTGCTGTCGTGGTCCCTGCCCCAGATTGCGTACATTCTCCTGGGTGATGTTCTGATGATATTTTACTCTATTTATTTATCTCTCTGCAGTAACCCATCAATCCTTACACTCAGCAAGTGATTGCTTATCGTTTTCATGCCACTATGGTTTAAGACATGTATTAAATTAACTGTCCCAGGGTTCTGACCTCAAATAAATCAGTATTTCTTCTCTAGTAACCCTCCCTGCACCCACACAAACACATATATGCTGCTGATGTGATCTGCTCTGTTATGCACCTGGTGAAACAGGTGATTCTGCTTATAAACCATAAAATATTGATGTCTCTTGAACAAAGTCAGATATTTAGGGAACTAAGTAACAATCTTTTCAATGAATTGAAACATCCTGGATCCAGCTTGTCCCTGCTGTTAATGAAACTACATTTAGAAACTGGATTTTTTCTTCTGTGGCTGAGATTTTTTTTTCTCTCACTAGCAGAAAGGTTCTCACATAGGATCATCTTAAAAGGGAGAGTTGAAAAGTCATCCCACTTCAAGAGCTCCACCTTGTCTAGAGGTTCACTTTACTACATGACTACATCGTTTATAGCCAAGACAGTCACAGCACTTTGCAGGATGGCAGCTGTGATCATCTCACTTCATATTCATCGGAATATAAAGCACAGGGAATTTTAAGCACATGGTCCCAAGTTACAGAAAGTTCTTTCAATGGTCAGAAACTTGTAGTGAAGCCTATATAGTTACCATTGGAAGGTCTCACAGGGCACAAATCACCATAAGTCTGAAAAATAGGAGACCATGGGAATGCCTCAATATATGGATATAATTTTTGGGCACATTACTGCTGTTACCCTCAAGTACAAACATGGTGGGTACAGTGTTAAAGGTGAATACACCCTAAAGGTGAATAATTCACTTTATGTTTCCATTCCTTTTGTTGTTGTTGTTGTTGTAGCCATAAGAAAGGGTGTCATCTAGATTATAGATTTAAGATATAAACGTGAAGGCTTTTTGTTGTTGTTGTTCTGTTGTATAATTGCCCCTTTTTAATCTCTTCTCTCCCTTCAGCAGGATTTTGCTGACAAAGTAAAAATCTCATCTTCTGGTATTTCTTTACAGGTGCAGCTGTTTTGTTGATTAAAGGTCTAAAAAATGTATTTTCTTGACAATCTGAAATCCTAGAATCAAGGAATTTATCATGATCATTTCTCTGGTACTTCTATTATGTAGGAAGCATCAGTACAAAGGAAAGTGAAGAAAAAATGTGCAAAACCTATAAAAGATACTTTTTTAAAAAATAAAAATTATTAGAAGTGTGCTTTGAAATGATTGAAACTATGTTTCAGCATACAGGATATTTTTTAATTAAGTCGTACTTATACAGAATATATTATAAAATGTGTCTTATTCTCCAGCTCTAATGGTAAAATTAGACCATTTCAAAGCATCCCTTTGAAATTACCTATTTTGCGACGTAATCAGTAAAATGAAGTGCTACAATTCAGGCTTCATTAAACCAGGCAAAAATTTCCATTGTCATTATTAGTTAGAGCGTACATATGGAACATTATGTTCTCTGCCCTAAAAACCTATCAGATGAAGAAATTTGTGACCCCATGGAGGTAAACCTACTATTTCCAGGGTTAGCTAGTAGTGGAGCGAACAGCAGCAGCTGATGCTTCAGCGCAGCTCTTAAAGTGCAGAGCCACAGTCCGGGGTTCCCTCGTTCTATACCCTGCTTTTGTACAAAATCATTAATGCACACAAGCAGACTAAGCAGTGTGATTAGTCAGATGCAATGAAGAGACCGAAGTTGGGCTGTCCCTCTGAACGCGGAGAGCTTTTTGTGGATGTGATTGCTCCTCTGTGGTGTCAGGTGTCTCCAGGCCAGTCTGTTACAGCTGTTAAGGTCTTTGAAAACAGTCATGCTCTGTCGGGCTAGACGATGTCCTTTATTAGATCTTTTAGGAGCTGGACTCGATGATCCTTGTGGGTCCCCCCCAACTTGGGATATTCTGTGACTCTGTGCAGAGCACCCGGCGGGGAACGAATCCCTCCTTCCAGCCCCGCCATCTCCATGGCGGCACAGCGCAGACCCGCCCCCGCCGTTCCTAGGAGACGGCACAGCCGCCTCGGCACCACCAGGCCCCGGCCCCGGCCCCGGCCTCGGCCCCGGCTCCCGTCCCGGCGCCTCTCGCCCCGCCGGCACCATGGCTGAGGTGAGCCGCCGCCATTACCCGCCCGGTGTGCGGGGCCGCGGCGTAATGGCGACCCCTCCGCCTCTGTCTGCGCCCCTACACCTGTTGAAGTGTCGAGGCGCTTTTGGGAACAGAGTTCAGTTGGGTCGGTTGTTGAGAAGTTATTTATATGCAGGGAGTAGTGACACGGACTGTAGGAATACCTGCTATGTATATATTTCATATGTTGTTATTGCACGTTTAGCTCTCTCTATGATTGCAAAGGTAACAAGATCAAAACTGAAGCACCAAGGCGTTCGCTCTTCCACACCGAATGCCCTTCTGCACTAATGACAATGCAGTTTTTAACATTTCACTTCCCTTTGTTGTTTTTTCGTTGAAGTTTCTGACGCAGATATAAAAAATAATGAAATTGGAGCCTTGGCAAGGAGGATTTGGAGTTGGTGCCCCTGTCCTCGTTATATTACATAGCCTGAGCTTGTGTTCATGTCGTAAGAGGCTATTTTTATGCTTTTAATTTCATCTTTTGCTGGTGGTGTAAATGTGCAAAACCAACTCAAATAAGTCAAAACCAACTGAAATATGTCTTTACTCTCAGATTTGTATTTTCAAAGATTCTCGCCTTTCTGTCAAAGCTATTTATGTTCAGGAGCAGGGACCCAAACCATTTTTGAATCCATTGGTTTTGAGGGCAGAGAGTTGAGGGCAGGTCTGTGAGGATGCTGCGCCTCGGGGAGCCGCGTGGCCTCACTGCCTCTGGATGCTGGCAGGAGACCTGTGCTCCTGCCCACGTCAGCCTGCCCCCGAGGTGCAATTTTAAGGATACACCTAGGCTTCCGATGGCAGCACAGAGATGTTCCAGGTAGCTGTGAATGGACTTGGGTAATGGAAGCCACACATCTGTGACAGAACGAAGCGTCCTGCGGGCTGATTTATCTTGCTTCTTAGCAGTTCAAACTATTGAGAAGTGGCCATACGCTTCCCTTTGGTGTGTTTGCGTTCCATTGAAGGTTATGATGGAAATTATTTTAAGCAGTTGTGTAAAACATTAGTGGAATTTGGTGTCCATAAACTAAGCTGGCAAAATTTAGCTTCAGAACTGAGCTAAATCAGATATTTCCACTGTGCAAGGTTTAACAGAAGCACTTTCTGCAGGGGATGGATTTGCTTGCATTGCCATTACTGATGCTTTCACACATGCTTATCTGGAAGTGATTTGCTGGCACTATTTGCATGCAAAGAGTAAACTAATCAGACTACACAGTGTAGAAAACTGAGAAGAATTAAGGCTAAAGTACTGGCCTACCTCAATAGTTGATGTACTATTTAAACACTGCCACAATATTTTCCAGACCTATCTTTAAAATAGTTGTGGTACTCAGTTGTGGGAGCTCTGACTGTTAAAGCACAAGTTATTTCAGTAAAACCAGGAGAAATCAATTTGAAGAATAGCAATGAAGAATAGCCTGAAATGTGCGTATCATACTGTCGTAAGACTACGGTTATTAAAGACTTTTTGTCATGGTGTCTTAGGAGCCATTACATACTCAGTATATTGCTTTTTTCATATTTGGGGATCATAAGTGGGATGTTCAATTCCTCCTGTTAATTGATTATCTATCTAATTTCATTCAGGAAAAGTCTACCAAACCATGTCTAGAAGAAAGTGCATTTGAAGCACTGGAAAAAGACTTCCAAGAAGTCATCAATCTACTTAAGAGAGATAAAACTCTGGAAAAATTCCAAATAGAATATGAAAAGCTCCATGCTGTTTTGAAGAAATCCCATGAAAATGAGAAGCGTCTCATGGAAAAATGCAGGGAGCTGAACGCTGAGCTCGTGGTGAATTCATCTAAAGTAGCTGCACTTACGAAGCTCACTAAGGATGATCGGGAAACTATATCATCAATGAAGACGGTAAAGTTTTGAATAGAATTAAATATGATAGGATATAGTTAATGAAAAACATGGTAATAAGAAAGCTATCTGCAAGAACACTTTATTTTATTTAGAGATCTAGCTAAAGAACTAAGCATAGAGCTGGCATCTCCAGTTCCTTAACCTCTACTTTGCTACCTACTGCTTTGTTTCCTTAGGGTGGTACTGTTACTCCTCCCAGTCAAATTGTGTGTTTATTAGCACAGGGATAAAACTAAGCAAATTTCATCAGTTCTCAAATACTAAATGATAGTTTACATTTAAGCTTTCCCATATCTGTAAAATAGCATATCTGCATTTCCAGCTTGCACAGTTTTTGAGACTGCATTCATTAATATTTTTGAATTGCTGCTTGGATGTTAATTATTGCCAGACCATGAAAAATCTACTTACATGCTGAAATATGGATTGTAGACCAGGGAAGTGACATCAGCTCACTTAAATAAATGTTTTATGGTGTTTTTGAAAAGGAATCCTATATAGCGTTTCAGTGTTACTTCATCTATTTATTCTGGTGTGTTCTTTGTCACTATTGATTTGAATTCTGTCAAAGTGCTCGACTTGCTAAAGAATAATCAATGTTTTTAGCTTTATACTGAGGCTTCACTACCATGAACCTAAACCTGACAAATCATCAGAAGATGGTACTTTGAACTTTTTTCTGCCTCATGGTTTAAATGCTTAGCTTGTACTACCCAGCTAGGCATTAATTTAGCTTTTAGTTGAGAAACCTACATGCAATAAAAAACAATAAAGTGTTAATTTCTGAGGGTAGAAGAGGTTACATTTTTTCTTAAAAGCTTCAAAATTGTGATTTACATTTTTTACGCTATAGACTTACTTGGTTCCAGTAAAATAAATTCAGTGTAACAATAGAAAATGCTCTATAAGCACTGCAGAAATTGATGTTCTTTAACATGAAGTTTCTTGTCCATAGAATTCCAAAGAAAATAAACTCAGAAAAAATATAACTAGCAGTGCTCTCACCCTATGGCTACAGCTTGCCAACCCGTGGTACTGCTCAAAGCATCCTCAGGAAGGTGGAAAACCACATATGAAATCTTGTTGATTTTCACTGCCACTAATCAAAACCCTGGTAGGTGGCTGTCAGGAGCCATGATGATCCTTGGCATTTTCTTTCTGCTGTTACATGGCTATACTCTGAGTGGGAACAGTAGCAGAGGCAATCCTTCAGGACGTTCCCAAGCTGAGGCAACATCATCTTAGTAATGTCATAAAACTGAGGAGTGCAAGAGGAGGAAAAATAAGAGTCTTTCCAATATCAGCAGCTGCATTGAAGCTAAGGTGAGGTATGGCTTAAAAATATCACCCACTATTGAAGCAGCTAAGAGATTCTATAGTGAAAAAGCCGCTTGACAATACGATCCTATTAGAAGCAATGTGCAATTCACACCCTGTGACATTTAAATTCCAGCTGTGTGCTGCAGGCCAAGTACACAGCACTGATACTTTTCAGTTTGGCTGGGAGAATCAGTCTTTCCATTAAATGTTGAAGAATTAGTTGGATGTTATTTAAGATGTTCACATCATGTGTTGGGGGTTTGATTAGTACACCCTTCATATTTCATGTTGTTCTCCTTTCTGAAGAGAAGACTACAGTTTTACTAACATTCAAAAAAGGTGTTTTACAGGTGCCTAAGGCAAACGTTGAGGAAGGTTCAAGTGCTCAAATAGCAAATATTATGTTCTTCAGCGCTAAATTAGACAAACAATCTGTTCTAGTGTTTCAGTATTTGCAAGTGTTAGGAGAATCCCAGTGGGGCTGTTCCTAGAAAAACGGTATATTTGCTTCAAATTAAGGTCCTAAATCCTGGTGACTTGATAGGTCATCCGGGTAACAGGTTTACAGTCTTCCTTTTCTGGGTCATTGGTTCATATACAAATAAAGTTTCAACTGAGCTGCAGAGGCAATATTTTTCTCCTTGTGAAGCCCGGTTGTAATCAGTAGGATTTCTATAGGGGCAGGGGTTAACTGTGCAAATCAATTGCTGGTAGGACCCAAGTCAATAATAATCAATAGCTGTTACTGTCTGATGGCACTTCAGTGCTCTGTTTTGTGGTTTTAATGAACTGGACATAATAGTCTGCTGTTTACAGTCATGTCAGGGGAACTAAGGGCCAAGCTGAACACTAGGGGAATACAACTCTCTTTTTCATTGATAGGGAAACTGATCCATACAGCTGCACTGGAAGAACACTAGAACGGGAATTTGTAGTTACCAGGTTTTCAATTACCAGGGGAATCAATCCAGTATACTAATAAAGCATTTCATTAATTCTCAGTCTCTTTGCAGCAAAACCGATGTGATCTTTGGGGCTATTTAATGAAAAAAGAACAACAACAACAAAAAAATAAATAAAGCAGTCACATTTTATGAATTCTGCTTCACATTTTCCAGAGTACTTCTCTATTTTTTTTGAATGATTTTAAACGCAAACATCCAGTATACTCCCATCGTTAATTATACAACAAACTGCAATGCATGTACCTACCTATGTACTGCAATTACTCCCTGGGTACATGACACGCTCTGCTTTCTTTCAGTTCCTTTCTGCACTGAGCAATTATGTGATTATTTTTTCAATTAAGGCACCCACCTTCATAAATTTCCTCCTCTTTACGTTTGAATTTAAAGGAAGCAGTCTGTTGAATCTTTATTAAAAGTATAAGAAACAGCCAAGAAGGCCATCACAATGAAGCCCACTTTTGCTGACACTGAAGTCTGAAACAATTTTTTATTTAGATTTTTTGCCTGTTAATGAGGCCCATCATCCATGCATGCTAACCCTACTGATAAAAACTGTTTTGACACACATCAAAAGAGAGATGTAGTTCAAGAAGCTCAGCTTATGGTTACCTGCAATCACTGCTTATCTGAATGACCTCATGGAATTCAGAGGATCATTTTAATGAGTACTCACCAGACCAAAGTCCAGTTATGGGCCTGAGGACTCACTGAAGCCGGTAAGACCTCCCAAAGGACATGCTGATATTATTCACCAATTCTATCCCCCAAAACTCCAATCATAATGATTTCATTCACCAATTTTAATCACAGTCTAATCAGCCAGTAGGAAGCTTTGATTTAAATAATCAGCTTTAATCTTATTTTCAATTTGCATTTCTCTTAGAGAAAGATTGGTTGCCTCTTACAGGTTAGCAAATCTGAAATGTGTATTTACAGCTATATTTTATGCTTTTTTGCCAGCTGAGATGATACACTATGTCTTTATACCATTATTTCAGCATAGCATGCGTTTATTTAAATTTCATATTACAACATTTTTATGTAAGAGAATAATGAATGAAAAAAAATCTTATTTACTGTATGATATTTAATACTTTGTGTGATCATTGCTGCGTTTGAATGGAAATTAGAACCCAAAATGTATAAAACAAAAATTCACTACAGGATTTAGAGCTTTTTTAAATATTCTTGATACATAAGTGAAAAGCATATTTTTCAAACTGAATTTTGCACTAAGTAATTTATTAAGTAATGAAAATACTGTTTGCAAATAGAGAATTGTACCTTATTCTTTGTAGGTAGTTGCCTATAATCTCTGTCAGAATTTCAGAACAAGTAAAGCCCACTATTTATCAATGTGCTGGAAGTGGGGGAGGAATAGGGGGAACAAACTTTCCTGATCTTTGAGCTCCAGCTGGTTGCTCTGGTTCCTCAAACTTGTGTATGCTGAACTAATTGAATAAATAAAATGAAAATGTATTCCCCTTCCAGCTTGAAGAGGCCACAAATGTTATCTTCTGTTAGCTTTTCCGCACATTCTGGTAGCCTATTACTTCTGTTAGCTCAATGACTCTGAGCTTTTAATTTAGGCAGTAAACAGGTTAGTGCTGCATTTATTTGATTTAAAAGAGCTCAATAAATATATTAACGGTATACCATAACATAGCTTGTCATCAGTTTGAATTTAATACTAAATAGATTTATTTTTAGATCCAGAGTTGTTAATTCAAATAAAGAACTGCTGTAAACAATTTGATATAAATCAAATTATTAATTATTAAATTATCTGATATTGTTTATTGTGGAAGTATTTTTGATTTTTAATTGTTTTTTTGTAGCTTGTCTAAATATGTAGTTAAAACCAAAATGTGCTGGGTCCTCACAGATACAAATATACAAAGAGGGAGCAGAGGCCAGAGTAACATTTTTTTTTCCTTCACTGAAAAATAGTAATTTGGATATTCTTTGTTGCAACAGCTAAGAAGATTTTTAGAGACAAGTGAACTGTTTGAGTATATGGGGCGTCTGTAGGCACTGCAGCTTCAGTAAATGTTTAGGCATTAGTGGGACCTACATGACCAAAATCTCATAGCGTGAGATTTGCTAATGTTTTGGTCTATGTGTTAGAGAAAATAAGCTACAGTTTTTGAGTGTGAATTGACATTGTCTGAACGCCTCAAAATACTTGTTTGCCCTCATTCAAATGGAAAGACAACTGGTGAAGAAAACTGCTGTAAATCTGAGCATGAAAGACATGAAAATCTACTTTCTTAATTAACAAAAATGCAAGGCAATTAATTTTTAATTTGTTGTTCATTTTCAACCCAATTTAATTCCTGTAAGTGCTTTCGATTTTGTTCCTAGGAGATTGAAAAGGCCTGGAAAATGGTGGATGCAGCCTATGAAAAGGAACAGAAAGCAAAGGAAACAATTCATTCACTGCAAGAGGAAATTGCGCGCCTCACTAACTTGGCGGAGCGGGAATCTGGTCTGTCCTTGGGTCAGGAATACAAGTAAGTTTTCCAGAGAAAGGGGGAAAGCCTGATCTGATTTTCTGTCATTCTACCCTTTGTTTAACCATTTGCACAGTGCAAGGGTACTGGAAATCAGAGACAGAGGTCTTTTCTCCATTTTACTTTTCTCATGAGCGCACATTTATTTGTCCATATGTTTATGCAGCGAACAAGTACAGAATCAGGTTCTGACTGAGTACATTTAATATTGGATTAAGCTGAGAGATCAAATAAAATTAAATACTGATGCACTTTCTCAGTAACGGTCCTATTGTTTTATCTGACTAGCATTTCAACGTGCTGTGTCTTTGAGACTAGGATTCTGTCAACAATTTTACATATCTTGGCAGCAGGGTCCAGTACATAAGACAAGGAAGGAGGAGACTCCACTTCTTCCTGTTCCCAGTTTTGTTATAAGGCATTATCACGGTCTGTATTTTTGCTTGTATTTCATATTTTTGTACAAAATCATAGAACCATTTAGTTTTTTTGTTGTTGTTGTTGGTTTGTTTGTTTTTTAAATTCAACTATACAGCCACTAGTATAGAGTGACCTAGTCTAAGGCGAAACATGAATGATCCCGAGGACCTGCTGATTTTAAATACCCTCCAGAAGATATTGTTTATAGTCAGGTCTTCAGGTTGTTCTTATGCTGTAAGATGAACTATAAACTCCAGTTGAGATAAAGTACCCCTAAGACCTGTGCACTTTCTGTTGAGATTGCTGTTGGTCGGGCCGGATGGTTCTGGACTGAAAAATTCACACTGTGTAAAGGTATTTATATTGTGTGTTTTGGATATGCATGGGGAATACTCATCTCTGCATGCGCTGCGTATCCAGGTTACACAAACAAGATTTGTGTCTGTGAGCAAAGCCTTTAGTATATTCAGATTTTCCCTTCCAAGAAATGTGCCAGCACATAAAGCATCTGGATGCATCAGAAATCCACTCCTTCACATTTTGGCCCTAACATATTCTGTTCCTGGGTAACAGATTTCCTTTCATTTGAAGGCTTTGTCATCCAGCCTTCCACTAAAATATGTCTCTCTAAAGACAACTCTGTGGCTGCTTTTTGCATTTTCCTGAAATGGCCAGGAGCTGTGACTTTGCCAAGACCTCAGTCCTGCAGTTTCCAGCTGATCAGGCACTCCATTTCTTCTTAAAGTTCCTTTTGTACTGGTCTCCAGTTCCATGCTTACCCTGTCCAGTGACGGGGCCATAGGAGTAGACAACTCCTTTGCAGGTTTCCAGCCCTGTAGGGTGTTTCCAACTCTTTTAGAACAATCAGGTTGTTTTTTGAGGTTGAGCTTGAACCCACATTGCGATGTTTGGACTTTCTTTCAGATTGTAAATGTGTCCAAAGAGGCAATCTGTTTTATTCTTCCATTAGGTGACTGCAAGACATATGCCGGTTAGGTACCCAGTCAGGTAAGTTGCAGAGACTTGTTGCGATAATGTAGCAGAGTTTTGGTCCCTATGAGATTTTGCAGTGGGCAAGGAAGAAGAAATTTTATTCCGTTACCTTTTGTGAGCAACTGAAAGTTTCTTCAGTCCCCCGAGGATTGGGATATAAGAAAAAAGTGATTTATTGACAGTGACTCTAACGATTGCAGTAGGTAAAGCATGTAATTTGATTGACCAAAAGACCCTTAATCCAAGAGGAGTTTAAAATGAAACAAAATGGCTTTTAAACTCCTGTTTCACATGAAGGATCCTACCCTGGCATAGGAGGAAGAACAGAAAGGGCTTGTGACACTGTTTGACTATTGTTTCCTTGCTTCCAGTATCAGAGATTTGCTAAAACTTAAAGAAGAGGTAACAAAGGAGCGAGACCAACTCTTGTCAGAGGTCGTGACGTTACGCCAAAGTCTAACTCAAGCCACAGAGCAGCAGCAGGATACAGAGAGGGCAAAAAACGAGGCAGAACAAGCTGTAATGCAGGTCTGTACAGCTCACAGGGGGGTGATTTTAGGCTTTGTCCTGAACCATTCCCTGCTTCTGCAATTGACTAGTATGCTACTACCTGTTCTTCCACAACTCAAACCTTTTCAGGAGTGCTCAGAAAAAAAGTCTATTGTGAATTATTTTAATGGTTTTTATCTATTTCTTGGCTACATCCTTTGTAAAGCATATTGTCATGTACCAGCTGCTTCCACACCTTCCTAATACCCTGAATGGGGCCAGGGTGCCTCTGCCTGAGTCATAATTGACTTTTGTACTGAAGATGTTTTTTTTTTGTTGTTGTTGTCTTTTCTCTTTCTTTCTTTCTTTCTTTCTTTCTTTCTTTCTTTCTTTCTTTCT